>NC_083610.1:43891348-44516348 GCF_029168945.1 Cannabis sativa | reverse complement strand
TCCCACTCTCTTGTCACTCTCTTTATTTGCTGTTGAATGGTTGTTTTCTCGGTGGGTGTTGGTGGAAAACCGAAGCACAACTCAATATCACTCAAGAATCTTACACCATTATAATGGGTAAGTTGTATTTTAAGCATTTTGTTTGACTTTATGTAGTTTAAAATTGTTATATGTGTGTTTTTTGTTGGAACTGCTGTTTTTTGGTCTGAAATTGTTGAGATCTGGCAGATCTGGTTTTCAGTCGATTTCTGGGTTTTCCAGTGTTATCGATGATATGTCGATGATATGTCGATGGTTTGTCGATGATTACAAAGGAAAGGTCAGTGACGACCATTATCGACGTTATGTCGACATGTTGTCGACATCATGCAACCAACATGGTATTAACTATTTGTCGACATTTTGTCGACATTTTTGTCGACAGAATGTCGACAACAAGCATTTTTCTTTTTTTTTAGAAGTTGTCGATATTTTGTCGACATGATGTCGACAAAATATCGATGCAATGGAAAAAAACCGTGAATAAAACATAAACATAACATAACATTAACATAAAATAAAGTTCATTAAAAATAACATAAAAAAACATAAAAAAAAACAGAAAATAAAAGTTCATAAAAAAAAAAAAACAAACATTAAATAAAACTCACCACAAGCCATAACATAAGACATTATTTTTTTTTAAATTCTTTGGCTTGTGGGTGAGCCTTGCAATACTTGCATAATGTTCCATGCTTCACCGGTTTACCGTTAAAGATGCCTAGTTTGCAACGACGGCATCCTTCGGGGAACCCTGGTGGTGGAGCCGGCCATACACCAGTTTTGCAAAATTCTCTTTCAAGTTGCATGAACCTGAACTCGTTACGATTTCGTTCTCTTTCGAAAGCTCGATCGGCGTCCAAAACTTTCTGCATTGCAGGAGTAATTATGCCAACATCAGGCTCCTGCTTCAGCTCTTCAGGAGTTAGGATGGGGAATTTGCCGTTCTTTCTTGGGGCCATATTTAGAACTTAAGAGAATAAGAGAAATTTTTAAGAGTAAGAGATAGGTAGAAGACAAGAGCACTTATGAATAAGATTTCCCTTTGCTTTTATAGAGCAGTAAACATGTTGGGAATGTATGAAAATTTAATGGTCATTTAATGCGTAACTGTACAGGGAAAACGCATGAAATGGTGTATTTGTCGACTGAATGTCGATACTATGTCGACATCATGTCGACAACATGCCAATTTAGTGTCACTGCTAACACATTTGTCGACTTCATGTCGATATGTTGTCGATAGGACACGTGTCTGACATGCAACGTTTCAGTTGGGAAGGGTTGTTGGGAACGTAGGTAAAATTTATTAACATTAAATGTGCAACCATTTTTAATTATCGATTGAATGTCGATGGTATGTCGATATTATGTCGATGACGAGCATGGTTGGTGTTGTTGTCGACTGTATGTCGATAATATGTCGACACAATGTCGACAATCAGTGCCCTAATTTCTGATGTTGTGCTTCTCGACATTATGTCTATTGATATCGATGGGATGTCGATTTTTATTTTTTTTTTGGTGTTTTTTCCTTTACTCACCTTGTTTTTTTGGTTTGCAATTGCAGGAGACAAAGTGTTCCTTGTTGTATCGTACGATGGTGTTTGGTTATGTGAGAATTATAATTGGATCTACAAAGCAAATAGCAGCTTGACGTTGACAGTTACAACCGAGACAACCCTACAAGAACTGCGACAAATTTTATATGAAGAGTTGGAAGTTGATCCGGTAGCGTATGATTTAAAGTTGGAGATTTGTTCCTTGTACATGAAGGGAAAAATGGTTGCGCCAGAGGTTATTAAGAGAGAACGCCAACTGAGAACGTTTTTAGAGATGAGGGCAACAATGTCAAATACAGAGTTTATGCCATTATTCGTGACCAAGGTGAGAAAAGTTGGGAATTCGGAGCCTACGCCGCCTACTAATCCTCTCCCTCGGAGTGTGGTAGGGTCTTGCGTTCCCGAAACAGATGTTGGGATTGGTGTGAATGAGGAGGTTCCAGCCAATTTAGAGGTTCCGACCAATTTTGATGTTCCGACCAATGTAGGGCAAGAACAAGAAGCGACAGGATTTCATCAGTTTGAAGAGTTCGATACACCCTTCTACAATAACGATCCTATTGTAGATTTGAATATGGACGATGAGCATGATTTAGCAGTCGATGAACCCGTAGCGGGACCATTGTTGAGGTTAGAGTGTGTACCGAGTAACCAAGGTACACAGCGAGAACGACAACCTCGTAGTGAAAATCGCACTACACCCGGAACTAGCGGTAGTCGACTGTGCGGGCGAAGAACATGCTCGTCATGCAACGTTCTCAACGTTCTCCTCTTTTGAAGTTTGTACCAAGTTCAAAGCTCCCATGTGGACAAAGGAAGATATAATGGAAAATCATGAGCTAACTACTTGTTTACAAAGTAAGGAAGCAAGGGTGATAGAGCTTGGTAATTTTTATGAAAACAAGGAAGAACTGAGACAAGTTGTGGGTAGGTTTGCCCTTAATAACAATTTCGAGTGGATGGTGAAGAAGTCATCCCCTGATGTGTTGTACGTTACATGCAAGGCTCCGCATTGTAAATGGAGATTGAGGGGGAGGAAGAAGATGCATTCGACAACTTTGAGGTCACCGTATTTCACAATGAACACACATGTAACTTGAATGCGAGACGTTCGCATCACCGTCAAGCAGCACCATGGGTAGTTGGCCACCTTATTAAGGGGAAGTACACCCAAGACGGAACTAAGTACAAGGCTAAAGACATACAGAGGGACATGTTTGACAACTACGGTATCAGTATGAGTTATGTGAAGGCGTGGAGGTGCAGGGAGATGGGACTTACGTATGCTAGGGGTACGCCTGAGTTTTCATACATGAAGCTTCCTGGGTACTTGTACATGCTGGAACAGAAGAATCCAGGTACCATTACTGACTTGTACTTAGAGGATGAGCGGTTCAAGTACTGTTTTATATCACTCGGTGCATGTAGAAGGGGCTTTTCTTTTTGTCGTCCTGTTTTGAGTATCGATGGCACCTTCTTGAAGACGAAGTACGGCGGTATAATGTTAGTTGCTGTGGCATACGATGCGAACAACCAATTGTTGCCGGTTGCTTATGGTATCGTTGACAGTGAGAATAACGACTCCTGGACGTATTTCTTACAGAAGTTGAGGGTAGCAATTGGCGTGGTTGAGAACTTAGTGTTTGTGTCAGATAGGCATCAAAGCATTGATCATGCCGTTGAACTCGTTTTTCCCGGCGTCCACTGTGCATGCTATCACCACATTGTTATGAACGTGAACGCCAAATTCAAGACTGATGCTTTTCACAACCAAATATATAATGTTGCTTACGCATGGTCGAAGACTGAATGCGATAGAGAGTTCGAGAAGCTTAGAAAGATGAATCCGGCCATTGCTGCATATGTGGAGAGTATAGGGTTTGAGAAGTGGGCTCACCCTTATTGTTTGGGCGATAGATACAACATCATGACGAGCAACGCTGCTGAAAGCTTCAATAGTGTCACAGAAGAGTTCAGGAAATATCCAATAACTACTTTGGTTGAATTTATCAGGTTCACACTCCAATCGTGGTTCGCTGATCGCCTCGAAAATGCTGACAAATGTGCCACCCCTTTGGCCACGCTCTTCGAAAAAAACTTGGCAAAAATTCATGAAAATGCAAGGTACAGGCGCGTCCAACGAAATGGAGCCAATTTGTATAACGTTGGTAGGGGACCTAACGGTGAAAGAGGTGGTGATGTGAATCTAGTTGAAAGAACATGCACCTGCGGCGTGTTGACGTTATTGAAACTCCCTTGCCTTCATGCATGTGCCGCGGCATTGAAAACGAACACAAGTGTGTACACGCTTTGCTCACCTTATTATTCAAAAGAAACGTGGAGGAAGATTTACGATGATACCATCAATCTCGCTGGTGACGAGGATGATTGGGTTCTCCCAGAACACATCAAGAATATGAAAGTTGGGGTACCTGTGGAAAAGAAGCCTGTAGGTCGTCCAAGAAAAAGCAACGCTGGAAGAAGACGGGAGAACCGTTTCCCGTCTGGTGATAAAAAAGGTTCTGTACCACGAAACTGCAGCCGCTGTGGCAGTTCAGGCCACAACAGAGCAACATGCAAAGCCCGCATCTGAGGCGTCTTGTACGTATTCGTTGGGAAATTTGATATATTGTAATGATGCATATTTTGTCATAGTTATTTTTGTTGAGGTTGAATATTTTTCAAATATTTTAATTATTTTTAGGTTTAATAGTTATTTTTGTTGAATAATGTTGATATTTTATATTTGAAACCACGTATAATTATCAAAATTTGAACGAAAAGAAAATCTATATATACATAACTGTAATGTTAATTACACAAAATATACAATGTCCCAATAATTACACATATAATCAGCCGACATTTTGGTAAAATAAATCGACACACCACCGTTGACGAAACATGGCTATCCGGTCTGGCGTCACATCGGTCAATCCACGCTGCATCATGAGATGCTCCACATACTCAATGCAATACACGCCACAATCACCACTAAATGCAAAATAAAATGTAAAGTCAGTCTAACGTAAAACATATTTTAATACTATAGTACTTTTTTATCGCTATGTACCTGGTTGCTGACTTCGGAACTAAGTCGTGAGTGGCTCGAGTCGCGTGCATTTTTGGAAGCACCGTGATGTCACAGTTAGCTAACGCCATGATCTGGTTGTTATGTGGAAATTCCCCGGTTGCAAGGAGTAGCGAGGGCAGCAGTTCTGCCCAAACCTTCATGATGGGTTCCAAGGCGGTCCAATGACAGACGCTGGAATCACAGTCGTAGACATTAATTTTCCACAGCTCTATGTCGACTTCAACTGTGACCCAGTGCCTTGCCGTGGGAAGGTTCAGAACGAAGTAAATAAACTCGTTACCCCTCCATCTCTCAAAGACTTGGGACTGTAATTACAGCGAACAACGAAACAATTAACAAACCATAACAATCTTCCCAAACAATTAACATTTAAAATCTTACTAAAACAATACCTTATGAGCCCCTGTGCAGTAGTCCAGGATATAATCCTCCCATTTAAAGTTTTTCCTCGGACCCTTGTGGCTCGTCCATGCACTGCTGATCATGGCGGTCACGAATGTGGAGAGAATGATACCCTTCTGAGGAAATGTCAGTGGATAGTCGGTGCGTCGCCTCCTCAGCATATGCATTGCTGCATCTATATGCTGCATATAAAGGGAAATGTCAGTTAGACAAAAAAATATATTAATTGCACATAAAGTTGAAAAGTGAAGTAATATTATAAAATACTTTACTTACGTCATCTGTAAGTCATTCCCTTGGTGTGAGCATTATCCAAAAGAATCCTGGACCGTAATCACCACTTCTCAAATCCCGAAGTCGGTGGTTCGGAATGAGTCCAACACACCACTTTCGGAAAGTGGTTAACAATTTCTCATCCGGTGGCTCCAGGGGATCAAAAGTCGAAGATGGCCTATGTCTCCTCTTCATCTCCGTATAGTCACCGACCCATACAGGAGGCTTTCTCTTCCTCTTCCGACTCTTAACCACTGCAGGTTGTGCCTCTATGGACAGAATCTCACCCTGCGACTCGGTGTCATGTACATGGATAAGAGGTTGTGCCTCGATCGGAGTCGCTGGAGCTCCCTCATAAGGATCATAATCGTCGGGGAAGACCTCATCCTCTTCTACTGGGGGTGAAGCAGCTGGTGGTGGGGTAGATGGATCTGCTGGGGCCTCCGGTGCTGAAGCTGTCGTTGGCGGACGATTCAACATGGCCAATATGTGTCTGAGCTGCTCCATAATTACGTTCTGACCACCCTTCAGCTCTACATGGCTGGTCTCGTATGCCTTCTTCAGCTCGACATGAGCAGCATACAGACCCTGAGTGTCACCCTCGATCCTATCCAACCGAGCCACTAAATCAGTGTACTCGGCACCCCGAACGCCTGATGAAGATGGTGCACTGGGCTGAGGTTCTGAACCAGTGGCCTGAAAAAATATATATCAAAAAAATACGGTAAGCATACGATAATTCCACAATGTAACAAATATCACAAAACAAAAATAATAAAAAATAAAGACATAAAAAAAAGTTCCAAAAATTGGTACCTGAGTGTCTCTTTCCTGAGTGTCTGGGACCTGAGTCTCTGGTACCTGACTACCTGCCTCAGCCTCTGTGTCATCCACAACATCATCAACCAGGTTCTCCACACCATCGTAAGATATTGTCCTCACAAATGCCTCCTCCTCTGTCCGTGGAAGTAGCCCCTTCACCACTTCCAGATTCTGTTTATGGTTTAAAAAATATCAAAATAAAACCATTTAGCATTTATTACAAGCATTTATGTTAAATAATTATTCAGAACATAAGTGAAAATCATACCCGTCTAGAAAATAATGCGCTGACGTCTTTCTTCCCAATATCGCCTTTGCTCGTCCAGCTAAGCATCCTGGGGAACCGAATCCCGTGGTTCGTGCCATACCTCTTGCCAACCTCCAAAATGGCCTCGTACGCCCAATATTGGACTGCAGGTGCGAAGCCATATGCTGTGTATTTGCACTCGTGCTGAACATCCGAACTCAGCTTCTTCTCGTAGTTGGCCTTCTGTTTCAACATGTCTTTCTGAAGCGAGTGCATGAGTCTGGCGAATGAGTGCTTCCCCCAAGGAATCCGGAAGAAGAACTCGAGGTCTTCCACATATCTAAGTATGTGAGGCGTGATCAGCGCGTTGGCCTCGCGGCCCAGAAGCACTGACTCCACAAACAAGCACAAGCCGAGCTTGTACAAGTCTTCCGGGTTCTGGCAGTTTGTGAACTGAAGTTGGAGTGCTTCTGTCTTCACACTATCAGACCGGTTGAAATATTTGTTGATCAATCGGTCTGACCCCGAGCGCGCGACCTGCGCAGCCTTCTCCTCTTCTGTTGGCCCCGAGGAGAAGTCCAAACCCGTAATGAGTGCAAACTCCAGCACCCCGAATCGGACCTCCTTCCGACCAACATAAAACCTCATCCTCAACTCCTCCTGAGCATCCACTTTCATTTTGTGGAGCATCAGCTGGTGAAATAACACCGAGGAGAATGTCAGTGGTACGGCATTCCAGAAGCTCCCGAAACGGCTTTCCTTCGCCGTGTTATTAAGGTTGAACTCCTCAAACCGAGCTTTAATTTTTGCAAAAATTCCAGTGCCCCTATATGTGACGCGGCCAGTGAAATGCTCGGGTGCTGGAATAATGAGTCTGGGAGCCATCTGAAAAAACAAAAAATAAATCAATATAACTGCCACAAAAATTAAAAAATAGTCGACATAACATCGACATCATGTCGATATTCTGTCGACATTATCAAACAGTAAGTAAACAAAAAATTTGGTCGACAAACAGTCGACATACTGTCGGCATGTTGTCGACATTATCACAGAAACAGTAAAAATTAACTTTGTGGACAACATATCGACAATCTGTCGACATCCTGTCGACATGTTGTCGACATTATGACAAAAACAGTAACAAAATAACTTTGTGGACAGCATATCGACAAACTGTCGACATCCTGTCGACATACAAATATATTTGCAGAAAACAACAATCGTCGACATAATATCGACATCATGTCGACATGCCATCGACATTATCAAACATATATCAACTACATAACAATAGTCGACAAGATATCGACATAAGGTAGATATGCTATCGACATTATAGACCTCCACTTTTATTCCAAATAAGGTCGACATCCTATCGACATACCAATGATATCCTATCGACATACACTAACAACACAGACTCAAACACTTTCAATCTTGTCGACATTATATCGATAACCTATCGACAAGTCATCGACAACTTGTTTGAACAATAAAACACTACTGATTAACATGCAGAAAAACAAGCACAAGTTCGTATACACATCCTAAAACAATCTAATCAGAATAACATACACAAATTCCCATCCAATTCTATGAAAATTCTATTTTTTAATAAGAAAAAAACTTACCTTTGACTGTTCGTGGTTTTGGGGACGACCTCTGTTCTGGTTTTGGTGGCTACGACCTCTGAAAATTGGTTGGGTTCCAATGTCGGCCGTGGGTGTGGGTGGGTTGGGTTACAATGTCGAGAGCAATAGGCAGAGAAAGAGAGAAAGAGAGAACGAGAATAGTGTGAACTGCGTGAGGGTTGGGTCAGGGTCAGGGTCGTGGGTGGCCGGACTGGGGTCGTGGTCGTGGACTGCGTTGTTGGGTCGTTGGGTCGTTGGGTCGTCGTCGTGGAGTAACGTTCGAAAGAAGTAAACGACAGAGAGAGAACGAGAGAGGGAAAGAGAGGGAATAGCAAACGACAGAGAGAGAAAGAGAGAGTGAAAGAGGGAAAGACGGAAAGAGAGAGAAAGAATAGGAAAATTAAATTTGAGGGGTATTTTGGGTACAAATGAGTAATAGTGGAATTAATTTGTATAAATTAGTGGAGGGTATATATTTTGAAATGAGGTATTTTATTAGGGTCAATTAATGAAATTTCCCTTTTCAATTCAGTATTTGACTAAGTAGTAAGTATATCTTTTTAATTAATAAAGTGACTTATTATTTCTTTTTTTAAAAAAAAAAATGACTTATTATTTTTATTATTTAATTGATTAATCAAATTATCAAAATCATATCATGGACTTTGTAAGTGCTGTATGGTGACAAAATCAAAATGAAATATAATTAAAATACTTAAATTGACCAAATAAACATGCTAGGATTTCCTTTTTTTGGGAGCCGACATGCAACTTCTTGACTCAAAACTTGGTGGTTTTGGTCATCTGTTAGTTTCTGCAGAGTGGGTTGGTCAGGCTTCGGCGGGGTCTGGCAAGGGTGGAAACTTAGTTTCCATTACGCAAGCATCCTTAAGTTGTCATCGCATAAATTCGTTCTACTGATGTTTTCTTGATTTAAATTAATGAAGGAAGCCTTTAATCTTATTTTGTATACACATGATGTTTTCAATTTCTTGATTGTATTATAAAGCTAAGCACAACATCATGTTATGTACTATTTCTACACTACTTAAATTAGGCCATTTATTTGATAATATTTAACCAATCATAATTTTTTAAATGAAAAAAAAAAGTTTTTTTTTTAAAAAAAAAACAACAACACTATAATTGAGCAGTAACCACACTGACTAAAATGAATCAATATATTACATCCCTCTCTCTTCCACGTCAGATTAATTTTAAATTTTGACTAATTAAGATTTTTACTCCTCGAACTTTGACATGTATCAAATCATGCCTCTGAACTTTTAATGTTGTTAAAAATATCTCTTGAAATATTGAGATTGTTGGATTTAAGAATTTTTGTTCAATTTTAGTAAAAAAAATCTAACATGGATGAAAGTTCAGGGGACATGATTTAGTACATGTACGTGGGGCATGATTTGGTAGATATCAAAGTCTGGAGAGCATGGTTTGGTACATAAACAATCACTAAAATAGCAAAATTGAATGAAATTAGACAAAAAAAAAAATTAAATCTAACAATCTTAATAGTTTAGGGGGAATTTTTGACGGTCATAAAAGTTCAGGAGACATTATTTGATACATGTTAAAGTTTAGATTTGATACATGTTAAAATTTAGGGGACAAAAATTCTAATTAGCCTTAAAATTTTTCTGAAAGACATTTTGAGGGCAACGCCCATTAAAGTTGCCCTTAGTGAGCCACCACAATCAACTATCACCCCCAGCAGGCACCACCGCATGCAGGCGCATAATAGCATTCGACAGCCTTTTCTCAGATGTCTTTTTACATTTATAATGATGGTACAAAAGCATTTTTAAACCATTTAATTTTTTATTTTTCCAATTCATAATCCTTGTAAATACCTAAAAATCACTCCAATGCAGAAAGTACAAGAATATTTCAAATCAATTTTCTAAACCCAGCCACAAAAAATCCAAACTGATCTGAAATAAGTTTAGTAGCTTCCATTAACAGTTATAATGGTACTATATGAATGAAAAGACAAAGCAGCAAATCCCATAATAACAAAATAAAGGCCTTTTTATGATTATTTATTTACTTTCTACACAAATACAGCCTAGTTATTCAATGCATAATTTAGTTATAGAGGTGCTTAAAGCTTGGCAATAGCAGATACTGGCAAGTTGGATCTTGCTGGGAGCTTGAGATCCTCCCATTCTTCATCGTCCACCTTCGAGAAGTATTGATTAACCATACCATCACTGATGAGCTCAAGCTTGGAAGGCTTCCACTGAACAAAAAAAAACACCAAGACAATAATAAACCATTCTCTTTGAAGGCAACTATGTTGAAAATATGAAAAGTTAAAACCAAGTATACCTTGGGATTTTTATCCTTGTCTAACAACAGAGCTCTGCAACCCTGCATAATAATTACAGGTTAATATAACTGGTGGGGGACCAGTCTTGTCTTTGTAAAATTAGCCTTTATGAAATTTTTTATTAACAAAATAATCTTATATGGTTGCGGAAACGTTCATAAATTATATTGTGCGATCATAAACGACCATTATGAATGACCATATTGTTAGTTTGGCAAATTTCACGTGACAAGTGACCTCCTTTCTCTTTTTCAAAAAAAAAAAAAAAAAAATCATCTATGAGAAAGAATCAAGGGCATTAATGAAAAGAAGAAAAACCTCTGCAAAATCTTTGCTGACTTCTCCTTTCATCACATGACAAACCATTCTAAATTCACGTACAAGACATTGACCAACACCCTGAAGTCTTCCTTCTCTAATCTGGAAAAGAGAAATTGAGATTAAAACCAAAATCATAGCACACTTGGAAAGATACAGTAAATAAAACAAGCCAAAACAAAGCATGCAGCATTGGTATACCGATCTCAAAGAAATTTTCAAACTCATTGGGGATGCCTTTCTTAATGTTTGAATGGTTGCAGAGATCCAATCATCTGGTTTTTTCATTACCTCCCTCTCCTTTAATACAAGCAGAGGACCACCATCAGATAAACTAAATTAAAAATCCTATCAAGCATCAACTCCAAGTGAAATAAATCAGTATTGCCAATACAGGAAAAAAAAATCAAGGGCTACACTTTTAACTCTTTTACTACATTAACTTACAAGGGCAGATAAAATATCTTCCACTGTTCTTTGAGAGAAGCACTTATCAATAACATCTCGCCTGTATCAAAACAACTACCATCATGAGAATACAAAACATATCAGTAGTCGTTTGAAGAAGCGAAACTTAATTATCTTGAAAAGTGATTTTGTTTGGTAAAGGGATTTAGGAAGCACAAGCAACAGTTACTGATTTATCCTTAAAGATTAAAGAAGTGTAGTAGGAAGAAAACGTGGAAGTAAAGAATCCAAAAGTTCATTGTCAAAAAAAAAAAAAAAAAAAAAAGAATCCAAGATCATCCCTTGGGATTAGTTCATTCTCTTGGTTAGACGTTATTCCATTTATTGCCCCTCTTTCGCTTGGTGAAAGAGATCCTGACAAAGTCCTTGCATATTAGTACGAAAGGGAGACTTTAATTGGATCAATGATTCTTTACCTGGTGAGTTGAAAATGTGATTGAAACATGAGCTTTTGAAACTCGGTTTATCACAACAACAAGAAGAGGGTATTGCCTACACCTTTTCAAGCCAAGGCTAGAGAACTATTGGATGGGATTGAATAGGATATTTTTTTGGTAGAAATGATTTTAAGATCGAAGGACATAGACAATAGATTTCACTCTCCAACTTATTATACCTTCAAATTGGACAGATTTTAGGGAACAAGTGAAGAATCAAATCATAGAACAGTCTTGTAGAAAAAATCTCTCATTTCTTCAACTAGGGAAAAACTATTCGTCTCCTCTTCTCTTGCATCACCTCAGTAGTAGGATATATGGCGATGCTTATAATGATCACGATCTGGTATCAAATTTATGGTGTTTTAAACAAACCAATTTAATAGTAATACAAGGAAGATCACAATCATGGCGATGCTTCTATTTTCTTATGTATGTGTGTGTGGTGGGAATATGTGGAACCAGCATAGATTCTTTTCTTATATATAAACATATATAGAGAAGGATGAAAGAAAACTCAAAAATTGCACTCTCTTTTACGCTCTCCTTTATCGATGAATGACATGTGTATATTATTCAATTATTTTATATTTTAAAATATTAATAATCATTAGTACACATATCATTCATTGATTTGAGTGAATGTGATATAGAGTGCATTCAACATTTCTCTATATATTTATATTTTGTGTGTGTAAATAGAAAGAGAGTGAACTGTTATAATGTAAATACTAACCGGAGATAAGCACTTTTCTCTTTTAGATGAGGCTGCTGTGAGTATTTACCAATAACTTCTGAAATGATGACTGGATCACTTGAATCCACCTTGTATAGGTCTTCTTCTAACAAGGATAGTCTCTATCCATTAATAAGAAAGGCAAAGCAAACATTAAATCACATAAGCATTCTGTTCAATCGTTTGTTTTTAGTTAAATATTTTATTTATACATTATCCACAAAGCACAGAGAGAAGCAAAATTTCCCCTTAAACCCTATTATGTCATAACTTAATTTAGCAACAGAGATTATTTATGACAAACTTAGGCAGAAACTGAAATTAAAAAAAAAAAAAGAAACTATAGAAAGTAGCATACTGTTGATGGGACAAAGTGAGTTGCAAGACCACAAGCAAGCATTTCCGCACCATCCAATCTAGAACCAGTTAAACCACAATATTCTCCTGCGAAGTATTTACATAACATTATGGATACAAAATACTAAAATAAGAATGCATGCTGAAAAATGATGTAGTTTAGATTAACAGGATTGGAATTAGTTGTACAAATCAACATAGAAGAATAACGAAGGAAGACAGAAGATACAAAAACTCAAAGAGGGAAAAGGGTTAAATGCCACTGCATACAGTTATTCAAGCATAATACATAATTCAACAAATACAATATTCCCTTAACATACTTGAAGGCCTTGGGTTCACATTTACTGTACCACATAAAAGAAATCATTACAGAAGGAAAATGATTAGCTAAAAGATATCGAGCAAAATTTATGTAAATCAAGGATATCTGCCATTACCAAGGAATCCAGGAAGTCTTGACAAGAAGTAAGAGGCACCCACGTCTGGAAAGAGTCCCAAAGCTGTTTCTGGCATAGCAAATACCTACAAGGGTAAGTTCTGAAGTGTGTGAAGTCGACACTAAAATACTCATAAACCTTTGAATTTCTGAATACAACTGTTTCTTTTCTTCCCTTCACTTATTAATTATGCAGTGAAAATGGAAAAGCAAATCCCAATAACAAATAAAAAAAAAAGCAAAGACTGTTTGAAAAGTTGTTTCAAAGAATCATATAGCTCAATGTGTTTCTTTAAACCTACAAGCCAAAAAGCTTAGAAATAGTATTAAAATAAAGGCATCAGCTTCCCACCACGCAAAAAGTTCTCATATTATTCACCAAATTTAGATCCCTCACTTTGAAGATATTTATATCTACATTATCATTTAAAAATTTTACATGGTGTCTAAGAAAATTCCAGCTAGTGACATACAGGAAAGGATAGGATGCAGAACAAATAAATGTGTGAGACTGAGACATACCGAAGTTTCAGTTGCAACTCGAAATCTACCATGTATTGAAGCTCCAGCTCCACCTCCCATGACAATTCCATTGAGAATTGAAACCTTAAATTTAAATGGTAAGGAAATAACTTGATCAAATATATTTACAAAGGAAATAATGGCTATAGGCTTATGATAAGATTCTACTTCAACTGAAAACTCACTAACCTGTGGTTTACTGTACGTTGCTATCAAGTAATTTAAGGTAAACTCCTTTCGAAAAAATTCTGCACCTAATTTCCACTTACCTATATTGTACAAGAGGAAACAACAGAATGTCAGTTGCAGATTATTTTAAGACCAAAGTAAAAGGTTTAGGAATTTTTTAGCGTTCCATTCACTCAACAATGGGATCAGTTTAGTACTAATCACATTGGTTGCGACTAATGAAACAACTAACATCTTCCGAGCGAAAAATAGCTTAAATAAGAAAAGTAACCTAATCAACCTAGGCTACCTTTTTGCTTTAAGGTATGAAAGTAAAAGACACCTCAAGTTGTCCAGAATTAAACATCAATAATGGGGATTCAAAATCAGCAAAACATATAGGAAAAGTGGAATGTATACCTTCATTAAGATCACGAACCACAGCAGCAACATCTCCACCAGCACAAAAGGCTCTTCCTTTCCCCTTAAAACATAGGGAGGAAATCTCAATTTTCAATTTGACCTATTGATTGTATTCCTCTATTCTTTCCTCAAGGAAAGTTAAAGATAAGATACAATGATTTATGCATCAGAAGCAAATTACCTTGACAACCACGAATTTGACATTAGAATCCTCCTCATAAGCACGGAAAAGTTCCAACAACCGAGAAATCTACAAAAAGCAAACAGAGGAACTGAATATATTATATTGTTTGGATTCTTGTTCCATAGATGTTGAATATAGCATGCTAGTTAATTAGTCACTCATTCTCATCACATGTATGAAAATCACAAACTAATAATAACAAACAAACAAATTGAAGAGGATGCACACACATGAAAAAGGGTAGAATCTTTTGATCTTACACCATGTTTGAAACTATTCAAAAGAACTCAACTTATTCAAACTTGGTTTTAATGATGCAGTTGGATATGTTTTACTCTAATTCTCGAGAACAAAACTTTACATCAAAATTATGAATTCCATAGTCCATTCATGAAATTCGTTTATGGTATACATACCATTTGAAAAGAAAGGGCATTGAGCTGCCTAGGCCTATTCAATACCAGAGTCCTCACATATTGCTTCTCCTCCACCAAAACCTATGGTATCATCATCAAAAACAGCGTTAAAGAGCATCAACTGAAAACCAAACTCAATTAACAAGATTTCAGGCAATTTCATTTCAGAGAATTCAGACCTGGTCTTCTTCGGAACCCATTACAGACTGAGCCCTCCTCCTTCTACAAATACAATCGGAGTTAAGAACCGGTGATATCAAATGGTAATTTGGTTAAACTTAATCTGTGTACAAAAGCAACGTACCTAACCTCTGTTAACAAAAATTTACGAGAGAGAGCGTAGATGTACAGTAAAGTGTGAGAATTTAGGGCAACAAATGGGAGGAGAGAGCTCCGGGGACTATGGCGGTGGGTGGCTCAGAGCTCACACCTTTGATTGATTGTTAGATGAACATTGCATGTGCTCTCACGTGACTATATTTTGGATTTGCTAATTAGGATTTTTAAATTCTAATTTTTACATGTATAAAATTATACTTTTTATATGTATTTTCAGATTATTAAATTTAAAAATTTTTATCTAATTTTATTAATAGAAGTCTAATATATATATATATATATATATATAAAAATTTAGAGATACGAATCAATACATGTGAAAATTCGAAAGACAAGAACACGATTTAATATATAAACAATCGTTGAGTTAGTAAAATCGAACCAAATTAAATAGAAGTCTTTGAATCTAAACATGTCAATCTTTTAACGACATAAAAAATTCGAAAATATATATAATTTAATATATGTCAAAGTTCAAATGATAAAAATCTTAATTAATATTTTTCGAAATATTTAATTAAATTATATTGTTTAGTTAAATAAACTTTAAAAAGTATATAAATTATTAACGTATTAAATTTATTGTATTAAATTAAGATTGTCCTCTCATGAGGTTAAAGTAATCTTATCACCACAGTAATAAGATCAAAAACGACATAACAAAACAAAAGAGAGAATGTTTAAGATTACCATGAAAACATTGCACCATACCAAACAATCTCAGATTATATTGTAAAATTATAAGAGGAGTGTTACGGAGACTCTCTTTTGTACTCTCTCTTGCACTCTTTCCATAATTGAATGACAAATATCAAATTTATAGATTGATTTGTTTGTACCTATTAATTAACCATAATTTTACCATCTTATTACAATTATGCCATCTTAATAAAATTAATACACTAATTATTTATTTGTAGCTAAATTATTCTTGTTAAACATAAATAATAAGCACAATATATATTTATATACCGAATAATATAGGAGTCAAAACTATTAAAAAAATAAGAGTCAAAATAACATTTATACATTCATTTGTCAATTTAAATTTATTCAAAATAACAATAAAATTATCAAAAGATTTCAAACTCATATAACCTCTGAGTTTATGGTCCTGAAGTCGTTCGTTTTGGGTTGTTTGAGTGTTTGTTAATTGAGTTAACCTTCTACTAATTTCTTTGGTTTTGTTTCTGGAAGTTAAAGGCACTGACTGTTTCTCTTGGTTCCTTCTTTGCTATTTTTTAGTGAGTGGGGTTGGTCTTGTTCTGTGTGTGTTCTTTTGTCGGGGTGTGTCTTCTTTATTGTGCTTGGGATAGGGTAGTTGATCCGGGGGTGTGTGTATTTATTCCATTTTGTCGTTTGTTGTCTGTGCTTTTAATGGAGTTAGTTACCACGGATAATGGCCCTCTGATGGGTAAAAGTTTCTCTTGTGCCGAAGACTCGATATCCTTGTCTCAGTGTGCCACCTCACTGAAAGCCCTGTCGTCATTGTGTTTATTTGGCAAGGTGGTAGCACCCATGAGTGTTAATGCTGAAGATATTATACAGCATGTTACTAAGAACTGGTTGAAACCAGTGGCTGTTTGCTCTATTTCGGAAGCTCCTGCCCTGATGAATAGTTTCAAGCTCAGCTTTGAATGTGTGGAAGACAAAGTTTGGGCTTTGGAGAATGGCTCCTGGTCCTTTAGAGGATATACATTCATTTTGTATGCTTGGTTCCCTGGTATTGAAAGGTCGGGTTCTGTGAACATGTTAAAGGTGTGGGTGCAGGTTCATAATCTTCCCCACGAGTACTATTCGATGGATAATGGTAACCAACTGGGAGGAATGCTTGGTAAGGTTATTCTAGTTGAGTTGGATGAGGAGAAACCTGTTACTTGGGGTTCTTTTTTCAGGGTGTTAGTTGATATCAATTTCCTCAATCCACTTGTGTCGGGTTGCTATTTTGACTTAACCTCTGGGGAGAAAAGATGGATTCAATTTAAGTTTGAAAAAATTGGAATATTCTGTTATTTTTGTGGTCGTTTGGGCCACCAGAGGAGAGGCTGTTCTCTAGCTTCGCCGGTCACGGTGGAGTCGGTGGATGGTTCTGCAGTTCCGTTATTTGGTCCTTGGATGTCCACTACTTCAAGATTTCTTGATGTCTTCTCTAGTGTTACCAAACCGGTGATGCCTCCCTCTGTGGAGATGCAGGTGGGTTCGGACGTTCGTGATGGGAAGATGGTCGTTGCTGGGCATGGAGGTCCGGTTGGAGGCTCTAATCCTAAGACTGCTGGGGGTCGGAATCGATGGAAGAGAGTGACCGGTCGTGTTTTACCCGGTCACAAGCTGGGCGTATCGCAGGAATGGGTGCAAAAGGCAGGTTCAGGTAAGCGTGCTTTGAACCATGCCGTTAATGGTAATAAGGTTGGGTTGAGTTTGAATTTTGGGGGAAAGATCTCTGAGTCTATTTCTAGTTTAGAGACCTTGAATGTGGTAATGAAGGATGGGTATCCGTTGGTCAAAGGGGGATTATGTATTGTTGATAATTTATTGGGAGCTGGGCCGAGTAAGGACAAGAATGATCTTGGGCTTGATGTTGTTGGGCCGGGTTGTGAAGTTTCTTTGTGTAATGGGCCTGGTAAGTTGTGTTATGATGGGTTAGAAGGTGAAAGGGATGTGAGTGGTGGGCCTGGCCGTGAGAATATAAAAGATAAACATTGGGCTGCTGGGTCCAAGTCTTTAATGAGGCCGAATGAGTTAATTGTTTTAAAGGGCAAGGAGAAAGGAGAGGTTATTGGTGGGCCTTGTGGGATTGATTGTGATCTGGTGGGGAAGAATACGGCCCACGTGTAACGCCCGTATTTTATAATAATAAACTCGAAGATTGATTTTAATAAAATATATCTTAACAACCATATAGATCGGGATCCCGAGTATAAAAACACAAGTTAAAAGTACTTTACTAATATGTACATAAATTATTTTTTTTTAAAAGTTTTGCGGACATGCATCCTCAAAATATAGACTCCAAAATATTAAGAGATCGAAACCCTCCAGGTTGCACTGCCGCGATATGTACAATCATGCCGAGCTCTGCCTCACTGTTCCTCCAGCTTTGCTTTTCCCTTACCTACACAAAGTAGCAAACTGATGAGTCAACAGACTCAGTAAGATATGCAAGAAAATATAAAAGTAATGTAATGTCGGCTTTATGATTAAGCCGCCCTGAGCTAAATAACCAAGCTCACCAAATGGTTAAGAACGTTCTTAAGGGAAGTACGACTACTATACCAAGTGCACTAAAGTACCAAAACTTGTACTTGTGTTGGTAGAGTCTTAACTGTACCCCGGGAATTACTAAGTGTTGTACCACGAACACGACGTACCCTTAGTACTCGTGTTGGTAACACCGTAACCACAATTATAACAACACTATACTAACACTCCATAAATCATATTTAACTAGTGTTAGTAGTGCAACAAGTAAACAACCACATAATCTTATATATATTCTTATGCTATCTTACCTCGTTCCGCGCTCAAGTGTGCCGGTCAGCCTGAGTGGAAACGCAGCTAGACGCTTTACAGGGCCCTAAACCATAACATTCAAAATCCGATGAGAGACACGCTAAACACTTTACGGGGATTTAAAATACAGACTAAGCTTAACCCTATCGATAAAAAGGATGCCAACACCTTAAATTACTTGAAAACAGGAAAAACTAGGGCTCGGGAAAAAGTCCCAACCGGCAGGCCGGTTCCCAACCGGAACCCCAGATCCAGGGTACCAACCGGTCGGCCGGTTGCAAGGCGCTTCTCAGAACCGGTCGACCGGTTCTGAGCTGGGGACAAAAATTCGATCCCTCTAAATCAAATCAAACCCAAACTTTTCAAAACTTTCCAGAACACCTGTATGCACTATAATAAAGCATATTCAAGCATCAAAATCCAACATTAAACTCAGAAATCCAATTCACCATTAAAGTCACAACTTGAGCTCAAAAGCTCCAAATTGAACCAAATACTAAACAACCACCCAATTAAGCTTAAAACACTCTAAATAAACCTTATACAACTTCAGAAAAATACACCCACTTGAATTTAAAACATACAGACCCTAATTCCTAACTAAACAAGCATCAAACCTAACTTTACTAAAAAAGAAAGTCCTAAAGCAAAGTTGAATGATATACCTCCAATTAAAGCTTCCAACCCACCTAAAACTTGTTGAATTGAGTTGAGAAAAACAATTCCCAGCTGATTCCTTGCTGGTTCGAAAGAAAAGAGAGAAGGAGAGGACTTGGTGATAAAGGTAATGGCTCTTTTTGGTTCTTTCTTGAAGGTCAAAGACTAACTATTCATTTGACTAAAAGAAACCATTAAAATTATAACATTTCTCAGCCAAAAATAAACCAAATAAGACAAAAGAAGTCTTGACAAAAGACCTTCTTACCCCTCCATTTAAATAAAATAATTATAGCATCCCAAGGGTGAAATGGTCAAAAACAACCAAACCTCGAAAACTCAATACTTAGCGAAATACCCCGAACAAATAACGTACATCAAAATATAAAATAAGACTCTCTAAAGGCCCCAACGCCGCTTTCCACAGCTTCCAAACACAACACATAAATTAGGTAATTAAATGTAAAATAACATAAAAACATATATGATATATTAAATATATTTCCAAAATATACATTTCATAATTATTAATTAATCTCATACATAAATCTTAATTATTTAATAATTCAAGGTATTAACCATATGCGGTCTTTACAATTATCCCCCCGTTAAAAGGATTTCGTCCCCGAAATCTACCTGAACAACTCAGGATGCTGAGCCCTCATATCAGCCTCTAACTCCCAAGTGGCTTCTTCCACTTTACTGTTTCTCCAAAGTACCTTGACCAATGATATGGTTTTAGTTCGGAGAACCTTTTCCTTCCTATCCAGAATTTGCACTGGTCGTTCATCATATGATAGGTCAGGTTGTAACTCCAATGTTTCATAACTCAAAACGTGCATTGGATCAGATACATACTTCCTCGGCATGGAAACATGAAATACATTATGCACTTCTGACAAGGAAGGAGGTAAACCGATAAGCAACTTGTCCAACCTTTTCCAGGATTTCAAAAGGTCCAATAAACCTAGGGCTCAACTTGCCTTTCTTTCCAAAGCGTCTAATCCCTTTCATCGGTGACACTCGCAAGAAAACATGATCCCCCGGTTGGAATGTAACATCTCGTCGCTTGGGATCTGCATAGCTCTTCTACCTGCTTTGGGAAGCAAGCATTCGCGCCTTAATCTTATCTATTGCTTCATTTGTCTTCTGGACTAATTCAGGGCCTAAGTATTTCCGTTCTCCTGTTTCGTCCCAATGAATTGGGGAACGACACTTTCTGCCATAGAGCAGCTCATAGGGAGCCATTCTTATGGTACTTTGATAGCTATTATTATAGGAGAACTCAATCAGAGGCAAATACTTACTCCAAGACCCTCCAAAATCCATGACACAAGCTCGTAACAAATCTTCAAGTATTTGAATAATTCGTTCAGATTGCCCATCTGTTTGAGGATGAAAGGCTGTACTAAATTTCAAATTAGTTCCCATAGCCTTTTGCAAACTCATCCAAAACTTTGATGTAAATTTAGGGTCTCTATCTGAAATGATTGACTTCGGTACTCCATGAAGACGAACAATTTCTTTCACATACAAATCAGCATACTGATCCACTGAATAGGTTACCTTAACAGGTAAGAAATGCGCTGACTTTGTAAAGCGATCCACTACAACCCAAACTGAGTCGTACATTCCTGTGGTTCTAGGCAAACCAACCACAAAGTCCATTGCAATGTCTTCCCACTTCCATTCTGGGAGTGTTAATGGCTGAAGTAATCCTGCCGGCCGTTGATGCTCAGCTTTGATTTGCTGACAAGTTAAGCATTTAGTGACGTAATCCACTACATCCCTCTTCATCCCATACCACCAAAAATAAGGCTTCAAGTCTTGATACATTTTGGTGGTTCCTGGATGCAATGAGTAAGGGGTAGTATGAGCTTCTTCCAGAATTTCCTTTTTAAGTTCATTGATATTAGGGACACACACCCGTGCTTTAAACAACAGCATCCCATTGTCAGAAATTGAGAAGTCCTTAGCTTTGCCTGCTAAGACATCTTCTCGAGTCTTAACCAATTTAGGATCTTCTAACTGGGCCATTCTGATTCTTTCCAACAAATGTGACTGAAGTGTCAGATTAAATAATTTCTCAGTCACCAACTCAATGTTTGCCCTGGTCATTTCCGAGACTAACTAAGAGGAAATCATGACCATGTTGGATATCTGATCAGGTCCCTTTCTGCTTAAGGCATCAGCCACAACATTTGCCTTTCCAGGATGATACAGGATTTCACAGTCATAGTCTTTTACCAATTCTAACCACCTTCTCTGTCTCATGTTTAAATCCTTCTGAGTGAAGAAATACTTGAGACTCTTGTGGTCAGTATAGATCTCACACCTTTCACCATACAAGTAATGTCGCCAAATTTTCAAGGCGAACACCACTGCTGCAAGTTCTAGGTCGTGAGTTGGGTAACGCTGCTCATAATCTTTCAATTGCCGAGAAGCATATGCTATGACTTTATCTGCTTGCATTAACACACAGCCTAAACCCTGCCTTGATGCGTCACAATACACCACAAACTTTTCTTGATCAGATGGCAAGGCTAGAACAGGAGCTGTAATCAATCGTTGCTTCAGCTCTTGAAAACTCTTTTCACACTTATCTGACCATATAAATCGCTGATTCTTCCTAGTTAACTCGGATAACGGCATCGCAATTTTGGAAAATCCTTCCACAAAACGCCGATAATAACCCGCTAAACCGAGAAAACTTCGAATTTCAGTGACTGTTTTAGGTCTAGGCCAATTCTTCACCGCTTCAATCTTCCCTGGGTCAACCATAATCCCGTCTTTCCCAACAATATGTCCCAGAAAGGACACTTGTGACAGCCAGAACTCACACTTTTTGAACTTTGCATAGAGTTTATGATCTCTAAGTCGCTGCAGAACCATTCGAAGATGTTGCTCATGTTCTGCTTCTGACCGAGAGTACACAAGAATGTCATCGATAAATACAATTACAAAATTATCGAGGAAATCCTTGAATACCCTATTCATGAGATCCATAAAGGCTGCCGGAGCATTTGTTAACCCAAAAGACATAACCAGGAACTCATAATGACCATACCTGGTTCGGAAGGCTGTCTTAGGGATATCCTCTTCTCGAATTCTCAACTGATGATAACCAGACCTCAAGTCAATCTTAGAGAATACCGTCTTGCCCTGAAGTTGATCAAACAAATCGTCAATTCTGGGCAAAGGATATTTATTTTTAATGGTTAACTTATTCAGCTCCCGATAATCGATACACATCCGAAGAGTTCCATCTTTCTTCTTCACAAATAGCACTGGGGCTCCCCACGGTGACACACTAGGCCGAGTAAACCCTAGATCCAACATCCCTTGGAGTTGTATCTTCAGTTCTTTTAATTCAGCAGGTGCCATTCGGTAGGGTGCTTTTGAAACAGGTTCTGCTCCAGGAATTAAATCAATGATGAAATCTATCTCCCGCTGAGGTGGTAACCCAGGCAATTCCTCTGGAAACACATCCAGGAATTCCTTAACCACTTTAACCTCTTCAGGTCCAAGTAACACAGGTTTACTGGAATCCACCACCACTGCTAGGAATCCAACACATCCACTACGTAACAGATCCCTAGCTTTCAATGCTAAAATTCTTGGAACACGAGAACCTTGAACCGAACCAACAAAAACAAAAGGTTCCTCATTCTCCGGTTCAAAAGTCACCATTTTCCGTTTATAATCAATACTAGCAGAGTATTTGGACAAAAAGTCCATACCAAGTATAATATCAAATTCGGTCAATGGTAACTCCACAAGATCGACATTCAATTCTCTATCTTCAATTCTAATTAACACAGATCTAACCCACTTTCTTGAAACGATTAACTCACCATTGGGCAACAGGGTTCCAAACCCCGTCTCAAAAATATCACTGGGTCTATCAAGCTGATCAAGAACCCTTGATGACACATAAGATCGAGTAGCACCCGAATCAAATAAAACAGTATAAGCAAAACTGTTGATTAGAAGCTGACCTGTAACTACTGAAGGGCTGGCAGCAGCATCTGCCTGAGTTATAGCAAATACACGAGCAGGTGCAGGCACAAGTTTGACCTCAGGCTTCGGTTCCTCTTTCTTCAACTGAGGACAGTCCTTCCTGAGATGTCCCACTGAACCACACTGAAAGCAGGCTCTTCGGTTACAAGTTCCGGGGTGATGCTTCTTGCAACGCGGGCACTCAGGATAGGAATAAGTCTGACGTCCTCCTCTGTTCTGGTTTCCTCGAAACCTTTTACCTTGCCCTGAACTTCCCGAAGATGGAAAAGTTCTTTTCTTCTGTTCAAAGGTAGAACCCCCACTCTCTTTTTCAGGACCAGACATAGGGAGAATAGTGACCCCACCAACACCAGCAGACTCTCGGGTTTCTTGCAAATATTTAACTGCTCCTTCAGCTCGAAGAGCCTTATCAACCATTTCTGCGTAAGTTGTGGTATCATTCGTTGTAATAACCAGGTCATGCCTGATCTTGGCATTCAGCCCAGCCAAATACTTTTCTTTCTTGCTAAAGTCTGTTGGTACTATTCCGGAGGCTAACTTGGCCAAGCGATCAAACTTGATTGTATATTCAGTCACTGACATACCCTCACCTTGTACCAACTCAACAAATTCCTTCCGCTTTGCACTGCGGACCGCCTCATTGTAATATTTGGCGTTGAATAATTCCTGGAACTCTTCCCAGGTCATTCTGGTCACATCCCTGGTGAGGGATACCATCTCCCACGAAATTAGGGCATCTTCTTGAAATTGAAACGTGGCACATGCCACTCTATCATTTCCGATCACTCCCATAAAATTCAATATTCTTTCAATAACGGTTAACCACTGCTCAGCTTTTAAGACATCAGGGCCTCCTAGAAATACTGGAGGTGCTTGCTTTCTGAACCTCTCATATAAAGGCTCCATGCGGTTACCAGCAACATGTTGCTCAACTGGCACCGCAGGGGCTGCAGGAACCGCAGCAGGCGGTTGCGGGGGAAGCTCGACAGGAGCATCCCGTTGCCTAAGTTGTCGGATCTCTTCTTCTTGTTGCTCAATTCTAGTTTGCATCTCAGCAAACCTTTGCTCCCAATCAACCGGGGCCTGAGGTGGATTCTCCTATCCACCTCTCGGGACTCGATCGCGGCCTCTACCGCGTCCACGGGGGTTTTGGGGATTTCTACCACCCCGACCACCTCCGGTCTCAACCAACTCACCCTGCCTTCTAACGTTTCGCTGGTCGTCCATTATTTAGGACTTAGCCTGCGAACCCACAAGGCACGTAGGTCAGACACTGGTCAAAATATTTTTCAAGACCGCAATTAAGATTTAGAACATCTTAATTAATCATATATACAACACAACATATCTTAAAACAGTTTGCAAAAAGAAATAAAGCTTACGGAACCGTGAGTTGAACTCGACACTGGCCTTGATTGTACATATCTTGACGGTTTTCAGTGGACAACCAGATGGCTCTGATACCAAACTGTAACGCCCGTATTTTATAATAATAAACTCGAAGATTTAATAAAATATATCTTAACAACCATATAGATCGGGATCCCGAGTATAAAAACACAAGTTAAAAGTACTTTACTAATATGTACATAAATTATTTTTTTTAAAAAGTTTTGCGGACATGCATCCTCAAAATACAGACTCCAAAATATTAAGAGATCGAAACCCTCCAGGTTGCACTGCCGCGATATGTACAATCATGCCGAGCTCTGCCTCACTGTTCCTCCAGCTTTGCTTTTCCCTTACCTACACAAAGTAGCAAACTGATGAGTCAACAGACTCAGTAAGATATGCAAGAAAATATAAAAGTAATGTAATGTTGGCTTTATGATTAAGCCGCCCTGAGCTAAATAACCAAACTCACCAAATGGTTAAGAACGTTCTTAAGGGAAGTACGACTACTATACCAAGTGCACTAAAGTACCAAAACTTGTACTTGTGTTGGTAGAGTCTTAACTGTACCCCCGGGAATTACTAAGTGTTGTACCACGAACACGACGTACCCTTAGTACTCGTGTTGGTAACACCGTAACCGCAATTATAACAACACTATACTAACACTCCATAAATCATATTGAAACTAGTGTTAGTAGTGCAACAAATAACAACCACATAATCTTATATATATTCTTACGCTATCTTACCTCGTTCCGTGCTCAAGTGTGCCGGTCAGCCTGAGTGGAAACGCAGCTAGACGCTTTACAGGGCCCTAAACCATAACATTCAAAATCCGATGAGAGACACGCTAAACACTTTACGGGGATTTAAAATACAGACTAAGCTTAACCCTATCGATAAAAAGGATGCCAACACCTTAAATTACTTGAAAACGGAAAAAACTAGGGCTCGGGAAAAAGTCCCAACCAGCAGGCCGGTTCCCAACCGAAACCCCAGATCCAGGGTACCAACCGGTCGACCGGTTGCAAGGGGCTTCTCAGAACTGGTCGACCGGTTCTGAGCTGGGGACAAAAATTCGATCCCTCTAAATCAAATCAAACCCAAATTTTTCAAAACTTTCCAGAACACATGTATGCACTATAATAAAGCATATTCAAGCATCAAAATCCAACATTAAACTCAGAAATCCAATTCACCATTAAAGTCACAACTTGAGCTCAAAAGCTCCAAATTGAACCAAATACTAAACAACCACCCAATTAAGCTTAAAACACTCTAAATAAACCTTATACAACTTCAGAAAAACACACCCACTTGAATTTAAAACATACAGCCCCTAATTCCTAACTAAACAAGCATCAAACCTAACTTTACTAAAAAAGAAAGTCCAAAAGCAAGGTTGAATTATAGACCTCCAATTAAAGCTTCCAACCCACCTAAAACTTGTTGAATTGAGTTGAGAAAAACAATTCCCAGCTGATTCCTTGTTTGTTCGAAAGAAAAGAGAGAAGGAGAGGACTTGGTGATAAAGGTAATGGCTCTTTTTGGTTCTTTCTTGAAGGTCAAAGACTAACTATTCATTTGACTAAAAGAAACCATTAAAATTATAACATTTCTCAGCCAAAAATAAACCAAATAAGACAAAAGAAGTCTTGACAAAAGACCTTCTTACCCCTCCATTTAAATAAAATAATTATAGCATCCCAAGGGTGAAATGGTCAAAAACAACCAAACCCCGAAAACTCAATACTTAGCGAAATACCCCGAACAAATAACGTACATCAAAATATAAAATAAGACTCTCTAAAGGCCCCAACGCCACTTTCCACAGCTTCCAAACACAACACAAAAATTAGGTAATTAAATGTAAAATAGCATAAAAACATATATGATATATTAAATATATTTCCAAAATATACATTTCATAATTATTAATTAATCTCATACATAAATCTTAATTATTTAATAATTCAAGGTATTAACCATATGCGGTCTTTACACCACGTGAATGTTGCTAGTGGGGCCGAGCTTCAAGGTGGAGAGGAAAGGGCTTTAGCTCATTTTCTTAAAGCCCAAGAAGAGTTACTTTATGACCTTAAGCATTTTGGTAATTTGGACTTGTATGAAATTAAAAAAATTGGTGGTGACATTGGAGTGAAGCCTACGTCGGAAACTAATGAACGTACCACCCCTTTCAAGAAGAGAAAATTTGAGGGCTCCGCTTCTCTCTGCACCCGTCCTAACAAAATTGTTAGACGTCATCCGGATGTTGTTAGGGACTTCCCTTGGGACCCTAGGGAGAGGGACCGTGAGTCAAAGGTGGATTTTGATGATCTTTTTGAAGAACCTACTGAGGTGTCGAGCTCTCCGAGCTGTAACAATGGTGTTAAAAGGAGTCATCTGATTGGCTCATTTGTAATTGAAGAATCTGGATCCAGTCTTTCTGTGCACTCGATTAACTTTGTGGAGGAGAATGTCATATCTCCTCCACAGGAGCCATGAGAGGTGTAGCCTGGAACTGTAGAGGGTTGGGGCAGACCTCTACAGTTCGCGAACTGAAGTCCTTGCTCAGATCGCGCTCTCCTGATTTTGTTTTTTTGACTGAGCTCAAAGTGGATGCTAACCCTCTGGTACGTATTCTAAAAGCTTCTCACTTTTACTTTAATATTTTTGTGCCGCCCGTTGGTACTGCAGGAGGTATTATTTTAGCTTGGAAATCTGGGTTTAGTTTTGAGTGTATTTCTTGCTCTCGTAACCATATTTCGGGGCTTGTCTATTCGGACCCCCCTACCCACCCGTGGCTCCTCTCGTGTGTGTATGGTCCTTGTATAACCATGCTAAAAAACAATTTTGGTCGGAGATTATGGCTCTTGGAGATAGATATGGCGGCCCTTGGTTGATATTTGGTGATACTAATTTTGTCCTGAGTTCCTATGAGTGGGAAGGATCAATGGGCTGAGACCCCTTCATCCCTTTCATCTCTCACCTTGTGGAGACTCGTGGCCTAATAAATATGCATATTCAAGGAGATATGATGACTTGGGATAATCATCGGTCTGGAAAAAACCATGTGAAATCTGCCATGGATAAAGGCATTGTGAATGGAGCGTGGCTTCAGCTGTTTCCAAAATCTGTTCTCTGTTCCGTCCAGACGAGTACTTCTGACCATAGACCTTTGTGCTTGGACACGGGGGGAATTGGTCCTAAATTCACCAGATGCTTCAAATTTAAGGAAAGTTGGACGCGGGATTGCAGAAGCAACCTCGTTGTTGCCAGTGCATGGGATTCGGTGGCCCATCCGTGGGCCCCTGCTCGCGTTTTTAAGAAGATCGGTGCTACTCGGGTTGCGCTTCTTCAATGGAAGAGAACCGAATTTGGTAAAATTGACAGTATCATTCAGGAGCTGGAACTAAAACTGGACCAAATGCAACAACTGCCTGCTGGCTCCAGAGATTGGAATTCGGAGATTGAAATCAGACGAAGCTTGAATGAAGCCCGAGCCAAAAAAACGATTTATTGGAAGTAAAGGGCCAGAATTTCGTGGCTCAAGGACGGAGATAAATGCTCCAAATTTTTCTTCCTTTCTGCTGCTATAAGAGGAAGAAGGAATGCCATTGAGTGCATTCTGAATAAAAATAATGAATGGATTAATGAGCGAGTGCTGATAGGCCAGGAATTCCTGGACTTTTTCAAAAGCATTTTCTCTGGTTCTGATAGTAACCGGCAGATGGATTGTGGTCATTTATTTACTGAGAAGATTTCTCTTGAAAATCAAGCTGAAGTTGTTTGTTGCCCGTCCCGTGAAGAGATCAGAAGAACCCTGTTTGCCATGAATAACCATAAGGCCCCTGGCCCTGATGGAATGTCTGTTCTTTTCTTTAAGCACTACTGGGAGTCTGTGGGAGATGACTTTTGCGATGATGTTGAAGATTTCTTTGTAAATGGAAGAATGCATAAGGGGGTAAATTCGAAGAATGTTGTTCTCATCCCTAAAATGCAGAACCCGAAAAAACCGAACCATTTTAGACCAATCTCTCTCTGCAATGTGATGTATAAGGTTATTTCGAAGATCATTGCAAATAGATTAAAACCTATTCTTCCATCTCTTATTTGCCCTACTCAAGCTGTGTTTGTCCTCAGAAGGAATATCCAAGATAACAATGTTGTGGTGCAAGAAATTATTCATTCCTTCAACAGGAAGAAAGGGAAAGAAGGATTCTTTGCGATCAAGATTGATCTTGTTAAAGCTTACGATAGGTTGAGTTGGAAATTTATCGATCATGTTCTTGGGAATTTCGGCTTCCCCCTACAATTCTGCAGTTGGGTTTCCCAGTGTGTTTCCTCCTCTTCTCTCAATATATGCCTCAACGGTGGTCCTGTTGGTAAGATTATTCCTTCTTGCGGCCTTCGACAGGGAGACCCGTTATCTCCCTATCTTTTCATCTGTGCCGCGGAAGTGCTGTCCAGACTTTTGGAGGAAGAGATAGGAAAAGGAACTATTCATGGTATTAAATTAAGTAGAGGGGGCCCAGTGATTTCCCATGTTTTCTTTGCTGATGACCTAATTTTGGTTGGTCGTGCCAACTTAAACGAGGCTAATAGCTTTTGGAGTTGTCTTGAAAAGTTTTGTGAGTGGTCAGGGCAGAAGATCAATAAAGTCAAGACTTCTATATTCTTTAGCAAGAATACCCCTGATGGTATGAGGAGAGGAATCAAGGAAGCTCTGGGTATAGCTTCCCCTAAAGGGGTTACAAAGTACTTGGGGTTACCCCTGTTCCGATCCAGACAGAAAGATGCTGATTTTCACTTCATTCTTAACAATCTCACGTCCAAGTTGCAAGGCTGGAAGGCCAAAACTTTATCAAAAGCTGGCCGGGCTACACTTATTAAGTCGATAGGCTTGTCTATGCCTATTTATGCTATGCAGACTACCAAATTGTCAAATCGCCTTGTGAATCGGATTGATGGACTAGCTCGTGATTTCTGGTGGGGATTTGAGAAAGGAAACCATGGCCTTCACCTTAGAGCTTGGGACAAGCTTTGCCTTCCCAAATCATTGGGAGGCCTGGGTTTTCGGAAAACAAAGGAAATGAACCTTGCTTTTTTGGCTAAGTGGGGTTGGAACTTATTAACGGGCAAGCAGTCGTTATGCTCAAAGATTCTGGAGACTAAGTACCTTAGAGGGAAAGAGTTTCTCAATTGCAATTATAAAGATTCTGACTCCTGATTTTGGAAAAATGTAGTTAAAGCAAGCTCAATCCTTCGGAAAGGGGCTTGTAAAAGGGTGGCAGATGGGAGAGATACTAGAATCTGGTGGGATCCTTGGATCCCCCACTTAAAAAGTTTCGTTCCGAAACCAAAAGAAGGTGTGGTAAAGGATAACAAGTGTGTTGCTGATCTCATAACACCCACGGGTGGGTGGGATATGGGGAAACTCCATAGCCTCTTTGACCGTGAGACCATTTCGGCTATTCTCAAGGATGGAATTCCTCATGGTAGTGGCAAGGATAGCTGGTTGTGGACTTTGGAAAGTAATGGGCGTTTCTCTTGCAAATCGGCTTACCTTTCCCAAGCATTGGAGAGAGCGCCCCACTATGATATTGCGCCTGCTCTTTGGAATAAACTTTGGAATAGTAACATTATAGAGCGCCAAAAGGTTCTTTGGTGGTGCATCCTCTCCAATGGCCTGCCGGTTAGAGCAATCATGAGTAGGAGATTTCCAATTGAAGACACTAATTGTCCTTTTTGTGGAAGGGAAGAGGAAACCATGGAACATCTCTTTCTAACATGTGATGTGGCGATGCACTTGTGGCGCTCATCACCTTGGGGAATTTTTCCAGTGAGTGACACTGGTATTCGTGTTTGGGATTGGGTGAAATTCATCTGGAGCCTTAATAATAAAGGTGTTAGGGTTGAGGATGTCTTTCTCTATGCGTCCATTGTCGTTGACAATATCTGGCAAATGCGAAATGAAGCGGTTCACAACAACAGTCCTCCTCATGTTTTAAAATGTATTGACATTATTTGTTCTTCTTTTGCAGAGCTACACACTACTCTTTTGCCTTGTCCTTCGCCGTTGAGGAGGGACAGCTGGATTCCACCACCTCTGGAGTGGATCAAATTTAATTGTGATGTTCGTGTGGGTTTAGAGAGTATGTGTATAGCTGCGGTTGCTAGGAACCATCTGGGAAGGGTGATGAGTATTCACACGTCCCGGTTGGATTATTCTGATGCTCTTTGTGGAGAAGCTGCGGCCTGCTGCTTGGCGATGTCTGTTGCGATGGATCTTCAGCATTAGTATATTATAGTGGAGAGTGACTCGAGGCTAGTGATCGATGCTCTTAATGGGAAGGCATCCCATTGGGCTCTAGAGAACTATGTCTCCTTTTGTACTAAGTTTTCTCCTTTTTTCATTTGTTGTAATTTTTCGAACATTAGTAGGTCTTGTAATTTTATGGCCCATAATGTGGCTTTTTGGGCTTTTAACAACCATATGTACGGATCTATTCCGATTAACTCTGTACCGGAGAACATTTTGTGTAATGACCGAGAGGTCTAATATCTTTATTATATATAACTACGCTTTTTCTCAAAAAAAAAAAAAGACATAAGTATCATGAAGTGATAGAGAAGTGTTTCCTAATCATTCTTGTCTATTTGAAAGTAGTCATTTGTTAGTATACATAAATGATTCAATACCTCTGACAAAAAGTAATTTTAGAAAAAATATATAAAATTCATCATACCATTATTTATTACATATAATAAAATATTTAAATATATACCATATTTCATATATGATTCAAAGCTTGTATATTGTGAGTATTATGTAAAAATATATTTTGATACGTAATTTTGTCAAAAAAAAAAAAAGATATATGTTAACTTATATAATATATAATATAAATAATACTTACTTTTTTTTTATTAGGGGTGAATACCTCTCTACAATTTCTTTTTTCCATGGAGCTAGAACTGAAAAATGATAAAAAAAAATTAGCATTAAATAATGTTTAAGAGGTAATACATATATTGAAAAAACATAAAAAAAAAAAAAAAAAAAAAAAAAAAAAGAGTAGTGATTACCTATTTTATATCATTGAAGAAGAGTTTTCTATTTTTATACTAGAAAATATTTATAAAAATGAGAAGATTAAAAGATAACTTTTCTTTTGTATATAAAATCAAAAATTAGTGGAATAATAATTATTGTATGAATTCTATTAAAATGGTATAATTGTAATAAGATGGTAAGATTATAATTAATTAATAGGTACAAATAAATCAATCTAAAATGGAGAGAGTGCAAAAGAGAGTCTCCTTGGCACTTCTCAAATTATAATATCTACAAAATATGCATTCAATTATGTAAAGAGAATAGATAATGGAATTTTCAATTTTATGTGTTATAGGTTTCAAGTTTGTTTCAAGTCTCAAGTTTTTTATCATAGTATCCAACAAGAACAGGGCACAATTTCCCAACTATGCCATGTCTGTCATTCTGGTCACCAAAATATATAAGAGCCATTTACAAGACATAAGCAAATAAACTAAAAAGAAAATTGATTATATTAATTCTGACGAAAACCAATAGATTCTCACATGCATCAAAGGCAGTATTAAATATTCAAAATACATAAAAACTAAATCAAAACTGTCTCCACATAATCTCACAAGCAATAAAAACTGAAACTTTCCTAGTTTTACTTTGATAGCCCAAAATTCTTTCACAATTAGCAAAATTATGCCTTGATCCTTCCATAGTACTTCTGCTTCTCCTGTGTTGTCTGGAAACGTCCATGTCCAAACTTCGAAGAGGAGTCGATAAACTTGAGCTTGATTTCCTCCATGGCAACACGGGAGGTCTGCTTGAGAAGCGACTGACGGAGGGTGACAACCCTCTTCTTGGGTCCAACACATCCTCCCTTGATCATCAGATAGTCATCCTTCACCACACCATAATGAGGGAACCCACCGATGGGAGTGATGTCCTTCTCGGTCCTAAAAAATAAAAAATTAAGTTAGAATTGTCTAACGACGAAATAGAAAGCCAATTCAATCCCTTGTTCAAACTATAAATAATCAGTCATTTTACCAACCTGTCAAACTCAGTGGAAGCAGTGTGGGACTCCTGTCCAACCTTGCCGAGCTTGTAGATCTTCTTGTTCATCTCGGTACGGTGATGGTATCCATTCTGTCCAGCCCTAGCAACTGTGAAGGACACTCTGGCTGGATGCCAGGCACCAATACAAGCAACCTTCCTAAGACCCCTGTGAGTCTTACGAGGAAGACGGGTGACTCCCCACCTGGTAACAACACCTTCGTAACCCTTACCCTTGGTCACACCAATGATGTCAACCATCTCATCCTTCTGGAAGACAGCATCAATAGGGACTTGCTTCTCGAAGAAACCATAAGCAAAGTCCACCTTCTGGGCAATGGAACCACCATTGACCTGAATCTCCATAAGGTGAGCCTTCTTCTGCTTCAAACCCTTCATTTTCCTGATCTGAATATACACAGCAAAACAGATACATCACCAGAGATTCAAAATGAAAAAAATAAAATCACAACAGCACAATAACAGAGATTGTGAAAGTACCTGAGTGTGAGCCAAAACTCGAATGATAGTAGCATACTTCTTCATCTTCTCAAGCTGAGCTTGAATGCTTTTCTTTCCTTCTTCGTTTTCGTATTGCTTGGAGTACTTGGTGAAGGCCTTCTTCTTGGACTTGCACCAGTTCTTGTAGAACCTCCTCTTCACCTCCTCGCTCAGATGCTGAGCCCAGACGGTGTTCAGGGTACGAAGACCACGTGGAGTCTTCACGTAACCAACAACACCAACAATAACCATTGGGGGTGTCTCAACAATAGTCACAGCTTCACATGTCTCCTTTTTGTGAAGCTCTAACCAAATTAAAACAAAAATTCATAAGACAAAAAGACAAATGAAACAAGTTTTAAGAAAAAATTAAATCATTTGAAAGTCAATTACTTGATCCAGGCTTCTCCACCTCCCTAACAATGTGGGTCATGCCAGCCTTGTATCCCAAAAAGGCAGTCAACTTGCAGGGCTTAGCTGGGTCATCCTTGGGGAAAGCCTTCACTGCACAAATACAAAATATAACAAAAGGCTATTAGATTCTAAAAACCCAATGAAACAATGTAATAGTATACAATCCAGAACAACGTTTAAATGAACTATTTATCAATAGAACTAATCTAAATTTATCATACATAAATTGAAAATGAGAATTTAAACATTTGAACAAACTAAATCTATTCAATCATTTATGTATATGTAATAAAAAAAATCAAAAGTAAATACTAAAATACACAAGAAATAACTTACCCTTTCCTCTGTGACGGGCAGCTCTCTTCCTTGGAAGAAATCCAAGAGAACCATGTCTGGGGTGCTCAAACTTCCTGTGAGACATTCTCTTCTTCCTACTGGCAATAACAAATATAGTTTCATAAGAATATAATCAAATTAAAAGTTAAACAAAAAAGCTCTAAATTTTAAGTGCTAAAACAGAAATGCAACAAAAGAATCAAAACCCATTATTTTCTTATCCTCAAACATATAAAACAATCTAATGAAAACCCATGAATCCAGATCTAATATGAACTAACACAAACTAACGAGAGTACAAGAAATGTTGCTAAAACACAGTGTGTATCATCACAAAATGTAGGAGAATGAACAGAAAGAAGTTCATTTCCATTTTCGTTATCTTAGAGAGAAACACATACGAAGCAGAGACAGAGAAGAGAGAAAAGGGAAGGAAACCTGAGCTTCTCGTGCGGCGAAGGTAGAGCTGAACTAGCACACCAGACTGAAGGGTTACGACTAAAACCCTAGATATGTTTTTATAGTACTTATTTTGCAGACAGATCCTATATTTAGCTTAAATTAAGTATAGCCCCCATTCTCATATCTCAATATGGGCCTTCTTCTTTTCCATTTCAGCCTATTTGTTAGGTTTATGTTTCTTACACTCCCCCCATTCTATATTTTGAGAGAAAATATAAACTTTTTTTATTATTATTTTTTTTGGTAAATAGTAGCATAAATACCCAAAATTTTATTTTTAGCGTTATAAGTACCTAATGTTTGTAAAACTATAATTTTCTTCCAGTTTTGTCAGTACAGACTCTGTTTTAAATTTATTAAAAGAACATTTGGAAGTAACTGATACTACATATTTCTATCTAGACCCAATGATCAAGAATTTAGGCCTTATATGTGTTTTGTTTAAGACAATGACAGAGTCTGTACTGATAAAATTAGAGAAAAATTGTAGTTTTACAAATATTGGGTACTTATGCCGCTAAAAATAAACATTGGGCTTATGCCGCTTACAAACATAAAACTTTGGGTACTTTTGCCGCTATTTACCCTTATTTTTTTTATATAAAATCATAGCAAATATAACATTTATTCAAGGCTAATTAGAATTTTTGCCCCCGAACTATTGAGATTGTTGAATTTAAGGACTTTTGTCCGATTTTAGTAAAAAAGTCTCATATGGATGAAAGTTCAAGGGCATGATTTAGTACATGTCAAAGTTCGAGGAGTATGATTTGGTATAGGCTAATTTGGATTTTTACCCCTGAACTTTTCAGGTCGTTAAAAATTCTCCATGAACTATTGAAATTATTGGATTTAAGGACTTTTGTCTAATTTTACTAAAAAACGTCTGACGTGGATAAAAATTTAGGGGCACAATTTGGTACATGTTAAGGTTCAGAGGGCATGATTTAGTAGATATTAAAGTTAGAGAGGCATAATTTAGTACATGGACAATTTCCACATTAGCAAAATTGAATAAAAATGGACATAAGTCCTTATATCTAACAATTTCAATAATTTAGGGGAAATTTTTAACGACTTGAAAAGTTCAGAGGGCATGATTTAGTACATGTCATAGTTCAAGGGGCAAAAATCTTAATTAACCTTTATTCAATTACTAAAATTTTACTAAGAGCATCTCTAAGGATAAGCTAAATATTACTATCACCAAATTTTGCGTCAAAAAATATTTCTACTATAACCATAATACTAAAAATTAAACTAAATAATATTCCTTATTATTATATTAATTTTTTAATAAAATAAAAATATATTATATTGATTAAAAAAAATTATCACAATTGTTATATTTAATTAATAATTTAAATAAACTTATTAATTAGATTAAAGATAATAATACTGTAAAATCGACGAAACTCAATAAATTAAAATATCATATTACAATAACATAAATATTACATTACTAGAGAATAAATATTACATTCATGACGAAATAAATTATATTAAATCAAATCAAATCTAAAACACACAGTTGAAATTAATTAAATTATGTTCAAAAGTTTAATTCCCATGATTTGTCAGCTTACTGGATTTAAACTAACATGATAATCAGCGATAAGGTATACTTACATATTCGATAAGTGTTATGTCATTTTCCAGGGCATTGACAAAGTTTACCAGTATCGAATGTATGGAGTGTACATTGGAAGGGACCGATATTGAACTTAGAGAAGATATCATAAACTTATTGTTATGTCTTTCTAAGTCAATATCTATGGTTGATCTTAGGTCTATGGATCTTAATCCTGTTATAGTTAGGTTCAACTTAATTGTATTATTTATGTTCTTCAATTTGTTCGTTAAAGTCGACCAACTGGATCTTCTCGTGACATACAGATTAAGGACACGGTAGTTCAATTGAGTGAGAGCGCTCATCATATATGGAATCTATAGCTTTATAATTATTTAGAAGTGAAACGATGATTTCTTTCGAGCTTGGCTGAATAGAGATAAATGATTGAGGCCTCATTTCAATAATTATATTGTTGGAAATATTTTACCAGGATCTAGATTTACTAACAAGTATGTTTCATTAATATCCTAATATGAATTTCTAAAACAATGAAATAAACACATAAGGGTTTAAGAAAACCTTACATTGGGTGCAGCGGAATATAATGACTCCTTCCGTTCAGATCTCTAGCCCTTGATTCCTTTCTGTAGCAGAGCATTATCAAGATCTGAACCTGGATCTCTTTCTCTCCTTCTTGAGCCCGATTCTCCTTCTTTGTTGATTGGATTCTTCACAATCTTCCACACTATGATCGAGATACCACTTGATGTGTGTGGGCACTCACTCTATCACTCAAGGTATGAACATTTTAAGAAGAAAAGAGAGGGAATGTGGTTTCGGCCATAGGTATAGAATAGGAGGCTCAATTTTCTAAAGACAAGAAATTTCATCCATCTGTTAAGTGTGAGCCATCACTATCTATATATAGGTAACCACCTAGGTTTAGGTTAAATTTATTTGGCATTAAAATAATGAAAAAATAAATGGTAAATTGCACACATAGTGGCCGGCCATAGGATGTGGATTGGGCCCCACTTTGTAATTTTGCCATTTTGTCATTTTTTCATCCTATTTTCTCAAAAAATGTCAATTTTTTAATTTAACCACTTAAATATCAATTCTAATTATTTAATAACTAAAAAGTAATTATTAAATAATATTGTCATTTAATATATTTATTAATTAGACTTAATCAAGTCTCTTAATTAATAAATAAGACCTAGAATCTCTTTTCTTCACATTTAAGCCCTTGCTTAGTGAAAATTCATAAACTATACATAGTCTAATTTTAGAATTATAATTGATTAATTAAAATTAATTATCTGAGTCTTACAAGCAGTATGGGGACCATTGACACATATAACCGAGCTGTTGGGTTTTATGCCCTAAATAAAACTCATTTTATATAATCAGATTTACTTATTAATAAAGATCAGAAATAACATTTTATGTTGCATGGTTCACATGATTTATTTCATGATTATAGGTATATAATGTATGAATTCTTTCTAAGTCCAGAACATATGAGTTGGTTAAAGATTATAGTGTTGTCAGCACAGTGGAATATAATCTTTATTATATGTTCAAAAGTTTATTCCCTGATTTGTCAGAACACTGGATTTAGACTGACATGGTATAATCAGCGATAGGTATTCTTACACCTTTGAAAAGTGTTATGTCCTTTCCAGGACATTGGCAAAGTTTACCAGTATCGGATGTATGGAGTATACATCGGAAGGGACCGATATTGAACTTTGATTAGATATGTTAAAATTTACCGTAATATCTATTCAATTCAATATCACCTGTTGATCCTAGATCACATGATCGAAATCCTGATATGGTTAGGCTCAATTTCAAGAGTGTTATTCGTGTTCTTTGATTTGTTAGTTAAGCCTAGTTTTGTATCAGGGTGATACGTACATTTTGGGAACACGGTAATGCAATTGAGTGGGAGCGCTAACATAAATATGGAATCTATAGCTTCTATTTGGCAAATAGAAGTAAATGATGATTTCCTTCGAGCTTAACCAAACGAAGATAAATGGTGGAGATCTCATTTCACTTAAGTGAAATATCATTTATACAGGGTTAAGTATTTTAAGGATAAAATACATTGTAGGGTGTTACGGTAATTTAATCCCTGTACAGTGTAAATCATCTATATAGAGGATCATTGATCACATTAGGGTTATAACAATGGATAACTAATGACGTGTCTATATCGTGGAACATATAGAGCGTTTCTATATGACTGAGAGTGCAATTCCAAGTTCTAAGTGTGGATTCAATGAGGAATTAATAAGTTAGGGAATTTACTTGGTAAATTCGGTTCGACTTATTGGAAGCTCGGTTATATAGACCCATGGTCCCCATACTAGTTGAGACCATACTGCTTGTAAGACTCAGTTAATTGATTTTGATTAATCAATTAAAATTCTAAAAGTTGGATTATGTCTACTTTATGAATTTTCACTAAGCAAGGGCGAAATTGTAAAGAAAAGAGATTTTAGGTTTATTTATTGATTAAGAGACTTTATATGTCTAAATTAATAAATATATTAAATGGCAATATTATTTGATAATTATTTCCAAGTTATTAAATAATTAGAATTGGCATTTAAAAGGTTAAATTGGAAAATTGGCATTTTTGAGAAAATAGGAATGGAAAATAACAAAATGGGAAAGTTGCAAAGTGAGGCCCAATACCCTTTGTATGACCGGCCCTATGCATAGGAAATTCCATTTGTAGTTTCTATTATTTTAATGCCATACAATTCTAACCTAAACCTAGAGGGTTTTCTATAAATAGAAAGTGTTGGCTTGAGGAAACTAAGACACACATCTTTGATCACTTTGTTTCTCTCAGAAAAAGCCTCACATGCCTCTCTCTCTTTTCTTCTCTCTAAATTTCGAAACTTTGAGTGAATGAGTAGTGCCCACACACATCAAGTGGTATCTCAATCATAGTATGGAAGACTATGGAAATTCTACATCAAATAAGGAGAAAAGAAGATCCAGGTTCAGATCTTGGTGATGCTCTGCTACAGAAAGGAATCAAGGGCTAGAGATCTGAACGGAAGGAGTCATATTATTCCGCTGCACCCACTGTAAGATTTTCTAACTTTATATGTGTTTATTTTCATTGTTTTAGAATTCATATTAGGTTGTTAATCCAACATACTTGTTAGTAAATCTAGATCCTGGTAAAATAATTTCCAACAACTGGCACCAGAGCCATGGTAATGATTTACTTTCATGTAATATGAATTAAAACGATGATTGATATGTTCTGTGTTGATTTGGATGGTTTCATGTTGGTTTATGTGTTGTTTGATGAATGTTGATGTTGTACAGTTTCGTTTTCCATGAAAAATATTTTTTTCAATTTTTGAAAATATTTTATTTGGATTCCTTGTGAAAAATTAAGCAATTTTGTTTTTTACGGAACTCGATTCCGATAAAAATTGAAAAAGTTATGAATTTTGGAAAATCGGGATTTCGGGTATGCATGGATGCTCAATCGCACGCATCACGCGCGCGCGAGCACCCTGCTGTCTGCCCGTGAAAATCCTGCCAGCGCCCATGTTTCACGCACAAGCACCCTGCAACGCCGAGAAACCTCGGCTGGGTGCATCACCTCCGCGCGCGTAGGAGGCTGCGTGCAGCCTTCCTGGGCTGCACGTGCAGCCTCCTGGGCAGTTTCCCAAAAAGTTGTGATTTTTTGGGTTTTTCCCCAAAAATCCAATTTTTTCATGGGATTGTTTCCCAAAATTCATTTTTCCAATTTTAAATATTTCTAAATTGAAATGTTTCCAATTTTAAATATTTTCAATTTGGAATTTTTCCAATTTTAAATATTTCTATTTTGGATTATTTCCAATTTTTAAATATTTCCTATTATGGTCAGATTTAAAAATTTGTTAAGTTCTTTAATATTTATTTATTATTTAATTATAAGATTAGATATTTTGATATTTAAGATATTTTAAATTAAAAGATAACTTTGTCTTTTTATTTAAAATATTATATTAAAATTATCTTATATGACAAATTAAATAATTAATAAATTTGAAATTAACATAGATATTTTATAGATATACTTACCATAATGTTTTTTAAATTCAAAAATTTGTTATTTTGTTAAATATTTAATTATTTATAAATTATAAGTTTAAAAATGATATTTTTTCTATATATATATATATCATTTTTTCCTTATTAGAAATTTATAAATCAAATCTTAAATATTTAAATAGCATAGATATTTTTGTAGAGATTTGAATATCGCTTAATTTGAGATATTTTGACATATAATTATGGTAATTATTATTTAACCAAATCTATTTTAAAATTGGTTTATTTTATTAAATTATAAGATGTGAAAGTGATATTGGAGATTCTTTCCTTTTAAATCATTGATCTTATTAGATATTTAATTTAATTTGATTCAAATAAACCTAGATATTTTAAAATTAGTTTCCTTTATTTGGTTAGTTTAAGAATAATAATTTAATTATATTAATATTTTGATTCACATCTGTTACATGGACAATGTTTGTTTATTTATATTGTTTATTCAAAACTTTTTAACAAACCTATTATTTATCTGATCTAAATTGCTATAATTAACTTGTTAACAGATAATGATCCAATGATTTGATTTTAATCATAGTCCAATTGACGATAGATCTTATAAATAATTTGTAACAGGTAAATTTTGTACTTCTTTCATCTGTGTAAACCTAGTAACATGATAGGACCCATCCAAATCATTTGATCTGTGTGAGCCTATATGTTTGCTTTTGGGCTTAGATACATATAGGGAGCCCATTTAAGTTTTTACTAAGTAAATTGACTAGGTTGCTAAAATAAATTTTGACATAAGGAAATTTATTTAGGCCCAATTAGATTTGGGCTTATTCAATGAATAATAATTATTTATTTAAAGGTTAAATTTCTCTCTTTTGGGCCTTGTGTGAGAGTTGGGGGTCATAGAAGTGGGTACGACATATTAAACTCAGCTCCCCCTCACATGAACTACCCCAATTGTGAAGGCCCATTTGCCTTATTTAAATAATTGTATTAGGTTAATTATATTAGTCTAACCTAATTAAAATTGAATTAGCAACATAATTAACTTTTAAAATATATGAAATTTATTTTTCATGTAATATTTTAAAGTTAATTTTAAAAAAACACTTAGTCAATGATATTTCTAGATAGTTATTTCTAGTACTAGTTATTATTTCTAATATTAAATAGGAAAATATCATTGATTGTGAAATTAATTGTCTCATAATTAATTTTGGTACAATCTAAGTTTAGAATATTTTCCTAGTATTAAACTAGAATTAATAATTAAGTTTCCTCTTTACTTAATTATTTGTTTCTTGAATTTAATACATTTAAATAAATTGAAAATTTCAATATCTAAGTTGATTTTCATCATGATACTTTAATATTGTTAATTTCATGTTATTTAATTAAAGTTGAAAATTATTTTAAGTTTGGAATCTTATTTCAGAATAACTTAAGTTTGAATAATTTTGAGAATATATTTTATTTTATTTTATTAATCATTTCCCAAAATTTCGAAATTACATTTCTTTAATGTAGAAATTTCGAATTTTATTTGAAAAATAGATTAAAGTTGAAAATTATTTATTTAATTTTGGACCAACTTAAATCATTGATTTTTTTTCATTTAATGATTAATGAAAATAAATGAACTAAAATATATTATAATTAGAAATTGGATTAATTAATCTAGATAGATATTATCTGTTTTGCTTGAATTATTTTTCTAGTGTATTTAATTAAATAGAAAATTAATATTTAAGTTGATTTTTTAATCATGATACTTAAATATTTGAAATTTTTCTTAGATATTTAATTAAATAGGAAAATTATATTTTTTGTTGAAAATAAATTTTTATTAATTAATTTTGGGCCAACATAAAATTAGATAATTTTTCAGGATTTATTTTATTTTATTTTAAAGCATTTTCGAAAATGCAATATATATTTATAGAAAATTAAATTTGAGTTGTAAATTAATTTAAATTAATTTTGAAACAACTTAAATTGAATAATTTTCTAAATATTTATGGAAATTATTACTAAGATGGAAATAATTCACGTTATTTTCATATCCATCTAAGTATAATTTATAAATATTAAATTAAAATTTATATTTAGAATTTTTCATTCTAAATTGGAAATTTTAATTAAATAAATATATATTTAAAATAAATGGATTAAAATAAATATTAGAAGAAAATACAACCCTTCATTAAATAATGAGCTTTATTATTATAAGGATATTCGATCTCCATTGTTGGTTTTACATAGCTATTGTTTTAGTGAGTAATCCTCCCTAATGGAGGAACGTTCATTAGCAAGTTAGCACCGTTTAATCTCGAAAGATAAGTAATCTTGTAAGTTTTTTTTATATAGTTTATGATCACCCTAATGGTGGCGACTATATAAGACATGCAAGAATATGAAACAATGGTGGAAGCTCATAAGATAGAATAGCCTTGACTCTCGCCTAAACGGGACAACGCGGATTCACATCTTGATCGAATAAAAGGTTGCTAGAATGTTGATCATTTTAGACGAGCTGACAACTCTGTTCAATGAATGGTAGCTTTGACTCTCGCCTAAACGGGACACTGATATCAGTTTGTTGAAAACCTTGGAAATTATTTAGGATTGTATGTTTTAGTATTTTCACTTGTCATTCCTACTTGCTATGTGCTTCATAATTTCTGAATTGTGTATGAATTTGTATTGAACCATGTTATTTTCTGTTATTAAATTGTAGTTTAATTTCAAATCTTCATTGTTGGTCTAACTTAGTTTGTTTTTCTAATGAGATAAATCCCTAATGGATTTTCACCATTAGACTAACATAATAGTGTTAGATCTCGAAAGATAAATATTGTATATGCAACATCTAACTGTTCATCAATTGATGACATCTTAGACTAGTGTTTTACAATATGAAACAAGAAGATTGTATAAATAAGATTACTTTGACTCACGCTAATCGGAGCATCGTTGGATTCTTATTTAAAACGAAATTATTCTAATTCCTCTTAGCTTATTCATTTCGAATTAGCTTAAAGACATATCATTGGATGAATGGTCTATAAATCATATAAAGTCTTAATTTCTCTTAAGAAATTAGATGACGCATATGATTATATTCCCGGAATTCTATCCCAAAATGATATAAATCCTCAATCTTAGATATCTCCTACTTGTATTGGCAAATCATAGAGTTAGATTAGTAGTGGTGGTCCAAGAAAGAATTACTAATTATACAGTTACACTTTCACAAGTGTTTAATAACCATTTTCTTTCAATGGATTCAAACTGTATGAGTTTAGTATTCTGTGACCAGAATCCACTTGCACTATTCTAAGAACTCTTTGATGTAACTAACCTAAGTCATCAAAAGATACAACCACATTTTATAAATCTCTGGCATTTGTATCTTGTTCATAGTGGTTTTGACAAGATCATTCTCTGCAAAGAGTTAATATGCCTATATCCACTGAAAGTATAATCATCTCATTCGCAGATGGATGTACATTCAGGGGTGGATATGAGTCTTCGTTGTATTCTTAATACGATCACTCTAGATTTTACCTTACGCAAAAGAAATTTGAAATGTTTGAAAAATTTCATGAATTTCTAGCAATGGTAAGTGGTTAAAGATCTTGCGAACTGATAGGGGTGGAGAAAAAGTTAGTAGATATGCAGTTCAAAGATCATTAATTTGATTTTGAATAATATCCAAACTTACCTCCCCAGAAATTCGAGTTGCATATTGATGATTAGTTACTAGTCGTTGCCTAAATCCTTCTATGGAAATAAAATTTCAGAATGATGCAATGGTTGTATACTTAATGTAAATCATTACTAGATTCATGGATGACCTAATCGAAAACTTAAGAAAAGCTAGAACTGCTAACCTTGGTTTGCATGTTTGTTAGCTATTCTAAGTGATTAGGGGTGGAGCATCCCGTAGTCATTAGATAAGAAAGTGTTTGTTTAAACAAATACTACTTTTCTATGAAAATGACTAAGTCTGAAAGTAAAGTAGCAAATAAAGGAGATATTTTTTTTTCTTGATTCCAAAAGTGTTCTATCATCTTATTTTACAAGATGATCCCACTGCCTCTGTTGTCTTAACACAACCGAAGAGGTCAATACCATTTAGTTTTCTTAGACATAGTTCACGGTACCTTGTTGTAGTGGGAGAGTTTCTAGGAACTCATCTTCTTATAACTTGGAAGACACTAGTGATTAAAATCCATTGTGAGTTTAAACAAGTAATGGATTGTCAAGATAAGAAATTAAGAAGAAAGCCAATAGAACTATGGTTTGATCCATTCACATGGAGTAACCTAAAGTTTTCTATTACAAGGACATGAAAGGAAATTTTCGTTAATAAGTCTATTCAATGGACTTAACAAAACTTCATGTTCCTAGTATTATAGGTTTGAGTTTATATAAACCTATGGCTTGTGGTATACCTGGTAATTACTTACTCTAATGCAAGCAGTAAGATGCTGATGCATTTTCTTTCCAATGGAAATCTATAGAAGCTTCACAACTTCTTAGACATAGATTTTATTTATCTAAGGAAAAGTCTCAACTATTCCAGAGAAGATAAAGCCATGAAAGAATTTCTCGAATCAACAGTGAGAGGTCTCAGATATGCTTTTGTATGCCTTAGACCAGACACCTACTGTTGAGTGGGAGTAATGAGTAAGTATCAGATTAATCCAGGAGAAGAACATTGGAAGACAATCAAGTAAATTTTAAGATTAAGAAGAAGAACTATATGTTAGTCAATAAGGGTGGTTTTGAAAGTCTTAGACTACGCCACATCAGATTTCGAGACTTGCCTGTGTGCTAGAAAGTCAGCTGATGAGATGGTGATTACTTTGGGGGTGGAGTAGCGATTTTGGAGAAGTGTAAAAACCTATTTGAAATCTCTTGGTCTACCAGAGAGAGACTGAATGTTAAAAGTTGCAGGAAAGATACTTATTCAGTCTAAGGAAAGTTGTATACATTTGTGGCAGTGTTCCAACTTGCCTTAACTACTAGGGTTACTTCATGTATAACAAAAGAGTAGTTGCCCAAAAGTATAGAATCCAGTATCCCAAAAGAGTAGACATATAGAGAGGAATTTCACATTATCAAGGATTTTGTGATTAAGGAAGAGTAATGGTGGAGAAGAGGTTGTGTTTAATTCAACCTGTCAGATCCCATTACGAGGAGTTTACTACTATTACACTTGATTGGTATATCAAGGTGTTAATGATTATTTGAAATGCACTTTTTGTTTTATATTAGTGCAAGTGGGAGTTTGTTGGGTTTTATGCCCTAAATAAAACTCATTTCATATAATCAGATTTACTTATTAATAAAGATCAGAAATAACATTTTATGTTGCATGGTTCACATGATTTATTTCATGATTATAGGTATATAATGTATGAATTCTTTTTAAGTCCAGAACATATGAGTTGGTTAAAGATTATAGTGTTGTCAGCACAGTGGAATATAATCTTTATTATATGTTCAAAAGTTTATTCCCTGATTTGTCAGAACACTGGATTTAGACTGACATGGTATAATCAGCGATAGGTATTCTTACACCTTGGAAAAGTGTTATGTCCTTTCCAGGACATTGGCAAAGTTTACCAGTATCGGATGTATGGAGTATACATCGGAAGGGACTGATATTGAACTTTGATTAGATATGTTAAAATTTACCGTAATATCTATTCAATTCAATATCACCTGTTGATCCTAGATCACATGATCGAAATCCTGATATGGTTAGGCTCAATTTCAAGAGTGTTATTCGTGTTCTTTGATTTGTTAGTTAAGCCTAGTTTTGTATCAGGGTGATACGTACATTTTGGGAACACGGTAATGCAATTGAGTGGGAGCGCTAACATAAATATGGAATCTATAGCTTCTATTTGGCAAATAGAAGTAAAGGATGATTTCCTTCGAGCTTAACCAAACGAAGATAAATGGTGGAGATCTCATTTCACTTAGGTGAAATATCATTTATACAGGGTTAAGTGTTTTAAGGATAAAATACATTGTAGGGTGTTACGGTAATTTAATCCCTGTACAGTGTAAATCATCTATATAGAGGATCATTGATCACATTAGGGTTATAACAATGGATAACTAATGACGTGTCTATATCGTGGAACATATAGAGCGTTTTTATATGACTGAGAGTGCAATTCCAAGTTCTAAGTGTGGATTCAATGAGGAATTAATAAGTTAGGGAATTTACTTGGTAAATTCGGTTCGACTTATTGGAAGCTCGGTTATATAGACCCATGGTCCCCATAATAGTTGAGACCATACTGCTTGTAAGACTCAGTTAATTGATTTTGATTAATCAATTAAAATTCTAAAAGTTGGACTATGTCTACTTTATGAATTTTCACTAAGCAAGGGCGAAATTGTAAAGAAAAGAGATTTTAGGTTTATTTATTGATTAAGAGACTTTATATGTCTAAATTAATAAATATATTAAATGGCAATATTATTTGATAATTATTTCCAAGTTATTAAATAATTAGAATTGGCATTTAAAAGGTTAAATTGGAAAATTGGCATTTTTGAGAAAATGGGAATGGAAAATAACAAAATGGGAAAGTTGCAAAGTGAGGCCCAATACCCTTTGTATGACCGCCCCTATGCATAGGAAATTCCATTTGTAGTTTCCATTATTTTAATGCCATACAATTCTAACCTAAACCTAGAGGGTTTTTTATAAATAGAAAGTGTTGGCTTGAGGAAACTAAGACACACATCTTTGATCACTTTGTTTCTCTCAGAAAAAGCCTGACATGCCTCTCTCTCTTTTCTTCTCTCTAAATTTCGAAACTTTGAGTGAATGAGTAGTGCCCACACACATCAAGTGGTATCTCAATCATAGTATGGAAGACTATGGAAATTCTACATCAAATAAGGAGAAAAGAAGATCCAGGTTCAGATCTTGGTGATGCTCTGCTACAGAAAGGAATCAAGGGCTAAAGATCTGAACGGAATGAGTCATATTATTCCGCTGCACCCACTGTAAGGTTTTCTAACTTTATATGTGTTTATTTTCATTGTTTTAGAATTCATATTAGGTTGTTAATCCAACATACTTGTTAGTAAATCTAGATCCTGGTAAAATAATTTCCAACACGAGCTTCCAATAAGCAGACCTAGAATTTACCAAGTAAAATCACTAACTTATTAATTCCTTGTTGCATCCACTCATAAAACTCGGAGTTGCACTCTCAGTCATATAGAATGCTCTATATGTTCCACGATATAGATACTCTATTAATTATCTATTGTTATAATCCCAATAATCAATGATCCTCTATAGATGATCTACATTGCACAGGAATAAAATTACTGTTACACCATTTCAATGTATTTTATCCTTAAAACACTTGGCCACCTATAAATAATATTATAGTGAATTGATATGATCACTAAAATGAGCGCTCTATCATTTATCTCTATTTATCAAACTCGAAGGAAATCATCGTTTCACTTCTAAATACCTATAGAAGCTATAGATTCCATATCTATGATTAGCGCTCCCACTCAATTGTACTACCATGTTCCCAAAATGTACGTATCACCCTCACCAAAAAGTAGGCTTAACTAACAAATCAAAGAACATTTATAATACTCTTGAGATCGAACCTAACCATATCAGGATTAAGATCATTTGATCTAGGATCAACTAGGTGATATTGAATTGAATAGATATTACGGTAAATTTATCATATCTAATCAAAGTTCAATATCGGTCCCTTCCAATATATACTCCATACATGCGATACTGTTAAACTTTGTCGATGCCCTGGAAATGACATAACACTTATCCAAGGTGTAAGCATACATATCGCTGATTATCATGCCAGTCTAAATCTAGTGTATTGACAAATCAGGGAATGAAACTTTCGAACATATAATCAAGATTATATTCCACTGTGCTGACAACACTATAATCATTAACGAATACATATGTTCTGGACTTAATAAAATTTATACATAAAATATAATCATGAAATAAATCATGTGAACCATGGAACATAAAATGTTAATTCTGTTCTTTATTAACTAGTAAATCTGATAATATTGAAATGAGTTTTATTTAGGGTACAAAACCCAACATATATTAGTTTATTGAAGTATCATTTATAGGTAGCTAAGTGTTTTAAGGATAAAATACATTGAAGGGTAGAACAGTAAATTTGTCCATATTCAGTGTAGATCATCTATAGAGGATATTTGACTATTAGGATTGTAACAATGGATAATCATAATGTATCTATATCGTGGTACATATAGAGTATTCTATATAATTGACAGTGCTAATCAATTCCAAATCTGTAGTGGCGAAATTAATAAGTTAGGGAATTTACTTGGTGAATTTTAGTTCTACTTATTTAAAGCTCGGTTATATAAGTTCATGGTCCCCTCACTAGTTGAGATAATACTGCTTGCAGACTCAGTTAATTGAATTTAATTAATCAATTATAATTCTAAAATTAGACTATGTCTTATTTATGAATTTTCACTAAGCAATGACTTAATTGTGAAGAAAATAAGTTTTGGAGTCAATTTATTAACTAAGAGACTTTGTATTGTCTAATTAATAAATTACATTAATAATAATTTTATTTAGTAATTAATTATAATTACTAAATAAATAATTTTGGCATTTATAGGATTGAATTGGAAAATATGGTATTATTGAAAGAATAATAAGTGGTTGAAATAAAGTGACAAAAATCTAACTAGAGAATGGTCCATTAAGTGTACGGCCATGAAGTGAATTTTCGCCTAATATTTTATTCTTTAATAATCCATATAATTCAGCCATAATCCCTAGTTGAAACACTATAGAAGGAACATGATACTCTCACTCATCCACTTGATGCCTTCAACCAAATCAAACTTAGTTTTCTATGTCAGAAAACTAGTAGATGAGAGAGTTCCTTCCATAGTGATTTCAGCCTCCATTGTTCTTCACCATATTTGAACCCTTGAGTGATAGAGTGTCATGCCCACACATAGCAAGTCAAGTACTTAATTATAGTGAGTAAGACGATGGTAACCAAACCCGAAGGAGAGAAAGAGATCTAGGTTTAGATCTTGATAATACTCTGCGACAGAGAGGAATCAATGGCTAGAGATCTTGAAAGAAATTAGTCATTATATTCTGCTGCAACCAATGTAAGGTTTTCTTAAACCCTTATGTGTTTATTTCATTGTTTTAGAGATATTCATATTTAGGATGTTAATCAACATACTTGTTAGTAAATCTAGATCCTGATAAAATATTCCCAACATGAACATTCTAGTTACGCAGTCAGGAGAGATTATAACCGATGGCAGAATGATAATATTCGTGCCAAGTTTATATTGCTGACTTTATTTAATGAAGAGATAATAGATTGGTGTGACTACTTAGTCTATGTTTGTGACATCTGGAAGGCAGTACGCAATAAGTACACTACCACTCATGACCAATTAGCCTATGAGAGAAATGCTCATCCTAAGTGTTGCCCCTGATTTTTCCCAATATACGTGGACCAACCGAATAAGGACGCGTGGATCAAGCAATGTACAATCCAAAATATTTGCTAAGTCATTATGCTATAAGGTAACTTCCAGGACGTAGCTCCCGGAGAAAGCATATGGAACCCCATATGCTCCCGGAAGCTCGAAATAACGTTAAGGCATCTCCAGGCCGTGTCAGGTTTCTCCTGAGCAATCAAGTCGCATTTAATGCCGCATGGGAGGAAGCGTGTTGGGACTGCTACACGCAATAAAGTCTGACGGCACAACCTCCAACCAGCAGCTACAAAGTAATGATCATTTAAGTCTAGCGACGGCTACACTGTGAAGAGTCACATCAGTCAAAAGACAATAAGGACATTCCACATAAAAACCCTACAGCACCTAGGGATTTGAGCATGCATCACCCATGGTATATTCATTGGGAAAGCCCAACTTTATGGATACTTACAGATACACTTGTAAGGATAATTCTGGGGATCCCCCACCAAAAACACTATAAATACCCCCTCAAAGCTCATTAAATGGGATCGAGAATCTTGGGCTGCATATGAGCAAGTAGAGTAAATACTCACCAAGAACATTCTCTGTATCTGTAAGAGTAAAACACTCCCCAAATACATTCTCTGTATTAAAGACATCCATAAATAACAGAGACTCGTGGACTAAGGCTCATTAACGCCCCAACCACGTAAAAAATCCTTCTCTTCTCTAAATTTCTTACAGCTCTCTAACTTTATAATATTTTATTAGTTGCCGAAAACCTCGGTCAACATTTTGGTGCTTTCATTGAGAGCTGAAGAAAGCTACTGTAAACGAACACTTGGCTTCACAAACATGGTGGAGACTAGAAGTACTCGTCAGCCTCGCCCTCTAGAAGATGCTCAAGACCCAAATGAAGAAGAGGTAGCCTCAAGAGCAGCTGAGGGTTCCGAGGAAGAAGAAGGAATTCCAGATGATGACTACGAGGGAAACCTCGATGAGTATGCCTACGACGAAGGTAGTTACTCAGAGTTGGTGCTTCTCAGACAAAAAGCTATCGATCACGAAGCCGAGATCGAAGCTCAGAAAGCACAAAACCAGAAAATGCAAGAAGTGATGCTGACCATGCAAAAAGCCATGGAGGCGGCTGGCATTCACGTGCACCCCAAGGCAATGACTGCTGGACTGGGCAAGGAGCCAGAGACGTCATCGCCTAGTTCCCAACGGCAGAAGTCTAGGGAGCCTAGCCCTATAAAGTACCCTGCTGAAGGGAACCACACAAAAAACCCTACCTCTACCCCGGGGCGAAAGAAAAAGGCGCAGGATCCGCGAAAGGTCCGCTCAGATTTCCCTAAAGGGAAAGGTCCGCAGAGGGGCAAGCCCCAAAAAGGGAGCTTTGGCCCTCAGGATCGAGAGGACCAAAAAGCGTTTCCGTGCACCAAGAGCCCGGGGGTAGAGGAAGAAGAGGACAGAGGTGTCCTCCCGTTGATCTGAGAAATCAAATCAATGGGAACCAAGGTGATCCCGGAGATCACCTTGACCAAAAAGATACGGACCCGCGGTCTCCACGGGTACGTTGAATGAAGGAATTATGGTGGAACTCGCCATACTTCGAAAAGACATTGCCCGAGTCTCCCGAAGACAGAAAGGGGACGACTCCGACTCAGACAGCGAGGACCGGGAGCCATGTGCTAAGCACATCCTAGAGGCGGAACTCCCTAAGAACTTCAAGATGCCCGAAATGGCAGCTTATACCGGGAACTCCGATCCTAGCGATCACTTATCACGGTTCAACCGTGTCATGACGGTCATGAGAGTCAGCAATGACGCCAAATGTCTGTGCTTCCCACTTACTCTAAGTGGGTCCGCGGAGGAATGGTTCAAAAAGCTGGAACCAGGATCCGTGGGCTGTTGGAACAAGCTACAGACCAACTTTCGGAGACAGTTTGTCGCCGCAAGAAAGGTCAACCTGGAGGTCAGTGCCTTGACTAATATCAAGCAACTGCCCACCGAGACCTTGAAGAATTATATAAAGAGGTTCCGAGAGGAAGCCTCGAAAACCAAGAAAGTTGACGACGGACAACAGCTTGCGCTTCTCCAAGCAGGCATCCGTACGGGGACTCCTTTTTGGAATGAACTACAGCAAGAAGGAGCTGCTAGCCTTCAGGATTTCCAGAAGAGAGTCCAAAAATATACCAACCTCGAAGAAGCCCAAATAGTGGTTTATGGAGGATACTATCCCACCGGGATAGCAGGGTACATGCCCGGAGTATCGCCCTCGGGTATTGCCCCGACCGCAACTCCGCAAACAAGTGGCATACAATTCTCTGCTACCCCCGGATATAGTCAGGGCCAGGCCTCGGCGCCAGCATCGTCCCATTTTGGCAACCCGTCCGGAATGAGTGGACAAACTCCTTCGCACTCTGCTCCAGCTGTTAGCCTGGCAGGCCCTTCCCAGGGCTCGAGGAGTAAAAGGTCCTCCAAGGGTAGCACCCGGACGGGGGAGAAGCGCCAGAAAAGGGGGTACACCCCCCAGTACACTCAATACACGGAGCTGTCGGACTCCCAAGAACGTGTATACTTTGCCACTAGGCAAAATACACACTACCGAAGACCACAACCGTTGTACAAGGATAGCTCCTGGAGAGATCCGAGCAAAAGATGCGAGTACCACAACGACATTGGTCATAGCACCAATGAATGCAAGAATCTCAAGGATGAGATCGAAAACCTAATCCGGTTGGGTCACCTCTACGAGTGGATCAAAAGTAGGTTGCCTCACCTTAATCCAGGCCAGGCGACTGTGGGTGTGCCTCAGGGAACACCGGGGAGTACAGCAGGAGCGTTAGCTCCAACTGCTCCCGCGAGCGACGCCCAGCACATCCCCGGTCTGCCGCCCAGACCTAACGGGAGGGTAGCCATGATCTCCGGAGGTCCCCATATCGGAGGAGCTACTCGCAAGGAGCTCAAACGATACGCAGGGGCCGTGAAACACAATGAGGTTTGGGAGGTTACTCAACTCCCAGCTCAACGGCCCCGGCTGATGGACCAACCCATCACGTTCACGGAAGAAGACGCCAAGACAGTGCGCTTCCCTCATCATGACCCATTGGTCATAGAGACCCCCATCGCAAATAAAGTGGTGGCCAGAGTCTTAATTGACAATGGAAGTTCCGTAAACTTACTCTTCAAGGAGGCCTTCACCGCAATTGGCTTGACGGACCGAGATCTCTCGCCCAGTGGGTCCCAACTTACAGGGTTTAATGGGACGACACTTATCCCAATGGGAAAAGTAAGGCTCCCAGTCACCTTGTGCCCGGACACCCCTTAGAGCACATTTAAATACTGCACTTTCGTGGTGGTGGACTGTCCGACTGCTTACAACGCGATCCTTGGCCGACCGGCCTTGATAGATTTTGGCGCAGTCACATCGATTCGGCACCTGTGCCTGAAGTTCCCTACCCGAGAAGCTGGGATCGGGATGGTGAGAGGAAACCAGGGGGAAGCAAGACAATGTTACAATGTCGCAACCCACCTACCCGTACTAATGGTCCGAGAATCAGTTGAGCCAGGAGTGGCTGAAGAAGATGAGTAAGACCCCCGTGTGGGGGCCGAAAGGATTGTGGAACCAATGGAGGATGTCGAGGAATTATCAGTGTGCGACCTCGACTCCACCAAAGTACTCCGGCTAGGGAAGAACCTAGATATGGAGGAAAAAGAAAAAAATAATAAAAACACTGAAGGGCGCCGTCGACATCTTTGCATGGCCCCAAGAAGACATGACTGGCATAAGCCCTCATGTCATCACCCACGTACTCAACGTCAATCCGGACATGCCCCCCGTCCAGCAAAAGCGACGCCCGCTCAACTCGGTGAAAGCCGAGGCTCTGGAGAAAGAGGTGGATAAACTTTTGACTAACGGCATGATCCGCGACGTATACTATCCGGAGTGGCTAGCCAATCCGGTCCTGGTGCCCAAGCCGAACAGAATTTGGCGAGTTTGTATAGATTTAACTGATCTAAACAAAGCTTGTCCGAAGGACTGCTTCCCGCTGCCCAGGATCGACCAGATGGTAGACGCCACTTCTGGATTCAAACTACTATCCTTCATGGATGCCTATGCTGGGTACAATCAAATAAAGATGCATACGGCAGACCAGGAGTGCACTAGCTTCAGGACCGATAAGGGGATATACTGTTACCTAGTCATGCCCTTCGGATTGAAAAACGCCGGAGCAACCTACTAGAGAATGGTCAACCGGATGTTCAAAGGCCTCCTTGGACGAAATATGGAGGTTTATGTAGATGACATGCTCGTCAAGTCCAAAGCATGCAACAGCCATGCAAGCGACTTAGAGGGATGTTTCGACGTGGTCCGGAGATACGGCATGAAGCTCAACCCAAAGAAATGCACCTTTGGGGTCAAGTGAGGAAAGTTTCTAGGCTTCATCGTTAGTCAAAGGGGGATAGAGGCAAATCTGGAAAAAATCCAGGCTCTCCTGAGCATGCCATCCCCCAGAAAGCATAAAGATGTGCAGAGCTTGACCGGAAAGGTAGCTGCCCTAAGCCGCTTCATCTCACGGTCCACGGACAAGTGCATACCCTTCTTCAACATATTGAAGAAGTGTCAAAAGTTTGAATGGTCGGATGAGTGCGAGGAGGCATTCAAAAAACTAAAAGAGCACATGGCCAAACCTCCTATCCTGTCAAAACCCATTCTCGGAGAAGACCTATTTCTATATTTGGCTGTCTCCGAACACGCGGTCAGCGCTGCCCTAGTCCGGGAAGAAGAGAAAACTCAGCATCCTGTGTACTATGTCAGTAAGCGCATGATAGGAGCCGAAGCGAGGTACCCGATCATTGAAAAGCTGGTCTTTTGCCTCCTGATGGCATCAAGGAAATTGAGGCCATACTTCCAAGCACATCCGATCAAGATACTGACAAACCACCCGCTCCGTCAGGTCCTCCAAAAACCTGAAGCATCCGGAAGGCTCCTCAAGTGGGCAATGGAGCTAAGTCAATTTGACTTGCTCTACATGCCCCGGATTTTTATAAAAGGCCAAGCCTTGGCGGACTTCATTACTGAATGCAACGAGGCCGAGGCAACCGCGAATATGTCGGTACCGCCAATCCCCACATGGAGAGTATTTGTGGACGGAGCCTCCAATGAAAATGGTTCCGGAGCCAGAGTGGCGATGATATCACGAACCGGACTGCGACTCCAGGCGACCCTACGGTTCAATTTCTCAGCTTCAAACAATGAGGCCGAATATGAAGCCCTAATAGCAGGGCTGAAATTAGCAAAGGCTGTAGGAGCCAAAAGAGTGGAAGTCTATATTGATTCCCAACTGGTTGTAAACCAGATATCAGGAGAATACCAAACACGCGGCGAGCGAATGGCCGCGTATGTAACAATAGTCCGGGAGCTGCTCCACGAGTTCACGGACTACAAAATAGAAAGGATCCCCCTGGAAAAGAATGCTCACGCGGACTGTCTGGCTAAGTTAGCTTCAGATAGCGAGATCGAAGAGTTGGCGGTAGTACCAGTGGAACGCTTGGCAGAGCCAAGCATCAAAATAAAAGAGACCACAATAACAGTTGGGCAAGAACCCAGCTGGATGGTCCCCATCATAAAATACATAACAAAAGGTGAGTTGCCCCAAGAAAGGGCACTGTCTCGAAAGATTCAGTATGAGGCTCATCGTTATGTAATGATGGACCAAATTCTCTACCAAAGAGGACTCAGCATGCCTTATTTAAGGTGTGTATCGGACCCTAAAGCTAGACAAATCATGCTAGAGGTCCACGAAGGGTTCTGTGGAGATCATACGGGAGGACCCAGTCTCTCAAAGAAAATATTGAGACAGGGATACTTCTGGCCAACAATGAAAAAAGATTGTATAGACTACGTCCAAAAGTGTGATTCGTGTCAAAGGTTCGCGAACATACCGAGAGCTCCTCCAAATGAAATCACCCTGATGACTAGTCCCTGGCCCTTCGCGGTATGGGGAATAGATCTTATTGGGTCCCTGCCAACAGGAAAAAGAGGAGTAAAGTATGCAATAGTAGCAGTAGACTACTTCACCAAATGGACGGAGGCTGAGCCCATGAAGACCATAACTGCTAAAAAAGCACTAGACTTTGTTATCAAAAACATAGTGTGTCGATATGGCCTGCCTCACAAAATAGTCTCTAACAATGGAAAGCAATTTGATTGCGAGGAATTTACTTACTTCTGCAACCAACACGGAGTAGTGAAAAGCTTCTCCGCGGTGGCCAGATCTCAAACAAATGGTCAAGCGGAAGCAGTCAACAAAATCCTAAAGGTCACCTTGAAGAAAAAGCTGCTGGCCTACAAAAACAACTGGCCTGAAGAGTTGCCAAGAGTGTTATGGGCCTACCGGACGACCCTTAGAACCACGACCGGCCACTCGCCTTTTTCAATGGCGTACGGTTGTGAAGCGATGGTCCCGGTAGAAACGTTATTCCCGTCCCACAGGAGAACGACTTACGATCCAGTCACGAATCAGGCTTTGCTTCAAGAAGCCTTGGATCAAGTTGAAGAACTTTGGGATGAGTCTCAAATACGGATGGCAGCTTATCAAAAGAAGGTGACCAAGTATTTTAACTCTAAAGTTAAAAACAGAAAGTTTGCTATTGGGGATATGGTCTTGAGAAGAGTCTTCCCAGCCACCCAAGAACCCGGAGTGGGGGTACTTGGGCCAAATTGGGAAGGACCATATGAAATCGAGGACGAAATCGGCTCAGGCACTTACAAGCTAAAAAGAATGGATGGAACCATTGTCCCAAGGGCCTGGAATGCCGATCACCTCAGAAAATATTACCAATAGCCAAGAATGTAACTTAGACTTTGTTTAAAGAGTTTGTACCGTCTAAATGTATACAGCCTCCGCATGTTAAATAAAACTGAGTGCCTTAAAAACAAAGTTTCTATGCCACTCAAGGGGGTACTAGGGTATACCGCACGGACATACAAAAAAAAAACAAAGTAAAATATCCTGACCCAAAGGGCAGGTCAAAAAGAGTATGCACAAAAATAAAAAAGCACAAGTATAAACATCCTGATCCAAAGGACAGGTCCAAAAAGAGAAATATGTGCATAAAAAAAGATCACGTATAAATATCCTAGCCCTAAAGGGCATGTCAAAATATACACAAATGGCCAGGGGACAAGCCTTAGAAATTGTCTCCCCTTTAAATAAAAACAGCTATATAAATATTGTCTTAAATAAAAGAAAAATAGCTGTATGTAAACAAATATATATAAAGAAAAAAAAGAAGTGGGTGAAATCCTGGTTGTACTGGGTTAATCTCGGAGCGGCCTAATCGATGCACGGAGGGAGACGAGGTCCGATGCGTGCCTCCACCCTGGCATCAAGCTTTTTCTTCTTCTCCCAAAATTTGGCGATCATTTCCTCAGGTTTGGGGTAGAAGGTAAGCTTGATATTCTGGTCATTGGTAGACCAAGCCATGAAGACGCCATCATCAAAACGCTTGGTGCACCGGCTGCAGGAAACAGGAGAAAGAAGCTCAGCCATTTTTGCCTTCTTTGAGGCTTGTTCCTTAAAGTCCCTGAGCTCCTTCAGCTCCGCGGCCAGAGTGGCCCTGGATTCTAAGTTTGCTTGGTGAGTTTCCTCTAAAGATCTCACCATGGCAGCCATCTCATCCAAGGCTTCCATGGCCTCCCGAAGCTAACGCCTGGCCTTCGCAGTGGCCTCGCCTTCCGCCCTCAGCTCCTCCTGGTGCCTGGCCTCCAGCCTGTCTCTCCGCAAGGCCTCCTCCCGGATGATCGCCTCCGCCTGGGCTTCCCTCCGCTTAGCCTCTTCCTTATTAGCTTAGCTTTGGCAGCGGCCTCCCGGTGCTCAGCAGCCTCTTGATAAAGTCGCCTCTCAGCAGTAAGATCCTGAAGAATCTTCCTGACTTCGTCCATGTCCCCAAAATCAGACACGACGCAGCCATGATTGATTATGTTCTTGGAGAGACGGCCGACCTTAGCAGCAAGCTAAAAAATAAGGCAAGTATAAGTGAGAATCTCCAAAAAAACAAAACAATAAGGGGAAAAGCAAACTGCAAAACACTTACCACAGAGGGAGTGGCTGAGATCCTGGACTTGGTAGATGGAGTTCAAGGATGCACAAGCAGCGAACCGCTTAGGTGCACACCGGGTAAGCTGAGACGCAAACTCACAAGTCATCTCCGCAGCAAAGGGAGCTAAGGTGGGCCCAAGGAAGCGACCGAACCAGTCCGACAGGGGGTCCAAATTTAGGTCCCACGAATTCTAGTATTTCGGGTTGTTGATGGTGTTTTGCATCTCAACCCGCAAGACCCTCCTAAGGGCTTCCACCTCAGCATACCCCTGGGAGTATTCGTCCATGGCGTAGTTGTGTTTAGCTATCCGGAGCTCCTGTCTCGCCTCATCTCGAGGAACCGGAGTCAGCACAATATTGGGAGGGGCAGTATGTTCTTCCATGGGAGAGACCCCACCATCGAGACCGTGGGCCGGAGTATCAGCTCTCCGAGGCCGCTTGGGCTCCTCCTGGGCAAGCATTTTGCCTTTACGTTTGCGAATCAGAGCAATTTCTTGCTCTTCTTCACCTTCTTCAGCTTCCTCAGGAAGAGCCCTGAGCCCTCCTGCACCTTCTTCAACTTCCTCAGAAAAGCCCCATTGCTTTTCTTGACCTTCTCCCGGCAGCACCTCCTCGTCATCCACTAAATCAATAGTGTCTGGAGGAGCACTGGAAGAAATCTTTAAAGCGGGGGCCATCGGGGAAGAAGTAAAGGGAGGAGGAGCCTCAGGAGTGTGAACCCCGACAAGTTCGGCCAAAATGGCGTCCATAACACCTGCTACAACAAAAGAAAGCAAGTGTTAGAACATCCGTGGGAAACCACTAACACAAGATATGACAAGCAAGCTAGTCCTACCCTGACTCTCTAATTCGGCCCTAGCAAAGTTCCGAATTTTGATGCTGGCAGCATCATCTCCGAGATAGCTGTCCGAAGGCTGGAACCAGCTGGATGTAATATAAGCTGAAGGGCCTAAGGGAACGGGCTCCGGAGGACCAGAACCCATCCGGGATCGACCTAGGAAATCTCCTAAGTTGGAAAAATAAAACTCCTTCAAATGGTCTCCCCACCGGGTCGAGGGCATCCTAAACCTATAAAGACGCTCGTCGAACCCTACGGGCCTAAGACTGGCATACTCGCCAACAGAAGGGACATAATGAACTGCTAAAGGAGACTTACCACCGGAGCCGGAAGTGCTGGCACCAGGAGCCCCAGTGTTCGGCTCCTGAGCCGAAGGCTGTGGCCTGGGAGCCCTTCTCTCCGCTGAGTCTCCAATGTGAAGGGGCTTCACGGCGATCGCCTGGCTTCTTCTTTCGACCGGGCTCCCCACGCGAAGTGGCCTCCCGGAAGCTGCCTGGGCCTTAGAGTATGCCTTCTCCTGAGCCTTCCGGTAGAGATACTCCTGGTACTTCTTCTCGGCGGTGGCGATGATCTCATCCCGGAAGGTCTTTGATAACTCTATAATATAGAGTTAATTTTTATGCTTTTAAACTAAAGTATTGTGAGGAGAGTAGTGAAAATGTGTTTATTTTGCTTATTTTTAATTAGTTTTAGTGTTATTTTCTATTTAGTAATCTAACCTTTAAGTTTTGTAAATATTGATATTGTTGGGTGTATTTTTCCAATTAACTGTGCTTATTTTGTTGAAAAAGGAGGAATTAAATTGATAGGTAAAAGAAAAAGAAGCAAGGAAGAAAAGGAGCACAAGCTGAAACTGGGCTGATTGCTGAAGCAATGCTAAAGCAATGCTGAAGTGAATTCAGCATCCTGGCAGTGACGTGGAAACACGAATTTTACTTATCCACCTCAGCAACTTCGGTCTAGTCACTCAATTTACACCAGCCAGCTGACGTGGAAGAAAGGGGTCTAACCCTAGTGGGCCAAAGTGGAAAAGTTTGGGCTTCTATTTTGGGGTATGAAGTTGGTACCCTAAAAAAACCCAACATCTAAAAGAAGAGAAAAACCAAGTACACCATAGTCATCTTCATCATCTTGGAATGTACAGTACGGGGCAGCTGCCATTTTTTTCTATGGAGGAGCTTTAATTGCAGCAGGAAGTACAACAAAGAAGAAAGAAGAGGGGACCAAGCCTAGTGTTTGAATTTTCTTTTACCCTTTCTTGATAGTCTTCTTTATTTTTCTCTTTGTTATTGTTGTTTGTACTTAGTATTCAAAACTTCTTGAGATTGTAAATTTGGGCAGCAGCCATGGATGAAGTATTTTTAGCTTGGATTTTATCTTTTTATTTGAATATGAGCTAAGCTTTTGAGGCTTGAATGACTATGAACTTCTAAGTTGGGTATGATTAAATTTTAAGCTTACTTTAGTATTTGTTTGCCTTTGTTCATTCAAGTGAGTTTCATTTTAATTGATTGTTGTTTTTTGGCCATGAATAACAATTTGCTAAGCTAGATCTTGTACTGGAAGGGCTAGATCTAGTAGTTCAACTTGAATGAAGCAAGTGAAAACCTAGATTTAGGTTTTTCTTTGTAAGTGGAATAGGAATATTTCATTTACCTTGCATAACTTACCAAATGAATGTTTGAATGGTGTTCTGCTTACTGGTTTGATATAGGAATATATTGAGCTCAATGGTAGAATTAAAGTTGTGAGTGTTGGAAAATTCTCACAAGCCTAGAGGAATTTGTTGTTATCTCTGTGCAGAATGCTAGAGTAATGCTGAACCAATGCTGTACTGACTGTAAAAAACCTGACTAGAAGGAATTAGTTATTCAAGCCATTTTTACCATATTACAACTTTTATCTTGCAACCATTTTTTTTTCTTAGCAGCAGTAGTTTAATTCTAACAAGATTAATTCATGTCATTTCTAATTTTGAACCATTACTCAACCATTTGCATATTATTTCTTTTTATTTTAAGTTGTAATTAGTTGGTTTTACAAGATATTTTTGTTTGCAATCCCTGTGGAGACGATCTTACTTATCACTTTATTACTTGTTTGACTGCGTATACTTGCGTATATAATTTTCACAACAAGTTTTTGGCGCCGTTGCCGGGGATTGAAACTAAAAATTGTGTATTATCAACTATTTTGCAATTTATTTTCTGGTTTAAAGTTTTAATCCTATTTTGGTGCGCTAAATTTTTCTTTTTCAGGTGTAATCTAGTGTATGAACGAGCAAGAAGAAGACCTTGAACTTGCTCCTATTGACCCCGAAATTGAACGCACTTTTAGACAAAGGAGGAAGGAACAAAAGGCTAAAAAACGCTGCAATATGGCCGATGGGTTTGAAATTGGCGGTGCTCATAATGAAGCCAATCCTATTGCTTTGGCCGATGATAGAGCCCGAGCAATAAGAGAGTATGCAGCCCCTATGTTCAATGAGCTAAATCCGGGTATTGTGAGACCCGAAATCCAAGCACCTCACTTTGAGCTCAAGCCCGTGATGTTTCAAATGCTCCAAACGGTTGGTCAATTTGGTGGGTCGCCAACGGAAGATCCTCACCTCCATATTCGCTCATTTTTGGAGGTGAGTGATTCTTTCAAGTTACAAGGAGTAAGTGAAGAGGCTTTAAGATTGAAGTTGTTCCCATTTTCCTTGAGGGATCGGGCTAGAGCATGGCTTAACACTCTTCCTCCCGATTCGGTGACTAATTGGAATGACTTGGCTGAAAAATTCTTGAGAAAGTACTTTCCTCCAACAAGAAATGCAAAGTTTCGAAGCGAGATCATGTCCTTTCAACAGTTGGAAGATGAGACTACTAGTGATGCATGGGAAAGATTCAAGGAGTTGTTAAGGAAGTGCCCACACCATGGTATTCCTCATTGTATTCAACTTGAGACATTTTACAATGGTCTCAATGCGGCCTCTAGGATGGTGTTGGATGCTTCCGCTAATGGAGCCATTCTTTCCAAGTCTTACAATGAAGCTTTTGAGATTTTGGAAAGGATAGCCAGCAACAACTATCAATGGTCAACTAATAGAGCTCCTACAAGCCGAAAAGTAGCAGGTGTTCTTGAAGTAGATGCTTTGACCGCTCTAACCGCTCAAATGGCCTCAATGACCAACATTTTGAAGAATATGAATATGGGAGGAAGTGTACAACCAGCCGCTGCCATTCAAAGGGCGTAAATCTCTTGTGTGTATTGTGGTGATGGGCATACTTTTGAAAATTGCCCTTCAAATCCAGCTTCGGTTTGCTATGTGGGTAATCAAAACTTCAACCGCAACAACAATCCATACTCAAACTCCTACAATCCGGCATGGAAGCATCATCCGAACTTTTCATGGGGAGGTCAAGGGGCAAGTTCAAGTGGAGCACAAGGACAAGGAAAGCAATCATTCCCACCGGGTTTTTCTCAACAACCAAGACCTCAACAACCTCACCAACCTCAAGGCTCTCAAACTAGTTCTTTGGAGAGCTTAATGAGAGATTATATGGCCAAGAATGACGCTGTAATTCAAAGCCAGGCAGCATCTCTTCGGAATCTTGAAGTTCAATTGGGGCAATTGGCCAATGATTTGAAGAATAGACCACAAGGCACCTTGCCTAGTGACACCGAAAATCCAAGAAGAGATGGCAAGGAACATTGCAAAGCGGTAACCTTGAGAAGTGGAAAAATAATTGAGTCAAATGTGGCTGCAACAGGCAGTAAAGAGCCCTCTTCAATCCAAAAAGAGGGGGAAATGAAGAAAAAACCAGCAACTTCAGCTGCTGAAATTCCCCCAGTAGTTACAGCATCCAGTCAGCATTCTGCTGCAGAAAAGTCTTTGCAAAAGCCACCTCTACCATTTCCTCAACGGTTCAAGAAGCAACAAGATGATGGTCAATTCCGGAGATTTCTTGATGTTCTAAAGCAGCTCCACATCAATATACCTTTAGTGGAAGCTTTGGAGCAAATGCCAACTTATGTGAAGTTTTTGAAGGATATTTTGATAAAGAAAAGGAGGCTTGGCGAGTTTGAAACGGTCGCTTTGACGGAGGGATGTAGTGCTATGTTGAAAAGTAAAATTCCACCCAAATTGAAAGATCCGGGCAGCTTTACAATTCCTATTTCTATAGGGGGTCGAGATGTTGGAAGAGCTCTTTGTGACTTGGGAGCTAGTATTAATCTCATGCCTATGTCTATTTTTAGGAAGTTGGGAATTGGAGAAGCAAGGCCAACCACCGTCACTTTGCAATTAGCGGATCGTTCCATGGCTCATCCGGAAGGGAAAATTGAAGATGTGTTGGTACAAGTGGATAAGTTCATTTTTCCGGCCGATTTCATTATTCTTGACTATGAGGAAGATAGGGAAGTTCCAATCATTTTAGGGAGGCCATTTCTTGCCACGGGAAGAACTTTGATAGATGTTGAAAAGGGAGAGCTTACCATGAGAGCTCAAGATGAGCAAGCCACATTCAAGGTCTTTCATCCTATGCGTGCTCCGGATGCAATAGGAGAATGCTTAGCAATTGGAGATATGGATCCTAACATGGTTGAGGAGTCCAAATTCAAAAATAGTAAGAAGGTGAGAAAGAAGATTCCCCTTAAAGAAATTGCTAAGGATCACGAGCCGCAAGAAAGTAAAGACAAAACATCATTTGACCCTAAAAAACCACCCAAAAAGAAGAGAAAGAAAAAGAAGTTTAGTAGAAAATTTTGGTCTCAAATGTTTGAAGTTGGGCAACAAGTGATTTTTGCTAACTCTTTAACGAAGGCTACTCATGGACGACTAGATTCAAGGTGTGATGGATCTTTCTTGGTGGTGAGAGTGTACCCCGATGGGGTGGTAGAGCTACGTGATGCACTTTCAAGAAGAAAATTTTTGGTGAAAGGCCAAGGAGTGAAGTTTGGGGGTGGTGAGGGTGATCGAGCAAAGACCTCCATCACATTGGAAGAGGCTTGAGGAAGAAGGGTCTCGGGTTGTCATGGCTGTAGTGAATCACATTTGGGCAACCCAAGAGCGGAGGAACAAGATTATATTTAGTTATATATATGCTATGTAATAAGTTTGGGGTGTGCCACCCCTTGAAAAAAATATATATGTATTTACAATTAAGTTTGGGGTGTGCCACCCCTTGAAAAAAAAAAGAAAGAAAAAAAGAAAAAAAGAAAAAGAAAAAAAAAAGAAAAAGAAAGAAAAAAAAAAAGAGAAAAAGAAGAAAAAGGAAAAAAAAAATTAGTATATACATACTTATATAATTACATATATATAACTTTTAATTTCCTACATTTACTAATGATTTTGCTGTAGTGTGGTGATCTTTATTGCTGGTGCAAAGCAAGGAATGACAGAAAAAAGGGGCTGCTGCAATATGGTGTGAGCAAATTTGTATGTTGAAGCAGTAGGTCCCAGTACAGCATTGGATCAGCATCGCTTCAGCATTTTGAAGCAGAGACTCTAGTGGGGAAGAGTTTAAATCTTGAGGGAGTTTTCTTTTTCTCCTTAGTTAAATTGTTATTGCTGGTTGTGTTTGATTGTTTACTTAGTTTACTTTTATTGTCGTCTTTAGTTGTGTGAGTAATAAATATTATGTGGATTAGATGTGTATTAATCATGTTGTTTTGTCATGTTTGTGATGTTATGTTTTAGCTTGCAAATGAGAAAAATACTGCTTGTATTTTCAGCTTAGTTTAGGGTAGCGCTCGATGATGAAAAATATCCATTTCCCTCCATTTGTGGAGTGCCTTGGTTTGTGTGTTGAAAATGCTAATTTTAAGTGTTATTTTTGTCCAAATGCTAGCCTATGAGGAATGCTTTCAACAATTGTGTGCTTGTGTTATTCCACCATACCTTGAGTTTTTAGAATAGCTAACACTTTGAGAGAGTTTAAGCATCTAGAATTAGCTAGTGTAATCCTTGAGGCGAAATCCTAGCGAGCTTTATAACTTAGAAATGATTTAGGCCATCTTTGGACGTTTGAGCCTTTCTAACCTTCCCTATAAAATCAATTTTTCTCTAGTCACCCAAGTTTGAGCCGTTTAGCCTATTCTTGTTGTGCAACCCAATCATACATCTAACGCCAATCCTAATTTGCATTTCCACATATATCCTAACTTAATTGCTCACTTGTCAAGAGCCAAGTTTCACATTAAGTTTGGGGTGAGTGCGGTGAGTGTAACTTGTGGCGAGCTAATTCAAAGTTATACTTTGAGCCACATTGGGGACAATGTTGGATTGTAAGTTTGGGGTGGGGGAATTAGCTCACAAAGTATATGAGTATGAACTTTCAATTAACCTTCTCTTGCTATTTATTATATAAGTATAATATAGTAATAAATGTCTTTCTAATATATGAAAAAAAAAAAATCAGCAATGAAAAAAAAAAAATTACATATGCTTGCAACTAAGTTTGGGGTGTTCCACCCATTTTAGTTCAAAAAAAAAAAAAAGAAAAGAAGAGAATAAACATAGCAAGAGAAGTCAATTTTAATATCAAGTACTTGTGAGTATTGAATTAGGGAAGAGGGTCAAGAGAAAAAAAAATTTAAGGAAGAGACTCGGCTTTTGACAAGTGAAGTGGTTAGGTGTTGAGCTAGCTTAAATACATCCTATACCATACCCTAACCCAAGCCTAACATTCAAGCCTAGTCAAGTCCTTTTGATCTAAGTTGCAAAGCTAAGCTACATTAGTGGAGAGGATTGCACTAATTCAACTTATGGAAGCAAACCTTTAAACTTGAGGATCAAAGGTGGTTGTTATAGAAATTCAAGTTGTTGGTGGGAAGTATTTGCACACTTATCTGATCGAATTACTCTTGATAAGTTTTAAGGACATAAATAGCATGCAAAATTCTGTTGAAACACACAAGTTCGAGGCATATTCACTACTACCAATTACATTTCCATTTCATCTAATTCTGAGAGCAAATTTCGTCCCTAGACCAAGTGTGAAAGAGCAAGATTTTCTCTACTGCAAGCGTGTTAGTGTCGCTGTCATTTTCTGTTCTTATTGTTTAGTTCTTTGTGTTTTTCATTACTCGAGGACGAGCAAAACTCTAAGTTTGGGGTGTGATAACTCTATAATATAGAGTTAATTTTTATGCTTTTAAACTAAAGTATTGTGAGGAGAGTAGTGAAAATGTGTTTATTTTGCTTATTTTTAATTAGTTTTAGTGTTATTTTCTATTTAGTAATCTAACCTTTAAGTTTTGTAAATATTGATATTGTTGGGTGTATTTTTCCAATTAACTGTGCTTATTTTGTTGAAAAAGGAGGAATTAAATTGATAGGTAAAAGAAAAAGAAGCAAGGAAGAAAAGGAGCACAAGCTGAAACTGGGCTGATTGCTGAAGCAATGCTAAAGCAATGCTGAAGTGAATTCAGCATCCTGGCAGTGACGTGGAAACACGAATTTTACTTATCCACCTCAGCAACTTCGGTCTAGTCACTCAATTTACACCAGCCAGCTGACGTGGAAGAAAGGGGTCTAACCCTAGTGGGCCAAAGTGGAAAAGTTTGGGCTTCTATTTTGGGGTATGAAGTTGGTACCCTAAAAAAACCCAACATCTAAAAGAAGAGAAAAACCAAGTACACCATAGTCATCTTCATCATCTTGGAATGTACAGTACGGGGCAGCTGCCATTTTTTTCTATGGAGGAGCTTTAATTGCAGCAGGAAGTACAACAAAGAAGAAAGAAGAGGGGACCAAGCCTAGTGTTTGAATTTTCTTTTACCCTTTCTTGATAGTCTTCTTTATTTTTCTCTTTGTTATTGTTGTTTGTACTTAGTATTCAAAACTTCTTGAGATTGTAAATTTGGGCAGCAGCCATGGATGAAGTATTTTTAGCTTGGATTTTATCTTTTTATTTGAATATGAGCTAAGCTTTTGAGGCTTGAATGACTATGAACTTCTAAGTTGGGTATGATTAAATTTTAAGCTTACTTTAGTATTTGTTTGCCTTTGTTCATTCAAGTGAGTTTCATTTTAATTGATTGCTGTTTTTTGGCCATGAATAACAATTTGCTAAGCTAGATCTTGTACTGGAAGGGCTAGATCTAGTAGTTCAACTTGAATGAAGCAAGTGAAAACCTAGATTTAGGTTTTTCTTTGTAAGTGGAATAGGAATATTTCATTTACCTTGCATAACTTACCAAATGAATGTTTGAATGGTGTTCTGCTTACTGGTTTGATATAGGAATATATTGAGCTCAATGGTAGAATTAAAGTTGTGAGTGTTGGAAAATTCTCACAAGCCTAGAGGAATTTGTTGTTATCTCTGTGCAGAATGCTAGAGTAATGCTGAACCAATGCTGTACTGACTGTAAAAAACCTGACTAGAAGGAATTAGTTATTCAAGCCATTTTTACCATATTACAACTTTTATCTTGCAACCATTTTTTTTTCTTAGCAGCAGTAGTTTAATTCTAACAAGATTAATTCATGTCATTTCTAATTTTGAACCATTACTCAACCATTTGCATATTATTTCTTTTTATTTTAAGTTGTAATTAGTTGGTTTTACAAGATATTTTTGTTTGCAATCCCTGTGGAGACGATCTTACTTATCACTTTATTACTTGTTTGACTGCGTATACTTGCGTATATAATTTTCACAACAGTCTTCTCCGCGACCGGCGCCCTCACATTGGGACAGATAACCCGGGAAAGGTTAGAGTCCTCCACGGATTGGTGCGGAAGGATGAGTTTTGCCTTCCTGCAGTTCTCCGTAGTGACCAGGCCCCCAACGTCAAGATCAGCCCGGTCATAAGAGGCAAAGGCCTGGGCTCTCCGAAGAAAGACCTGAGTAGGTGCAGTCCGTTCGTAAGGGGGGATCCTGACCCACTCAGTGAGGAGCTCCGGATGGTCCACTGCCCGGAACCCGGAGGAGAAGAAAAAACGATGGCGATACTCCTTAACGTGAGTTTGCCTGTTATACGGGACCACCCCTTCATTGGCAGGGTGGGCCCGGAACCCGTAAAAACCATTCTTAAGTTTGTCCCCCTTCTTGGGGACAGAAACAAGTTCGTAAAAATACAATATTTCTGCCGGGCGGGGAGAGCCCCATCCCCGGGCAGAATAAAAAATAAATAAGCCTGAAAGCAGGCGGTATGCTTGGGGAATAAGTTGGTATGGCGTAAGGCCGACAAAAACTAAGAAATTAACAAAATAATCTTGAAGAGGAAGCATGGCCCCGGCCATCAAATGCGCCTGGCTCCAGGCTCAAAAGCCGCCGTAGGTATGATTGGGCGTCTCCGCGTCGCGAGGTGGCCGGTGGTAGGTCCCTGATGTGGATGGCTTGATTCCAGCTACCTCCACTATGTTCTCCAACTGATGGGGACAGGTTAAAGTGGAGTGAAGCTCAGCTGCCTCCCATCCAGTCGCCCGAGACTTGTACCCCTCCTGGGCAACAGGACCCAGGGAGACCTCCTCGAGGGTAGCCAGGCGCTTACCACTCTTCTTAGACGATTTTGAGCCAGAAGCAGACATTTTTCGATTCTGTAAAAAGAGTAAAGATTCCAGCAGTTAGGCCCCATACCAAACCCTAAACCAAGAAAAAGAGAATGGGGGTCCCCTAACCGCTGGAAAGAGGCCCCCTCCAGACACCTGTCATACAGGAAACCCTAGGAGGATTCCCTGAACAAGAGTTGGGTGCAATAAATTCACAGAAGACGGCATCGCGCACTAAAGAAAAAGAAAAGGCCGAAAATTAAAAGAAAACAGTCTATCCTATGCCCTAAGTGACCACTATACGACGAACGTATGGTCTTCTACAAAAAATAACAGCGAATGCGTGACAACAGTAATCCTATCACTAGAGCAGTAAACTCAAACCGATTGTATGAAGGATCTAAACACTTGCATTCCCAGAAACTTCGAATACGAACCCAGAAAAGAACAAACAGATAAAGCATGCCATGCATATTAATAATGAAGCAAAGGGTGCAAAGAACTTACAATGAAGTGTTGAGACTGGGGGTCCTGCTGTGAATCGAATGAAAACACGAAGGACTGACAGTAGCAAAACGAAGAAGAACTAGAGAAAACTGCAAAGTACTTAAAGGTGTTCTTCTGGGTCTGAGAATTTTTCTCTCTGGGAAATTTGAGCAAAGTTGGCAAGAAATGGGAAGTAACCAAAATGAAGGAAAGATGGTGGCTTTTATAGGTAAAGCTGCATGCGGAACAGGCGTCATCACCTACCAATCGAACGGTGGGGGAAGTGCACGATTCGAATTCTCAGAAATCAACGAACAAGATTGATTTGCAATTAAGGCGGTGGAAACGTTTGAGTATCGTCTGACACCATTAATGCGCCGTATCAATCAATGAGCGTGAAACGAATCGACCTCTGCAAAAAGTGAATCGCTGCATTAAAGGCCATCATTAAATACACCCTCACGCGCTCAAAGCTCGTGTCAGGAAACCGAGGAGTCAACCGGAAGCACTTGAGCAAGCCTTGTCTTATTTTTTCAAATAAGCAAGGCTTGGGGGTAAATGTTGCCCCTGATTTTTCCCAATATACGTGGACCAACCGAATAAGGACGAGTGGATCAAGCAATGTACAATCCAAAATATTTGCTAAGTCTTTATGCTATAAGGTAGCTTCCAGGACGTAGCTCCCGGAGAAAGCATATGGAACCCCATATGCTCCCGAAAGCTCGAAATAACGTTAAGGCATCTCCAGGCCGTGTCAGGTTTCTCCTGAGCAATCAAGTCGCATTTAATGCCGCATGGGAGGAAGCCTGTTGGGACTGCTACACGCAATAAAGTCTGACAGCACAACCTCCAACCAGCAGCTACAAAGTAATGATCATTTAAGTCTAGCGACGGCTACACTGTGAAGAGTCACATCAGTCAAAAGACAATAAGGACATTCCACATAAAAACCCTACAACACCTAGGGATTTGAGCATGCATCACCCATGGTATATTCATTGGGAAAGCCCAACTTTATGGATACTTACAGATACACTTGTAAGGATAATTCTGGGGATCCCCCACCAAAAACACTATAAATACCCCCTCAAAGCTCATTAAATGGGATCGAGAATTTTGGGCTGCATATGAGCAAGTAGAGTAAGTACTCACCAAGAACATTCTCTGTATTTATAAGAGTAAAACACTCCCCAAATACATTCTCTGTATTAAAGACATCCATAAATAACAGAGACTCGTGGACTAAGGCTCATTAACGCCCCAACCACGTAAAAAATCCTTCTCTAAATTTCTTACAGCTCTATAACTTTATAATATTTTATTAGTTGCCGAAAACCTCGGTCAACACTAAGAAGATCGACATTTTGACAGAGTTACAAAGTTGGAGAGGAAGGTAAATATGATTAGTTTTTCTTCTTGTTTTATTTAATAATGGTGGATTGAATTATTCTAAACCACTCACATTGTTTCTCTCTTGCTTGTAGATTTGTAAACAGAAGACGAAGATGATTCGAAGAACGACTTTTGCAAAGTTCATGATGGAATAAGAAAATTTTAAAAGAGCAATGAAGAAGTCAACTTTAGTTTAAAATTTTGAATTTATTGTTCCAAATTTTAGTTGCACATTTAAAGTTTGTTTTATTTAAATAATTTTATTTTGAACACTTTATGATTTTCAATAAAATTTATTTAATATTAATCTTAAGTGTGAAAAATTAACTAAAGACTTTAATGCTTGTAGTATAATTCTAAAATAAAATTTAAATGTATTAATTATTTATTTCAACTAAATAATAAATAAGTAACTATTTTCTATAGTCACTTATCAATGTTTCTAGAGTTAGGTTTAGAAACAAAAAAACTCTAATTTCATTTTTGAATGGATACAAATTCATGTTTTTTTAAAGATAATCGAATAAGGTTTTACATTCCTTAAATAGTAAAAATAATATAATAAGTCTCTTGTGTGATTATCTAAAGTAAAGATTTGAAACACGATCGTTTCAAGCTTTAAGGGGGTTTAAGACAAAATTTTGGAGCCTTAAAAAATATATTTTATACAATTAATTATATATACAATAGGCAACTATGAATATTTATCAAAATAAAAAAAAAATACTAAATTAGACTATTTTTTTAAAGATACATTTGGGTTGAGCCTTTTGAAACTCTAAATTTCAATACAATTCATTAAAAATTTGGCCTAAAAATGTGTGAGCTTTCATAGTTTTTTTTATATAAAAATAAATAAATAAATAATTGGGCCTCTTTGGGCTGGGGCCCGAGGCAGTGACTCTTGTTGTCCTACCATTCAATCGACAGTAATAAAGATTTATTTTTTTATAATTCTAAAAATATTTTTTTTAAAAAAAATAAAATTATAAATTAACCAAATATTTGATGTGAGGCTCATATCTTAAAGTTTTCAAAATAATTAAATTATTTTTAAATTGTATAGATTCAAGTTCTAATATTTAAGTCACCTCCCAAAATATCTATACTTCCAAAGATTGTTTGAGTAATACTAACAAGGGGTGGACAACATCCAATCCAATTGAACCGAATCGATCTAATCGAATTCAATTACGAAAAATTAGATATCCAATTATAACTGGATTGGATTAGATGCTAAAAGTTGGATTCTAATTGGATTGGATCAGTTATTGGATGTCAATCTCGAAATTCAATTAAAAACCGATCCAATTCAATTATATTTAGGGTGCGTTTGGAAAGCCACAGTATAATTGAATTTGTGTGTAATTAGAGGTAATTACACAATTTGGCATGTTTGTCTGACCATGTAATTACACTGTAACAGTGTAATTAGAAGTAATTGAGGGGTTCCAATTACACTCTCCAATTCTCATGGTCCCCCATGAGAATTGAATGTAATTACATTGTGTAATTACTAAACTTTCCATATTAAACATTAGCTATTAAAAAATATTATTTTCCCATGTAATTACTAACTATTTTGCCAAACAAGATATTAAGAATTCATATATAATTACCACCTCATATCCAAACACACCTTGCATTTTAAAATATAGTGTAATTACTAAACTATGTAATTACTACCCTAATAATTACCCTACCTAGTAATTACACAGTTACTTCCAAAAACACTCTTATATATATTAAAAAATTATTTATATTGATTTATATAATAAAAACTAATAAAAATAAAAATATATATTAGGGAAATTTGCGGCATAAATACTCATTTGTTGATTTTGTTGCTAATAAGTATCCAATTTTTAAAAATTGCGGCATTAATACTCAAAATCTCACTTCTTAAACTCTGCTGTTGGTACCACTTAACAGACTTACTACTAAGGACACGTGTAGTGTCCTGATAATTCTTCCTTTTCTTTTTACCTAATTAATCAAGTAAATACATAAAACTAATTAAAATAAAAATAAACAAATTAGTAATCGTTTAAAACATATATTATCAAAAAAAAAAAAAACCTAAATTAGTAAATCTAAAAGCACTGACCTAGCCACCCATCCACGCACTCCTTCACCACCACGACATGAGAGATCAGGATTGCATTTCACACCTTCTTTCTTCTTAAACCCAGTTTCCAAGCGAACACCTTCCAATCGCCCATCACTATCACACCACACGAAAGACCTTGGGAGAGCCATCAATGGAGGAGGACGATTACTGCGGTATGGGTTCTTACTTTTTCCTTAACATGGTTTCTTTTTCTATTTTGTTTTTGTTTTTGTTTTCTTGTGGGTTGTCTTGGAGAAATGAGCTGATTAAATTTGGAGGATTTTTATTGTGTAAATGTAGTGCTTTTCTTCTCAAAATCTGTGTTAAATATATATATATTTTGTGTTGAGTGATGGTATCGCTAGACATTTATTTTGTTTTATTATGATGGGGTAATTTTTGTGGTAAACAAAATTGGGTATTTTTGTTTTGTTTGACTATACAATTAGAATCTTTGCATTTTTTATTTGGCAGGTCTTTATTGGACTATTTGACTTTTTACAAAAGTTCTTTTTACTTACACTAGAATATGACTTTTCTCTTATAGGTTCACACATAATTGTAGATAGAATTCATGTGCTTATGTAATAACATATTACTATTTTATCATAATCAATAAATGTACTTATGGTCCTATCGCAGAGAAGTATTATAAAGAAATAAAGTTTACCAATATCACTTTATTTTTCTACTTTCTATCAAAAACTTTTGGAAGATAAAAATAGCTCTTAAAAATTTATGATCATTATTGTGTAATGTTCAATTATAATATGATACAGTGATAAAATTTATTGAGCTATACAACAACAACCAAAATATATGGCACTAGTAATAACTAACACGATGAACTAACATGCTTTATTATAGCTTCCTTGCCTTTCTTTCTCGTATTTATTGAGCTAAAAACCACATCTTATTATCAGAGTGTTTCTTGCTACCCTTCACTGTATATGCTATATATATTTATACATTATTGACATGTTTTTAATTGTTTCAATTAATTTTTTTTTTTTTCAGATTGTGAGGCCCAAGAAAAGACTATTTTTGAAGGTTCAATTGGATCTAAAACTCAAACAAGTGAGCATGCTGCTCAAGACCAAACCGAAGCCCAGCTAGATGATGTATTTAAGGAAGCAGAATATGCTCCTGAGGCTAAAGACTTAGAGGAAGAGGGCATTGCAGATCCAAGTAAATGGTGGGGTTCTGTCAATAATTTTTGCAGCCAAATTAACCAAGAAGACTCTGAGGGGGGCTATGAAGAGGAAGATGAATTAAGAAGCTTGCCTAGTGATGATGAAGATGTGCATCGGTCAAAAAAGTCTAACATGGAGTTTGATCCAAGGACTAAGCCTGAGGAGATCAAGTTTGAAGAGGGTATGTTGTTCCCTACTAATGAGCATTTAAGAAAAGCTTTGAAAGAGTATTTTGTTACTAGTGATAGAGAATTCAAGTATGTATCCAACGATAGTTTAAGGATTCGAGCTAAATGCAAGGGCAATCGGTGTACATGGCTTCTTTATGCTAGAAGAATGAGAGATGATGGCACAACATTCAGGATCAATAAAATGAAAGGCAAGCATAATTGTGGGATTGTATTCGAGAACAGCTTAGTAGATGCAGACTGGATTGCAAAACATTACTTGGAGAAGTTCAGACAAAACCCAAACATGAACTTCAAGTCTTACAGACAGATGACATCTGATAGTAAGTACTCTAAAGTTTCCTTTTGGACTTTTTATCGGGCTAAAAATAAAGCTAGACACATTATTAATGGTACAGTGAAAGACCAATACGCAATTCTTCACGACTATTGTACACAAATATTAAAACTCAATCCAGGTAGCACAGCTTTGATCAAAACCAACTTGGTCAATGAGAAAAGAGTTTTTGAAAGGGTGTACATATGTCTTCGTTAAAAGATGTAAAGTTGGTTTCAAGTATTGTAGACTCATCATAGGATTAGATGGATGCTTCTTGAAAGGTTATTGCAAAGGTATGTTACTTGCTGCAATTGGGATAGATGCAAATAATAGTATGTTTCCTCTTGCATATGCTATTGTTGAGAAAGAAAATACTGACAGTTGGACATGGTTTGTCGGGCTGGTTAAAGAGGACATAAATGTAGTAGACACAAGAAGTTCACTTTCATATCTGATAGACAGAAAGGCCTCGAGAAAGCTTTGGGTACAACTTTTGAAGGTTCTGAAATTAGATTCTGTGTGAGACATCTTTATGAAAACTTCAAGAAGGAGTTTCCTGGATTATTGTTGAAACAAGCACTATGGGCATGTGCTAGATCGACTACCTCTGAAGAGTTCAAAAGAAAAATGAATGACTTGAAGGAGATTTCTGAACCAGCATATAATTGGTTGATGAAAAAGGCACCCACAGAATGGTCAAAATCACACTTTAGGACTTCAGTGAAGTGTGATATGCTCCTTAACAATCTGTGTGAGAGCTTCAATTCAGCAATCTTAGATAGCAGAGACAAAATGATAATCACTCTTTTAGAGTCAATACGTTTCTGGTTGATGGAAAGGATGTGCAAGCAAAGAGATAGTGTCTCTAAATGGAATTTTTCTGTTGGAAAGAGGATCTTTGATATCATTGAGAAGAACAAAAAGGTAGCACAACAATGCATTTGCACAAAGTCAATTGGTGGATCATTTCAAGTTACTTACATAACAGGCCAAGTATTATCTGTTGATTTGGAGACAAGAACATGTACATGTAGATCATTTGATCTAACAGGTATACCATGTGGTCATGGCATAGCTTGTATATGGTTTTCTAATCTTGATGAATACCAATTTGTGGATCCTTGCTACAAGAAGGAAGCCTTCAAAGCTATCTATGCAAAGGGTATTGCACCAATGCCTAGTCCTGATGAATGGGAGAACAAAGGGAAAAGTCCAATCCTTCCTCCACCTGAAATTATATTGCCTGGGAGGCCAAAAAAATCAAGGAATAGAGAAAGGGATGAACCTCCAGCAGGTGCAATTAAATTGAAGAAAACGCCACAAACCAACCAGTGTTCAAACTGCAAACAACGAGGGCATATTAAAACTAGTTGTAAGAACCAAAAAGTCAATCAGGTATATTTCTTCAAATTAAACTTCTATTTGAATTGTAATTTCTTGAATTGTAACTATAACCTGTCCCTTTAAATTACTTGTCTCAGGATCCTCCTACTGAGAAGAAAAGGAAGGGTCGTCCCCCCAAGAAGAATCCAGACCCTGAAACTGTGAAGAGGAACAAGCGGAGAATGAAGCAAAAGGCAAGAGATGCTAGTTCATCCCAACAACTACCTAATGCCCAGTAGTGGTCTTTTTAATACGTGTTTTATGGTAGTTATGATTGCTTAAGTTTTATTTTGGTGAAGTAGTGTTAAGTTAGGTATGGTTTTGTTGGCTAAAGGGCCTTTGCCTTTGCCTTGGACCTTTTCTATTTTGAAGTAAAAAAAATGACAGATGATATATCATGTGATTCTATTTGTTGTACATGATGTTATGGTGGATGTTTAGACATGATAAAGAATATATGAATTTTGTTTGTTAAAAAGTTTGTTTATTATTGATCTCAGAATTGAGCATTGAAATGTTGTTCTTTGAACAAGTTAAATAATTGTGAAATTGTCCCTTTTTACTTGCTTGGATCAGTAAATTTTTTGTTCTTTAACTGGTTTTTGAACAATTAAAATCCTTATAGCAACGTAGTTCAAATAGAATGTAAACCAGTAGTTAATTTGGTTTTTCAACAGTATCTTTACTAGTTTTTGAATTCTCAATAGCTACTCTTTTTAGTCACACATATTCAGTAGTATTTTTATTAGTTTTCAAATTCTTTTCTACTAGTTTTTGAGCTCTCAATTGCTACCCTTTTTAGTCACACTTTCAGCAGTGTTTTTACTGGGGTTTTTTTTAGCTATTTCTACTGGTTTTGAGCTCTCAATTCTACCCTTTTTAGTCACACTTTCAGCAGTGTTTTTAGTTATTATTCTTTTCTACTGGTTTTTTCAGCAGGTATATTCTTAGTGTTACAATACTAAAACTATTATTTTCTCAATTATGATGCCAACAGATTTTGAAATGCAAGAAAAGTTTTCACAACATGCATCTACTATATATAGCAAACGGCACAAGCATATTCTAGTTTGTAAAACCATATTCTGTGTACAACATGTATCTTTCACAACATTCAGTACTCAATATCAATATTGTGTATCTCTAGTTTCTAAAACCATATTCCAATAAATAGGAATTGAGTAACATTCTTTCAAACTTAATCATCAAGCTGTGGAATTCAGAATCAGATAATGTATTTACAAAGATTTAAATAACATAATGTACAATTAAGCAACCTTAAAAAAAATGCAGAGCTAAAGCGATTCAATTGAACTAAAAAAAGATATATATTGTTCACCTCTATCAAACACTAATTTATCATAAATATGACAACAACAAAAATAACAGTTTATCATATTGATTGAACAGGATAGTAGTTACAAGATTTTGATTTCATTATTCATTAACATAAGTCAAATTGGCATTGCAGTTACATAATATAAGAGCATGAAATTAAAATTTCACCTCAGTCAACACTAATTTATCATAAATATGAGAACAACAAACATAACCACAATCAACACATGTTTTTCAAAGTTCTTAACACCCATGAATGAAAACAACACTCATGAACATGACCAATTAACCCTCTTTTATTTTCCAATCCTTCATTTGCTTCATAATCCATCAATTGATGCTCATTCATCAATCATTCTTCTCATAATCCATCAATTAGCTCTCTCTGCACCTCACACAACATTTCATGTCCACCCATTCAAAGAAATCACACACCCCTCAACCTGAAATTAAAACATAAAATCCCAAAAATTAACATAAATGAATTAGTGCAAATCACATCCCCTCCAAAGCCTTAGTTTTAGAAGAAAAAGAAGACAAAACTCCCTTTGTTGCACCATACCACCTCTTCCTTCGACTTTCTTTTTTCTTCAACTTGTAAATGGCGTTTCAAGCTGCTCATCACTCGTTATCGCCGGAAAGGATTACATTTCTGGGTTTAAGGTGCGATTACTTAGGTATAATGGGTTTAGGAGAGAGATGTTGCGATTGGGTTTCTTCTCCTTTTTGGTGGTGCGAATTGCTTGATCGATTCCCATGTGGTGGTGTGATGGTGGAGGATTGTGTAGGTGGGTGGCTAGGTCAAATGCAATTTTTTTTTTTTGATAAAGCTAGGTCAGATGCAATTAGATTTAGTAATTTATGTTTTTTTTTATCATATATGTTTTAAATGATTATTGATTTGTTTAGGTGAAAAAAAAAAGAGGAATTATCAAGACACTACACGTGTCCTTAGTAGTAAGTATGTTAAGTGGTACCAACGGCAGAGTTTAAGAAGTGAGATTTTGAGTATTAATGCCACAATTTTTAAAAATTGGGTACTTATTAGCAACAAAATGAGTATTTATGCCGCAAATTTCCCTATATATTAATTATATTTTTAGTGACTTTTTTTGTGAAATTTGTAACACTTAGTTGTTCTATGTATTTATTTTCATGATATTTTGTTATATTTTATTACTTGGAAATATTATTGTTTTAGTTATTTCAAACGTTTAGTTACATTATACTTGTAACAATGATATTTTTATGAAGTATAAACTTAAAAATTAATGGTGATATTTAATTTTTACGTATTTATCTTCATTTTTAAGTTAATATTAAAAATTAAGTATGTAATTTGATATCTAATTAAAAAACCGATCCAAATTAATTAGTAATTGGATCAGATTGGATTGAATTTTGAGGTCTAACTGGATTGGATCGGATGATGATTTTTTAAATCCAATTACTAATTGGATTGGATTGGATGAGGAAAAAAAAGGTTGGATTGGATCAAATATCCCCTAATTAACATATCGGGTTAAGGTATGTTTGGTAACATTTTTTTATCAATTTTTTGTTTTTTTAATTAAAAAAATGAAAATATTTCTCAAAAACATGTTCTACAAAACTGTTTTCACTTTTTATTTTTTTTAATTGAGTAGAAAAATTTGAATTTCTATACATACATGAAGGAAAAAAAATATACAAATTAGGAGAATGGGTATACATTATATTTAGTACCCAAAATGCCTTTGTATACACTCCTCTCCCTCTCAAACTGCCACTCTTTTTCTCTTTTCACTCTCTTCTCTCAAAACCTTATGTTCTCTCATTCTCCCTAACTAATTCACACTAAAATTTTATTTTTAGTATACAATTAATCTCTCCAAGCTACTACAAAGTACTAGAAGTTATGGAGTTTAGTGTGAGACTCTATTCTTACAGCACCGAATAAACTTGTGGAACAATCAATGGGTAAGTAATTTTTTTTGTTATTGGTTCTTATATTTAGTTTAAAATATTATTTTCATGATTGATCTGTGGGTTGTTGTTGTTTATTTTTGGTTTTGTGTTGAAATGGTTGTTGTCTGGTTTTTTCTAATTTTTTCTGGTTTTTGCATTTTTTTATCCAGTCCGATGGGGCCTGATAAGGGCCCAATGCTAGTCCAATGGGGTTCTTTGATCTAATGACAGAGATGATGGCCTGGTGGGCCTGATTTTGGCTCGATGCTAGTCCGATGATTAACTTAAAGCTAAGGACAGGGCCCGATGGGTCCGATATCGGCCTAATATTTGTCCAATAGAGTGCAGAAGTTGTTTGGGTTCGATACTATGTCCGATATAGTCCGATTTGTGGTCCAATTTTAGTTGATAGTGTTTGTCCAATTGGAATTCAATTTTGAATTATGTTTGCAGAACGATATGGACGATGTTAGGAATACTGTAAAACTTAATTTAGCCCTAATTAATTCATGAGAATTAAACAATATGATTAAGGAATAGCGGAAGCGTACCGGAGTCCATTGAATTGCTTGAAGAAGGGTATGATCTTCCAATTTGCATCAAAAATCTTTCTCTGAAACTTTTTCTCCTGGTGATGGGGATACAAGAGTGAAAAGATACGATGCAAATGGGGACCATTACCTATTATATTACCAACAGACAAAACTGTTGGTAATATTTATTGACTATTTCTATTTGGCCCCTCATCAAAATAGAAATTGTCCTTATGGTATCCACATATTAAAATCATGACAATCATGCCCTTAAGTCATAAACTTTATTCCAAAATAGACCACATAAATTTGACTTATTTATTTGATGACCCAACACACATTTTATATATATATAATTGTGACCCCAACAAATTTCTAACAGACGATTGATGGCTTTTGAGGACTTTTTTTATCACTTTTTTGTTAGATTTTGTTTTGAATTTTTAATTATTTTTTTAATGTATGTGAATGATAGGTTCAATTATTTTTGCATTGGTTATGTATAATGATATTTGGGAGCTTGAGAGTATATATTGGGTTTATAATCAAGCCAAAAATTTGACATTTGAGATTGATATGAACGTAACCTACTCACGTTTGGTTGATCTTTTGTACGAAGAACTTGATGTTGACAAAGTGACTTGAAATTAGAAGTGAATTACAAGTACATAAAAGACTTAATGTATCTCCCTGAAGTTATTGGAAATAATGAGCGTATAAGGTTATTTTTGTTTATGATTGCGAATAAACCAGATGAATTTACTCCATTATTTGTGACTTTGGTGAAGAAAAATGTCTGCATTGATCCTAGTCCCACACCAAAAACTATTAAGGATACTTGTAGTGAGGTTGACAGTTTTGTTCTAAAAACAAATCTATAGGTGTTGGCGGCTGGTATGTTACCTGAATTAAATACTATGATGTCGATGTTGGAAATATTTTACCAAGATCTAGATTTACTACCATGTATGTTTCATTAACATCCTAATATGAATTCTAAAACAATGAAATAAACACATATAAAGTTTAAGAAACCTTACATTGGGTGCAGTATAACGACTCCTTCCTTTCAGATCTCTAGCCCTTGATTCCTTTCTGTAGCAGAACATAATCAAGATCTGAACCTGGATCTCTTTCTCTGTTGGAAATATTTTACCAGTATCTAGATTTACTACCGTGTATATTTCATTAACATCCTAATATGAATTCTAAAACAATGAAAACAAACATATATAAAGTTTAGGAAACCTTACATTGGGTGCAGCGGAATATAATGACTCCTTCTGTTCAGATCTCTAGCCCTTGATTCCTTTCTATAGAAGAGCATCGCCAAGATCTGAACCTGGATCTCTTTCTCTCCTTCCTTTGATGCTGATTCTCCTTCTTGTTGTTTGGATTCTTCACAGTCTTACACACTATGATTGAGATACCACTTGATGTGTGTGGGCACTACTCTATCACTCAAGGTATTTCGAAATTCAAGAGAAGAAGAAGAAGAGAGGGGCGACTATGGCTTTTCTCTGAAAGGAACAATATGCAAGTCATAGTTTCCTGAAGCCAACACTTTCTATTTATAGAATGCCATCTAAGTTTACGTTAGAATTGTATGGCATTAAAATAATGGAAAACTAAATAGTAAACCCTTTGCATAGTGGCCGGTCATATAAGGGAAATGGGCCTCACTTTGCAACTTTCCCATTTTGTCATTTTTCAATCCCATTTTCTCAAAAATACCAATTTTTCAATTTAACCATTTAAATGTCAATTCTAATTATTTAATAACTAAAAATTAATTATTAAATAATATTGTCATTTAATATATTTATTAATTTATACACATAAAGTCTCTTAATTAATAAATAAAACCTAGAATTTCTTTTCTTTACAATTTCGCCATTGCTTAGTGAAAATTCATAAACTAGACATAGTCTAACTTTAGAATTATAATTGATTAATTAAAATCAATTAACTGAGTCTTACAAGCAGTATGGTCTCAACTAGTATGGGGACCATGGGCCTATATAAACCGAACTTTCAATAAATCGAATCGAATTTACCAAGTAAATTCCCTAACTTATTAATTCCTTATTGAATCCACACTTAGAACTTGGAATTGCACTCTTAGTCATATAGAACGCTTTGTATGTTCCACGATATAGATACGCTATTAGTTATCCATTGTTATAATCCTAATTTGATCAATGACCCTCTAATAGATGATCTACATTGAATAAGAACTAAATTACCGTTACACCTTCAATGTATTTTATCTTTAAAACACTTAACTCCGTATAAATGATATTTTAGCGAAGTGAAATGAGATCTCCACCATTTATCTCTGTTTAGCCAAGTTCGAAGGATATTATCGTTTCACTTCTAAATTCCCATAGAAGTTATAGACTCCATGTTTATGTTAGCGCTCCCACTCAATTATACTATCATGTTCCTAAAATGTTCGTATCACCCTGACTGTTCAAAAGTAGGCTTAACTAACAAATCAAAGAACGTGTATAATACTCTTGAGATCGAACCTAACCATATCAAGATTAAGATCATTTGATCTAGGATCAACAGGTGATATTTAATTGAATAGATATTACGGTAAATTTTAATATATCTAATCAAAGTTCAATATCGGTCCCTTCTGATGTATACTCCATACATCCGATGCTGGTAAACTTTGCCAATGCCCTGGAAAGGACATAACACTTATCCAAGGTGTAAGAATACCTATCACTGATTATATCATGCCAGTCTAAATCCAGTGAACTGACAAATCAGGGAATAAACTTTCGAACATATAATTAAGATTATATTCCACTGTGTTGACAACACTATAATCATTAACAAATTCATATGTTCTGGACTTAAATAGAATTTATACATTATATATATAATCATGAAATAAATCATGTGAACCATGCAACATAAAATATTATTTCTGATATTTATTAATAAGTAAATCTGATTATATTGAAATGAGTTTTATTTAGGGCACAAAACCCAACAAAAAGTTGGAAGAATTAAGACAAACATAACTGATTGTAATGGTGTAAAAGATTGTGATAAAACGAACTTGTAGTAAGTATGGTGGTAAGGGGCACAACAAAAAGTCTTGCACATACTGAGGTTAAAAATTGTTGTTGAATTTAGTCGTATTGTTATGTGTTGTACTATTATATTTTGTTATTGAATTCTTATTGGACTTTGTTAATTATTATCATTTGTGGCATGAAAACGTTTTCATTTACTTACTGCAAAATTTCCTTTATAAAATATTACTAGTTCGATGCCATTTAAGAAATCAACTTATATCTTGTGTGGCCCAATCAGACCATACACCCGATGGGGGTCCGATATGTTGCTAGTCCAATGCAGTTTTGATGCAAGTCCGATGTAGGTCTGATGCCATTTTGGGATCAACTTATATCTTGTGTGACCCAATTAAACCCTATATCAGTCCCTCATCGGACCCTATCAAGCCATCTATAAAAGGTTTTTACAAAATTAAGTAATTTTGCCATAACAAACTATTGAGCTATATATCGGGCTAACATTGGACGAGTATCAGACCATTCAAAAATATTTTTGCAAAATTGAGCAAATAGGCTGTCATACCATATATCGGACCCCATCGGCCATCTATCGGGCCATCCATAAAAGGTTTTACCAAAATTAAGTAATTTGGCCATAATAAATTATCGGATCATATATGGGGCCAACATCGAATGAGTATCGGGCCATTCAATTTTTTTAAAAAAAATTGAGTAATTTGAGTGATTAATATATATTTTTTTTTTTAAAATGAAAGCTAATAATTTACGATATAATTTGAATGTGATCCCAAAAAATAACTGACTGTTATTGATAACATATTGTTCAACAAAAAAACCCTAAAAGTAAAGATTCTTTAAGAAATATAATTAAAAAAAACATATAAAGTTCATGATAAGTTATGGAAGATTAAACTTACATTACATCTTTGTCTAAATAGCGGCATATGGTCATCATCTTCTCAAAAAAAATGGTAGATCCAGTATCTTATGCTCTATATGTTATATGACGTACATTTTGCAATCGCAACTGCATCAGTAGTTAAATAAAACAATTTAGTAAATCATATAGAACATTAATAAAAAATTTAATTTAATTTGAAACACACTTTAAAAAATCTAATCTCGTCAAATTACCTCAATTTTGTCTGTGGTACAACTTTGTAATCCATGAGGTCCCAGTCGAACGTTCTGACCTGACTTGCGGAGGCTGTCATTTGAGGGACCATCACCATGTAATGAGTGTCAAACAAACCATATTGGTCTAACAATTTGGTAAATATCTAGCACCAAACGTCCATCAACGTCTTCAATTATTAGGAGTCAATGATCCAATACTCGAATCGAAGAAGAATTCTTTTTTTCTTAATTAATATCTTGGACTTTGACCCCAACCTAAACCTTAAGACACGGACTCTGGCCCTGATCTCAGTCCCGGACTCAAACCACGGCCCTAACTCCAAACCTAAAGCTGACTTAAATAAAATAAAAAATAAAAGTTATAGAATTTATGTTTTAAACAAAAATGGTTTAGACTTATAAAAATACCATTATATTGTTTTTCTCTCAATTAAGAACAAATTGAAATAACAGTTTTAGGCCCAAGCCCAAGCCCAAGATTCACTGGGCTTCCATATAACAATCATTAGGGCAACCAAGTTCGTTTCTTTATATAAATCATTCTTCTTCTCTCCCAAATCAAGGGTTAACTGCTAGGGTTCTTATTTGCTTTCAGTATGTGTTTTGCTTCATATTTCGATTGTTTAATGCATGTTTTGTCTCGATTTTGAATGATGAAAAATTCGCTTACATGCCAAGTGACGCACCGTCTTTCTGGGTGGTGCTATGAATCGGCAATTTCCACACGAGATTTCTGACTCATCAACTCTTCTTTTTGATTTTTGCTTTTTTGATTCGGGTTGTTGTTAATTACTGAGATTTGTATCTTAAGGTTTTTATTTTTTTATAAAAAAAACTTCGATTCGAAATCTTAGATATTGCTCTTTATTTTAATTGATTTCTTGGAGTGTTCATTTACGAACCCTAATTTCCCCAATTTCAATTTCAAAATTGGGCATAATAGCATATCTGATTATATAAATCTCTCTGCTGATACAATTGAATAATAGCAAAGAGAGTGAGATGAGATGCGAAATCGAATCTCAAAGTTGGTACCTTCGGACAGGCAATTTCTCTCTAATCGTTGATTCTTGCCCTTTCTCGTAGGTCCCACATTTTCTCATCGCCCAAACAAATCTCTAATAATAAATTTTGCTCGATGATGATTGATTTTGCTTTAACCACACTGAAAAGAGAGGATTAGGGATAAAGGAAGAAACTTTATTTGGATTAAGACACAGAAAGACTTAAATCCTAAACTTGTTTGTGTTTGGTTTTGCTTTGTGATTCTTTTTGTCTAATAAAAGAGGCAGATTGCTTTAATTTAGTGTTTGCCTCTTTGGTTTAGAGATTGAGAAGAAGGCTTTGCCAAACACTTCTATGTTTGGATTTTCTTTGACTTTTTTTGTCTTAAGTTTGAAGATGGTTTTGACTTCCCTTTTCATTCTCTCAAGTGGAAAAACCTGGCCCTAGTCTGAGAGCATTACTTTTTTTAAGTCTATTGAAATCTCTTCATTTGTATATTTAAATCAGAATTGGTTTGTTTTTACAAGAATTGAGATTTGGAAGTGTTTCAAGAATTGCAGCTAGTTGTAATATTTTATGTCATCTTTTATTGTGCGAATTGAGATTTGGAAGTTATAAGATTATGATGTATTATAACATAAGCAATGGGAATGGGATTGTGATAATGGAATTTATTTCAATTGAACATGTTTTCTTCACCATGGATTTGAGACATAAGACCCTTTTACAAAATCCAGAAAACAAACCAATAGGGACAAAAGGTTTGATGAAAGAGTTTATTGCCATAAACATAATGTGCAAACATATATATATATATCAAGACACTTAAGTGAAGTTAATTAGCCAACCAACCTAACTTGGCATCATTGTACAAGCATGTTTATTTACTTATTTTTGAGAAAAAACAACAAACTTTTACTCTTAATTTTAAAGCTAAATAATAAATAAATAAAATAATTTTGGACCCAAATTTGTGAACGAAATTTTAGACAATTGACCAACTATCATAACTTGAAATCTTCCAAGATGCAGTCAATGGCTCAATACCCATTTAAACATTTCTTACTTATGAAATTACCATTTTGCCTCTGCTTATGAAATTTATTACAGTTCTTTTTTATATTTTCAGACATTCTCACCTACTTTCCAAACTTTACTTCACTCTCCCAAGTCCAAACCCTAACCCAATGACATCAACAAGGACTGGTTCTTCAAAGAGTAAAGAGAAGAGACTTGATGAGCATAATCATCAAGAGAAGAGAGCTAAGAAGAACAATGATGATATCCCACTCATCAAACACCCTAAAATCAAAGAAAGGTATTCCACTACTTTTTGCTCAAGGAATATTATTTTTGGTAAAGTAATAAACTTAACAGAAATGCAAAGCATTCATTTTGAAGATATTTTCTCTAAGTTAGGGTGGAATTCCTTTATCTCTTTGAATCTTCCTATGTACCCTAGATTAGTAAGAGCCTTCTATGCTTCAATTGTTCCAATGGAAGATAAACTAGGGTTAGAGTGTACTTTGAAAAACAAGACCATATCTTTTGATGTTGCTACTTTGAACCACATTCTAGATGTACCCAATAAAGGAATTGTCTTTGATCCTTGTGAACTAGATTTAGAGGATTTTTCACTTTCTAATGCTTGTTCTAGAATTTGCATTAACCAAAGTTTTCACTTAAAACCCCAAAGTAAAGATCTCACCATTCAAGCAAAGGTCATTCACCATTTTCTTACTTTTAATATAGTTCCTAGAGGTGGCAATAGGTGTACACTTACCCAATTTGACCTTTACCTTCTTGATAACATTTTCAAAGGTTGTTTTATCAATTTGGGAGCTCTTATCATTAATCACATGAAACATGCTATCAAAACTTACAAAAAACAAGTGATTACTTTACCATATGGCATGCTCTTAACCAAAATCTTCCAATATTTTAATGTTCATTTAGAAAGTGAAAATGATGTGTATAAGCCAACTCTAAATGACACATATAACCATGTTTCTTTAAACCGGATGGGTTTTCATGTTCAAAATGGAGTGTGGATATCGAAAAACGATCCTATGGCTCCTCCTCGCGATGTTGACCGAGCAATGGAGGTTGGCGGGGGTGATGATCATATGCTTGGAGAGGAAGAGGATACGCCTCTTCGTGCTCATTCCTCTTCCTCCTTCAATATTGAGAAGGCTTTTAATCGCCTTTTCACACTTATGGATCAACGTTTCAACACTATAGATGGACAACTCGCTTCTCTTAATACCAATTTAAACACTATGAATGCCCAACATCAAACCATGTGGGAGTACTTTCAACATTTTGGACCTTCTCCTCCATGAATTTTCATTAACTGCATGTTTGCTTTGAGGGAATGAAGGCTGTAATGGAATCAAAAGTTTCATTTTATTGTTTGTTTTGTCTTTGAATCTTTTGTAATGCTTGTCTATTGTAATCATTATTATTTTACTTATTAGAATAGTTCTTACAATGTTATACTCATTTTTTATTAAGAAAATTATATTTGCACTTAAAAATGATAAGTGCATATTAATATTTTAAAAAATTAAGTTTAATATAATTTTTAAAAATCACTCGTAATATTTTTTTTTTAAAAAAATTTCATATTATTTTATGTTAATTTTAATACTTATTTTAATTTTATTTTTATAATTTTTTTTTTAAATTATGTATATATTTATTTTAATTGTTTTATTATAATATTTGAAATATAATTTATTTTTATTTGATAGGTATATTTTTGAAGAATATGAATTGAAAAAAAAATTATAAAAATCTAATATAATTAAATATATATTATATAAATAAAAATTATTAAAACGAGGTGCATTTAAAAATTTTTAGGGTACAAATAAAATTCTTTTTTGTATTATTGATTTGGGGAAAGGATTGAGTTGATTCTCAAAGGATATTGAGGCAACTTTCTTAAGAGCTTAACTTCCTTTGGAAGAGTGTGGAAGCTATTCTTCTCGGGCATTAGCTTACCATTTATTACTAGTTAGTTTCTAAGATTATTTGTTGTCAGGACCGATCCTGAGCATAAGCGGGTTACGCCCGCGCTTAGGGCCTACTCATTTTAGGGGCTCGAATAAAAAAATTACCTATTTAAAAAATATAAATATTTTTTTAGTAACTTTTAAAAATACCATTTCTCTTTATATTAAGGCCCCGATTTTTTATTTTTTTTTGCCTATGACCATTTCAACTCAAGGTCGGCCCTGTCTGCTGCTTCACTGTTTTAACTTAAATCTCTTGGGCTCTTCTGTGTGAGAGTTCTCGAGTGTGTGGGTAATGGCTGACACCACACTAAATGACTTGTTTGAAGCTCAATTGGGTCTTAACATCTCATGGCCGACCAGCATGCATCCTGCAGGTGAATGGCCGACCAGTTTTTGGCCTTACAAGATTTTGGTGCACAGCTTCACACGTGAATAGCAAGCTTGACTGCGAATTGGGCTTTAACAACCCACGAAAGCAGAGAGAAAATATATATTTTCAAGGGGCATTTTAGTCATTTATATTTTACTAATTTAATATGTAAATAATGGCTTATTTGACCTATTCTTAAGAGAACTGAAGGGTCTAGGCTCTACTATATAAAGTGCCTTAATCAAACCCTAAAATCCTAAGTGTTAAGCTCTAAATTCTATGTGACTAAAACCCTAGCTCTAAGTCCGATAACTCGTCTCTTTCTCACACACCCACTGCTATATTCATATTAAGAATTGCTAACTCTGATTCCTACATTGTAACTTTTAGAGAGCTACTTTAGATCCCATCACTATAGTATTTGAGTAGTATTATCTCTCGGTATCAATACAACTAAAAGGAGAGTAGGTCATTACCCACTAACTAAGGGGGTCGAGCCTCTGTGAATTCTGTGTTCATTTACTTTATTGTTTTGATTGTGTAACACGTGGCAAACATTGGTATTACATTCAACTTTACCATCTTTTCCTCTACTTCAATTAGGGCTACATATTTGGACTTGAAAACTCGGCCGACTCGTACCCAAAAAACTTGAAATTTTGGTTTTACAAATTTTGGATCGGATTTCAGTAAAACGCGGATGCATTTCGACTGGGTACAAGTTTGTTAAAAAAAATTATCCAACCTGATTTTTTTTAATATAAAAGATTTTTTAAAGAAAGCCTAACCTAATTACAGCAGCCGCCCTCACTTTCTTCTTCTACATATTCTTTTTCTTACAATTACATAGTCACACTATGTATTATATTGTGTTAAATTTTTTATTTTTGCTCTTATGGTTATACAATCACACTATATATTATATATGAGGGAGTAATTTAGATTTTTTTTAATTTGTTTGATGATTGAGGGTGAGTATGACTGAGGAGTGTAGTGATTAGATTTAAATTTATAAAAAAAAGGTATTATCTCTTGAAGAAATCATTAGGGCTGAGAATGGAATCCTAGAAATTAAAAAAATTATTTAAACTGACCTGTCGAACACTGTTGGAACCCGAACCGGTGGAACCGAAAACTGAAAAAACCGGTAATGGTTAAAACCGCCATTGAACGGTCAAATTTTTTTTTTTTTTTTTACCAACCAAAAAAATCAAAACCGACTGTTATACATAATAGGGTTGTACATCGGTCGGTTTGGGCGGTTTATCCTATATATTTTCTAACCCAATCTAAAGTTCAGGTTGCTAAAATTTAAGTGCAACCCGCCCAATGTAAAAAAAAAAAATCTATAAACCGACCAACGGTTTGGGCGGTTTGGTCGGGTTAACTCGTCCAAACCGGCCAAACTTTTTTTTTTTTTTTAAAAGTCAAAATCAATAAAAATTAAAAAGATAAATTAAAAAAATCATATTCCACCAAAGTACAACACTATATATATGACTTTAAAACTAATAATTAAGTATATAACTTTATATAATTATATATTTAATCATTTATGTTATATATAATAAAAACTAAAAAGTTAAAAAAAAAAATTAAAGGTGCAAAATCGGGTTGGTCGGGTTGGTTGGTTTAATTGGGCGGGTTGGACTTATTTTCAACCCGCCCAATTAACAGATTGGGCGATTTGTAATTTTTTCGGGTTATTTCGGTTTGTAATTTTTTTCGGTTTTTTCGGTTCGGTTTGGGCGGTTTACAAATTTTTTTGTACAGCCCTAATACATAATATTAATTTATTAAGTTTTTTTTTTTTGCTGTATGTATTATATTTACCAATAATATATAATAATATATTATTATTTTATTAATATTAAAGTTAAAAAAATAAAACAATTAGTTTTTGAACAATTAATTCGTATGGTTATAGTTGTAGGATATAGAATAATGTGCTTATACAATAAATTGGATCATATTTTAAAGAAAAAAAGTTCTGTTTGAGCGTTTTAAACCGTCCAAACCAAGATTCAAAACAGTGATAAGTTCTGGATTGGTCGGACGGTTTTCGAATTATACCAATCTAAATCGAAAATTGAATTTTTGATTTTTATATTAATTAAAACCTACTAAACTGACCATTGCTCAACCCCAAAAATCATATGTTTATATGGATTATTTCTTAATGGGTAATACCCATTAATGGGTACTAAAAAAATTGATGAGGTGGCAATTTAGTGACTTGCTAGAGTAGGTTACCAACAAGTTATTTTTTTTTAAAAAAAAAAAATAGAAAAAAAGTATATTTTCTTTTTTAATTATAGAGAATGATAATTTTGAGAAATTATTTTTAGAAATTAATTTATTTTACTTAATAAAAAATAAAAATATTTAATCACAAATTATAAAATTATAAAATTATTATTACAACAAAAAATCATACTTTTAGTCACAACAAAACTTGTGACTAAAAGTAAAAAAGTTATGACTAATTATAAATTGTCATTTCTACGTTGTGACTAAAAAGTTCATGGCTAAAAGTATTAGTCACAAAAATCACAATATGTTGTGACTATATGTATTTTTAGTCACAATACTTGTTGTGACTAAAACTAAATTAGTGACAACTTATAATTAAATACTATGTTTAGTCACAAGTAACTTTTTAGTTGCGACTAAAAGTCACATTTAGTCACAAATTTTTTTTATTGTGACTAAAAGATTGTTACTAAAGATGGCCTTTTTTTATAGTGATATTGTATTTGTGATTTCGTTGTTGGCTAAAAATTGAGTCAGCAAACATCATATTTTATGAGAGAGAAAAAAGTTAGCTACTAATGTCAAACTCTATGAAACCAAATAAGAAAAGTTAAATAAAAAAGTAAAAGACATTTGTTGCTATTACAAATATCCAATATACGATGATCTAAATTTTATAGCACTACCACTTTTATTTTATTCCTCTCTTTTGTACTTTTTTTTTTATATATAAATTCTCTTTTTTATAGTTTACCTAATGCAATAATTAATATAGATTAACAAATAATGATGTAAGACTAACCACCTCAAAAATTACAAACTCTTAAAATTTTCATTTAATACAAGAATTACTTAATTATAAAAATAAGTAAGAAAAAAAAATTGTTTTCATATCTTATAAAACAAAATTAATTATAATATTATTATAGAAACTTAAATTTCTAAAATTTAAACTAATTAATTATAATTAATATTTTTTTATATTGATAAATTATTATGTGTTTTATAATATATGTTATGCCTTTTTTTTTAAAAAAAATATATATATTTTAGAATGGAAATATTTGTTGTAGTGAGGTTTAAAGGTGTAATTAAGTTTTTAAATTACCATAATTAAATTGTAAAGTATTAATGTATTAATGTATATATGGAATGAGGACAAAAATAGAAAGAATGGATATAAAAAATGACTTCCATGTCATCAGGTAATAGGTTAAAATAAAAAATATTTAATTTAAAATTTTAATTAATAACTATAAATATCAACCATTAGATTTGATCCAATGGCTAATAATAGAATATTCATTCATAGGTAATACCCATTAAGAGCATGTCCATGTTTATATAACCTAAAATTTATTTTCATTTAACTTAAAAAAATCTTCTTTTTTTTTTAAAAAAAAAAAATCATTTTTGTTAATAAAATTACAAAAAAAAAAAGGTAATAAACGAACATTTCATTGAAAAATTAAAACATCATGAAAAAAAAAATGGAGAATTCATCCAAACTAATTTATTATCCACTCTAAATGCATGCATTATTAATTCATAAATACGAACATGAATTAGGGACGTCTCAAAAAAATTGACAAGTAAACTAGTAAAAATCTCTAAAAAAAAATCATAATTAATTCAATAGAAATAAAGAATCTCGTAGAGAATACAAAATTGTGTTGTAATTTTGAGACTAGACGAATTTTTATTTTTAGATATCAATTAATTAAACATATAGTATTTATTTAGGGATAATTACATAAAATATTATTTTTTGTAAATTTTTTACATTTTTACCTTTAAAGATTTTTACAATTTTTTATAAAAACAACATGAAAACAATAAGAAAACTACATAAAAGTAACATGAAAATAACATTCAAATAACATTAAAAGAACAACAAAAAAATAAAATATAGATAACAAAAATCAATAACAAATTAACAAGAGTACAACATAAAAAGACCGTAATTTTTGTAAATAAAATTATAAAAATCGTAAAAATATTCAAAATTCTGTACAACTGTATTTTTGTAATTTTTTTTTTTTTTGTTATTTTTGTGAATTTGTGAAATAATCTCATTTATCTATATATATATATATTAAAATCCAATAAGAGTATCCCAAATAGTTAAATTTTGAATGATGTTTGTGATAACTCTATGTTATAGAGTTAATTTTTATGCTTTTAAACTAGAATATTGTGAGGAGAGTAATGAAAATGTGTCTATTTTGCTTAACTTTAATTAGTTTCAGTGTTATTTTCTATTTAGTAGTCTAACCTTTAAGTTTGTAAATATTGATATTGTTGGGTGTGTTTTTTTCAATTAACTGTGCTTATTTTGTTGAAAAAGGAGGAACTAAATTGACAGGTAAAAGAGAGAGAAGCAAGGAAGGAAAAAAGAATACAAGCTGGAACTGGGTTGATTGCTGAACCAATGCTGTACTGACTGTAAAAAACCTGACTAGAAGGAATTAGTTATTCAAGCCATTTTTGCCATATTATATTTTTTATCTTGCAAACAATTTTTCTAGCAGCAGTAGTTTTAATTTTAGCAAGTTTAATTCTTGTCAATTTTAATTTTGAATCATTACTCAACCATTTACATATTATTTCTTTTTATTTTAAGTTGTAATTAGTTGATTTTATATCAAACTTTGTTTGCAATCCCTGTGGAGACGATCTTACTTATCACTTTATTACTTGTGTGACTGCGTATACTTGCGTATATAATTTTCACAACAAGTTTTTGGCGCCGTTGCCGGGGATTGAAACTAAAAATTGTGTATTATCAACTATTTTGCAATTTATTTTCTGGTTTAAGGTTTTAATCCTATTTGGTGCGCTGAATTTTTATTTTTCAGGTGTAAACTAGTGTATGAACGAGCAAGAAGAAGACCTTGAACTTGCTCCTATTGACCCCGAAATTGAACGCACTTTTAGACAAAGGAGGAAGGAACAAAAGGCTAAAAAACGCTGCAATATGGCCGATGGGTTTGAAATTGGGGGTGCTCATAATGAAGCCAATCCTATTGCTTTGGCCGATGATAGAGCCCGAGCAATAAGAGAGTATGCAGCCCCTATGTTCAATGAGCTAAATCCGGGTATTGTGAGACCCGAAATTCAAGCACCTCACTTTGAGCTCAAGCCCGTGATGTTTCAAATGCTCCAAACGGTTGGTCAATTTGGTGGGTCGCCAACGGAAGATCCTCACCTCCATATTCGCTCATTTTTGGAGGTGAGTGATTCTTTCAAGCTACAAGGAGTAAGTGAAGAGGCTTTAAGATTGAAGTTGTTCCCATTTTCCTTGAGGGATCGGGCTAGAGCATGGCTTAATACTCTTCCTCCCGATTCGGTGACTAATTGGAATGACTTGGCTGAAAAATTCTTGAGAAAGTACTTTCCTCCAACAAGAAATGCAAAGTTTCGAAGCGAGATCATGTCTTTTCAACAATTGGAAGACGAGACTACTAGTGATGCATGGGAAAGATTCAAAGAGTTGTTAAGGAAGTGCCCACACCATGGTATTCCTCATTGTATTCAACTTGAGACATTTTACAATGGTCTCAATGCGGCTTCTAGGATGGTGTTGGACGCTTCGGCTAATGGAGCCATTCTTTCCAAGTCTTACAATGAAGCTTTTGAGATTTTGGAAAGGATAGCTAGCAACAACTATCAATGGTCAACTAATAGAGCTCCTACAAGCCGAAAAGTAGCGGGTGTTCTTGAAGTAGATGCTTTGACCGCTCTAACCGCTCAAATGGCCTCAATGACCAACATTTTGAAGAATATGAATATGGGAGGAAGTGTACAACTGTACTTGCCATTCAAAGGGCAGAAATCTCTTGTGTGTATTGTGGTGATGGGCATACTTTTGAAAATTGCCCCTCAAATCCAGCTTCGGTGTGTTATGTGGGTAATCAAAACTTCAACCGCAACAACAATCCATACTCAAATTCCTACAATCCGGCATGGAAGCATCATCCAAACTTTTCATGGGGAGGTCAAGGGGCAAGTTCAAGTGGAGCACAAGCACAAGGAAAGCAATCATTCCCACCGGGTTTTTCTCAACAACCAAGACCTCAACAACCTCACCAACCTCAAGGCTCTCAAACTAGTTCTTTGGAGAGCTTAATGAGAGATTATATGGCCAAGAATGACGCTGTAATTCAAAGCCAAGCAGCATCTCTTCGGAATCTTGAAGTTCAATTGGGGCAATTGGCCAATGATTTGAAGAATAGACCACAAGGCACCTTGCCTAGTGACACCGAAAATCCAAGAAGAGATGGGAAGGAACATTGCAAAGCGGTAACCTTGAGAAGTGGAAAAATAATTGAGTCAAATGTGGCTGCAAAAGGCAGTAAAGAGCCCTCTTCAATCCCAAAAGATGGGGAAATGAAGAAAAAACCAGCAACTTCAGATGCTGAAATTCCCGCAGTTACAAGATTACGGCATCCGGTCGACGTCAGAAAAGCCTTTGCAAAAGCCACCTCTACCATTTCCTCAACGGTTCAAGAAGCAACAAGATGATGGTCAATTCCGGAGATTTCTTGATGTTCTAAAGCAGCTCCACATCAATATACCTTTAGTGGAAGCTTTGGAGCAAATGCCAACTTATGTGAAGTTTTTGAAGGATATTTTGACAAAGAAAAGGAGGCTTGGGGAGTTTGAAACTGTCGCTTTGACGGAGGGCTGTAGTGCCATGTTGAAAAGTAAAATCCCACCCAAATTGAAAGATCCGGGTAGCTTTACAATTCCAATTTCTATTGGGGGTAGAGATGTTGGAAGAGCTCTTTGTGACTTGGGAGCTAGTATTAATCTCATGCCGATGTCTACTTTTAGGAAGTTGGGAATTGGAGAAGCGAGGCCAACCACCATCACTTTGCAATTAGCGGATCGTTCCATGGCTCATCCGGAAGGGAAAATTGAAGATGTGTTGGTGCAAGTGGATAAATTCATTTTTCCGGCTGATTTTATCATTCTAGACTATGAGGCCGATAGAGAAGTTCCGATTATTTTGGGACGGCCATTTCTTGCTACCGGAAGAACCTTGATTGATGTACAAAATGGGGAACTCACTATGAGAGTGAATGATCAAAAGGTTACTTTTAATGTGTTCAATGCTATGAGATTCCCGGATGAGATTGAAGAATGTTCACGTTTGAGTGTGATTGATTCTATTGTGGCTGAAAGTTTTCACAAGGAAGTGTGGAAGGATGAGAAGGTGATAAGTTCTCTTGAAGATCTTGAAGCTTTGAGTGAAGATGAAGAAACCCAAGTTGCTTGGGTTGAGCCGATGCAACCTTTCCCTAAATTCAAGAGATCTTTTGAGTCTTTAGAGTTGAAAGAAAGCAATTTCAAGCCTCCAAAGCCTTCCATCCAAGAACCACCAAAGTTAGAGCTGAAACCTTTGCCAAGCCACCTCAAATACGCTTATTTGGGGGAGAATGAAACGCTGCCAATAATTATTTCAGCGTGTTTGGAAGCTGAAGCTGAAGGTTTGTTGCTAGAAGTGCTGAAGAAACATAAAAGAGCGATTGGGTGGACTATGGCAGACATAAAAGGGATTAGTCCAGCGATCTGCACGCACAAAATAATCCTAGAAGCTGGCTGTAGTAACTCCATTGAGCATCAACGAAGGTTAAATCCTGTTATGAAGGAAGTAGTGCGAAAAGAAGTGATAAAGTGGCTGGATTATGGTATTGTATACCCGATTTCAGATAGTTCATGGGTTAGTCCTGTCCAATGTGTGCCAAAGAAAGGAGGAATCACGGTGGTGGCTAATGCGAACAATGAGTTGATTCCTACTCGAACTGTGACAGGTTGGAGGGTATGTATGGACTATCGGAAGCTCAACAATGCTACTCGGAAGGATCATTTCCCGCTGCCATTTATTGACCAAATGTTGGATCGTTTGGCGGGAAAAGAGTTTTACTGCTTTCTTGATGGTTATTCGGGTTACAATCAGATTTCTATAGCACCAGAAGATCAAGAGAAAACCACCTTCACTTGTCCATATGGTACCTTTGCCTTTAGGAGGATGCCATTTGGCTTGTGCAATGCTCCCGCGACTTTCCAAAGGTGTATGATGGCTATTTTCTCGGATATGGCTGAAAGTATTTTGGAGATATTCATGGATGATTTCTCTATCTACGGGGAATCATTTGGGATTTGTTTGGAGAATTTGGAGAGAGTGTTAGCAAGATGTGAAGAAACCAACTTGGTGCTTAACTGGGAGAAATGCCACTTCATGGTTCAAGAGGGTATTGTGTTGGGTCACAAAGTGTCTAGAAAGGGGATAGAAGTTGACAAGGCAAAGCTAGAAGTGATTGAGAAGTTACCAGCCCCTACCACGGTGAAAGGCATAAGAAGCTTCCTTGGACACGCGGGTTTCTATAGGCGCTTCATTAAAGACTTTTCTAAGGTGTCCAAACCCTTGTGTAGCTTGCTTGAACAAAATAGGCCATTTGAGTTTACCGCTGAATGTAATGAAGCATTTTCAAAGTTGAAGACAGCTCTTGTTACGGCCCCCGTGATTGTAGCACCCGATTGGTTATTGCCCTTTGAACTCATGTGTGACGCAAGTGATTTTGCCATTGGGGCTGTTCTTGGACAGCGGAAGAATAAGACCTTTCACTCCATTTATTACGCAAGCAAAACTCTTGTTGATGCCCAGATTCACTACACCACTACTGAAAAAGAGTTGCTAGCGGTGGTTTTTGCCTTTGAGAAATTCAGATCTTATCTTGTGGGAACCAAAGTTGTTGTGTATACTGACCATTCGGCAATCAAGTATTTGATAGCCAAGAAAGATTCTAAACCGAGGCTCATTCGTTGGGTTTTGTTGCTACAAGAGTTTGATTTGGAAATTCGAGACAGAAAAGGGACAGAAAACAAAGTGGCGGATCATCTCTCTAGGTTGGAAACTAACAATCACAGCAGCCACTTAGAAGGAGAAATACAAATTCAAGACTCATTCCCAGATGAGCAACTGCTAGTGGTAGAGCAAACACGGGTACCATGGTATGCAGACATTGTCAATTACTTAGTTGGAGGTGCCTATCCACCTGATTTTACCAAGCAGCAGCTCAAAAAGTTCCTTCATGATAGCAAGTTTTATTTTTGGGATGAGCCATACTTGTACAAGCAATGCCCAGATCGTATAATGCGGAGATGTGTGCCAATGAGTGAAGTTAGAAGCATCTTGGAGCATTGTCATTCAGCTCCTTATGGTGGCCATTTTGGTGGACAACGCACGGCTGCCAAAGTCTTTCAATCAGGATATTATTGGCCCTCTATTTTTAAAGATGCTCATGCTTTCGTTCAACAATGTGATCGCTGCCAGCGAGTGGGAAATATCTCCGCTAGGAATGAGATGCCTCTTAATTGTATTTTGGAGGTGGAATTGTTTGATGTGTGGGGTATTGACTTTATGGGGCCTTTCCCACAATCCTTTGGGAATCTCTACATTCTAGTGGCGGTGGATTACGTATCAAAGTGGGTAGAGGCAATTGCTAGTCCGAAGAATGATGCTCGAGTGGTCATGAAATTCCTTCATAAACATGTCTTCACAAGGTTTGGGACCCCTAGAGCTTTGATAAGTGATGAGGGAACACACTTTGTGAACAAAGTGTTGGCTGCACTCTTGGCAAAATATAGTGTAAAACACAAAATTGCCACTGCCTATCACCCACAAACTAATGGGCAAGCTGAAGTATCTAATCGGGAAATCAAAGGCATATTGGAGAAGGTGGTAAATCCCAACAGAAAAGATTGGTCCCAACGCCTAGATGATGCACTTTGGGCGTACCGGACAGCATACAAAACACCTTTGGGCATGTCCCCATATCGATTGGTGTATGGGAAGGCGTGTCACTTGCCGGTAGAGCTTGAACACAAAGCTTTTTGGGCTATAAAGAAGCTGAACTTTGATCTCCAAGCTGCTGGAGAAGCCCGCTTGTTGCAATTAAATGAGCTTGAAGAGATGAGGTTTTTCTCCTATGAAAATGCCAAGTTGTACAAGGAGAAAACTAAGAGATGGCATGATAAGAGAATTCAACACCGAGTATTTGAAGAAGGGCAGCAAGTGTTGTTATTCAATTCAAGGCTGAAGTTGTTTCCAGGAAAGTTAAAGTCTCGTTGGTCGGGACCATTCACCATTGTCAAGGTGTATCCTTTTGGAGCTGTGGATATCAAGAATGAACAGTCCGGAAGAGTATTTCAAGTGAATGGGCAGCGACTTAAACACTACATCGGAGGGGAGGTTGATCGAGCAAAGACCTCCATCACATTGGAAGAGGCTTGAGGAAGAAGGCCTCGGGTTGTCAAGGCTTTAGTTACTCACATTTGGGCAACCCGAGTGCGGAGGAACAAGATTATATGTAGTTATATATACACTATGTAATAAGTTTGGGGTGTGCCACCCCTTAAAAAGAAAAAAGAAAAAAAAAAAGAAAACGAAAAAAAAAGAGAAAAAAAAAAAACAAGAACAAAAAGAAAAAAACAAAAAAAAGAAAGAAAAGAGAAAAAAAATATATATATATATAGCTATACATAGATACTTACCTATATAATTATATATATAATTCTAATTCTCTGGTGTGGTGGTTTTGATTTCAGGTGAAAGCAAAATGGAATGACAGTAAAAGAGTTGCTGCAATCTGGTGTGAGCAAAATTGCTTGATGAAGCAGTAGGTCCCAGTACAGCATTGGATTAGCATTGCTGCAGCTTTCTGAAGCAGGGATGGTTGCAAAATGAAATTGCTGAAGAAATGCTGTAGTGATGCTGTACTGGGAGGTCTGGGTTTCAAAAATACTGGAAGTGAACATACATGCTCACTGATTGAGGGGTTTTCTTCTTTAAAAAAAAAAAAAAAAAAAAAAAAAAAAAAACTTATCATAGGTTTTAGTTTGTAATGATAAATACATTTATATGTCAAAAAAAAAAAAAAAAAAAAAAGGAAGAAGAAAACCCCCCAAATCAGCCTATCCCTTTCTTCTTCCTCTCCTGAAAACCCTAGCCGCACACCACCTTCAACCTCTCCCTAGCCGTCCACCATTGCTACACCCCAGTCAATCTCCAAGCTCGAACCCAGCCGCACCATTCACCCCTGCACAGACCACTCCCATCCGCACACTACTCAACCTCAGTCACAACCCACCATTCGAATCACCAAAGATCGCACCAGTTCACCTTCGCACCACCAAGCTCGCATCCTCCGCCCAACCGCATCGACTCACAGCCCGAACCACCACTCTGCATCCTTCACCATTCCGTGAGTCACCATCACTCGTCCATCCATCCACAGGTTCGAACTCGCCTTCACCACCGAGCCCTAATTTCGCACACCTTCAGCACAACCACGAACCAGCCACCATCACAAGCTCTAGCAAGCACATTCGACCTCAGCAGCAAGAAGTTGACGCCTGCACATCTCAGCCAACTCAAAGTGAATCCGGGTTTGAGAATTTCAATTCAAAATTTATTTGGTTAAACAGTGTTATTTGGTGAGTATTGTGGCCTGTGTAGCTGAGTATTTTTAGAGTGGAGGAGCATTGAATTTGTGTTGTTATTCTGTGATTATACTGTTGCGGATTGGGCTGTTGAGAGAAAAAAATTGTAGCTGAATTCTACTAAGCAGGAGTCAACATGCCGAAAATTAAGAGGTGTGCTCATAAGCCTCCTGAGAGAGATGCTCGGGAAGCTAAGAAATTTGTTTCACCAGCTGCTGAGAAGAAATACCTTGATTCAGTTAGTCACAAAGAATTCTATGTCGAGAGAGGTATGATAATAGGGGATGATGACTTTGGCAGTATGCCGCCATGGCTGATCGAGAACATCAAGAAAAGGAATTGGCTGCAATTGTGCGAAGACCCGGCATCTGCAGTTTGCGAAGTAGTAAAGGAATTCTATGCAAATTTTTTGGCGCATGAACTGCCAGCTGAGATTATAGTGCGAGAAACTAAAGTGAAATTTTCTGACAAAGACATCAACCATTACTACTTGCTTAAAAATGTGACGTGTGAGTTCTCCAAGGATGTCGGTAAGCTCACTGATGAGCTGATGCACAAGATTGTGCCTGAATTGGCCACTCCAGAGGCAGTGTGGGAAATCGATGGGCGTGGTGTATTCCGTTTTAAACGGACGGATCTGAAGCATGATATCAAGTGTCTTTATAATTTCGTGCAAACTACCTTGCTGCCTACGTCACATGACTCCACCGTGAGTCGGGAACGGATGTGGATGCTCTATTGCATCGTGAAAGGCAAAAAGATTAATATTGGCAAGGTGATGGCGAAGGAGATTTTTGACTGTGCACACCGAGTAAAAGGGAAATTGTTTTTCCCGTGCCTCATTACTGAAATGTGCAGATGTGCCAATGTACCAATGTTGAATGATGAAGATCCAGTTCCACGAAAGGGGGTAATTGGTTTCGGGCCTGATCGTGCCCCAAGACGCCCCACTCCATCCACTGCCACAGCTTCCACTTCAAGAGATCCAGTGGAAGAGCGGCTGTCCAAGCATGAGGCCTTACAACAACAAATGTGTGAGCCTGCCGGACTCACTGGAACTATGAAAGGGAACGAGATGCATGGATGATGCAACATCTTCGTCGCAGCCAGTCCAAAACAGCCGCTGCCTTTCCTGCTTTCCCGGAAGAAATCCTTGCACCTTGGGGCTCCGTCGACAACGAAGAGAGGGACTCTGGTGGTGGCGATTCGGATTGTTGAGGGAGTATTTCTTTTCTCCTGAATTAATTACCTTAGTTTAACTGTGATGTGTTAGTTAAGTGTGCTACTGTTTGTGTTTGTTATGTGTTTACTGTGGTTGTTCAATTTAGTAGTGTGTGTAGTAAGCTTTGAATGTGTTGATCATTTCTTTTGTCATGTGTGTTATAATTTGTGTTAGCTTGCAAATGAGAACCATATTGCTTGTATTTTCAGCTTTGGTTTAGGGTAGCGCTCGATGATGAAACATATCCATTTTCCTCCATTTGTGGAGTGCCTTGGTTCGTGTGTTGAAAATGCTAATTTTAAGTGTTATTTTTGTCTAAATGCTAGCTTATGAGGAATCCTTTCAAATATTGTGTGCTTGTGTTATCCCACCTTAACTTGAGTTTTTAGAATAGCGAACACTTTGAGAGAGTTTAAGCGTCTAGAATTAGCTAGTGTAATCCTTGAGGCGAAATCCTAGCGAGCTTTATGACTTAGAAATGATTTAGGCCATCTTTGGACGTTTGAGCCTTTCTAGCCTTTCCTATGAATTCAATTTTTCCCTAGTCACCCAAGTTTGAGCCATGTAGCCTATTATTGTTGTGCAACCCAATCCTACATCTAACGCCAATCTTAATTTGCATTTCCACATATGTCCCAACTTAATTACTCACTTGTCAAGAGCCAAGTTTCACATTAAGTTTGGGGTGAGTGCGGTGAGTGTAACTTGTGGCGAGCTAATTCAAGGTCATACTTTTAGCCACATTGGGGACAATGTTGGGTTGTAAGTTTGGGGTGGGGGAATTAGCTCACAAAGTATATGAGTATGAATTTTCAATTAACCTTCTCTTGCTATTTATTATATAAGTATAATATAGTAATAAATGTTTTTCTAATATATGAAAAAAAAAAAAAAAAGAAAAAAAAAAAGAGAGTAAACTTAGCAAAAGAAGTCAATTTTAATATCAAGTACTTGTGAGTATTGAATTAGGGAAGAGGGTCAAGAAAAAAAAGTTTAAGGAAGAGGCTCGGTTTTTGACAAGTGAAGTGGTTAGGTGTTAAGCTAGTTTAAATACATCCTATACCATACCCTAACCCAAGCCTAACATTCAAGCCTAATCAAGTCCTTTTGATCTAAGTTGTAAAGCTAAGCTACATTAGTGGAGAGGATTACACTAGTTCAACTTATGGAAGCAAACTTTTTAAACTTGAGGATCAAAGGGGGTTGTTGTAGAAATTCAAGTTGTTGGTGGGAAGTATTTGCACACTTATTTGATCAAATTACTCTTGATAAGTTTTAAGGACATAAATAGCATGCAAAATTCTGTTGAAACACACAAATTCGAGGCATATTCACTACTTCCATTTCCATTTCCATTTCATCTAATTCTGAGAGCAAATTTCGTCCCTAGACCAAGTTGTGAAAGAGCAAGATTTTCTCTACTGCAAGCGTGTTAGTGTCGCTGTCATTTTCTGTTCTTATTGTTTAGTTCTTTGTGTTTTTCATTACTCGAGGACGAGCAATACTCTAAGTTTGGGGTGTGATAACTCTATGTTATAGAGTTAATTTTTATGCTTTTAAACTAGAATATTGTGAGGAGAGTAATGAAAATGTGTCTATTTTGCTTAACTTTAATTAGTTTCAGTGTTATTTTCTATTTAGTAGTCTAACCTTTAAGTTTGTAAATATTGATATTGTTGGGTGTGTTTTTTTCAATTAACTGTGCTTATTTTGTTGAAAAAGGAGGAACTAAATTGACAGGTAAAAGAGAGAGAAGCAAGGAAGGAAAAAAGAATACAAGCTGGAACTGGGTTGATTGCTGAACCAATGCTGTACTGACTGTAAAAAACCTGACTAGAAGGAATTAGTTATTCAAGCCATTTTTGCCATATTATATTTTTTATCTTGCAAACAATTTTTCTAGCAGCAGTAGTTTTAATTTTAGCAAGTTTAATTCTTGTCAATTTTAATTTTGAATCATTACTCAACCATTTACATATTATTTCTTTTTATTTTAAGTTGTAATTAGTTGATTTTATATCAAACTTTGTTTGCAATCCCTGTGGAGACGATCTTACTTATCACTTTATTACTTGTGTGACTGCGTATACTTGCGTATATAATTTTCACAACAGTTTGCTTATATGTAGATTGCTTATTTGGTAAAACACAAAGATGATATACCATTAATAGGTACATGACATTGATGCTATCTATATAAGTAGTGTGATAATATTTATAATTAAAATAAGTAATATATTGAATAATAATGTGTAAGATTATAATTATAATATTTTTTTAAAAAAAAAGATTATAATTATAATATTTTTGAATGTGTTATACAATTGGAGTATTTTTAAAATTGAGAGTGTAAAAAAAATATAGAAGAGATATAAAATAAAATAGACCCTTCCACACACTAATAAGACATAATAAATTTGAGCATCTCACATTTTTTAAAAGTGCTAAAATTTTTTATATCATTCAAAAATATAATATTTTATTGAGTAATTTACAGCATAAATAAATAAATTTAACTCCCAATTGTAAATAAATATCTAAGTTTAATTTTTAACGATAATAATATCTAAGTTATATTTCTGAAATCTCTTTAAGTAATGATTTTTTTTTTTTTGACAAAGTGATTAAAATCACTCATGAATGTACGACGCTTATGTCCGCCACCGGCGCTGGAACCTCCTCGAACCAGGATAGCTCATCGTCTAACCGCAGAGCATGCTTTGCCAACCATGAGCCGCGAAAATCTTAGAGCGAGCCCCATGGGACAAAACTGCCCCCGGAAATTTAGACAATAAAGCTATAACATCTTCAAACAATGCTCCTAACTCAATAAAATACTGAAGTTCCACCTGAAAAAAACATAAAAAATAGCATAAAACTTTAATTAGAAAACTATTCAAACTGAAGAGAATCAACCAACCACCAAGACTAAACAACTAGATCTCCCTATAAAATACTAGAACTAGCCGAAGGGATTACCCTTTGGCTAGTTACAACTAAATTATAGCATAAATAAAATATTACTTATTTATAGACTAAAACATGTCAAAATCCTTAATAAGTCAAATTATTTATTATTTTATTTATACCGTAAAACTATAATCTTTATTCAACCTAAATTAAACCAAAATTGTATTAATATCCTTAAAACTTAATATTGCAATTTTCACATTCAAAAGTACCATTTTCCTATTACCACTTCATCATACATTTAATTAATAATATTAAATTAATATTAATTACTCCAATTCGGTATTATGACATAATGCTTCCTTATTTATTATTTAAATAGATAACCTCCTAATTATTTTACCATTCAAATTATTATAAAAACTATTCATATTAGTATTTTCCTATACAACTAATAAGGTAATAATCTCAATACTTCATTAACATTTACTTCCCATTTATTTCAATATCTTCCCAAAATAAAAAGTAAAATAAAACAAAATATTCTCAATTCACAATTAATATCCCTATCTCCAATTTATTACAAAATCCCACATTTATAATTTATATACCAAAATTAATATTATGTTATCTATAATAAACTCATAATATATTTTATATACCCAAAATTAATATTATGTTATCTATAATAAACTAATAAGGCAATAATCTCATATTTATATACCATAATTGTTAGCTATTAAATTTTATAATATTTTTAAAAAATCACGATATCTTGTAATTTTAATCAATTACCCTAAATAATTGGGGGCCAGCCATAAATCATGCGCAAAAACCTTAAAAGGCACCAAAGTCATAAACAATGGCGCAGCTCATCCATCAAATTTGTACTTCCATTTCTTCCATCAAAAAACTAATAACACTCATCCAGAAATTCTTTAAAAATACAAATAATATAATAATTTTGGTACATTCCCATAATATTTAGAACAAACTAAATTTTCATAATAATTTGACTTCCCAAATAAATCTAAACCAATATATTCTCATTACCATTAGTGTTTCCACCTCCCTTTATTACAAAATCCTCAAGATTCTTATTCTTCATTTTACTTAATTAATTATAATATTAAAATCTGAATACTAAAATTCCAAACACTTTCCTTTTATGCTGAAAATTCCTAAAAAATATAAACCAAAACATAACTAATAAGAATTAGCATTTAAAGTAAACCCTCTTAAACCTTATTTCAGTTTAAAATATTCTTTAAATCATACCTTAACCAAAATAATCCTTTTATTCCGACTAATAAATCTGTATAGTGCATAACTTATTAACTTTAAAATATTATTGTGTCAAAATTTTCTTATACATTCAATACCGAAAAACGTGAAAATTTAAACAAACTGCCCTAAATAATTAGGGGTCCAACCATATAATAGGTGCTAAAGCCTTGTAAGGCGCCAAAGCCATAAATAATGGCGCAAAATAGAACAAAATCAATATAAAACAAACCTTTAACAAAAAGAAAAACATTGAAAAAAGAAAGAATATAAAAGAGTTGTGAAACAAAAAAAAAAAGAAAAACATTGAACTCATTTACAACAACAAACGATAGACAAAGAAAATTAAAATAGAAAACTCTTAAGGAACTTGAAGAATGAATATGATCAAGAGGTATTAAATTACAGAAAAATTGCTTCAGAATCGTGATCACTGGCCCTTAAAATAACCAATTCTTTCACGAATCACACAGACATTATATCAAACAGTATATACACCAACTAAAACACTCTCACAATTCACATAATATCGAAATACGGCTATATAAAATCGAATGAATTCAGTCTACGATAAAAGAAAAAAAGAAAATCAGAGAGAGATATTTACCGTGATAGTTTGTTGGAGGATCAGAATGATGGAGAAGCACTTTACAAACATCTTTGATTAATCATAATATAAAGAAATAAATATATGGTGCCAAAAAACAAAACAAAGTTTTGAAAATGATAAAACAAAATCTCTATCTATCATCCCTTACCAAAAATAATTTATTATATACCTCCAAAATCTAATCTAAATAAAAAGAATACAAATCTAAAGTGGAGAGCCAAGAGGAGGACTGCTTCGTTGCTTTGAGAACATGGAGAATCGGATGAACTATGATATAGTGCTACTGAGATTGATTTAATTTAATTGCTTTAACACTGACTGGCTCCTCCTATCCAGTCTATTAAATTAAATTCAAAGATTATCTCTTGTTACAATCGGAACGAAATAAAAGAAAAAATTGATCAAGATCTAAGAAAGCTTTTGACTAGCCATGAAATCAAATCAAACGAAAAATTAATAAAACTTTATATATCGACAAGTGTAATGATTTCTAATTAATCAAAGAACCTCACAGTGGATTTTTAGTATTAATAATTTACTATATTGATTAATTAGAATTTCCTTTCTTATATTAATTAGTATTTTTACTATTGTTTTAATATTTGTTTTTTGAACTTTTGTTATTTATATTTTGTATATTAAACATTATCAATTAAGATTCTTTATTAAGATTTTTTAGCATAAGACATTAATGGTTCATATATTATTTTAATTTTTATAATATTTTCCAGCTTATTTGATGTTCATTAGTATTATTTTATTATTTTTTAGTTTTTCATTTTTAAAGTCTAATCTATTATGTAGTAGTATTATTATTAATTTTGGTAAGTTATATAATCTTTTGTTTTTATACTATATTTTTAAAAATAGTTTATACTGTTTTGAGCCTATTTATGTATATTTATAGTATTTTTACTTTTGTTTTTCTGTAATTATAAATAAAGTCAAATAAAAATATGTAAAGTATATGGATTAATTATCTATTTTATCTTATTTTAAAATTATATATTAAAGTATATTTATTTTATTTATAGTTTCTCATTCAATAATCTTTATAATGATTTATAGTTTTTATGCCTTTTACGGGTATTTTTGTGCCTTTTACGGTTTTCGTGCCATTTTTATGGCTTGCCTTTAATTGTTTAGGGTAGTTTTGTAGTACAGTCAATGGACAAGAGAAGTGATCTATTTTGTGCTCTTGGCTTCTACATCAACGACCTTTCAGTTTTGACAGATAAGTATTTCAAGTCTTTATATTTATGAATTGATTTATATTGTAATATGGATTATTTTATTATCTTTATTTCATTTTAGCTATTTTTTCATTAAATTATGTAGTAATAGAGTTTTATTTATTGTTGTTTTGTAGGTCAATTTTGTGGAGGGCCTACGACTATAGAGACTTTGTCGGGTAAGTTTAATTCAAGGATTGTCATTTCTAATACCTGTTGTTGCTTGGTGTTGTTTGTTTTTTCAGCTATCAACAAAGGAAGGATGGTTATATGAGCTGTGGGTGCTGTTTGAGGATGTTATAGCTTTATTGTCTAAATTTCCGGGGGCAGTTTTGTCCCATGTGGCTTGCGATAAGTAATTCTGCAGCTCATGGTTTGGCAAAGCATGCCCTTCGGTTAGACGATGAGCTATCCTGGTTCGAGGAGGGGTCGCCGCCGATTATGGATTGCCGCTTTGTTAATCATGTGTGATTTTGATCACCGGGTCAAAAAAAAAAAAAAAAAGAACCTCACAGTGATTTTAACGAGTTCATCAGTATAAGCCTCAGCGCGGATCGGGATGGTAACTCGATGCAGATGACTATTGATCGATCCTGAGGCGTTGAGCTTGACGAAGCCGCATGCAGCCATGGCTCCATATACATAAGCGACCCTCTTTAGGTAATGTTAAGTAGGGGTGGACATCCGATCCAATCTAACCTTTTTTTCCTCATTCGATCCAATCTAATTAGTAATTGGATTTGAAAAATCATCATCCGATCCAATCCAATTAGACCTCAAAATCCAATCCAATCCAATCCAATTACTAATTGGATTGGATCGGTTTTTTAATTGGATATCCAATTACGCGCCCAAATTTTAATATTAACATAAAAATATGAAGAAAAACTACGTAAAAATTAAATATTACCTTTTATTTAAGTTTAATTCATTCAAAAAAAGAAGTTTAATACTCCATAAGCATACTATTATTACAATGTAATACAACTAAAAGTTTCAAATAATTAAAACAATAATATTTCTAAGTAATAAAATAAAACAAACATCATGAAAATAAATACATAAAAAAACTAATTGTTATAAATTTAATACAAAAATTAAATCTAATAAAAATATAATTAATACATATTATATTTTTTATTATATAAATACATATAAATAATTTTTAACAAATATGAATGTAATTGGATTGGATCGTTTTTAATTGGATTTTGAGATTGACATCCAATAACCGATCCAATCCAATTAGAATCAAACTTTTAGCATCCAATCCAATCCAATTGTAATTGGATATCCAATTTTTTGTAATTGGATTGGATTGGATTGGTTCGGTTCAATTGGATTGGATTGGATGTTGCCCACTTGTTAAGTGTTAAGGGAATTGTCAAGAGACAATTTCTAATCAGTTTAGGTCATTAAATTTTTATTTTTATTTTTAAAAAATTAATTTAATTATACTAATAAAAAATTGAGACATGAATAATAACTTAATATTTAATGAACATGTACCTATACATGTACTTACAGAATTTTAAAAATATAATTTAAATATTATTATTTTTTATGTAAAAAATTACTTAATAAAATATTATATTTTTAAATAATATAAAATTTTGTAGCACCTTTATGAAAATTGGAGATACTCAAATTTATTACATATTTATTTATTTTTGAAAAAAATAATAATAATAAGAAAAGAAAGCCTTGGTTTATCCATTTTGAACCCAAACTTCTGAACGAAGCTTCCACAATTGACCAACTAACGTAACTTTTCAAATCTAATACTTCCCCAATTTACCATTTAACCCTTCTTATCCTATACCTGTCGTAATATTCACGCGAGTACACTCGCGCGAGTGGGATAAGATTAAAATATAATAGGAAAGGAAGAACCACTAGCCGTTTTATAGGAGGAGCGTGGGAAACCTGTCCAAATTCAAAATTTGAATTTTTTGCCTCTTCAAAATAAAAACCCAATTTCAAAAAAACCCAAAAACGCATGAACAGTAGGAACTCCAAAAAACTGGTCTTGTAAGAGACTTTGGATTTCGTTTCTTTGGTATGTAGAGATGGATTATCATGCAATGAAGAGGAAGGAGCTTCAAGCTTTGTGCAAGACTCATGGGATTCCAGCTAATTTGACTAATCGTGAAATGGCGGATCGGCTAAATTTGCTTCTCAAGGTACCCTTTTCTTGAATTTTGTTTTCTGTTTGTTTCCCTAGAATTTGTATGTAAAATTCCTGTAAATTTTGTTTTGTCAACAGGATGGTGAGGCTTCTGGGTCAAAGGGTTTGTGCGAAATTGATGGTGAAATTCAATCGGTGGATGTTGATAAGAAGGTTAAGAAAGTGACTTTTAGTCCTGATAATGAGACATTTGTTTTTGTGGGTACGGATCTGGATTCAGATTCGGATTACTGTTCAAAATCGAAGAACGGGAATTCGAGGAAGAGGAGGGCTACGAGTAAGAATGTTGTAGTGAAGAAGAATGTTGAGGTAAACCCTGTTAGAGTAACAAGATCTAGAGGGCAGAGTGTTGTTGAAGAGGAATCAAAGGTGGTTTCTTTGGCTGTTGCTGGGAGAAAGAGAGGGAGAAGAGGGAAGGAAACTGTTGATGTTTGTGATAAACCGTCTTCGGTTGTTGATGGTTCTGCTGAGTGTGATGAAGGGAAGAAAGAAGAGGGTGTTAGGCAGTTGAGAGGTAGAAATGTTGTGATTGAAGCTGGTGGGAATGGAGAAGAAGGAGAAGTAGTTCCAAGCAAGAAAATTTCTCTTAGAGGTTCAAGGAAGACGAGGTTTGTTTCGGTGGATGAGACTTTACAGGAGAATCTCGTTGCAGAGGTAAAGTATGAGTCAAAGGATGAAGGTGGCTGTAATACTTTGAGTCAAGATGTGAGCAGAACTGAAGTTGGGGTTAGGACCAGAAGGTCCAAGACGCAGGTGAATGTGGCTAAGGATGATGGCTCTAATGCGTTGAGCCAAGAATTGGGTAAAATTGATGTTGGAGTTGGGTCTAGAAGGTCTAAGACTCAGATGAATGTGGCTAAAGATGAAGGCCCTAGTGCTTTGACTGAGGATTTGGGGAAAACTGTTGTTGAGGGTAGGACCAGAAGGTCTAAGAGGACTCAGATGGATGTGGTGGCTAAAGATGAAGGCTCTAGTGCTTTGACTGAGGATTTGGGAAAAGCTGTTGTTGAGGGTAGGACCAGAAGGTCTAAGACTCAGAAGAATGTGGCTAAAGATGAAGGCTCTAGTGCTTTGACTGAGGATTTGGGGATAGCTGTTGTTGAGGCTAGGACCAGAAGGTCTAAGACTCAGACGAATGTGGCTAAAGATGAAAGCTCTAGTGCTTTGACTGAGGATTTGGGGAAAGCTGTTGTTGAGGGTAGGACCAGAAGGTCTAAGACTCAGATGAATGTGGCCAAGAATGAAGACTCTAATGCCTTGACTAAGGATTTGGGGGAAATTGATGTTGCTGTTAGGACCAGAAGGTCCAGGACTCAGATTAATGAGAATGATTCTGCAGAACCAAAGAATGAATGTCAAAATGTTCTTCAACTTGAAGAACCTTTGAAGGGTTTAGCCAGAAGACCCAAGTCTCAAAAAAAGGTGGCAGTGGATGACAACTCTACTGCTTTGACTGATGATTTGGGGAAAGCTGATGTTGAGGGTGGTGCATATGCTGTTGCAGAAACAAAGAAGGCTTCTCAAGATGTTCTTCAACCTGAAGAATCTTTGAAGGGGTTGGGCAGAAATTTGAGGAGGAAGTCTGTTGCTGGCAAGAAGGGAAGAGTGGCAAGTGAAACTTTTGCTGGTGAATCTATTGAAAATGGACTAGTGTTGAATTTGGAACCCAGTAAAAGATCAAAGATGACAGAAGTGGAATCTGTTTCTAAAACTGGGTCTGATGGTGATACTATGAAGCAATTATTACCTGATGGCCCCTCAAGAAGGACCAGGAGGAATACTAGATTGTTTACTGTTGCTGATAGTTCTATTAACAATGAGCAGTTGACTACTCATGAGACTAGTGAAAGGGTGAATCCATCAAAGGAAGAACCTTTAAAAAGATGTGCTAACATTGCAGCTATGCCTACAAGGAAGTCTACTCTTGATGCTTCTAGTCAGATTTTATCTAAAATATCTGACAAATTGGGAGAAGTTGCTACGAAGTATGAGAAGTTGAACGTACAGAGTTCAGTGATTGCTCATGAACCTGGAAACGCTTTGTCCGTCAAGGAGTCACCTGTGATTGATGAGTTGGCTGAGGTAGAAGCTTCAACAAGCAGAAATGAGCCTGATTTGTTATGTAGCAAAGAAGTTTCACAAGCCACCGTGAATCAACTTGGTTCTGCTGAGGTTTCTACTGTTAATAATGAACTGGTTGATATTTCGCCAAATTTGGTAGTTGATATTTCGCCAGGTTTGGTCAGTGATATTTCACCAAATCTAGTGATTGATCTTGCACCAAGTATGCAGATTCAGGTATTACCATCTGTAGTTGATAATAGTGTTGTAGAAGACAACACAGTAGAAGAAGGCACAGAAAAGTTGCTGGAAAAGAATGCAAGTGGTGATTATAATTTAGTTGAATCAGTGGAATATCCAAATGACGAGCACTATGATTTGTCATCTATCCATGATGAAGATTCTGAAGGTGAAGTTTATATATTTCTGTCAAACAAAGGTCCTATAATACTTAGCGTTTTCTAATAATACGCTTTTAAACTGCAGGTGGATATAAAAACATTAACCAAGGGAGTGATGAGTTAGATAATCAATCAGCTGAGAAATACAAAGTTAGTATTCAAGAGGATCATGTAGAAAATGCAAATAATAGTCAAGGTACCCACCCTTTTATTTTTCTAATTATGCTTTCTTTATGGAAGCTTTATAGTTCATCGATTTTCTTTATATTTTTCTCATTCATGAGGCTATTGATGTGCAGATGAGAAGGCAGGGACACTAATTGGTACAACATGTTTGGAATATAACAATGAAATAGTTGTGTTAAAGGAAGATGTTGAAGCAGAGTCGCGGTCTCATTTTACATTGGAGAAGTTGCAAGAGGGAAGTGAGTGTGAGTCTCCAAGTGCATCAAACAAAGTTATAGCAAGTCAGCATCAATCTTTTGGTGATCACAAAGATGTTGCTTCAGAGTTGAATAGAGACCATTCATTTTCTGCTCATGATTTCATTTCCATGGCTGATCAAGTTAATGTGGAAGAGAAGCTGGAGGAGTTGGAAGGAAAGAAGTGTGAGTCTCCAAGTAACTCAAATGAGATGGCGTCAAACGAAGTTTTGCAAACTGTACAGGAATTTCAACAACCTCATAGTGATCTTGACAATCATGTTCCTTTGGAGGATGAAGGTGCTTCACTAGCTGCTCAAAATCTCATGTTTGAGAATGAAAAAGTTGAGGTAGAAGATAAGTTTGAGGAGTTGGAAGAGGAGCAGGAGAGTGGAGATTTGAAGGAGACATCAAATGAAATTACACAATCTGTGCTAGAAATTCAGCAACCACATTCTAGTGAAATTGACCATCATGTTGCTTCACCAGCTGCTGATAATCTTGTGTTTGGCGATGACCAAGTTGGGTTTGAAGATAAGTCAGAGAAGTTACAAGAGGAGCAAGAGCGCGGGAATTTAGATGCTATTGGACCCTTGTCTTCAGAAGTTACAAAGGAGGCAACAACTGAAGTTATTCCAACTCTACTGCAAATTGAGAACCTTAACAAAGATGATGCTAGAATGGACAATACTTTGGCCAATGAAGCACTTGATATGCATGACAGTGACCGTGGAGCTATAGTTGGGCCTGAAAATGTTGAAGATCCACAAGCTGATGCTGATGTTGAAGTTCCACAAACTGAAGCTGAAGCTGATGCTGATGTTGAATTTCCACAAACTGAAGCTGATGCTGATGTTGAAGTTCCACCAACTTGGACAGATGAAGAAGTTGACTATAAGAATATGGATAGTGCATATAAGTTGGAAGAGGAGTATTCTTCGAAAGTAGAGTTATCTATTGATATCTCCTGTGGCTCAATGCTGAATGTTTCTCCATCCCATGGTTAGTATCTTTGACTGTATTTTGATTTTAAATAATTGTAAATTTGTAATATTTTGAGTTAGACTAACTAACTGGCATAACCACTAAATTGCAGGAGATGAAAATAGATCTCATAATCCCTGTGAGGACGCAGTTTATACAACAGAAGAAGAGGCAAATACAAAGGAAGAAGGTATTCTGTTACTTTCTGTTGCATTGTTTTTAGTTATTAGTTTGAAAATTTACATGTTCTTGATAAGTTTGTAAAATTTTGATTCTAGGAAATGGAGCTGCAAGTGACATAAACCAGGAAATTGATGCAACTACTTTAGAGCTTTCTCAAGTCCAAGCCAATTACAATGATGGTGCAGCAAAGGATTCTGCTTTAGTAACAGACGTTGATTGTAGTATTGAGGAAGCTCTTGAAAACAATCCTGTTGGAATTGATGATGTAAATGATGGTGCAGCAGAGGATTCTGCTTTAGTGACAGACATTGATTATAGCATTGAGGAAACACTCGAAAGGATTCCTGTTGGAAGTGAGGACGTAAATGATGTTGCAGCAGATTATTCTGCTTTAGTGACAGACATTGATTGTAGTATTGAGGAAGCGCTTGAAAGCAATCCTGTTGGAAGTGATGACGTAAATGATGTTGCAGTACCACAAAGTGTTGAGTGCTTTGTTCCTTCACCAGGTAGTTTAACTCTACAATTTGGCAATTCAGCGATGAATGTTTACTGACTTTTTTATTTGATTAATTTGAGTTTTTATTTCAAGTCCTCATTTTTTTTGAACTTTTTGAAAACAGGTAATAGAACCTCAGAGCTTCCTGCTTCAGAAACAAATATGGATTTAGCTGATGGTGACAAAGAGAGAGCTGAACAATCTTATGATAATGGGAAGCACATGGAGGTTGAGGAAAATTTGACAATGAATGAACAGCTTAATGAAACATCAGAGCTTCATGTTCCTTCTTCAGAGATTGCTTGTTTTGAAAAAGTTGTGGATTTAGGAGATGGTGAAAAAGAGGGAGTTGAAAACTCTAATGAAGTCCTTGTAGAAGCCAATTTAGAAGACAAGGAGGTTGAGGAAAATCTGACAATGGATGATCAAGTTGAAGAAGTTTCTGAAAGACAACTTGGAGAGCATGGAGATCATAATACCCCAGCTGTTTCCAAAGAGATGATTTCCGGGGATAGCGGAAGTCCTGATGAGAAGGAGGATGCATGTGCCATCATCCAAGAGTATTTAGAAAATGAGACCCGTATGCATCTTGTGCATGAAGAGAATGGACCAGAATCTGAGGGATGTGAAAGTGATGCTGTAGAAGGTGTAGAGACAAATAGTGTGGCTGAGCATGGTTTTGAGAATATGCTGGAAGATGGTGGAGAAGAAGATGAAGAAGCTTGTGCAATGAACACTGAAAGAACAGAGCTGGAGGAAGAAAATGGTGCTGTCTCTGTCAATGATGAAGATCTGGATGAAAATGTTTCATGGGTATCTGATAACTCTGTGTCAGGGGATGGAGATATTGGTGGAGAGGAGGAAATCTCAAATTCCCAGAGTGTTCAAACCACAGTCAGTGTAGATGTAGTTGTGGGTGCTACTGCAGTTGATGTCAATGATATCTCGGCTGAAGATGAAATTCAAGAACAAACTGACGGTGGTACTGACACTATATTGATTAATTCAAATTCCCAGGCTATTAGTGTTCATGCTGAAACAACACTCAGTGAAGATGAAATTCAAGCACAGAATGACAGTCTCCGTGATTCTGTATTGATTAATTCTCAAGAAACCAAAGTAGTTTCAACTGATGAAGCTGGTGATGGGAGCTTGGATCAAAGAATTGCTTTTGATAGTGTTGAGGACGGTACTGAGTTGGCAGGTACACCACCCATTTCACCACAGAAATTGGAGAATGATTGTGATGAGAAAATCACCTCAGACATTAAGACATTAGCAGAAAACACAATTGGCAGAACAGGTTTGTATAGCATTACTTTTTGTTCTAGAATGATTTCTTTGTCATATAGTATTAGCTGGTTGTCTTTCCTTACTTCGTTCTTTCAAGTTTTGAATTGTATCCTCCATTAACATTCTAATTATGTTATCTTTCTATATAGACAACTCTTCTTCTATGGTGGCAGCAGGAAAGGACTCTCCTTGTCATGTATACAGAAATCTTGTCACAGAAAGTGTTGAAGTTGTGGAGAAGGTTAACACTGACAAAGGTACAGATGCAATTCTGTTTTTAACTTAGCCAAAAAAAAAAAAAAACAATCAATAACATGGACGCACCAACTTAAGTCTTACAAAAATTCTATTTTCTCATTTTGTAGGAACTGATCTAGAAAATGTGGGTTCATCCATAAAAGTAAATAAAGACCTTGGAACTGACGCCTCAAGATACCACAGAATTATGTTGGAAGAAGGGGACAAAACAGGTGATTTCTCTCTGGCTCTCAGCAGTCTTTTTAGCAGCAATAACAGCAAAACGAATTCCAAGGACACTGGAGCCTCAAGATACAACAGAATTATGTTGGAAGAAGGCGACGATACAGGTGATTTCTCCCCGGTTCTCAGCAATCTTTTTAGCAGCAATAACAGCAAACTGAATTCCAAGGACACTGCTGCACGTGTGGAAGAACTCTCACTTATGAAGCCTGAAGAGGGTGTGTTTATGCTCACTAAACTTTACAAATCAAATAAAAAATTGGATTAACCGTAAAGTTAAATATTTACAAACATTCTTGCAGGAACTGACCTTGAAAATGTGGGTTCATCCTTAGAAGCCTCAAGATATTACAGATTTATGTTGCAAAATGGTGACAAAACAGATGATTTCTCTCTGGCTCTCAGCAATCTTTGTGGCAGCAATAACAGCAAAATTAATTCCAAGGACGCTGCTGCATGTGTGGAAGAACTCTCCATACTGAAGTCTGAAAAGGGTGTGTTCTCTAAACTTTACAAATCAAATAAAAATTTGGATTAACCTTAAAGTTAAATATTTACTAACATTCTTGCAGGAACTGATCTTGAAAATGTTGGTTCATCCTTTGAAGCAAATAAAGACCTTGGAACTGACCATAGAGCCTCAAGATGCCACAGAATTATGTTGGAAGAAGGTGACAAGACTGATGATTTCTGTCTGTCTCTCAGCAATCTCTTTAGCAGCAATAACATCAAGATTAATTCCAAAGAAACCCGGGAAATGCATGATTTGCATCATTCAGAAACTGTGCAATTTTCTGGTGCATTTAAGGACACTGCTGCATGTGTGGAAGAACTCTCAATATTGAAGCCTGAAGAGGGTGTGTATTCTTAACTTAACAAATCAAATAAAAAATTTGGTAACCTTAAATATTTACAAACAATTTTTTTAATTTTTACTGTAGGAACCGATCTAAACAATTTAGATTCATTCATTGAAGAAAGTAATGAACTTGGAACTGACCGAAGAGTCAGTGGTATTTGTATGGATCTGCACAATCTATTCAGTAGCAATGACAGCAAGATTAGTTCGGAGAAAGTAGATGCAGAAGTTCTAGAAAAAGTGGTAATATATTCTGATGCATCCAAGGACACTGCAGATGTGGAAGAAATTCTAGAACCTGAAAAGGGTGACCAACAATGCTCAGATATTGCTCTTTCTAGTCAATCAATGCAATTGACACCTCAAGGTTAGTACAACTCATCATCTGTTTTAATACACTTAATTGTTTGATTAATTGTAGCTACTAACGATCTCTTTTTTGCAAAAATTAAAACAGATGACAAGGCAGTGGAGTGTGATGCTGAAGAGTCTTTAAGTACTGGTTTTGAGCTAAATTTGGGTTTCGAAGATAGCAAAACATTTGAACCTGAGAGTGAGGAGATGAAAAATGAGGAAGATACTGTAGTTAGTATTTCAACAGTTTCTGCTTCAGTTGTGGAAGTTCAGATTCAGCATGAAAATCACTTTACTTCTTTAGATGAGCTCATCTATGAAAACGAGGGATCGAAGGAGTCTGTCTGTCATGAATCCGAGGCACTCGAGTTTAAGGAATCTACAGAGATTATTGGCAGCATAACAGCTCCTACAAACACTAGTGATATTGTAGAGACAAGGGAGTTGAATGAAAATATTTCAGAAGGAAACACTACTAATATTACTGCTGATTCAGATGAGCCCAGCAGTGAAAATGGAGGTTCAGCAGAGAAAGGTAATGTATATTTAATCATCACCTACCCCTAGACAAGTATGTCTCAGTTAAATATTTCCTTAAAAAATATTGAGTTATTGTTATTCTGTTCTCAGGTATTTCCTCAGCGGAATTGTGTAATGTTGTTGAAGGCATGGTTGGGACAGCAGAAGTTAGCAATGATCTGTCAGAAGCACAGGTAACAAGTTCCTATGCCGCTGCTTTGGATGAGTCCATCATTGAAAATAACGTCACAGAAGAGAAATGTAATGTTGGCGGTTGCTTTGAGCACAATAAAGATGTATCTGCTGGGTTTGAGAGTTCTATAGATGCTGCTGAGGATTCAAAGCAAGAAGAAATTTTTGTGAACAAAGATGATTCAGAACTGAAAGGAACAAATGTGGACCAGTTTTCTTCAACTCCATGGACCGGTAAGCTTAATATACTTCAGTATCTTTTACTTCAGTTTCAGAAATATAAGGTCTAACTCTTTGGCCCTTGATCTCATTTTGCAGTTTCTTCTAAATCAAGGCTCCTGAAGTTGGAATCACATCAAGATTATAGTAAGGAGTGCATAATTGATTCTACTATTATACCAAAGAATAACATTTTCTCAGTCCCAGCAACTCCAAAGAATCTCAAGATTTCTCATGATATGAAAGAGAACATGCCAAGCACCAAGAGGGAACATTTCAGCAGCTTTACAGCCTCGAAAAAATCACAGAAGAGACGCCCTCTGGAGAATTTGCCGAATATTTAGGCATTCATTGAAACCTAACTGAAATCTTAATTAATATTAGATGATGCATAGAGATTTGAAATTAATTCTGGCATATCTCATGCAGAATTTAGATAGTGTTAGATTGATGTGTATGCTAATTTAGATTAGTATTCTTCTGTTGTGTAATAATTACAAATTTAAATGCTTCGATTTGTGCTTTGTAGAAACAATGAGTTCCATAAGGTATAAAATATTGAACTTTCATTATTTTAACAAAATAAATAAATAAACATCCAAACAAGAGATATAAAATGAATATTCTGAAAATTACATCACTTGGATTGCAGTTTATTTTTCTGTCAAAAATACAAAAATACAAATGAAAGAGAGCAACATATAAATAATTCCATGTTTAGGGGAACTCATGAACTTTTTCAAACACAATCTCTCCCCTTTTGTAGACAGACATACAATTTTGAGTTCCCTTATTAGGAAAAGGTATAATAATAAGATTAAGAAAATGGGGACTAAATGCTCTCTCCTGAGATTACAGACAAGACCTGAGTACAATCTCCCTTTCAACCATGTATAATAAAGAATCAAAATGAAAAACTTTGCAAAACAAATCTCAATGTGTCAGATTCCAGTTCCTTTTATATCTACATGCATCCCCAACCAACTAACTCTTCTGCACTTCCATCTTTTACCAAGATGACATTTTTCTTTCGGTACGGTGTCCAGGGATGCCTTCATCTTCAACCCGAAAAGAGAAAAAATAAAAAGAAAAAGGAAAAAATCTTACACTTGTGCATATTTCTACACAGTTTTTTTTTTCTACATAAAAATCAAACCTTTTTGATGAACCCTTCTGTTCTGTTGTTGTATATCTTTTTCTAGTCACAGTCCAAACCACAAACTTCCAATACAATATCACCTTTAGCCACAAATGGGTTGATTCTAACCCACAAAAGTGAGAAAATTGATGCTAGAAGAATTGACCACACCACAATAATGGTTGGAAGTCTGTTCTGTTTGCCCATGAAACCTTTGAGGAAAGGATAGAGATGAAGAATAACCCAGATGGCGAAAAAGAGCCTACCGAAGAGTGGACCCCATGAATCGTAACCATTGCTGATGGCATCTGAAATTCCAACAATGACTCCAATAATGTTTATTATAAGCAAAGTCATTGGAGGGATCAATAAAGTTGTCCACTTGAACAGGTAGAGCTCTGAGAATTCTCCATCATCTGCGGCTTTTGATGTAACGGTAAAGTTTGTGTTAACACCAGCTAAAACCTTAAGCAGACCCTGGAAGAGAGCAAAAAGATGAGAGGAAACACCACCAATGACCCAAAATTGCTCGTTCCTCCACCAATCGTGTATGCCAACACCTCCCCATTGCATCTCGAGAATACTTGTTACAGCAATGGAAATAAAGAGAGCCATGAAAAGGATACTGGCATAGTTGCTAATCTGTAGAAGACCAAATCAAAAAGCTTGTGTAATTAGCACAAACCGAAAATGCAACTAAGAAAGGACATTATAAAAACATCACTATAAAAAATAGACTTGATGAGATGATTACCTCAGGGACAATAAACCTCCCGGTAACAAGACATATAGCTGGCAAGGTACAGTAGGCGAGCAACGGGATAGATGTCAAAGGATAAACAACCGAGTTTATGTACGAAAAGCGCTCTAAGTGCTTTAAGCCACACCCGTACCCATACCATATAGGACAATGCCTGCTCAACAATATCTCAACAGATCCAAGAGCCCACCGAAGAACCTGGTGCAACCTATCAGAAAGATTGATAGGAGCAGAACCTTTAAATGCAGGCCTTTTAGGAATGCAATATACTGATCTCCATCCATGGCAGTGCATCTTGAAGCCAGTCAAAATATCCTCTGTAACAGAACCGTAAATCCAACCAACCTGGAACAGAATTAGATGTCAAATTTCTGTTAAAAGAAATGCTTGCAGACCCTTCAAAATTTTAATTATAGATACACAACTGCATACCTCTTTTCCCCATTCGGTTTTATCTTCATATCCGCAACTAATAACATGAATGGCTTCTTTCAACAGTGAAGCGGAAGATGCACCCTTGGGAACACCACCATTTTCCATTAGCGACGAAGCAATAAATACACTTGACTGACCGAATTTCTTTTCCATTTTCGTCTGGGGCATCAGCGATGATTTTTCGTTGTCTATTGCTGAAAAGACAGTTCAAATAACAGATTAATGTTATGTTATGTCATCAACAAAATATATCATGAATAAAGAAAACTAATGGAAATAATGTGGTCTTGAAATAGGATGTTATTGCCCCTTACCTTCTACTCGCTCAATATTTTCTAGCGCATAAACCTGCTTTGTATCATCCTTGCTTTTCGACTTCTTTTTGTCAGTCTTCGGCTTCTTGGTTTTCTTCCTAGACCCACAACACATGCAGCACCATCTCGGCCAACAATTACAGGTTCTCATTGGGGACTTCTTCTTGGCAGGAGCATCATATCCATAGAGTGCTTGCCTTCTAAACACACACCCAGTTCCAACATAAATTGGTCCTTGAATCCCATCTAAACCTTTCATGTTGATCTGTATTTAATTATGAAAAAGAATAAGCTTTTCCTCCCACCAACATAAAAATTAAGGCATTTTAAGGAAATGTATGTATCAATAGATGAATGTCGAGACACTTACATCAAAGAAAACAACATTGCGATTTGAGTATCTATCGTGACGATCAATACCATCAAATCTTTGAGGAAATTGCACATAACAGATCTTCTTCCCCGAAGTAGGGTCCATCATGAAGCACATGGATTCACGAAGTGCTTTGCTGTTGTTTATGTAGTGATCACAATCGACATTGAGTATATAGGGAGCATTTGAGATGATTGCTGAGACTCTTATCTGTATTCATTAACAAAAGTAATTATAAATACATAATCAAATAAAAAAGATGATTAATAACCAAATTGAGAGAGAGAGGCTCACCAATGAATTCATGGCACCGGCCTTCTTGTGATGATCAAAACCTGGCCTCTTCTCACGAGACACATAAACCAAACGAGGTAAATCGTTTCCATCCAAATCACGAACACCATTTTGACCAAGGAAAACCTGAACAATATGGTAAATGTAAGTAACACTTTTACACACTTAATTCTTGAGAAGCTTATAACTTGTTGATGAAGCAAGGATGACTAACCTGAATCATTCCAGGGTGATCCCTAACATTGTTTCCGGGCCATGGAGTTCCATCTTGCATTGTCCAGCCATCCTCTGGGACCTTCTTTGCTGTGGCAACTAATCCATTTATCCGAACTTTGAACTCCTCATAATCTCTCTGTACCAACACATTGACAACATCAGATAAAGATACCATTTTTGTCATCAACTATATCACAAGTAAAAGAAATGCATACCTTCATTGCTCGGCGCTCCCTAACAAAAGTTGGATCTACTTTGTCTTTGAGATAATCAACTTTTTGGGCAAAATACCACTCCGGTGCTCGGGGTTCTAATTTATATTTCTTAGCGAAAGGGACCCACTTTCTTGCAAACTCGGATGTTTCTGAGAGGGCTTCAAAAGTCAGCATGGCAGCACCATCATCTGAGACGTAGCATGCAACCTTGTCGACTGGATAATCTACAGCAAGGATGGACAAAACCGTGTTTGCTGTAATGAGAGGAGGCTCTTTCATAGGATCGACTGTACTGACAAATACGTCTACACATGCCAAATCAGATGGCTTCCCTTCTTTCTCATACCTATACAGAATTTCATATCAACAAAGGCCCAACATAACACATACATATACATTTTCACATTATAAATATCAAAGGGAGGGAAAGAAAATGAGGGAGAAAAGTTGGCACCTCAACGATAATCGGTCAAGATATGTTTCACGTTCAATTGGATTCCATTTAGGAAATTGATCAAATACCCATGATACAGCAAACCAAATTTCGCATATAACTGAGGTTAACCATAATCCATATGCATCGTTGACAGGGTGAAGAATTCGATAGTGAAAAAAGAGGCAAACAACCGCAATACGAAGAAGGATAACCATTCTATATGGATTTATCTTGCTTGATCTAATTGGCAACTTTCTTGAAAGTGGCTGCCTACCTTCATCCATCCTATAAAATTGAAATGAACATTAATATAAAATGTTACCAAAATGAACAAAGGAAAATAGCTAAAGAGACAGTTAAATGAAGGAGTATTAAGTGATGCATGAACTAAAAAAAGAAAGTTTCATTATCAAATTTTGGAAAATTGATTTTGTAATTTAGTCAAACAGCTTCTTAAACTTCATTATGATCATCCAACAAGTTCTGAAAAGTGTGATGAAATCAATAAACTATAAACTATAAATATATATATTTAAGTAACAACCGAAAAATGAATAAGAACAGAAACAAAAAGGGCCCCTCTAAGAAGAAATTGGACAACATTAGCAACTCTTTACTCATCTTTTTTGTTAAGTTATTCTCCACACTAAATGCCAAAATTAAATACGGACATTATTGAAAATACCCTTCATCTAACAAGAAAAAGCAATGTTATGAACTTCCATGAACTTTTTTTATGAAATAGGAAAGAAAACTCCACTTGTAAGAGTTAGTTATTTTTGTCTTCTAGTCTTTTATAAGTTACCATGAAATGGAGGCTAACTTTCCAAGATTACAGATGTGTTGCTTTCAACACCTAAACTCAATAATTCACTTGGATTGAAAAATCAAACACTTACTTAGGTAAATCAGCATCATCTGGATCACTCCCATCATCACCGCCATTTCCACCTTCATGCTTCACCACCTGAAGTCTCTCATTCTGCTTCTTCCTCCATTCCTCCATACGATCCTTCCACGCAATGGAACCATAACCATATACAGCCAAATCCTTCTTAGGATCCATTGGCCTTGGTTGAACTGCATAATCAAATAAAAGCCTAACCGTCAAGCCTCATACCAAGAAACTATAACAGCTGCAAATCAATTCAAATTTTACGAGAAAAACTTACATCCAGACTCGCTATATGGCACTGAATGAACCCTTTTCCCTCGACTCATAAACGGGGGTATGATAAGAGCATGCTTATCAGAAGAAATGCCAGTATCCTACACAGCAATATTAACCATAATCATCAGTCATTTCGGTTCATAAGAAACGTATTCATGAAAAGAAAAGAGAAAAGCAACAATCAATTCACCTCTTGTCCATAAGTCAAGAGAGGGATATCAGCAGCAACAGAAGCTGAATCCACCTCTGATGGTGTGGTGATCCCAGAACCATTGACATGAGAACCACCACGGCCAACATTGAGGCGAGCAGCGAGCATGGCCTCAGCAATGTTGTTTGGATCTCCACCACCATTAGCAATATGAAACTCATTCTCCAAATCATCAATATCATCCTCCTCTTCATCACCTTCAACTCTAGGACTCCCTAATTTCAAAGTCAAAACCACAATTCAGTAACAGTAAACCAATCCAAACTTACACACACTGATCTGGGATTAACTTAAGAAACAAAAACAGATCAACTGAAATGGGATTTCTCTAAAAAGGAAGAAATGGTCAAAAAATTGTACCTTTGAGACGTTTGTATCTGGTTTTACACTGAGGGCAGGCTTGATTTCCTTCTCTTCTTTCATACTCATAGCAAGGTCTGCAAACTGGAAATGCACATTCATTGCAAGCAACAAATGGCTCACCATCTACAGTGAACTCTATCTCATCTCCACAGATCTGGCAAATCTGTCCACTTAGTTCTTTCACAGAAGTCACCTGAAAATCACAGTAATCATATCAATATCAATCTGGATACTTTTCAGCTTCATTATGCAAAAACAAAATTAGTGGAAAAGGGAAAGAAAGGAAGAAAAGAAAACAGTCTTTTAGAGCCCAAAAGATAGAAGAAGTAGAAATTTTCTTGGAAACATTTCAATAATTGACCAGCTCTGAAATCAAGAGAAAAAAACAGCAACACTACTTAATAAAGCCGCATAAGAGTCCACAAAAAGTGATAACAAAGTCACACAAGAGTATAAAAAACAAAATCTAATCAAACTTCTATCGAAAAACCAGTAATGACAGAGATTCAACCGAAGCTACGAAAAATAAGGAGAAGATAAGATATTGAAGGTAAGAAATAATTGGGGGAAAAAAACAGTTACAAAGTTGTTTTTCACTTGGTGAATTTCAGGATCTAAGCACAAAAAATCATCAGAAAGGCCAAAAGGGTACTCATTTTGGAGGACTTGTTGAAGCTCCATTGCCATTAGAGCAAGGTGTTAAGAAAGATGAGAAGACTTACTCTTGAAACCTCATCGGCATTGATAATAACAAACTCATTCCTATTATGAGAACCCGCAATGAGTGTTCCTTTGGTCTCCATAGCAACCGAAAAAACTTGAGCCAAATCAAAAAAGCTACCAAAATCCAAAGCCTAAAACTTTCAGCCTTGAAATTGAAACCAAACGAAAACCCACTTCAGAAAACCAGTTTCTCAACCTCTCCCATCACTGGGGAAAAACCAAACCCAAAAAGAACAAAGCTTTCCTCTTCTTCTTCTTCTTCTGGTTCTTCTTACAAGAAGAAGCACCAACCCAACATTATAGAACCAATAAAAAACAGAGCTTTATACAGAGTGTAATGAAAGAGAGAGAGAAAGAGAAATAAATAAATAAATTAATTAATTAAATAAAAAGAAAAAAGGAAATATATTAAGTGTAGAAGGGTAAATGATTCTTTGCTTGAGAGAACCCAAGTTTCAATTTTTATTTATTTTCTCACAAATGGGTTCTCTGAAAACTTGGTTAACTTTCGATCTGTAACACGGGTTGATGCCAAATTATAGAGAGAGAGAATCTAAGAAGAGAGAGAGAGAGTTGAAAATTCAACGGCCCACCAGTACGAGAGACAAAGACAGAAACACAGGAAATCAAGATTCATTTTTTATATATTATTATAGATCAAAGAACAAATTGTTAGCTGTATAATTATTATTATTATATATTAATATAACAAAAATTAACAGAATCCAAATATTTTATTTTAATAATTATTGGTAATTACAGCTTTGTTGGGTCTTTCACTAGTGGGACCCATAACTTTTCAGCTGATTGAGACGGTGGTGCCGCCGGTCGTCGCGGTGGCCGGCAATATTGGAGCTGTTCTTCATAAGGGCATTTTCGTGATTTCATAATTTGTTAATTAATTAATTAATTATTTATTTCTCTCTGTGTCGGTCGGTCTTTTAGTTTTTTGTCTGATTGAATTGTCAAATGAGAGAGAAACTGAGTTGGGGTTAGCGAGTTGAGACCGAGTTGAGTTGGGTGAGTTAATTAAATGTCACGTGCCAGTCACGTGGGGAGAGAACCGACAGTTTTGGCGGGCGCTCTTCTCATTATTGGTCTTTTTTTGTTGGATTTTACTAAATTACCCTTTCTTAAACGTTTTTCATTTTTTTTTTATATTTTTTAGTGTAAATTATTTTAAATTTTATATTATTTTTGGGTTGTTGAAAGTGAGTTAATATATAGTGACATTTACAAATAATAATAATAATTAAAAGAAATAAATTAAAATTTAGAACGGAAATAGAGAAATTAATCTCACATGTGAGTACACATACACTCATACCCACTATTTTTGTCTCATTGACTTTGTGAAAACCATGCCTATAAGCTATAATAATTTAGTATATTAATAAAAAAAATTACCACAATAAAAAAATTACCAAAATAAAAAAATTATAATCTAACCTTTTCTCTTTGGTAGTATACATAGAAAACTACAATATATATACATGTATATTTTTTTATTGGTTTAGTAACATAATTTTATGTTTTATTTAATTAAATGCTTGTAACATGTGGTCATAATCAACTTGTAATAATAAAAAGTGGAAATTAGAACTGAATAAAAAAGGTTTAAATTAGGTCAATTAAAGTATACCTATATAATTAACTTTTTTAAAAGAAAAAAAATATGGTAAAAAAAGCTATATATATATATATAACCTAACCTAAAAGAAAAGAATGTAAACTTTAGACACGTGAGCTTCTATAATGGAGATAAAGTTAATTAATGCATGATTAAAATTAAATTACTGGATAATATTAATCATAGCTATAATAAGGTAGGTGAATTAAGCTCAAATCCACACTATTATTTTTAATAAATTTATTTTTGAATAAGGATTATTTTTATTAAATAGCACTATATATATTGCTTGAGTCATCAACCATTTTTTTTATTTTAAATGCTACAATTGTTGTTATATATGATTTTATTATACATTTCTAATTTCATTTTTGAGGAATTATTTTATATATTATTTTTTAATTTTTTTTTAAAAAAAAAAATTACGATTTGGATTTTTCCAGTAGTTTCTATGTGAGTTGTTGAACCGATTTTGATTACAACTTAAGTTGCTTCGTTAATTACTATAGGAGTTTCTGTGTGGAATTCCGTAAAGATACAAAAAAAAAAAACTTTTTTGAAGTATAAAATTAAAAAAATACCTTAATTTTTTTTAACCAATTCAATATTTTTATCTTTCTAATTTAGTAAATTATGACACTTCACTATGTTTTTATATTATGTAACAAAAAAAAGTTGTTTTAGGGTTTGCTGCTAAATAAGGCTCTCTAGTTATATTAAACAAATAAATGCAAAACTAATTATAATTAATTAAATTTGATAACCATAAATTCTTAGTGCATTAAAGTTTTATATTGTTAAATTTTAGACTATTAGAATCCCATAATAATAAATTGATAATTAATAATTATAATAATTCCTTTGAATGTAGATTAGTTGATGTATTATTAATTAATTAAATATGTTTTTGAATTCTGCAGTATTAATTATTATTATTTTTTTAAAAAAAAAAAAATATTTGTAAAAATTGAATTGAAACATACACACAAACAAACATATAAATAAATATATTGGTCAGAATATACGATCTTCTTTTTCTTCCCACAGTCTATTATTGTATGTCACTTGCCTAGCATTTAATGCTTATTTTCACTATTTATAATAAATAGTAACACATTTAATACACTACTATGATAAATATTAATTATTGAAAAATTATTAAAAATTTCTACAATACACTTCTTAAAAAGAGATCTACCAATATATTTTTTGGGAGCCGATTTTGTGTCCAAAAATACAAAACACGGAATGTATTCCATTGTACGGCTGATGGGTCTCAAGGTAAGTAATAATGTGTGTGAATTTATTTATGGGTCCCAGGGTACGTTGTAATGGGTTACAGGGTACGTTACCATTTTTTTAACCCTAATTACCTCTAGATCAACCCCAGCCATCAGATCAAATAACTACCCCATCTAACGGTTGTCGTACATCATGGAATACATCCCCTTAAAATACACTAACGGAACAAAATCGTCCCTATATTTTTCATAATCTGCATCTTAAAAGAATACCTAATCCAACTAAATATATATTAGTTTGTTTAAGCGTAATTGGATATTTTTACAATACATTCCTTTAAAAATAATTTATTGATGTATTCCTATTTGTTTCAACATATTGTAAAATTTTTTAGTTTAAACTTTTTTATGGCAGTCTATATTATAGTTATTTAAGATATTTTTTTTAAATTTTTGATAAATTTAGAAAAATTTAACACGTCAAAAATAGGGTTCAAACAATCTATTTAACAGGCATGTAAAATAAAAGAGTCTCGCGTGCAATAGACTGTTTGAACCTTATTTTCAACATGTTTAATTTTTCCGAATCTTTTAAAATTTTACAAAATGTCTTAAATAACTACAATATATACGACTATAAAGAAATTAAACTAAAAAAATCTCTCAAATACCGAAATAAATAAGGTGTATCGGTAAATCTCTTTTTAAAATTTGTATTGTAAAAATATCCAATCATATAAAGTAAAAACTATAATACATGTTACCCTTAAAAAAAGACACTAATACACACATATATATATATATATATATACTAGCAAAAATTACGTGCGAGGCACGTATACTAAATTTTATGCTAGTTTTTTTTTATGTTATTTGAAAATGATACAATTAAAAATTAAAGAAAAAATATTATTAGTTATTAGGTGAGATTATTATTATGTGTATTTAAATATTATAGTTTATAATGTTGTCAATTAAAAGCGAATACCGAATGTAATATATTTAGTGTTTAAGAAAGCTTGATGATTTAAATATGTTCTTAAGTTAATCCAAAAATAAATTAAAAGGTGATGTTCTAATACTTAAAGAAACATTACTTAAATGGGTGTAAGATAGAAAGAAAATTAAAAATCAATCTCTAAATTGTTGATAATTGAAGATAGCATTTGTCTAAAAATTGTAGATAAGAAAACTAATGATAGTCATTGGTGGATTTCAATCTTCATTTGCTTCGATAGAGACAATAGTGTAATTTTTGTATTTTGTACTTTTCATTCTAGCCGGGTCCGCATATATCTGGATTGTCTATTTTTTCATTGATAAATTAAATATGGTAGTGTCGACAAAGCGGCGGTGTTCCTACAAATCGTGATGTATTTTCATTTAAAATGATTAGACATGGTGTGCATAGCTTATTTAATTAAAAAAATCAACTTATGAAAGGCATGTAAAACTATTTTATTTTTTTAAAATTACACCTTTGCGGTATATTTCATTAGTTGGGCAGCAGTACACGAAAATATTTTTTCCACAATATCTGCGAACATGACAGCAGATAGGCTCTTTGTATTGTCATCAAGTTCAACATATGCTATAGCACTGTAAAATGCATAATAAGATTGTTAGTATCTTTTTTTTATTATTATTTTAACTTAATTTCAATAAAATCATATGTTTTTTGTAATATACCGTGGTGTAAGAAATCCTTCCTGGCTGCATGATGGCTTGTCACATATAATTTTTTCATTGCGATTGTATAAATCTATTTTTTATGACATGCGTCACATAACATGTAATAAAAACTCTGGACAGTATCAATTATTTTTATTGCCGCCTCAATCCAAAAATATTTTTTCTACATCCAAATTAAATGGTGTTAATAATAGTAAGATATTGAAACAAAAGTTTTATAAAGTAAATATAAAACTTTAATTGTGCTTCTAAAGTTCTACATCAACTCTGAAATTTGGATGTTAGTCACTATTTCGCTAATATATTTAATTGTGCTTCTAATTTATGAGCACGTGATCAAAAACGATCTTTGTAATGTACTCCGATTTGTTTTTTTTTGTTTTTTTTTTTTTTGCATCTAATGCCTCAAGTTTAATTATGATAAGTTTTGGTGGGTTTTAGTAAATGTTTTTCTTTTTCTAATTTGCATTAATAGCTAGAACATGGAGAAATTAATAAGATTGGCATTCCTTTTTGTCGCAGCATGTACAAAGCAGCATAATTATAATAATACTTCAAGTTGCTATTATTTTTATTTAACAGAAGACAAAATTATAAATTTTATGACTTCTTAGTTATACTGTATGTGCTAAAATATAACTTTTTCTTTTAGTGAGTGTTTTTATAGGAAAATGGTAATTCTAGAAGAGAAGAAGAGAAGAAGAAGAGAAAAATCATAAATGTACAACAACAAAAACCCAATCCTATTTTTTTTTTAGATTTAATGGGATTTATTTATTTATTTTATTATATATAAATAAAAAGTGACCCATGAATTTCTCATAAACTATTTATTTTTAATAATAAATTATTTTATTTTTAATATAAATAAAAAGTGACCCATGAATTTCTCCTAAATTATTTTATTTTTAATAATAAATCATTTTATTTTTAATATAAATAAAAAGTCTCCCACAAATTTCTCATAAACCAAGAATTCGGTTATAAAGGCACACTTTATATAGAATAGATATGCATATGGTTGACCTAGTTAGTTTAAATCGTTAGGTATTCTTTTTAATTAATTATTTACTTAACCTACAATTTTTTTCACTTCATTTCATTCCCTATTTGAATCTCTCCCATAATTAAATAATAATTAATTAAGTGAGTATGATATAGATCTGTAAATTATATATATATATATGTACATTTTATTTAGTTAGGCTGTTCAAATCTTGCTTCATATACATAATTATAAATTTATAATATAAATATATTACTAATTTATTATCTACTCCCTTGAATATTATATTAATTTATTCCTTTTGTCAGCATTATATACATTTTTTATATATATTAAAAAATACAAGATGCAATTTTAATAAAATGGGTATATATTTTTATTCAAAAAAAAAAAATGGTATATATTTACATAACATTTAGTAATAATTTTCCAAATAAAATCCATTATTAATTTTGTATAATATATTTATATGTCGTTTTATTACATCATTAATTTCTTTTAACAAAGTCAATATATATGTCTTATATGCTTGGTTCTTATACATATATCGTGTATATCAAAGCTATGAAAATGATCTAATAACTACCAAATTAATATAATATATGTATACACATATGTCCATATTATATATAATTATCAAATCACAATTAATATATTTCTCCTATAAAATATTATATTTATAGAAAATAATATTCAAATAACTCTTACTAATAAGTTAATTCAAATGGGTAGTTGTGTGATATTAATTAATTTAGATCATGATAACTCCCTTCAACAGAAGATTTATGCATATATATAAATAAAAATAATAATCTCAATGTATATTTTTATAGTATAAATATATAGAGAAAATAAATATCGTATTTGTCGTTACTATTTAATATTGCATATGAAGAGATCCATAAATTGTTACATTGTGCCATATATGAGAAATTTATAAAAATACTAAAATTTAGGTTAACTTTTACAAAAATACTGTTACACGGAAATCTTTTCAAAAATATTGTGTTTTTATAAAACAATAGAACACAAAACATAACAATTCAAAACAACAGTAGAACAACTAAAAAATACTAGTAGAACAACATTGAAAACTTAACACAATATACTGCAGTATGAAACTTATAAAAAAATACAGTAAAAAATACCGTCTGACAGTATTTTTGTAAAAAAATAACAAAAATTAATATACTAAGTAAATTTATCATATATATAATTAAACCAAAATAATAATGTCAAAAATATTTAACACAAAAATCTGTGCCAAAAATATCACATATTTTATATATAAAATTGGTAATTATAAAGCTGTCTTTTTCATGTTCTCTTTGTACTATTTTTTAATGACTAATTTTAGGTTTTGTTTTTTTTTTCTTACAAAAATACCCTTTACATGACTAAGGTAGGTAAATGTAAGCTTAAAAAAAATGTAAAAAAATAATATTTTATTTCATAAAGATTTAACTAAGTTTTGAATTGATGCCATGCGACAACGTGTGATAATTAATGTTAAAAGTACTTAAAAATGTCAAAAATTGTAACGAAAATTATTTTAGCCAAAAAAATAGTAATTTTTTCTTGAAGTGTAATAAACTAAAAATTTTAATTTTTTTTGTCACTAATATTACTATATTTTTAGTCTTTTCAAAAAAAAATTATTATATTTTTAATAACTGAATTATATTTATTTTGTTGATTTTATTTATATATGTTCTAACTAGAGGTAAAGTAGCTAACACAAGCCTTCTAAATTAAATTAAAGTCGATATAATTTTTTTACAAGAGAGTGAAACAAACAAACCAATCAATATTATTGAAAAACTTTTAATATTTAATGAGAGATAATATAAAAATTTATTACTAATTAATTAATAACCAATTCTATTAGGGCTCGTTTGGAACGCCGTATTAGGTCGTATTGTATTGTATTGTATTATATTGAATTGTATTTTATAAAATATTTTTATGTAAAACTATATGTGGTAATAACTTTTATGGACACCCAAATACATAATATTTTAGTATAAATTAAAGTTTAACATAGTATTATATAAAAATATGATATATAATCCAATTCAATATAATACAATATAATACAATACGACCTAATACAGCGTTCCAAACGAGCCCTTAATAGTTAATTTTATTATTATTATAGGGGATAAAAAAATAACCATAATTAAGGACATCCTACAAAAGTACAAGTAAGTTAATTAAGTTAATCAATAGATATAGTGTTTTTTACTAGCTAATTTTGAGCATTTTCATATATACATAACATGATAGATATATACACACTTATATGTATATATAGAGTGAGAGGGAGAGGAATAATTGAAAGCATGTGTTAATAAGAATCAAAAGGAGAATTTTATGTGTAAAATGCAAATACATGTGTAGAAGGAAGGTCCACATGGGGACCTATATGTAAAATAAAAATAATCATAATTATTATATAATTATATATAAATATATATAATATGGTATAGTATAATATATATACAAGTGGAAGTGAAAGTGGGTCATGTCTGTCATTTATGGATGCTTCTTTTTCAGGTATGCTGTCTATTTATTCTTGCTGTTTATTTTGTCACCAAATGCTCACATTACATTACCTTTCTTCAAATTTTACTTCCTTTTTTTTTTTAATTATACACAAAAAAAAAAAACTTTTTTTATTATTTATATCCCCTTTTTCTAACTAATCATTGAAACCAATAAAAATTTTCACAACTTTTTTTTAAGAGATCATGTTTGCTTGGGTCAATGTTAAATTTAAATTTTTTTAGGTGACTTATTAATATTGTATTATTGTTTCCATTGTTGTTGCCGACACTAGCTAGCTAATTAATTATATAAATAAATATATTTAATTATCATATTTTTATTAGTTGTAAATTATTTCATTTCAACATGATAGAGAGACTAAGTCCTTTGTACTTGGCTATAATTCACCTATATTAAAAGTTAATTAATTAATATCTTTGAAAATAGCAAGCCTATAATAAGATTTATTGTTGAAGTAGTTAAAATAATAATTCGTAAAAAAAGAATAGTAATAATAATAATAGTGACATTGTACCTAGTATATAGTAGTACTACTATGACCTTTATGAACTTAATTGTATTTAGTCAATATTTTACAATAATTTATAATTTGTTAGAGCATTAATTAATAATAATTAGATATATATATATTAATTTACATAAGTGTAAATTAAATGAACTAAAATGCAAGATTATATATATAAGCAAGTTTAGGACTGGCAATTGCTTATAGGACTGGCAATAGGCCAAATACGGTAACACAATTCGAAACTTGCACGAAAGTTAACAGGTTTATGTTTGCCTTAAATAAGTTCAGTTTGTATTCAGGTTGATTCGTTTAACCTATTTAATAAGCAGATCATGTTCGGATTGATACGACTAATACGAAATTGACCTGTTAATAACTCATTTAAAGTTATTTAGTACTTTAACAAATTATAAATGGCTCACAAACGTATTAAATATGTCATTAATATATTAATGGTTTAATATGCTTAAACAAAATCTATTTATAAATAAGTTACACATATTGTGTTGTGTTAACCCATTTATAAATGAGTTGTGTTTGTGTTTTATTTTTTAACATGATTATTAAATAGGTCATATTTAGATTAAGCATATACTCAAGGTCAGCCTTAGCATAGGCGGGCTAGGCCAGCGCTTAGGGCCTACTCATTTTAGGAGTCTAAATAAAAAAAATATCTTTTAAAATATATATATTTTTTTTAATAATTTTTAAAAATACCATTTACTTTTATAGTAAGGACCCAATTTTTTTTTCCTATATGATCCATTTCAACTCAGGACCAACCTTGTATATACAATTGTAATACACAAGTCTCGAAACGATACGTATACGTACACGCGACCCGCGAAGACAGATTGTGACCCTAAACTATGTTATATGACTTTTATTTGTAGATAGTAGAAGAAACAAGATAAATGATTTATTTTAATTAGTTTTTATTATTTTATATAGCACTTTTTAGTTATTCTTTACATATAGTAGCACTATATATAGTTAAATAGATTTTTTTTTGGAAGTAAGTGTGTAATTACTAGGGTGGTAATTACACATTTTAGTAATTACACTATATTTTAAAATGTAAGGTATGTTTGGATATGAGGTGGTAATTATATATGAATTTCTTATATCTTGCTTGGGAAAATAGTTAGTAATTACATGGAAAAATAATATTTTTTAGTAGCTAATGTTTAATATGGAAAGTTTTTAGTAATTACACAGTGTAATTACATTCAATTCTCATGGGGGCCATGAGAATTGGAGAGTGTAATTGGAACTCCTCAATTACTTCAAATTACACAGTTACAGTGTAATTACATGGTCAGACACACATGTCAAATTGTGTAATTACCTTCAATTACATACAAATCCAATTACATCGTGGCTTTCTAAACGCATCCTAAAACATAAAATAAAAAATATGTTTATAATGATTATTTTCACAATAAATATGAAATATGACTTTATATTATTAGAAAATTTAAAAATGTAGTACAATTTAAAATAGTTTTTCTAATAATTACCTTAAATGAGTTTCATATTTATTTCTCAAGAAAGAGTACATTTGATAACCATACATGCAAGTAATTAACTTCTAAAATTTACCCAAATATTTTTTTTGAATAGAAAAAAATTTACCCAAATATTACTTTAATTTCAAAGTAATTTTCAGGCTGTAAAAAGTTACCTTTTTTAAGCATACAAAATTATAAATCAATATTATTTTAAAGTTATTATAATTTAATTTCCATGCCAAAGTGATGCATTATTTTTTTTTTCCCATTATCATTATTATTTTATATAAAAGTTAAAACAAGTAGGGACCTCAAAGCTCAAAAAGGGTATTTATAAGTGAAGACTTACTTTTGATGTTGAATTAATTTGTTGAATATGTTTTATCTTTATTAAGCTAAGTGTGTGTGTATATATATATATAAATTATTTTATTTAATTTATTTTGTGTTATTAATTAATTAATTAGTTATAGTCTCAAGGGTTAGGTCCACCACTCTTTGAAATTATATATCAAAGCCAAATGTGACACATTCTGATGAGGTGTGTTGTAATGTACACCCAACCAATGCATTTTTATCCTTTGTTGCACCGACACATATATTTTATATATAAATTATATTTATATATATAAATATACATATATATTAATTATATATATAGTGTAGTAGTGGCAAGCAAATTGCATAACCAAACAAAACAAAAAGCTTAGGCCGAACAATATTTTGGCCTAATGTATTTTTTATATATATATGCATAATGCATATATATTAGTGTATTTATATATTTAATTATATTTTATATATTTATATAGATAGCTTTATTGGATGCTCTCAAATCGATCAATATCTAATCAGTTAGAATTATTATTATAATAAAAATAATCAATCTCTCGAATGAAAATGAGACTTAATCTGATGATATAATTATATATAATTATGTGATATATATATATAACACAGTTGTGAATTGTGATGAGTCTATTATTAAATTTGGATTATTTATGTATTAATTCAGAAAAGTGTACTACGTACGTATTTTTCAAAATATTATCACGTGCCCATTTTATTTTGTTTTACCATGCAGTAAATTTCATGAAAAGTACTACGTAACTTGATTTTTGTATTATTTTGTTGGCTGAAGATTAATTATTTATTTCTATATTTTTGTCCTATCACTATTAATTACAAATTACAATATTCTGAATTTGTAGATTAAACAATAGTTAAATATATTATAATATTTAGTATAATAAATTGTGCTTCAACATTGAAGTAAAATTTAATTTACAACTATATTTTAATAAATGACATGATATTGTTTTAAAAAAAATAATACTACAAAATTTTACTTTTAGTCACAACAAAATTTTTAACAAAAAATAAAAAAATTGTAACTAATTATAAATAAAAAATTTGTGGCTAAAGGTATTAGTTACAAATATCACAGTTTGTTGTGACTAAATGTGCTTTTAGTCACAATACTGGTTGTGACTAAATTAAATAAATTAGTAACAGCTTATATCTAAATACTTTAGTCACAAGTAATTTTTTGTTATGACTAATTAAAGTTATTAGAGGTGCTCAAAATAGCCGATCAATCCAATCTAATTCGTAAAGTGCAGATATCTACACTTGTGCATAATCCAATCCAATATTAAAAAGTAACCGATCTAAAATAATCAATCCAATCTGCACTTTTGCGACTCGGTTTGAATTGGATTTGAGTCATTGTACGGATTGGATTAGATCTAAAAAATAAAATCCACACTTAGTGCAGATCTGATACACTATGAGCAAAATAATGCGAATTAGATTGGATGAACACTCCTACTAAAAATTATATTTAATCACAAAAAACTTATGTTGTAATTAAAAAATTGTCACTAAAAATAACTATATTTATAGTGTAATAATAATAAAAATTAATGGCATACTACTTTTTTGTTTTGAAATATTTAATGTTAAATAAATTAATAATATATAAGAGGATGAGAAAGAAAATTCTCATATCCTCACCAATTTGGTTAGTTAGCAACAAACATCCAAAGAAAAATGAGAAAACTCAATCTGTAAACAAAGTTTTTTCAATGAATGAGTCACCTTATTCCTTTCACAGAGAACAAATTAAACAACAACATAAACTAATTTGGCAATTAAAGAGACATAAAAGTTTGCATCTACAAAATTATCTCACACACCAACCATTAATAACAACCATTAATAACATTAACAATACTAAGACAATAGCCACTTCTCCCTATAGCACCAATATTATTGAAGAGCAACCAAAATAGCTGTGAGCTCCACCCGTTAGTGGTTGCTAATGGAAAGAGATTTGCTGCGTGAAGCAGTAATCTTTCGCCCGGTCTTGTTTTGAACAATAGCCCCAAAACCTTTAACCCCGACTTAACAAAAACGGTTGCATCAACGTTCAATTAAAAAATCGTTCCTAATATGTAAACTATTGGTACATTTCAAATTTAATATTTTATAAACATTTAAAGTTGTCATTAGGGTAAGTCTGAGTAGGTGGGTTAGGTTCGTGTTTAGGATTCCTACATAATAAGGTTCTCGCTAATTTTTGAAATTGTAATTTTCTTTTACATGCAAAAAAGTTCTAATTTGTTTAAAAATACTATTTTATATACAAAAAATTAATAAAAACAAATTTTATATTGGATCTCACTCATATTACAGAGCATACTGGCCCTGGTCATGATAAGAGTACATTAATAATGTTATAAGAAGATCATAAAGATAAATAAAACAATCTTGTTAGAGAGTACTCTCACATTTGGTACTGTTTGAAAAGATAATAGAATATATAAGATCTATAAACTATTCTTTTCTTTTTCAATTAGTTTGGAAATGGAACGTACCACATGTATTTTATAGTTTGAACATGATACCAGAGTAAAAAAAAAACATCTAACGAATATCTTAGTCAAAAACAAAAAGTCGATAGAAAAAAAAAAGTACAACTAAGAAAAAGAGCCACAAAAAAAAAATGATCCAAAAAGAATCACCTGTAATTTGAGGGACAGTGAGCCAAAAAGAACCACCAATAATCTAAAAAATTGATCCAAAAATTAGAGTCAATAGAGTCACTTGTAATTCGAAAATAATGAATCAAAAAGAGTCACTAAAAGTAAAAAAAAAACAATCTAAAAGTATAGCCAAAAGAGTTACTTGTGATGATTTGGGGATAGTGAACTAAAAAGAAAAAGAGTAAGTTGTTACCGAGCTATCCAAAATGGTGAAAAAGAATAATTTTTATTTTAAGAGTTACAGAATCTCATATTGTTAATTGTAAAACATTCATAATAAATCATTTTTTTGGCATACATGTTGATATGTTGATGTTATATTTTATTTAAATATGTATATACATTCATATATATATTTATCTTGTTTGATATATATATGTATTACAGTGTTTTTTTCTTACTCATTTAGTAATATCATCAATATAAAAAAGACAAAGACTCATCATGACCATGCATATATTCATATTTGAGAAAAACAAGACATATGAGAGTGAAAAAGAAAAAAAATAATCATAATAATTATTATTTATAGTTAAAACTTAATTAGTATATATATGGTTTATTTTTATATGGAGGGAAAAAAAATTCGAAATGTCCAATATTCGTAGTGCTTCTCGAATCTCATGTGGACACAGTTTCACACGTTGTAATAATTATAACAACTTTTCACCAATAATATATACAAAATATATGTATATATACACAGTATATACATACATATTCCAAATTTGCAATAGTGGAAATACATGGTGGAATTATTATTACTTAAGTTTTCTTTTCTGTAACTCAAGAAACATCAATTTTGGGTAATTTTCACTTCAAGAAAGAAGAAATATATAACACCTATTTATGTATATATATTTATATATAATATAATGTAAGTATATATTCAGCTTTTACTACTGACCAATGAGTATAAGCCATATAGAACTATATTGTCATTTAAGGGAAAAATAAAATAAAATAAAATTTCACTTTAATTGCTTGTTTTTTTAGTTTTCTTATTATGTACTTTGATCAATTAATATTATTCCCATGAATCATTGTTATTTGTTATTATTACTAATGAACAATGCTGCATATGCAAGTAGTTCCCATTATGGTATATATTTTTAATTAGTATTTGTTAAATTAGTAATAATTAGCTAATCCTTAATTTAGAAAAGAGATTTAAGTGTATGTGTACTTATATATATATTATTATATAATTAAATATTTTGATTTTGATGAGTACATCATGAGATTGCCACATGGTGGAGTGTGAGATGTGAATTGTTAAAATATACTATTGGAGTCTAACATCCTCTTCGGTGTCATACCACTATTAGTATAATTAAGTATTAGATCCCATATAAATTAAAAAATATCATTAACTAATCGTAAACCGCCACCTATAAAAAGTACTGATCACTACTAATACTCAACAAAATATCCGTGTTACAAAACAAAATAATCCTTGGGCATAAAGAATTATTAAATGATGATGTTGACCAATTGTGCATGGTTTGAAGGCAATTCTTTGAAAATTAACCCCATATGCAACTAACTCATCAATTGTACTAGGTTCTCAATTGCAATTATTAACCCAACAAATGTAGACCAATTTTCTTCTTATGTATATATGATGTTTGTTATTAATAATTATCACCATATGTTTGTGTTTTGTGTTGTTGTTTTCAATTTGTTATTATTTACACATTGTATGGCATATATGGACCTTTTTGTTTTAGAGATTTATATAAAAATATCTTCTCATCCAAACAATAATAATTTGGAAGATAATTATGTGTAGAGAATTTTAGTATTATTTTTATTATTGGAACTAAGTACATGTACTCTTACCAAAAAAAATTATGTAACTTCACAAAAAAAATATACTCACTTCTTTTAATTATAATAGGAATAACTATAATATTAGGGTGGGGGCAACTTTTTTAATTTTGAGGAGGGGCATAAATGAAAGAAAATTGTAAGAAGAACTTAAGTATATAAAAAATAGTTTTTTTAAGAAATTATATTTAAAAATAAAATAAAGGTTGATAATACATTTATAACCAAAATAAATTTTATGCAACTGATCATTTTCCTATTGAGAAATGTTAAAAAAAACACTAATATTGCCTAACACCCTCTTATGTATCAATATTGTTATTGGTCTAAATAAGTATCGGGTCCCATATAGTTTAATATAATAACTTTTAGGGAGTATCGCTAGCCAACCACAAGACGACATATCTAGAGATGCTAGGCATCACTGTGCCCAATAACAATGCTCTTTCCCATTTTAAAAAGGGAAATTTGACATCTTATGCTAAAAAAATACACATGGTGTTATTTTATACACACAAAATATACATTTGTTAATTATTCTTTAGTTTCAATTTAGTTCCAAAAATACCCCCTCATTTCAATTCCCCCCAATCTCTCTAACTTCCCTCTCTCTCCTTTCTCTCTCCTCTCTCTCTTCCTTTCTCGGTTTTAATCTCACCACTGCACCATTCAAACCGAACCCTCATTCTCACCATCGCACCATTCGAACCACCCCACCATTCGAACCACCCCACGCAGTCGACCCACGAACCCAGTCGACGTCGACCCACACGAACCCATTCGACCCACACGAACACAGTCAATCCACGAGACCCACTCGATCCCAGTCGACCCACGAGATCCAGTCTCTGTTCAGCATCGTTCCCGGCACCGTCCACGAACCCATTCGAACACTCGAACCAGGTATGGCTTCCCTTAATTTTTTTTGCAATTTATCATTTAAATTTAGAATCTGTGATATATATAACTGAAATATGTAGTTTATTAAAGTTTAGATTTGCAAGTTTTGTGTTTGGAGAAGAATCTAGGCTAGGGGGAATTGGTTTTTCTGGATTTTAGTGTTTTGTGCGATTTTGTGCGATGTGACAATGTGGTTAAGATTTCTGTTAGTTTGGACTTTTTGAGCGATATTATGCGATTTGTTATGCGATTTTGTGCGATATAATTGTAGTTCTGGAAAATTATGCAATTTTTGGCGATGTTTGTGCGATGACATCAGAAACATTTTGCCTTCGTAATTTTTGCGATTTATGTGCGAGTTATGTGCGATTTATGATTAATAAGAATTTTTGCGTAGATTAAAAAGTTTGAAGCAATACAAATTTATGATTTTCTAAAAAAAAATATATATTAAAATATAGTTTTTTTTTTCGTAGAAGTAGTATTGTTTTTACGATTAATTACTCATGTAAAAAAATTAAACCTAAATTGAATATCTAATGTCATGAGTAGTTTTAAATTGAATAATTAACAATTTTGTTCCTTGAATTTTTGACAATATTTATTTTGTCCTTAAAATATAAGACTTGTTAAAAATTTTCATCCAACTTTTATATTTACAAATTTTTAGTCATCCTGTTAGGTTATGTACCCCAATATTTTATTTAAATAAATATTGACATGTCTTTGTAAATTAATAACTTTGCCATTAAACTTTGACAACTATCAAATCGTATCCCCTCAAAATAAAAATAAAAAAATTTAATATTTATTTAGTAAATCTTACAATACTAATTAGATCTTAAAAAAATCATTTTGAATAATTAAGAAAATTAAAAAAGAAATTAACATTTTAAAACTAATAAGTGATTTAAAAAATTATTTACTTGTTATAAAAAATTCATTGAGATATAAAAAATATAAAAATTTAATTTTTGTAAAAACTAAATTTTACAGGAACAAGTTTGAGTCTATTTTTTTTCTCGAAAATTCTAGATTTATTTAAGTAAACATAACATTTTTTCAGTTTAATTTCTAATTTTTTTTTTCAAAATAATTTTATATTTTTATTAAATTTTTAATTAGGTATTCTTTATTTTTCAATATATGAGTTTATAAATATAAATAAGCTTGATTTTTTCTTTAAAAAATTTTAGCGTGTTTAAATTATTTATTAGATTTTAAATAATTTTAATTTAATTTTTTAAGATACGTTTGAAAATAAAATAAAGTTTAAAAATATTTTTTAAGGAATAATTTAAGTTGTTTAAGTAAGTTTACTATTTTTTAATTAATTTAATATTTTTATTAAATTTTTAGTAATTTTTATTAATTTTTTTCTTTCAGAATTAATAGAATATTATAATTTTTAAATAAAAGTAGGTAAATTTTTGTATTGGTCAAAATTTAAGGGGTAAAAATGCTAATTTTTTAACCGTAAAAGAAACAGAAAATATATAATTATATAACTATTATATTTTAAGGAAAATTTTAACAAGCTGTATATTTTAAGACAAAATCAAATAGTGTTAAAAATTTAGAGGACAAAGATGTTAATTAATCTTTTAAATTTAAATTGTTATTACATAAGTAATTTCGCAGATAATTATTTTTATATAATTAGTTAACTAAACGAGATATAGAGTTTGACCATCAATTTTAATTTTATTAATTATAATAAATGAAACTCATAAAGTTTAGTAATTATCCCAAGTAAAAATAAATAAACACACACAATAAATAAAACAAATATTATTATGGTGTGGACTATTATTTATTATAATACTATTGTCACAAGTTTATTAATTTATAATATTCTTGTTGATTTCCTTCCAAAATAAAATCCAAAATAAGATAATTTCATATTTAAATTCTTAAAATAATAGAGTTTATTATTGTCTAGCTATAGTCTACATTAATAATGAGTGATTTTTTATATTATCGAAATTAATAAAAATAAAATGATGATTATATAGGCCAAATGATAACAATATGATGAAGGTGGAGGACCTTTCTACATCATATACCTACTAACTATAGGAGTACTAATAGAGAATTGAACATATAAAATTATATCTATATATAATATAATATGACCATATTTTATTTAGTGAGGATGTTAAACCTTCAAATCATGGACTTCATTTTCCACATTAACATTAATTATAATTTGGACCATGTGCCTTTTTTTAATTATTATAATGTTTTTGAATTGAGCTAGCAATATTGTTCCATATTTTATGAATGGTTAATAATTTTTTATGATAATAAATTAAAATATGTAAGAGTTGATAGTAATTAATTATACCAATAATAGTATAATATCTCTTAGTAATAATAATAATAATAATAATAATAATAATAATAATAATAATATAATTTTAACATTTTTTACTTGTAAATCTTTTTGATTTTGTTCTCCAATGTGATAATGAATATTCATATAAGTTCAAATCCAGCCCATACAACAACATGACATGTAATCTGTTACATAATTAAACTTTGAATATTGAAATAATAAGAAATAACTATGTATGCATGTAAAGGCATCTTCTAGTTCACCAACCCAATATATAGATCTATCAGAGTATATTTATATATTAATTTGAAAGTAATTAAGTAATAATAATTATTATTATCTTTTGTAAAAAAGAAGATATTTGGGGTTTAAAGCAATTTTATTTTTTTTTTTTTAAAAAAATCCATGTAAAAATGTATTTGTAACAAATAAAGCACGTGAGAGTGAGAGAATCATTTTGTAAATATATAACAAAAATAAAATAAATAAATCACTAGGGAAGATAAATGTTTTTCTAGCGTTATGGGACTATAATAATAATAACATAAGCTTGTTAATATGATTTATTAATATTTTGGATTTATGTTTTGCATAAGTTATTAATTGAATATAATTTATTTTGTTAAATGATAAAATAGATCTTATATTTTTCAAAATAGTAAAAAATGAACCAATTTTGTTATAACATCTTTAGATTAAATTATTATTAAATTTTATTTTAACAAAAAATCAGTTCATGATCCTATTTGTACAATTTTTGAAAATATAGGGTCCATTTTATCATTTAACAAAACAAAAGGTCCAATTGTTAACTTTTGCGAAACACAAAATCTAAAATAGTATTTACCATTTATCAAATAATTTCTTCATTAAGACCGACCTTAAAAATTGGATAAGTCTTAAAATATATTAGACACTTTATAAAAAATATGTGATATTTTTTAAAATTTTAAAAAATATTTTTTTGAGCCACTGGTCTGGATGGCCTTAGGCGCAAGCCTAACTCGCTTTAGGCCAGACCAATCCTACACTCTACTCTTAATAAATATATAAAAATTAATAATGACTATAATAAATTTACCACACTAAAGTATTTCCAACAATTTTTTTACTCTATTTTTTGAAATGCATTACTAAAATTTTACTTTCTCTATTTTACATTAATTTTTTACATTATTACACTATACAACAATTTCTTTATTTTATTCTCTACTTCAAATAAAATATTTTATCTTTACATATTTAATTACTTAAATTAATAAACAAAATAGAAAAATTACTAAAAATAATTAGTAGGAGAGAAAAATAAACAAATAGATAAAAAAGTATTTTTAAAAAATACATAAAGAAGCTTTAAAGCTTCTCTATACGTAGTAGAGATAAGTTAAAATATCTCTATTTTGAAGAATATGTGATGGAGCTACTTTTTATACGTTTGTTATATAATTTTAAAAAATGTAAGAGTTTAAAAAAGTTGTTAGGAGTGTTCTAAATTGGTAAATATTATTTAAGAATGTAATATTTATAAATTATGAATGTATAAAAATAAAAAAAAAATAAAAATTAGAGTTTTATTCTCTAATTAAAAAAGTATATAGGCTGATCCACGAACAAAAAGACAACTGCTCCGTGAATGCAAACTCAAGTTTCTGTCATCACCTTTAGCATCTGCGAATTCCCCTAAAAGTCAAGAACTTCTTGTGGAGAGTGATGATTAGTTCACTTCCAACTTATTTTCAACTTGATACTAAGTATGTTAATATTTCAGCTAGTTGCCCTATTTGTAAGTTTCATTCTGAAACTATCAACCGTGCTCTTCTATTTCCTTTTGCATACATTTGCTAGCAGAAACTCGATGCCTCCTTCATTTTTGATCCCGGTATCACTTTTGAAAGTTGGCTGGATCACATGTTCACTAATATTGCAGACGATATAGTCTGTAACACTGCCATAATTTGTTAGGCAATATGGAAAGCTAGGAACAATGTTGTTTAGAAGAAAAAACGTACATCTGTTACTGAAGTTCTTGCATCAACACAAGTAGCTCTTGATCATTGGAAGAAAACTTAAGATAAAATCTCACTTTCACCTATATGTTTCAGCAACAATGGTGATTGTTCTGAGTATTGGATAAAACTGATTGAAAATACAATCAAGTTAAATGTGGATGCAACGGTCTTTGATAGAGATAAAAAGTATGGTTTTGACATTCTGGCTAGAGATCATCTAGACAATCTTGTTATTAGAAGTGTTCATCAAATCGCCCAAACTGCTCAAACCGTCCGTATCGCACCACACCGCAAAAAAATACAGTTTAAAATTCTTTGCGGTGCCGTCGCGATTTGAATCTTTCCTAAACCGTGCGGTGTGGTGCGGTTTGCAATTTTGAATTGTTAATATGCAGTTCAAACCGCACCGTACCGCACATTATAAAAATACTAATTTTTATATTTATTTAGGTCCAATATGTGAATGTTTAACTCACAGTCCACTAATTATTGTATTGTTGACACTTAATTTTTTTTTTTCATATTTATTTTTAAGCCTTATGGTATTTGGTGGGTTTTGTGCCCTAAATAAAACCCATTACAATCTGATTAGTTATCAATTTAAGAGATTAGAAGTGATTTATGTTAACATGTATTTTTCATGTTTATGGTTTAATATATATTTAATATATGCACAAAATCAGTTAAGTCCAGAACATATATTTATTCACAATTACAGTATTGTCAACACAGTGGAATGTGATTGTGATTATATGATTCAAAAGACTACGTCCCTGTTTCATCAGTGTTTTGGATTTACACTGATGTGATAATCAGCGATGAAGTATACTTACACTTGGAGTAAGTGTTATGTTCTTTCCAGGACATTGGTAAAGTATACTAGTTTTGAATGTATGGAGTATACATTGGACTGGACCGATATTGAACTTGGTCAAGATATTATAAACTTACTGTTGTATCTTTCCAAGTCAATATCACTAGTTGATCTTAAATTAAAAAAAATCTAAATCCTGATATGCTTAGGCTCAATCTCAGGAGTGCTATTCATGTTCTTTGATTTATTAGTTAAACCTACTTTTGGGTCAGGGTGATACGTATATTTTGGGAACATGATAGTATGACTGAGTGGGAGCGCTAAACATAAATATGGAATCTATAACCTATTTGGTGTATAGAAGTCAAGTGATGATTCCCTTCGAGCTTAGCTAAATAGAAGTAAATGGATGAGCTCTTGTTTCAGTGACTATATCTTAGATCACTAAAACATCATTTACAGGTAGCTAAGTGTTTTAAGGGGCCAAATACATTGAGGGGTGAAAACGGTAAATTTATCCCATCTCGATGTAAATCATCTATATAGAGGATCTTTGATCACATTAAGATTATAACAATGGTTAAATGAGATAGCATATCTATATCGTGAAACATATAGAATGCTCTATATAAGTCTGAGAGTTCAATTCCAAGTTCTAAGAGTGGATTCAACAAGGAATTAATAAGTTAGGAAATTTACTTGGTAAATTCGGTTCGACTTATTGGAAGTTCAGCAATATAGATCCATGGTCCCCATTCTAGTTGAGACCATACTGTTTGTAAGATTCAATAATTGACTAATGATTAATCAATTATAATTCTAAAAGTTAGACTATGTCTAATTTGTGAATTTTCACTAAGCAGGGGTGAAATCGTAAAGAAAAGAGATTCTAGGTTTATTTATTGATTAAGAGACTCTATATGTCTAATTAATAATTTTTTTTAAATGACAATATTATTTAATAATCTATTTTAGTTATTAAATAATTAGTTTTGGCATTTAAATGGTTAGAATTGGAAAATTGACATTTTTAGGAAAATAGAAATAAAATTGTAGAAACTGCAAAATCCAAGTGAGGCCCATCACACCCATGGCCGGCCACTTGTGTGTGTATTTCTCAATTATTATTTTTAATTTTAATGCCAAATTAATTACTAACCTAAACCTAGTAGTTATCTATAAATGGAAAGTAGTGGCTCACATCAAATAAGACAATTAAGTAATTACTCAGTAATTCAGGAAATTGCCTCTTTCAGAAAGTTGAGCTTCCCTTTTCTCTATATATAGCCGCTCATCTCTTCTTCTTCTTCTTGAACAAAACACAACAATACAAGAGAGATACAATTTCGAAATCCTAGTGAGAGAGTAGTGCCCACACATAGCAAACAGTACCTCAATCATAGATTGGAAGACTGTGAAGGATCAAATCCAAAAGAAGGACATTCGGACTCAGATCTTGATTATACTCTGCAACAGAAAGGATTCAAGGGTTAGAGATCTGAGTAGAAGGAGACATATTATTCCGCTGCAACCAATGTAAGGTTTTCTTAACTTTATATGTGTTTTCTTTTTATCGTTTTAGAAGTTCATATTTAGGTTGTTAATCAACATACTTGTGAGTAGATCTAAGATCCTGGTAAAATAATTCCAACAGTATTTTGACAAGTTTTGCTCAAAGTTTGTTGTATTTGTGATAGCTTAATTATTTAGTGATAGTTCAAACCGCATAAATTACAAAAACCGTACCGCACCGCACTATTTTTTACGGTGCGGTTTTTGCAGGTTTTTAGTTTTGCGGTGCAAATGCGGTTTGAGAAATTAGAAAAACCGCATGTGCGGGTAATTGGTTTGAAAAAATAGTCAAAAACCGCACCACACGCACCGCGAACACCCCTACTTGTTATTGTCAGTGCTGGTTGTTTTGGTGGTAAATATGCGCCTGAGATCATTGAAGCAATGAGAATAAAAAAGGCCCTTAGTTGGGTTAAGAGTCACAATTGATAGCGAGTTGAGATTGAAACAGACAGTATGGTTTTGGTCCAAGCCATTCGTAGTAATCTTGCCATGTGTTCAACTTTTGGCTTCCTTGTTGGGGAATGCAAATCTCTTTTATCTACGATGACTAATGTTTAATTATTTTTCATAAGACGATCAATAAATCGAGTAGCACACTACGTTGCTAAGCACTCTCGGTATCATCCTAATTGTAATATTTCTTATTTTCTAATTTTAATTTATTCTAAATATTTTTTAATATTCAGAATGCTGATTTAATTTAATGAAGTTGATATTTCGAAAAAAAAAAATAAATAAAGCAAATATTATATGTAAAATTAAATAAACAAATTTCTACAAAAGGGTGTCAAACAAGTATTGATTTTTTTAATTACAAATTTTGAGTTATGATTTTCTTGGGCAAGTTGATTTTTTATTTTTAATTATAAATTTTGAGTTACGGTGCTTTATAATAATATACTACCACTCTTAATTACATGTTTGCATACATTGATTAAGCCATTGCAACATGTAAAGCATAAGTAAGTTTGGATATGATAGCCAAATTAAACACAACGGTATATTATATGTATTATGTCACTCATTCACTATAATTATTTTGTCACTACAAAACTATTTCGATTATTATATAAAAGTAATCTCTAAATCATGATTAAATAACTTCCTAGTTAATTAATGAAGTAAAATCCTTAACTCTTAATAATATACATTGAAATGTTTTAGATACCAAATTCAATGGGAAGCCCAAATTAGCCTTAATAAAAAAAATATTTTGGAAAGCTTCTAGGGTATATTTCTAAAATAAATGCATTGAAAAATTTTCAGCATTTTCTTTTGTCTATTTTTTTTTATCACGGTGTATATTATAATTATTTAAGACATTTTATAAAATTTTAAGAAATTAAAAATAATTTACAATTTAAAAAATAATGTTCAAATAGTCTATTTCATACACGTATAATAAAAAAAGTGTGAGTACAACAAATTGTTTGAACTTTTTTTTTTTTGAACAAAGGAAGAAAATTTTATTCCGACAACCACTGAACAATACACACTACAAAATAGCAACCCAACACTCAAAGACTATTTATAATAGTCATTATATTTTTTTCTCTAGCTGAAAATTTTAAAATATTACAATAATAATAATAATAATAAATATATTAATATGTATAAAATTATTTAGATAAATTATTACAACAATAAAAATATTACAACAATAATAATATTATAATAGTCAATAGTCATTATATAAAAATATTAAAAATTGGTACTTTAGTATATAATACGAGTCTATGCCATTATAGCCGGGGGAGCTTTTTAAGAAGCTAAAATCACTTTTAAAAAATGTTATGAGTTAATATGTGTTTGGTAAACTTTAAAAAATAGCTTTTTCAAAAATTTAAGTGAAATTTATAGCTTTTAGGAAAAGTTGGCCCACCCTAGCTTTGGGATTTTAGCTTTTAAGGGAAGCTACAATTTTAGTTTAATGAAATTTTCACTTGACCCAATTGTCCTCATCTAATTTTAAAATTCCCTATAACCAATTAATTTTAGGGTTTCTTACATTCTTTCAATCTCATCCTTATTCAAAAAAAAAAAAAAAAACCTTCTCTGATCGAAAACTACTCAACAGTTATCTTATCATTATTATTATTATTATTATTAGTAGTAGTAGTAAAAGTCTAATTTATTATTTCTTTGTATAAATATTTAAAAGAATTAAATATTATAAGAAAAAATTATCGTAATTTATAATATAATAAATAATATTTATAAATATATTAATATGTGTAAAATTATTTAAATAAATTAGATAACAAATGTCATATCTATTTTATTAGTAATTATATATTTAATATCTATTTAATCATTTAGCTTACCAAACACTTATATACAACTTTTTCAACTCACAGTTGTTTTAAAATTATATTTACCAAACACTCAGTAGCTTTTTCTCACAATACAACTACAACTGCTTTTTCTCACAGCACAGCTGCAGCTGCTTTTTCCCACAGCACAGCTGTGCCAAACTGGCCCTAAGCAAAATCTGATTGCTAACAGCTCTAGCTGAGCTACAAATTCTTTCAAAAAGGCAACAGGTTGCACCTGATGAAATAAACAACAACCAAATATAACGAGACAATTAAATTGGCCAAATCAAGAAGTAGTCTCAATAATTACCAATCTTGAGAAAGAGCAAGTAAAGAAAAAGTGAATGTGAGATTCAAGAAATAAATCACATATCGCGCATAACAGTTAAGATTCTAGTAAGAAGATGTCGAGTTAGGAAATTGTTTGAACTTTATTTTTAATATGTTATTTTTTTTTTTAAATATCAAAACAGATAAATAATGCATTAGTGTATCCTTCTCGGAAAGATGCACCATTTAAATTTTTAATATTTTTTTTTATTCTTTTTAAATTTTTCACCAAAATATGTATCCAATAATAAATAGTAAGAAACACCTTAGAATAGAACTAAATAAATTCTATAAAATTATTAAAGAGACTAGTCTAAATTTAATGAGTCTCAAATTTAATATATAAACATTTAAATTAAGAAAAAAAAAAAACTAGCCTAAACTAGAGTAGCCTAGAGTAGAGATGGAAATTTATACCGCGGGGATGGGTAACCGCGGGGACCCGCCCCTAATGTGGTGGGGATTCCCCGTCTTAGTGGTTAATGGGGCGGTGGTGGGGAACAATTTCAATACCCGAAACGGGAATGGGGCAGGGGCGGGGATAATACTATCCGCACCATATCCGATCCCGATATAGATATATATAATTTCTTTTTTATTCTTAACATATATATAGTATATATATCATTGATAATCAAAATTATCATACATAATCAAAATTATATATCATATGCTTAAATTATGAAGATCTAATGACGATAGTGAACTGATGATCATTGTGGATTACATGTGTAAAGATATTTTCTTCTCGATTCTTAATTTCATCTTTGTTTACTTTTTAATTTGTTGGAAGGCTTGAGAGGTATGAGACTATGATCTTATACTTGGATTATGATTTTTTTGTTTTGTTTTTAATTTCAAACTTTAAGACATATTTAGTTTTTATTTTCTATTAGGTTATGCTTTTTTTTAGGTAGGTTTATCTTTTATTTTCTATGAATTATGAATGCATAATAAATATTTGCGAGAATATTAGTTTAATTTATTTTTTTCCATTATTTTAATTTTTTTTTTCATTTTACCTTAATGGATACCCGATGGGTTCCCCATAACCGATGGGTATTTCCCTACCCCGAATCCGTTGGTTATTAGACGGGGATGGGAGTATAAATAGGTAGCAGGGATGGGGGTGGGGATTGTATTCCCCATACATTAACCGCCCAATTTCTATCTCTAGCCTAGAGTAAGATGATTGAGATTTGTTGTGCTTACGTGGCGAATGAGAAGAAGAAGTTTCGAATGTAAGTTAATTATATTAATTAAGGTATAAATTGACTAATCATGATTTGATTTATTTGACGTTGTTTTTTTCTTTTTTAAAAAAATGTTAATTTCATTAATTTGAGAGTTCTGCCACGTGTATAAAAGGTCAAGCCACGTAATGAGAGGAGTGGGGCCCACATCTATCAATCCATACAAGGTGGAGAACAGCTGCTTCTCCAAATTTCTGTCGGTGCAAACACCAAATAATAATAATAATCAATTTTTATTTTATTTTATTTTATTATATTTATTAACATCTACCACGTGTCAGGTTCACAACGTAGGTACCATTCTATATTCTGTAGTCTAACTCTCTGTCTTGTCTACAGAAAATAAATAAATAAATTAAAATTTTATGGGGTTTTTTTTTGCACAATAAATACTAAAATGTGAAAAGAGTTAATTAAATGAACCAATTAGATTTTGCCACAAGTGAATTATGTTAATGACGTAATGTTAACATTTAACAATCAATTTGTGAAGAATTACAACACTATAATAATAATTAATCATATTTTATAAAAATTATTATATTAATTTATATTGCACGATACTTATAATTCTATTAATAAAAATATTTATTATTTTTTTTTTTTTTACAAATCAAATTCATTTGATAGCTATGTGTGTATTATGTAATCATTTGTATGTATTTACTAAAAAAATTGAAAAAAAAATAAATTTTATGTTAAAATATGGTAGCTGGTTGGGATATATTTAAATGTAGTTTGATTGATAATTTATCGTATAATATGATTTATTCCATATTATATAATATATATCTCTTTTCGACTTTGAACAAATTAACTCTCTCATTAATTATGGTGTCATTTGGTAATACTTTTGTTTTTTAATTTTTTAATCACAAAATGAAAGTAAAATTTTTGTTTTTAAAAAATTTATTTTTGAAAAACAAAAATGCGTTCTGTAACCACTTTTGTTTTTCAATTTTAAAAACAGAAAATAAAAGTGTGTTCTGTAAAGTTCATTTTTATTTTTATTTTTTGATTTTATTTAAGTCGGGTCTAAGTTCGGGGTCGGATTCGGGTTCAAGTCAGAAGCCGGGTTCAGCGCCAGGGCTGTGGGGAGGGGATTTGAGTCCGAGTCTGGTTGTAATTCAAAAGATTGATTAAGAAAAAAAAAACTGTTTAAAAAAATATTGAAAGTAATTTTTTTTTTATTTTTAAAATTTTAATTTCTAATTATAAAATTGAAAAGTAAAAACAGTTTTATAGAACATGTTTTTGAAAAATATTTTCACTTTTCTACTTTTAAAAACAGAAAACTGATTAAAAAAGTGTTACCAAACGCCACCTATATATATGATGTAGTGATTCAATTTCTGTTGGGAATCATGGGGTTCCATCTCAAAACCAATTGGCAATGAGAGGAGTAGCCCATTCCTCTTATATATTCTATTTTCTTTCCACACATTAGCAATGTGGGACTCTCTAACACCCCCCCTCAAGATGGTAGCTATTTTATTTGCTCACCATCTTGGACAACTCGATCATAAGCGGCTCTTTTTTGGCTCACTATCCCTGATCACAAGTGGCTCTTTTTGCTCTACTTTTCGGATCGGTATTTTTGGATTTTTGGTGGCTCTTTTTTTATTTTTGGCTCACTATCCCCGAATCACAAGTGGCGTTTTTTGACTTTGGCTCTTGGATCAATTTTTTTTTTTTTTGGATTTTTGGTGGCTCTTTTTTCGGCTCTACTTCGATCGGTTTATTTTTTGGGTTGAATAGTCGTAGAGATTTTTTTTTTTTTTGTTTTGCTCTGATACCATGTTGGGAATCATGGGGTTCCATCTCAAAACCAATTGGCAATGAGAGGAGTAGCCCATTCCACTTATATATTCTATTTTCTTTCCACACATTAACAATATGGGACTCTCTAACAATTTCACTCTAGAACAAAATCAAGAGAATATAATAGCCATTAACAAACAAAGATTTAATTAAATATTTTGTAAATTAAACTGAGATGAAAGCAAAATGTATATATAAAAATGGCATTGAACAACTATATATGAAACCTTTATTGATGATTGAAATCGGTACAAGAGAAATTTACCCAAGAAGAATTAGCTTCTCAATTATACACAATATATCACCAATGACACACTTTTTTTTTTTTTTTTGGTAAGTAAGAAAACTTTATTGAAAGGAAAACAAGCAAAGATCACATGGCTGCCACAAAGGGGGCAACCTCCCTAAGCACACCACACACAGAAGCACTCGACATTCGGGCAAAACAAGCCAGTTTGTCTGCAACCAAATTGTCATCACGAGGAACAAAGGACACAACACAGTTTTTAAAACAAGACATTAACTCACAGCAATAATGAAACAAAGGAAAAGAGGCCCATGCATAAGGTAGCACACGACCACCGATTGCTTTCACTGCAATCAACGAGTCTGATTCAATCAACACATGGTCATAGTTCTTCTCCATTGCCCAGGAGAGAGCAGAAAAGATGGCATGGAACTCAGCCTCTAGAACACTTTCGACTCTGAAGTGTTGCAGCAGGATCACGACCTCCTCCTCTGCAACATCAACCTGAACTGCACAAGTCCCAGCCGCACCTTGCACCACAGAGGCATCAACCTTAAACCTTATATCCCACCTAGTTCCCAAAGATCAATCGGTTCCCAGCTCCACTACCTCTGACACACATTCCCCCAAATCTCCATCACTGAACTCCATTACCCTCTGCTTAATTATGCGAATCGAAGTGTCCACATTCGGAGAGGCACCTCTGAAAATAACCTCATTCCTACATTGCCATATTCTTTCAAAAATGCAAGCTCCGTAGAGGACCATCCTCTCGTTGTTATCCTTGGCCAGCCAAACAAATAGATCTTCAAGGGAAAGGGTGCATAGGAAGCTACTCCGAATGCCCCCCGGACTTGTGAACCAAAGGCATCTAGCGTAATGACAATCACGAAAGAGATGAATCTCAGTTTCAAACTCCACACCACACAGGCTACACAACTTTTCCCTGTCATCCGAGAAAGCAAGTCTCGTTTTAGTGGGCAGGCAGCCACTCAAGATGCGCCAACACTGAGTTTTAAGGCGAGAATGAATCCGAGCCTTCCAGAGGTACTTCCAGACTTCTTTTGCCTCTTTAAACCGATGGTGTTGGGCACTCCAATATGCACTTTTGACAGAGAACTTTCCTTTATTGCTGCCCTTCCAGAACATGCCATCCTTACTTCGACTTAGAGGCTTGATTCTCATAATGGCCTCCCTAACTTCTTGAGTGAAGCATTGAGAGATTAAGTCTTCATTCCAAAGTTGCGTACCTGGGAGAAAGAGATCCGAAATCGAAGTAAAAGCATGAGTAATATTATAGGAAAAGGAATTTTGAACCTCAAGAGGCGAGAATCCTGGCACCGACGGTTTAGACCAGATATCTATTTCTCCAGTCCCTATTAGAAACCCAGCTTCATCGGCACAAAGAGCACGACTTGCTAAGATCCCACGCCACACCCTTGAATCATCCACTTTTCCTTGAACACTCCAGAAATCTTCAACTGCACAATACTTAGCCTTGAGCACGTTGATCCAAGGTCTATCACAGGTATTAGTATCAAGCATAAACCAGGCTAATTTAGCCAAGAGGGCCATGTTAATGTCCTTAAATCTCCTGAATCCCAGCCCCCCATGAGCCTTTGGTTGACAACAGTCCGTCCAACTCTTCAAGGCAAGGTACCGATTGGAGTCACCTTGTCTCGAAGCACCCTTCCACCAGAATCGCGCAACAATTCTATCCATCTCGGCACAAGTGGATGTCGGAATTTGGATAGTCGACATCGCATAGCAAGGTATACTATGGAGAACCGAGCTAATCAAAGTCTGTCTTCCCGCAAACGACAATTGCTTAGCTTTCCACCCCTCTAACCGATGCAACATCTTTTCTTTTAAAAAATTGCAGTCATCACGCCTTCTTGCCGAATAGTAAACCGGTTTCCAAGATACTTCTCCCTCTTGTCAAGAAGTTGAATGTCTAACCTCTTCTGAATGAGCATCTTATCAGCCACATTGGTCTTTGGGGAGAAAACAATGCCACTTTTCCTTCTATTAACTTGTTGGCCCGACCATCTTTCATAGGTATCTATGCATATTCCCAATTGCTCCACCTCACTCACAGAGGCTTTACATTAGAAAATTGCATCGTCCGCATAGAACAAATGGGTAATTGGATGCGCCTTCTTACCAATTTTTAACCCCGTAATCTGCTTTCTAGCTTCAGCCCTCAACACCAATTTGGAAAGAACTTCGCTGCAGAGGATGAACAAGTATGGCAAGAGCGGATCTCCCTGCCTAAGGCCTCTCGAGGGAGCAAAAGGCTGAAGAGGCGCACCATTCAGAAGGATAGAAAATCTCACAGTCGTTACACATTGCATTATCAGCTTACAGAAGTGTTCGTTAAATCCATTGGCCATCAGAACTCGCTGTAAGAAGCTCCATTCTATCCTGTCATAAGCTTTATGCATATCAGTTTTAACCGCCATAAATCCCCTCCTACTTCGGATCCGTTTCATCGTGTGTAAAGCTTCCGCGGCCAAGACTGAACATTCGGCAATCCATCGCCCGGGGAGGAAAGCCGATTGGTAGGGGCTTATCAACTTGTCAAGAATTGGTTTCAATCTATTCGTGATGAGTCTTGCAATAATCTTGTAACCAAAATTGCAGAGGCTTATCGGACGGAATTGATCAAAGGCAGCTGGGCTATCACACTTTGGAATAAGGCAAATGAAAGTACGATTCATCTTCTCCACAAATTTTCCATGTAAGAAAAACTCCTGAACCATCTTACACACATCAGTCCCAACTATATGCCAATATCTTCTGTAAAAGATCCCCGAAAAACCGTCTGGACCAGGGGCTTTCAACGGGTGTAATATCCAAACAACTTCTTTTATTTCTGCTTCAGTGGGACATCGGCACAGATCTAAGTTCTCTTGAGCTGAAACACGAGATTCAAAGAGGGAATCAAAGTCACCAGAGATAACCGGTTGTTTGCTCCGATACAGTTCTTTGAACTTTCTGGTGAAGTAATCCCCAATGGCTCCTCTGTTATATATCCAGGTTATCCCGTCTTCATTGATAGCGTTGATACGATTTCGTCTCCGCCGAATCATTGTAGAAGTATGAAAGAATTTAGAATTACAATCCCCATGTTTCACCCAAAGCTCCCTTGACTTTTGCTTCCAAATCCTTTCCATATTGTGTTCCTTGTCAAGAATTTCTAATTGAATTTCTGCCTCCTCCTGACAAGCTTCCTGGCTTAGTTGTTGTTGCAAAGTATTTAACTTCCCATAGAGCTCTTTAAGCTGCAAATTACACATCCCAAACACATTCCTGTTCCAAATTTTCAGCGCCTGTTTGGTGACCAGTAACTTCTTACATACCCGATAACTTGGCTGCCCAAAGCAAGGTCTCTCCCAAGAATTTCGGACAACTTCCTCACATTCCGGATTCGACGACCAAACCTCCAAGAATCTAAAAGGATAAGCAGGTTGTTTCTCCGTTGGCTGAAGATCGACGATTATGGGGGCGTGATCCGAGGCTAAAATCGGATAGTGAAAGACCTTAGCCTCAGGGAAAAGGGTGCACCAGTCCGCACTCGCCACAGCACGGTCCAATCTTTTCCTAACCGCATCTTGAGATCCTCTAGATTTCATCCAAGTAAACTTTGGGCCAATAAAACCCAAGTCTACTCCGCCAGTATCAATCATAAATTGCTGAAGCAATCTTCCTTCTCAGCTACTATACTCCTGACCCCCACGCTTCTCATCACTACTCACTATTGCAATAAGATCACCACAAACCATCCAATTACCACCCCTGTTCTGAACCAAGTTCGAAATCCATTGCCAAAACGCCCCTTTCTCTTTCCCATACGGCGTGCCATACATGCAAAAGAGAGTCCAAGACACATTACAATCCTTTACAATACAACATTCAAACCCAGAGTTGAATTTGTTTACTATTTGAAGCCTGCATTCCTTCTTCCAAGCAAGACAGAATCCCCCCCCCCCGTTCCCATTGAGGGGATGCCACAAAACTCGCTACAAACAAGCCGAGTAGTCACTTCCAACATCTTTCCTTCATCTACTTTTGTCTCCATTAAAAATAAAACATCAAAAACATCACGCCGAGAGAGTTTTTGCAACGCTCTCCCCGCTGCCGGTCTCCAGAGACCGCGGCGATTCCACGAAAGGCACCTCATGGTGAAGGTGGGGGCATGACCATGGCCGCCTCCTCGCCATCTCCAAAATTTTGGACAAAAGTAATTGGCACATCAACACATTGAGCAAGAACATTGTCAAGATTAATCGGGTTACCTTCCGTCACTTCTTGAATTCGCTTTCTGCCTCTTCTAGTTTTGACTCCCGAGTTAGATTTTTGGATTAAAGTGGATTGATCCCGTAGCCCCTTCCTTCGCCTGGGCTTCAGCCGCCTTTCACTCGTCCCAGGATTGAATGGCTCAATCTGAACCTCCTTCACAGCAGCATCTGTGTCTCCTTCAACATTCAATACCGTTATAGAGCTTGAGCCTACATCATGTCCTTCATTATCAAAGATGGACTCCTTCAATTTCTCTGGGATGGGCTGATACCAAGTTTGAGCTTTTCTTTTCTTGGACCCCAATAGATGGATGATCATTTCAGAGACATTAGGAGGATTGGCAATAAGGGAAGGTTGGGCTTGATACATATTAGTATAGTCCGGCCCAAGCAAATTGCAATACAACTTTTGTAACTCAGGGTCATTGGTGGGCCATTTAAAGTTAGTGGGCTCAGGGAAATGGTGTGGTATTTGTGACTTACAAGTCCAAATGTGGGGGATATCTAAGCTTTGAATTAGGGAAGGCCCAATATCAGGTAATACTTCATTTTCCTCTCCTTGGCCCACATTAGCAAAATTAGGGTTTGGTAATTCCACTAAAGCTTTCTTGAGGGGAATATTCAAAAATTCCACACGTGATTCATCTGTGACAACTCTTTGGACCACATTTCTACCAACTCCTTTTGCCACCTCATCATTCTTCGTACAATCCGTCCGCCCACCACCATGCACAGTACCATGCAACGTACCCTCCCTAGTACGTTTCCCTTTCTCCTCGGATCGGGTTTGCACCGCCATCGCTGGAGCAGGATCGTTCCCAGTTCCCAGAGAAATCGGGCCATGTCTTCTTGTCCATCTTCCTTTCCCTCTGGGATTCTCCTTTGTAAGCTTGACTCCTTCATCACACAAAACCAACTCTCTTTTGTAAGAAGCTGCTGAGAAACAGTTTCCCGGGGGTCCTTCCACTTTAATCCAAGGTCCCTACATACGCACCGCAGCTCCGACAGGAGGAGTCACCCAAGCAGTTGGTGCCAAACACTCTCTGTTGGAATGAGCCAACTTCCCACAGTTAAAACATAAGAATGGAAGTTTTTCATATTTGAACTGAATCCACACTTCCGGATTAGACCCCGACTTAAAGAAAAATCCTGCTGGAATCGGATGACTTAACCACACGTCAATCCAGCATCTCAAGAACCCTCTTCGCACTGTCTCTTTTTTATCCTAGTTACAACCCCCTCTTATCTCTCTTGCTCTATTAATCTCAATATTTAGTGAATGTATGTGTTGGTCAATTTATAGGATTAGGATAGTTAGTAAAACCTAGCTATCACTAAGTCTAATAAAGAAAACTGTTAAAAGAAAAATAAGTACACATAAGCAAGGGATATCTCAAAATCTTTTATCTAGCACTATATATTTGCGGAGTATCAACTCAAGTCTCATATTAAGACCTTTTGAGAAAGTGCCAAAAAATAAATTCTTGAGAGGTTAAGCCCAAAATAGTAAGCGAAAAATATCATACTAATGTAAGGTGAGTTTGCTGTTAATCTACTACAGATTATGAACCAAGATCAATACTTTATTTAGAGCATCACAAACAATATGAAAAACATACCTCCCATATTTGCATTTTCTATTGTTGCTATAACACCAAATTCTTCAATGTATCCCAAGATGGTAGAAGAGGAACCTATGAAAGCAAAACCCTTATTCTCATCACCACACACTCTCTTCACATACTAACACATATTAACCCCTTATATATATCCAACACCTAACCCTAAGGGGCTTTATTATTGGGCTAATGAGTATAATTAGTGGTGGACTATAATTTAATGGGCCAATTATAGTTTTAGGGTGCTCTCATGTGCCTCTAATACATTTATTAATTATTAACCATCCCATTATGGTAGTGAATAAATATTAGGCACATAGTTAATGATTGTGTTTATGGTATTAAGCTCATGATTATATTAGTCCACAATAATAATTCTAACATTTGCGGCTCAACAAAGTACAAGAACAAGAACAACCAAGCTCCAAGCTTCAACAAGCTTTGAGTTTGACCTCCAAATCCAAAATACTTGTCCAAAATTAATGAAACTAATTAAAGATTAGTTATAAAAGCTAGCTATTGTCAAAAATGATATATCCATTAATTAATATTATCTAGCTTTAAACACCTTACTCACCAAAGACTCTTTATTCTCCACCCTTCCTTGCTTCCCAAGAAAACCCAAATTTATTAAACTTTTAATATGACTAGAGGTTAAATTCCACCAAAATTATTTACTCACAGTCTCTCCAAAGAAAGTTAAAAAAAAATGTTACCAATTACAATAAATAAATTAAATTAATGGGATTTGATTGAATATAGGATATATTATATATAAACTATTTAGATACAATAAAATTTGTAATTAAAAGTAAAAAAATTACAACTAATAATAAATAATAGCATTCTTATGTTGTAATAAAAGGTTCGTGACTAAAGATAATTATTATAAAAATAAAAATTTATTGTAATTAAATGTGTTTTTAGTCACAATATTTGTTGTGACTAAAACTTAACTAGTGACAACTTGTATCTAAATACTATATTTTAATCATAAGTGATTTTTTGTTGTGACTAAAAGTCACATTTAACTAGTCACAAAAAAATTATATTGTGACTAAAAAATTGTCACTAATTATAGTTTTTTTTAGTATATATATAGATATATAAATAAAGAGAATTACTAAAACGTCTTATTGCTTGAATTATTTGCTAAGTCTTTGTGATATAAGGCAGCATCCGAGAGATGCCTCCCGGAGAAGGCATGCTGAGCTCCATACGCTCCCGGATGCCCAAGTAATACTAAGGCATCTCCGCGAGGTGTCAGACTTCCCCTGAGCAGTCAATTCGCATTTAATGCCGCATGGGAGGAAACGTGTTGGGACTGCTACACGCAATAAAATCTGACGGCACAACCCCCAAACTGCAGCTGCGAAGTAATGATCATTAAGTCTATTGACGGTTACACTGTGAAGAGTCACATCAGTCAAAAGACAATAAAGACATTCCACATAAAAGCCCTACTACACCTAGGGACTTGACCATGCATTACTCATGGTATATTCATTGGGAATACCCATCTTTATAGATTTTACAGATACACATGTACAATAATCCTAGGGATTACCCCACCAGAAACACTATAAATACCCCCTCAAAGCTCATTAAATGGGGTCGAGAATTTTGGGTTGCATAAGAGCAAGAAGAGTAAATACTCACCAAGAAAATTCTCTGTATTTATAAGAGTAAATACTCACCAAAAACATTCTCTGTATTAAATACATCCATAAATAACACAGACTCATGGACTAAGGCTCATTAACGCCCCAACCACGTAAAAATCCTCCTCTAATTTTCTTACAGTTCTCGAATCTTATAATATTTTATTGGTTGCCGAAAACCTCGGTCAACATTTTGGTGCTTTCATTGAGAGCTGAAGAAAGCTTATGCAAAAATACACTTCACGTTACAAAAATGGTGGAGACTAGAAGTACTCGTCAACCTCGCCCTCTAGAGGATGCTCAAGATCCAAATGAGGAAGACGTAGCCTCAAGAGCAGCTGAAGGCTCTGAGGAAGAAGAAGGAATTCTCGACGATGACTACGAGGGAAACCTCAATGAGTATGCCTACGATGAAGGTAGCTACTCAGAGTTGGTGCTTCTAAGGCAAAAAGCTATCGATCACGAAGCTGAGATCGAAGCCCAAAAAGCGCAAAACCAAAAAACGCAAGAGGTGATGCTGGCCATGCAAAAAGCCATGGAGGCGGCTGGCATCCACGTGCATCCCAAGGCAATGACTGCTGGGCCTGGCCAGGAACCAGAGGAATCCTCGCCTAGCACCCAACAGCGAAGATCTAGGGAGCCTAGCCCCATAAGGTATCCTGTAAAGACCGCTTAGTTTAATTTAGAAATTTACAGTTAATCATGTTTAATTATGAAAAATTATTTATAGCTATTTAAATAATTATTATACTGTTATTATTGAATTCAAAGATGCATTTTTATGTCATTTAGTAGTTTTCATAATTTTGCATTTCCGGTGCCCGGTAACATGGAACTCGGTGTTTGGCTCAGTAAAATCACAACTTAGTATGTTAGTAGTTTGGAACGGTTTATTAGACATTGGGAATGTCGGGAATGGCCGGGAATTTAGAATTACCCCTTTAGTGTTATTCTTGTTATTTTAGTGTGGAGGGGCAAAATGGTCTTTTTGCCCCAATGATATTTTGTCCTTTAGTGGGCTTTATTTAATTGAATTATAGGTTTTATTTAATTATGTGTTGGCTGAAGTAAAAGAGGTTATGTGGCATTTCAATTTCATTTTTTCTTTCAAACTTAGAAAATCACAAAATTTTTAAAGGAAAACTCTCTGTCTCTTTTCCTCTCTCTATTCGGCCCTTTGAGCAGCAAGAAAAAGGGAATTTTCTCTTGGGATTCTAGTGATTTTTCAGCAAGTTAGTGTGATCATTGAAGAGGTATTTATTGTCTAGCTTTTCTTCCTTTGTTTTCCTGAAAAAAATGATGAAAAATATGAGTTATGCATGGATGATTTTAATGTTGTTGCTGCTGCTAGTTGTTGTTGTTATTTCTATGTTTAAAATGTTGATTTAAATATGTTTAGTTAGGTTGAAATGCATGCTAGTTGTTCTTGCTTTAGTTGGTTAGTTTTCTTGTTAAAAAGCTATAGTTTTCAAGTGAAAATTGAGGTTTTGGTGGCTGTAGTGTTTGCATGAATTAGGGTTAGTTTTCTGCAGTGTTCTTATGCTTGTTTAGGTAGTTCTAAGCTAGTTTTGAGGCTTGTAAGTGAGCTTTAGCCAAGTTTGAGTTTGAACTCAAAGCTTGGAGCTCACATGGTGATTTTCATTTCTGTGCTTTCTGGGCTGTGTTGAAGATTTAGAATTGTTATTTGGGTCCTATAGAACAGGTCTGGAAGGTTTGAGGTTGTTTGGGTGTGATTTGGTTGAGTTATGAAATTTTGAATTTCTGCCTGCGAGGAACCGGAATTTCGGTTGTGCATCCGGAATTCCGGATGGGTTTTGAAAATTCCCAGAACCGGAATTCCGGTTGGGCAACCGGTCTACTGGTTGGGGAAATTTCAGAAACCCTAGTTTTCCTCGATTTTATGTTATTTGGGGTATTGCCATGCTTTTTATCGATAGGGAAACTTTTAGTTCCTAGTTTAAGGCCCCGGGAAGTGATTTAGCGTATCACTTATAGTGTTGTGATTTTTATGGTTTAGGAGCCTGTAATCCGCCGCGCAGATAGTTCCAGTCAGGTTGACCGGCACACCTGAATTCGAAATCCAGGTAAGATTAGTATAACAGTATGCATATGTAGATTACATGTTTAGCGTGCATGTAGGAAGCCTGTTAGATTACATTAGATATGTATGTTGGCTTCGAACCATCCAACTGTGTCACGTCAGTACAGGCTGGAGTATGACCAGCAGCCGGAGTATGACCGGTTCGACCGATTAGGCTGACACTGTATCACGTCGGTACAGGCTGGAGTATGACCGGTTCGACCGATCAGGCTGATACTTAGGTTGGTGGTTCCGTACTATTTGACGTATCACGTCTGTACAGGCTGGAGTATGACCAGCAGCCGGAGTATGACCGGTTCGACCGATCAGGCTGATACTGTAACACGTCGGTACAGGCTGGAGTATGACCAAGAAATGAGTATGACCGGTTCGACCGATTAGGCTGTTACTTGTCAATAGTACCGTCCCTATGAACATTCAGAACTCAGTACCGTGTTGGACACGGCAGTTAGGGGGACTCAGTATCGTGTTGGACACGGCAGTTAGGGTTATGGTCAGGGGTATGGGCGTCTGATCATGACCGGGATTTATGTATGAGTATTATTATGCTTTTCTTACTGAGTCTGTCGACTCACAGTGCTAAGTTTATGTGTAGGTAAGGGCAAGGCTAGAGCTGATGGACCGTGAACGAGCCTATAAAGATTGTACATGTCGGGGCGGTTAGGCCTGGAGCGTACGATCATCGGGACAGCGAGGCTATTTTTGTAACTAGTCGCTAGGCGACAAATATTTTGTATAGACAGTAAACTTTTGTAAATGATTTTGTAATCGGGATCCCGAGTATTTTGTATAAATATTTTACAAGTTTAATTAAAAAGCAAAAATTTTAATTAATCATGTTTTCCATAAACCTCGTTGATTAGCAACGAGCTGCACAGCATGTTTAAAAATCACGTAATACGCCTATGCTAGTTAGGGTGTTACATATCCCGTCGAAGGGAACCAAAAGAAAAACCTACCTCTACCCCTGGGCGAAAGAAAAAGGCGTAGGATCCGCGAAAGGTCCGCTCAAATTTCGCGAAAGGGAAAGGTCCGCAGAGGGGCAAGCTCCAAAAAGGGAGTCTTGGCCCTCAGGATCGAGAGGACCGAAAAAGCGTTTTCGTGCACCAAGAGCCCGAAGGTAGAGGAAGAAGAGGACAGAGATGTCCTCCCGTTGATTTGAGAAATCAAATCAATGGGAATCAAGGTGACCTCCAGGATCACCTTGACCAAAAGAAATACGGGCTCGCGGTCTCCACGGGAACGTTAAATGAAGGAATCATGGCGGAGCTCGCCATACTCCGAAAAGATATCGCTCGAGTCTCACGGAGACAAAAAGGGGACGACTCCGACTCAGACTGTGAGGACCGGGAGCCATGTGCTAAGCACATCCTGGAAGCAGAGCTTGTTGGAAATTATTTTACCAGGATCTAGATTTACTAACAAGTATGTTGGATTAACAACCTAATATGAATTCTAAAACAATGAAAATAAACACATATAAAGTTAGAATACCTTACAGTGGGTGCAGCGGAATATAATGACTCCTTCCGTTCAGATCTCTAGCCCTTGATTCCTTTCTGTAGCAGAGCACCACCAAGATCTGAACCTGGATCTTCTTTTCTCCTTCTTTGATGCAGAAATTCCATAGTCTTACATACTATGATTGAGATACCACTTGATGTGTGTGGACACTACTCATCTCACAAGGATTTGGAAATTTTCTCTCTTTTCTCTCTCTTATTTTCGTGGGTTTAAGCTTACAAGAGAAGAGAACAAAGGTTGCTTTATATAGGGAGAAGGGAGAGCACAACTTTCCAAATAAAACAGTTTCCTTAATTACTGTGTAATCAATTAACTACCTTATTTAGTGTGATCCACCACTTTCTTATTTTTCCTAGGCTTTGATTAGCAATTACATGGCAATTAAAATTGAAAATAATAATTGGGAAAATCACAAAGAGGTGGCCGGCCATAGGGTGATATGGGCCTCACTTGGATTTTGCAGTTTCCTCAATTTTATTTCTATTTCTCCAAAAAATGCTATTTTTCCAATTCTAATCATTTAAATGCCAAAACTAATTATTTAATAACTAAAATAGATTATTAAATAATATTGTCATTTAAAATAATTATTAATTAGACATGCAAAGTCTCTCAATTAATAATTAAACCTAGAAACTCTTTTATTTACGATTTCATCCTTAAACTGTGAGAATTCATAAAGTAGACATAGTCTAACTTTTAGAATTATAATTGATTAATTAAAATCAATTAACTGAGTCTTACAAGCAGTATGGTCTCAACTAGTATGGGGACCATGGGTCTATATGACTGAGCTTCCAATAAGTTGAACCGAATTTACCAAGTAAATTCCCTAACTTATTAATTCCTCATTGAATCCACACTTAGAACTTGGAATTGCACTCTCAGTCATATAGAACGCTCTATATGTTCCACGATATAGACACGTTATTAGTTATCCATTGTTATAACCCTAATGTGATCAATGATCCTCTATATAGATGATCTACATTGAAAAGGCACTACTGTTACCACTACACCTTCAATGTATTTTATCCTTAAAACACTTAACCCTGTATAAATGATATTTCACCTAAGTGAAATGAGATCTCCACCATTTATCTTCGTTTGGTTAAGCTCGAAGGAAATCATCCTTTACTTCTATTTGCCAGATAGAAGCGATAGATTCCATATTTATGTTAGCGCTCCCACTCAATTGCACTACCGTGTTCCCAAAATGTAAATATCACCCTAACCCAAAAGTAGGCTTAACTTAACAAATCAAAGAACACGAATAACACTCTTGAGATTGAGCCTAACCATATCAGGATTGAGATCATTTGATCTAGGATCAACAGGTGATATTGAATTGAATAGATATTACAGTAAATTTTAATATATCTAATCAAAGTTCAATATCGGTCCCTTCCGATGTATACTCCATACCTCCGATACTGGTAAACTTTGCCAATGTCCTGGAAAGGACATAACACTTTTCCAAGGTGTAAGAATACCTATCGCTGATTATACCATGTCAGTCTAAATCCAGTGTTCTGACAAATCAGGGAATAAACTTTTGAACATATAATTAAGATTATATTCCACTGTGCTGACAACACTATAATCTTAACAAACTCATATGTTCTGGACTTAAAAAGAATTCATACATTATATACATATAATCATGAAATAAATCATGTGAACCATGCAACATAAAATGTTATTTCTGATCTTTATTAATAAGTAAATCTGATTATATGAAATGAGTTTTATTTAGGGCATAAAACCCAACAAACTCCCACTTGCACTAATATAAAACAAAAAGTACATTTCAAATAATCATTAACACCTTGATATACCAATCAAGTGTAATAGTAGTAAACTCCTCGTAATAGGATCTGACAGGTTGAAATAAACACAACCTCTTCTCCACCATTACTCTTCCTTAATCACAAAAATCCTTGATAATGTGAAATTCCTCTCTATATGTCTACTCTCTTGGGATACTTGATTCTATACTTTTTGGCAACTACTCTTTGGTTATTCAGGAAGTAACCCTAGTAGTTAAGGCAAGTTGGAACGGTGCCACAAAAGTATAGAACTTTCCTTAGACTGAATAAGTATCTTTCCTGCAACTTTTAACATTCAGTCTCTCTCTGGTAGACCAAGAGATTTCAGATAGGTTTTTACACTTCTCCAAAATCGCTACTCCACCCCCAAAGTAATCACCATCTCATCAGCTGACTTTCTAGCACACAGGCAAGTCTCGAAATCTGATGTGGTGTAGTCTAAGAGTTTCAAAACCACCCTTATTGACTAACATATAGTTCCTCTTCGTAATCTTAAAATTTACTTGATTGTCTTCCAATGTTCCTCTCCTGGATTAATCTGATACTTACTCATTACTCCCACTCAACAGCAGGTGTCTGGTCTAAGGCATACTAAAGCATATCTGAGACCTCTCACTGTTGATTTAAGAAATTCTTCCATGGATTTATCTTCTCTGGAATAGTTGAAACTTTTCCTTAGATAAATAAAATCTATGCCTAGAAGTTGTGAAGCTTCTATAGATTGCCATTGGAAAGAAAATGCTCCAGCATCTTATGCTTGCATTAGAGTAAGTAATTACCAGGTATACCACAAGCTATAGGTTCAGATAAACTCAAACCTATAATACTAGGAACAGGAAGTTTTGTTAAGTCCATTGAATAGACTTATGAACAAAAATTTCCTTTCATGTTCTTGTAATAGAAAACTTTAGGTTACTCCATGTGAATGGATCAAACCATAGTTCTATTGGCTTTCTTCTTAGTTTCTTATCTTGACAATCCATTACTTGTTTAAACTCACAATGGATTTTAATCACTAGTGTCTTCCAAGTTATAAGAAGGTGAGTTCCTAGAAACTCTCCCTCTACAACAAGGTACCGTGAACTATGTCTAAGAAAACTAAATGGTATAGACCTCTTCGGTTGTGTCAAGACAACAGAGGCAGTGGGATTATCTTGTAACGAACAAGATGATAGAACACTTATGGAATCAAGAAAAACTTATCTCCTTTATTTGCTACTTTACTTTCAGACTTAGTCATTTTCTTAGAAAAGTAGTATTTGTTTAAACAAACACTTTCTTATCTAATGACTATGGGATGATCCACCCATAATCACTTAGAATAGCTAACAAACATGCAAAACAAGGTTCTAGCTTTTCTTAAGACTTCGATTAGGTCATCCATGAATCCAGTAATGATTTACATTAAGTATACAACCATTACATCATTCTGAAATTTTATTACCATATAAGGATTTAGGCAACGACTAGTAACTAATCATCAATATGCAACTCGAATTTCTGGGGAGGTAAGGTTAGATATAATTCAAAATCAAATTAATGATCTTTGAACTGCATATCTACTACCTTTTTCTCCACCCCTATCAGTTCGCAAGATCTTTAACCACTTACCTTCACCATTGCTAGAAATTCATGAAATCTTTCAAACATTTCAAATTTCTTTTGCATAACGTAAAATCTAGAGTGGTCGTTTTAAGAATACAACGAAAACTCATATCCACCCCTGAATGTACATCCATCTGCGAATGAGATGAACTTACTTTCATTGGATATAGGCATATTAACTATTTGCAGAGAATGATCTTGTCAAAACCCCTATGAACAAGATACAAATGCCATAGATTTATAAAATATGTGGTTGCATCTTTTGATGACTTAAGTTTAGTTACATCAAAGAGTTCTTAGAATAGTGCAAGTGGATTCTGGTCACAGAATACTAAACTCATACAGTTTTAAATCCATTGAAAAAAAATGGTTATGAAACACTTATGAAAGTGTAACTGTATAATTAGTAATTCTTTCTTGGACCACCACTACTAATCTAACTCTATGATTTGCCTATACAAGTAGGAGATATCTAAGATTGAGGATTTATATCATTTAGGGATAGAATTCTGGGAATATAATCATATGCGTCATCTAATGTCTTAAGAGAAAATAAGACTTTATATGATTTATAGACCATTCATCCAATGATATGTCATTAAGCTGATTCGAAATGAATAAGCTAAGAGGAATTAGGATAATTTCGTTTTAAATAAGAATCCAACGATGCTCCGATTAGCTAGAGTCAAAGTAATCTTATTTATACAATCTTCTTGTTTCATATTGTAAAACACTAGTCTAAGGTGTCATCAATTGATGAACAACTAGATGTTGCATATACAATATTTATCTTTCGAGATCTAACACTATTATGTTAGTCTAATGGTGAAAATCCATTAGGGATTTATCTCATTAGAAAAACAAATCAAGTTAGACCAACAATGAAGATTCGAAATTAAACTACAATTTAATAACAGAAAATAACATGGTTCAATACAAATTCATACACAATTCAGAAATTATTAAGCACATAGCAAGTAGGAATGACAAGTGAAAATACTAAAACATACAATCCTAAATAATTTCCAAGGTTTTCAACAAAATGATATCAGTGTCCCATTTAGGCGAGAGTCAAAGCTACCATTCATTGAATAGAGTTGTCAGCTTATCTAAAATGATCAACATTCTAGCAACCTTTTATTCGATCAAGATGTGAATCCGCGTTGTCCCGTTTAGGCGAGAGTCAAGGCTATTCTATCTTATGAGCTTCCACCATTGTTTCATATTCTTGCAAGTCTTATACAGTCGCCACCATTAGGGTGGTCATAAACTATATAAAAAACTTACAAGATTACTTATCTTTCGAGATTAAACGGTGCTAACTTGCTAATGAACGTTCCTCCATTAGGGAGGATTACTCACTAAAATAATAGCTATGTAAAACCAACAATGGAGATCGAATATCCTTATAAGAATAAAGCTCATTATTTAATGAAGGGTTGTATTTTCTTCTAATATTTATTTTAATCCATTTATTTTAAATATATATTTATTTAATTAAAATTTCTAATTTAGAATAAAATATTCTAAATATAAATTTTAATGTAATATTTATAAATTATACTTAGATGGATAAATAACGTGAATTATTTCCATCTTAGTAATAATTTCCATAAATATTTAGAAAATTATTCAATTTAAGTTGTTTCAAAATTAATTTAAATTAATTTACAACTCAAATTTAATTTTCAATAAATATATATTGCATTTCGAAAATGCTTTAAAATAAAATAAAAATAAATCCTGAAAAATTACCTTAATTTTATGTTGGCCCAAAATTAATAAAAATTAATTTTCAACAAAAAATATAATTTTCCTATTTAATTAAATATCTAAGAAAAATTTCAAATATTTAAGTATCATGATTAAAAATCAACTTAAATATTAATTTTCTATTTAATTAAATACACTAGAAAAATACTTCAAGCAAAACAGATAATATCTATCTAGACTTTCATAGACTAATTAATCCAATTTCTAATTATAATATATTTTAGTTCATTTATTTTAATTAACCATTAAATGAAAAAGTTATTGATTTAAGTTGGTCCAAAATTAAATAAATAATTTTCAACTTTAATCTATTTTTCAAATAAAATTCGAAATTTCTGCATTAAAGAAATGCAATTTCAAAATTTTGGGAAATGATTAATAAAATAAAATAAAATAAAATATATTTTGAAAATTATTTAAACTTAAGTTATTCTGAAATAAGATTTCAAACTTAAAATAATTTTCAACTTTAATTAAATAACATGAAAATAACAATATTAAAGTATCATGATGAAAATCAACTTAGATATTGAAATTTTCAATTTAATTAAATGTATTAAATTCAAGAAATAAATAATTAAGTAAAGAGGAAACTTAATTATTAATTCTAGTTTAATACTAGGAAAATATACTAAATTTAGATTGTACCAAAATTAAATAAGAAATAATTAATTTCACAATCAATGATATTTTCCTATTTAATATTAGAAATAATAATTAGTACTAGAAATATCTATCTAGAATATATCATTAACTAAGTGTTTTTCTAAAATTAACTTTAAAATATTACAATGAAAAATAAATTTCATATATTTTAAAAGTTAATTATGTTGCTAATTCAATTTTAATTAGGTTAGACTAATATAATTAACCTAATACAATTATTTAAATAAGGCAAATGGGCCTTCACAATTGGGGTAGTTCATGTGAGGGGGAGCTGGGTTCAGTATGTCGTACCCACTTCTATTGGCCCCCAACTCTCACACAAGGCCCAAAAGAGAGGAATTTAACCTTTAAATAAATAATTGTTATTCATTGAATAAGCCCAAATCTAATTGGGCCTAAATAAATTTCCTTATGTCAAAATTTATTTTAGCAACCTAGTCCATTTACTTAGTAAAAACTTAAATGGGCTTCCTATATGCATCTAAGCCCAATAGCAAACATATAGGCTCACACAGGTCAAATGATTTGGATGGGCCCTATCATGTTACTAGGTTTACACAGATGAAAGAAGTACAAAATTTACCTGTTACAAATTATTTATAAGATCTATTGACAATTGGATTATGATTAAAATCAGATCATTGGATCTGTCAACAAGTTAATCATAGCAATTTAGATCAGATAAATAATAGGTTTGTTAAAAAGAGTTTTTGAATAAATAATATAAATAAACAAACATTGTCCATGTAACAGATGTGAAATAAGATATTAATATAATTAAATTATTATTCTTAAACTAGCCAAATAAAGGAAACTAATTTTAAAATATCTAGGTTTATTTGAATCAAATAAATTAAATATCTAATAAGATCAATGATTTGAAAGGAAAGAATCTTCAATATCACTTTCAGATCTTATAATTTAATAAAATAAACCAATTTTAAAATAGATTTGGTTAGATAATTATTATTTTAGGAATAAAATAATAAATGAATAATAATTACCATAATTATATGTCAAAATATCTCAAATTAAGCAATATTCAAATCTCTACAAAAATATCTATGTTATTTAAATATTTAAGATATAATTTATAAATTTCTAATAAGGAAAAAATGATATATATATAGAAAAAATATCATTTTTATACTTATAATTTATAAATAATTAAATATTTAACAAAATAACAAATTTTTGAATTTGAAAAATATTATGGTAAGTATATCTATAAAAATATCTATGTTAATTTCAAATTTATTAATTATTTAATTTGTCATATAAGATAATTTTAATATAATATTTTAAATAAAAAGACAAAGTTATCTATTAATTTAAAATATCTTAAATATCAAAATATCTAATCTTATAATTAAATAATAAATAAATATTAAAGAAGTTAACAAATTTTTAAATCTGACCATAATAGGAAATATTTAAAATTGGAAACATTCCAAAATAGAAATATTTAAAAATTGAAAAAATTCCAAATTGAAAATATTTAAAATTGGAAACGTTTCAATTTAGAAATATTTAAAAAAGGAAAAATGAATTTTGGGAAAAAAATCCCAAAAATCGCAATTTTGGGAAAGTGGCTGCATGCAGCAGCCCAAGAGGCTGCCAGCAGCCTGTCTACGCGCGCGGACGAGGGAGGGGCGCCGAGAAAACTCAACGCTTGCAGGGTCTTCGTGGGCGGACGCACGGGCGTGCTGCTTGTCATACGCGCGCGCAAGGAGGACTGATCCGAGGGTCTGGTGCGCATGAGCACCACCCTCGACAGCCTTGTATCCCGATTTTCCAAAATTCATAACTTTTTCAATTTTTATCGGAATCGAGTTCCGTAAAAACGAAAATTGTTCAATTTTTCACAAGGAATCCAAATAAAATATTTTCAAAAATTGAAAAAATATATTTCATGGAAAAAGTTCGTACAACATTAACATTCATCACAAAACACATAAACCAACATGAAACCATCCATATCAACACAGAAACATGCAAATTATCGTTTTAATTCATATTGCATGAAAGTAAATCATTACCATAGCTCTGATACCAGTTGTTGGAAATTATTTTACCAGGATCTAGATTTACTAACAAGTATGTTGGATTAACAACCTAATATGAATTCTAAAACAATGAAAATAAACACATATAAAGTTAGAAAACCTTACAGTGGGTGCAGCGGAATATAATGACTCCTTCCGTTCAGATCTCTAGCCCTTGATTCCTTTCTGTAGCAGAGCATCACCAAGATCTGAACCTGGATTTTCTTTTCTCCTTCTTTGATGCAGAAATTCCATAGTCTTACATACTATGATTGAGATACCACTTGATGTGTGTGGGCACTACTCATCTCACAAGGATTTGGAAATTTTCTCTCTTTTTTCTCTCTTATTTTCGTGGGTTTAAGCTTACAAGAGAAGAGAACAAAGGTTGCTTTATATAGGGAGAAGGGAGAGCACAACTTTCCAAATAAAACAGTTTCCTTAATTACTGTGTAATCAATTAACTGCCTTATTTAGTGTGATCCACCACTTTCCTATTTTTCCTAGGCTTTGATTAGCAATTACATGGCAATTAAAATTGAAAATAATAATTGGGAAAATCACAAAGAGGTGGCCGGCCATAGGGTGATATGGGCCTCACTTGGATTTTGCAGTTTCCTCAATTTTATTTCTATTTCTCCAAAAATGCCATTTTTCCAATTCTAATCATTTAAATGCCAAAACTAATTATTTAATAACTAAAATAGATTATTAAATAATATTGTCATTTAAAATAATTATTAATTAGACATGCAAAGTCTCTCAATTAATAATTAAACCTAGAAACTCTTTTATTTACGATTTCATCCTTAAATTTTGAGAATTCATAAAGTAGACATAGTCTAACTTTTAGAATTATAATTGATTAATTAAAATCAATTAACTGAGTCTTACAAGCAGTATGGTCTCAACTAGTATGGGGACCATGGGTCTATATGACCGAGCTTCCAATAAGTTGAACCGAATTTACCAAGTAAATTCCCTAACTTATTAATTCCTCATTGAATCCACACTTAGAACTTGGAATTGCACTCTCAGTCATATAGAACGCTCTATATGTTCCACGATATAGACACCTCATTAGTTATCCATTGTTATAACCCTAATGTGATCAATGATCCTCTATATAGATGATCTACATTGAAAAGGCATTACTGTTACCGCTACACCTTCAATGTATTTTATCCTTAAAACACTTAACCCTGTATAAATGATATTTCACCTAAGTGAAATAAGATCTCCACCATTTATCTTCATTTGGTTAAGCTCGAAGGAAATCATCCTTTACTTCTATTTGCCAGATAGAAGCTATAAATTCCATATTTATGTTAGTGCTCCCACTCAATTGCACTACCGTGTTCCCAAAATGTAAATATCACCCTAACCCAAAAGTAGGCTTAACTTAACAAATCAAAGAACACGAATAACACTCTTGAGATTGAGCCTAACCATATCAGGATTGAGATCATTTGATCTAGGATCAACAGGTGATATTGAATTGAATAGATATTACGGTAAATTTTAATATATCTAATCAAAGTTCAATATCGGTCCCTTCCGATGTATACTCCATACATCCGATACTGGTAAACTTTGCCAATGTCCTGGAAAGGACATAACACTTTTCCAAGGTGTAAGAATACCTATCGCTGATTATACCATGTCAGTCTAAATCCAGTGTTCTGACAAATCAGGGAATAAACTTTTGAACATATAATTAAGATTATATTCCACTGTGCTGACAACACTATAATCTTAACAAACTCATATGTTCTGGACTTAAAAAGAATTCATACATTATATACATATAATCATGAAATAAATCATGTGAACCATGCAACATAAAATGTTATTTCTGATCTTTATTAATAAGTAAATCTGATTATATGAAATGAGTTTTATTTAGGGCATAAAACCCAACAGAGCTCCCCAAAAATTTTAAGATGCCCGATATGGCAGCTTATACCGGGAACTCCGATCCAAGCGACCACTTGTCGCGGTTTAACCGTGTCATGACAGTCATGAGAGTCAGTAATGACGCGAAATGTCTGTGCTTCCCGCTTACTCTAAGTGGGTCCGCGGAGGAATGGTTCAGGATCCGTGGGGTGTTGGAACAAGTTGCAGACCAACTTCCGGAGACAATTTTATCGACGCACGAAAGGTCAACCTGGAGGTCAGTGCCTTGACTAACATCAAGCAACTGCCCACCGAGACCTTGAAAAACTACATAAAGAGGTTCCGAGAGGAAGCCTCGAAGAACAAGAAAGTTGATGACGGAGAACAACTTGCCCTTCTCCAGGCAGGCATCCGTACAGGGACTCCCTTCTGGAACGAATTACAACAGGAAGGAGCTGCAAGCCTTCAGGACTTCCAGAAGAGAGTCCAAAAGTATATCAACCTTGAAGAGGCCCAAATAGTGGCCTATGGAGGATACTATCCCACCGGGATAGCAGGGTACATGCCCGGAGCACCGCCCTCGGGTACTGTCCCGACCGCGGCTCCACCAATGAGCGACATACAGTTCTCTGCTACTCCCGGATATAGTCAGGGCCAGGCCTTGGCACCCGCATCATCCCATTTTGGAAATCCCTTAGGGATAAAAGCTCCCTCGCATTCCGCTCCAACCGCTAGCCTGGCAGGCCCTTCCCAGGGCTCAAGGAGTAAACGATCCTATAAAGGCAGCACCCGGACGGAGGAGAAACGCCAAAAAAGGGGGTACACTCCCCAGTACACCCAGTACACAGAGCTGACGGACTCCCAAGAGCGTGTGTACTTTGCTACTAGGCAAAATACGCACTACAGGAGACCACCTCCCTTATACAGGGACAACTCTCGGAGGGATTCAAACAAAAGATGCGAGTACCACAACGACGTTGGGCATAGCACCAACGAATGAAAAAATCTCAAGGACGAGATTGAAAACCTGATCCGATTGGGCCACCTCTATGAGTGGATCAAGAATCTGCTGCCTCACCTCACTCCAGGCCAGGCGACAGGGGTTGTGCCACAGGGAACACCAGGGGGTGCAGCAGGAGTATTGGCTCCAGTTGCTCCCGCCGGCGATGCCCAGCACGTCCCCGGTCTGCCGCCTAGACCCAACGGGAGAGTAGCCATGATCTCCGGAGGACCCCATATTGGAGGAACCACCCGCAAAGAACTAAAGCGGTATGCGGGGGCCGTAAAGCACAATGAGGTTTGGGAGGTTACTCAACTCCCAGCTCAAAGGCCCCGGCTGATGGATCAACCCATCACGTTCACGGAAGAAGACGCCAAGACGGTGTGCTTCCCTCATCATGATCTGTTGGTCATTGAGACCCCCATCGCCAATAAAGTGGTGGCTAGAGTCCTGATTGACAACGGAAGTTCCGTGAACCTACTTTTCAAGGGGGCCTTCATTGCAATAGGCCTGACGGACCGATACCTCTCACCCAGCGGTTCCCAACTCACAGGGTTTAACGGAACAACGCTTATCCCAATGGAAAAGGTGAGGCTTCCCGTCACTTTGTGCCCGAACACCCCCCAAAGCACGTTCAAATACTGTACTTTTGTGGTGGTGGACAGCCCGACCGCTTATAACGCGATCCTCGGCCGACCGGCCCTAGTAGATTTTGGCGCAGTCACATCCATTCGGCACCTGTGCTTAAAGTTCCCTACCCAGGAAGCTGGAATAGGAACGGTGAGAGGAAATCAGGGGGAGGCAAGGCAATGTTACAATGTTGCAACCCACCTGCCCGTACTGATGGTTCGGGAAACCGTCGAGCCAGGAATGGCTGAAGAAGATGAGTTGGACCCCCGGGTGGGGTCTGAAAAAATTGTGGAACCAATGGAGGGTGTCGAGGAAATATCAGTGTGCGACCTCGACTCCACCAAAGTACTCCGGCTGGGAAAAAGCCTAGATCCGGAGGAAAAAGAAAGAATAATAAAAACACTGAAGGGCGCCATCGACATTTTTGCATGGCGCCAAGAGGACATGACCGGCATAAGTCCCCATGTCATCACCCACGTCCTCAACGTCAACCCGGACATGCCACCAGTCCAACAAAAGCGACGCCCCCTCGACTCGGTAAAGGCCGAGGCCCTAGAGAAAGAGGTGGACAAGCTTCTGACGAACAGCATGATCCGAGACGTATACTATCCGGAATGGCTAGCCAATCTGGTCCTGGTGCCCAAGCCGAACAGAACTTGGCGAGTTTGTATAGATTTCACCGATCTAAACAAAGCTTGTCCGAAGGACTGCTTCCCGCTGCCCAGGATCGACCAAATGGTAGATGCCACTTCCAGATTCAAATTACTATCCTTCATGGACGCCTACGCCGGGTATAACCAAATAAAGATGCACACGGCGGACCAAGAGTGCACTAGCTTCAGGACCGATAAGGGGGTATACTGCTACCTGGTCATGCCTTTCGGACTGAAGAACGCCGGAGCGACCTACCAGAGGATGGTCAACCGGATGTTCAAGGGCCTCCTGGGGCGAAACATGGAGGTATACGTGGACAATATGCTCGTCAAGTCCAAAGCATGCAATAGCCACGCAGACGATTTGAAGAGTGTTTTGAGGTAGTCCGGAGATACAGCATGAAGCTCAACCCAAAGAAGTGCACCTTTGGGGTCAAATCAGGAAAATTCCCGGGCTTCATCGTGAGCCAGAGGGGGATTGAGGCAAACTCAGAAAAAATCCAAGCTCTCCTGAGCATGCCATCTCCCAAGAAGCATAAAGACGTGCAGAGCCTAACCGGAAAGGTTGCTGCCCTGAGCCGTTTCATCTCCCGGTCTACAGACAAGTGCATCCCCTTCTTCAACATATTGAAGAAGTGTCAAAAGTTTGAATGGTCGGACGAGTGAGAGGAGGCATTCAAAAAATTGAAAGAACATATGGCCAAGCCCCCCATCCTATCAAAACCCGTTCTCGGAGAAGACCTATTCCTATATTTGGCCGTATAAGAGCACGCGGTCAGCGCTGCTCTAGTCCGGGAAGAAGAGAAAACTCAACATCCCGTGTACTATGTTAGCAAGCGCATGATAGGAGCCGAGACACGGTACCCCGTCATCGAAAAACTGATTTTCTGCCTTCTAATGGCCTCCAGAAAACTAAGGCCATATTTCCAAGCACACCCGATCAAGGTACTGACCAATCACCCACTCCGGCAAGTCCTACAAAAACCATAAGCATCCGGTAGGCTCCTCAAGTGGGCAATGGAGTAAATTCAGTTCGACTTAGACTACGTTCCCCGAATCTCCATAAAAGGCCAAGCCTTGGCAGACTTCATTACCGAATGCAACGACGCTGAGGCAACCGCGAATACGCCAACTCCATCAATCCCCACATGGAGAGTGTTTGTGGACGGAGCCTCCAATGAAATGGATCCAGAGCGGGGGTGGCAATGATATCCCCGACCGGACTTCGACTCCAGGCAGCCCTACGGTTCGACTTCTCAGCTTCAAACAACGAGGCCAAATACGAGGCCTTGATAGCAGGGCTGAGGCTAGCGAAGGCCGTAGGGGCCAAAAGAGTGGAAGTCTACAGTGACTCCCAGCTGGTCGTAAATAGGATATCAGGAGAGTACCAAACATGTGGCGAGCGAATGGCCACGTATGTAACAATAGTCCGGGAGCTGCTCCACGAGTTCACAGACTATAAAGTAGAAAGAATCCCCCGGGAAAAGAATGCTCACGCGGACTGTCTGGCTAAGTTAGCTTCAAATAGTGAAATCGAAGGGCTGGGGGTAGTACCAGTGGAACGCTTGGCAGAGCCAAGCATCAAAGTAAAAGAGGCCGTAACAACGGTTAGGCAAGAACCCAGCTGGATGGTCCCCATCATAGAATACATAACAAAAAGTGAGTTTCCCCAAGAAAGGGCACTGTCTCGAAAGATTCAGTATCAGGCTCATTGTTATGTAATGATGGATCAAATTCTCTACCGAAGAGGACTCAGCATGCCTTATTTAAGGTGTGTATCGGACCCTGAAGCTAGACAAATCATGCTAGAGGTCCACGAAGGGTTCTGTGGAGATCATACAGGAGGACCCAGTCTCTCAAAGAAAATATTGAGACAGGGATACTTCTGGCCAACAATGAAAAAGATTGTATAAACTACGTCCAAAAGTGTGATTCGTGCCAAAGGTTCGCGAACATACCGAGAGCTCCTCCCAATGAAATTACCCTGATGACTAGTCCCTGGCCCTTCGCGGTTTGGGCAATAGATCTTATTGGGTCCCTGCCAACAGGAAAGGGAGGAGTGAAGTATGCAATAGTAGCAGTAGACTACTTCACCAAAGGGATGGAGGCTGAGCCCATGAAGACTATAACTGCTAAAAAAGCACTAGACTTTGTTATCAAAAACATAGTGTGTCGATATAGCCTACCTCACAAAATAGTCTTTGACAATGGAAAGCAATTTGATTGCGAAGAGTTTACTGACTTCCGCAACCAACACGGAGCAGTTAAAAGCTTCTCCGCGGTGGCAAGGCCGCAAACAAACGGACAAGCAGAAGCAGTCAATAAGATCCTAAAGGTTACCCTAAAGAAAAAGTTGCTGGCCTGGAAAAACAACTGGCCCGAAGAGTTGCCAAGAGTGTTATGGGCCTACCGGACGACCCCCCAGAACCACGACCGGCCACTCGCCTTTTTCAATGGCGTACAGTTGTGAAGCAATGGTCCCGGTAGAAACGTTATTCCCGTCCCACAGGAGAACGACTTACGATCCAGCCACGAATCAAGCTTTACTTCAAGAAGCTCTGGATCAAGTTGAAGAACTCCGGGACGAGTCTCAAATACGGATGGCGACTTATCAAAAGAAGGTGACCAAATATTTTAACTCCAAAGTTAAAAATAGAAAATTTGATATTGGGGATATGGTCTTAAGAAGAGTCTTCCCAGCCACCCAAGAACCCGGAGTGGGGGTACTTGGGCCAAATTGGGAAGGATCATATGAAATCGAGGACAAAATCGGTTCAGGCACTTATAAGCTAAAAAGGATGGACGGAACCATTGTGCCAAGGGCCTGGAACGCCGATCACCTCAAAAAATATGACCAATAGTCCAAAAATGTAACTTAGACTTTGTTTAAAGAGTTTGTACCGTCTAAGTGTATACAGCCTCCGCATGTTAAATAAAACTGAGTGCCTTAAAAAATAGTTTCTATGCCACTCAGGGGGGGTACTAAGGTATACCAAACGAACAGACAAAAAACAAGCTAAGTAAAATATCCTGACCCAAAGGGCAGGTAAAAAAAAAAGAGTATGCACAAAAAGAGAGGCATATATATAAATATCCTGACCCAAAGGGCAGGTCCAAAAGAAAGATATGTGCATCAAATAAGATCATATATATATATATAAATCCTAGCCCTAAGGGCAGGTCAAAAAATATATACAAAGGGCCCGGGGACAGGCCTTAACCAATGTTTCCCCTTAAATAAAAACAGCTATGTAAATAAAAATTGTCTTAAATATAAGATAGTTGGCTGTAAATAAAGAAAAAAGAGAAGAAAAATCTGGGTCAAATTCATAACGGCCAAGTCAATTTGAGGAAGAAGGCGAGGACCAATGCGCACCTCCAGCATAGTGTCAAGCTTCTTCTTCTTCTCCCAGAATTTTGCAATCATCTCCGCGGGTTTGGGGTAGAAGTTAAGCTTGATATTCTGGTCATTTGTAGACCAGGCCATGTAGACGCCATCATCGAAATGCATGACGCACCGGCTGCAGGAGACGGGAGATAGGAGCTCATCTCTCTTAGCCTTCTTCGAGGCTTGGTCTTTGAAGTCCTTAAGCTCCTTCAGCTCCACGGCCAAGTTGGCCCTAGACTCCAAGTCTGCCTGGTGGACTTCCTCTAGAGACTTCACCTTGGCAACCATTTCATCCAAGGCTTCCCTAGCCTCCCGAAGCTCACGTGTGGCCTTGGCAGTAGCCTCGCCCTCCGCCCTCAGCTCCTCCTGGTGCTTGGCCTCTAGCCTATCCCTCCGAAGGGCCTCATCCCAAACCATCGCCTCCGCTTGTGCCTCCCTCCGCTTGGCCTCTTCCTCGAACTTGGCCTTGGCAAGGGCCTCCCGGCGCTCAACATCCTCCTGGTACGTCCGCCTTTCGGCAGTCAAATCCTGAAGGATCTTCATGACTTCGTCCATGCCCCCAAAGTCGGACAGGACGAAGCCATGGTTAATTAGGTTCTTCGAAAGGCGGCTGGCCTCGGCAGCAAGCTGGAAAAGGATACAAGTATGAGTAAAAGTCCTTAATAGAAAATAATGAGGAAAAAAGTAAACTACGAAATACTTACCACAGTCAGGGAGTGGCTGAGATCCTAGACTTGAAAGATGGAGTTCAAGGATGCACAAGCAGCGAACCGCTTGGGTGCACACTGGGTGAGCTGAGACGCAAACTCGCCGGTCATCTCCGTGGCAAAAGGAGCCAAGGTAGGACCGAGGAAACGATTGAACCAGTCCGACAAGGGGTCCAAATTTAGATCCCACAGATTTTGATAGTTCTGATCGTTCATGGAATTTTGCATGTCAATTCGCAAAACCCTCCTCAAAGTCTCCACGTCAGCATGCCCCCGGGAGTACTCGTCCATGGCGTAGTTGTGTTTGGCTATCCGGAGTTCCTGCCTCGCCTCATCTCCACGAACCGGAGTCAGCACTATGGTTGGAGGCACTGTGCATTCCTCCGCCTCGGGAGAGATCCCGACATCAGGGCCAAGGGCCAGAGTATCAACTCTCCACTGTCGTTTGGGCACCTCGTCGGCAACCATCTTGCCCTTGCGCTTGCGAATCAGAGCAACTTCTTGCTCTTCTTCACCTTCTTCAACTTCCTTAGGAAGAGCCCATTCCTCTTCTTTACGTTCTTCAGCTTCCTCAGGAAGCGCCTCCTCCTCATCCACTAAGTCAATAGTGTCTGGAGGGGCACTTTAAGAAGCTTTCAAGGGAGTAGCCACCTGGGAGGAAGTTAAAGGAAGGGGAGCATCAGGAGTGTGAGCTCCGGCAAGTTCGGCCAAAATGGCATCCATAGAATTACCAGCTGCAACAAAAGAAAAGAGGCAAGTGTTAGAATATCCATGGAAACAGTAAACACTCGAATAAAGCAACCAAGCTAGTCCTACCCTGACTCTCTAATTCGACCCTAGCAAAGTTCCGAATCTTAACGTTGGCTGCATCATCCCCGAGATAGTTGTCCGAAGGCCGGTTGCAGCTGGAAGAAATGTAGGCCAAAGGGTCCAAGGGAACGGGTTCCGGAGGACCAGAACCCATTCGGGACCGACCTAGGAAATCTCCTAAGTTGGAAAAATAATAATCCTTCATATGGTCTCCCCACCGGGTCGAGGGCATCCTAAACCTATGGAGACGCTCATCGAACCCTACAGGCCTAAGGCTGGCATATTCGCTAACGGAAGGAACGTAATGTACTGCTTCAGGAGCCCCGGTGTTCGGCACCTGAACCAAAGGCTTTGGCCTGGGAGCCCTCCTCTCAGCCGGGCTCCCAGTGCAAAGGGACCTCCCAGCAATTGCCTGGCTTCTCCTCTGGACCGGGCTCCCCACGCGAAGGGGCCTCCCGAAAGCCGCCTGGGCCTTGGAATAAGCCTTCTCCTGGGCCTTCCGGTAGAGATATTCCTGGCACTTCTTCTCTGCGGTGGCGATGAGTTCATCCCGGAAGGTCTTCTCCGCGGAAGGCACCCTCACATTCGGACAGATAACCTTGGAAAGGTTAGAGTCCTCCACTGATTGGTGCGGCAGGATCAGCTTGGCCTTCCGGTAGTTCTCCGTCGTGACTAAGCCCCCAACGTCAAGATCCGCCTGGTCGTAAGTTGCAAAGACCTGGGCCCTCCGGAGAAAGACCTCAGTAGGCGCGGTCCGCTCGTAGGGGGGAATCCTGACCCACTTTGCGAGAAGCTCCGGGTGCTCCACAGCTCGGAAACCGGAGGAGAAGAAGAAGCGGTGGCGATACTCCTTAACATGAGTTTGCCGATTATAAGGGACCACCCCGTCATTTGAAGGGTGGGCCCAGAATCCATAAAAACTGTCTTTAAGTTTGTCCCCCTTTTTGGGGACGGAAACAAGTTCATAAAAATACAAAATCTCCGCCGGACTGGGAGAGCCCCATCCCTGGGCGGAGTAAAAAATAAACAAGCCTGAAAGCAGGCGGTAAGCTTGGGGAATCAGTTGGTATGGCACAAGGCCGACAAATACTAAAAAATTAATAAAATAGTCTTGAAGAGGAAGCATGGACCCGACCATCAGGTGCGTCTGGCTCCAAGCCCCGAAGCCGCCATAGTTATGGTTGGGCGTCTCCGCATCTCGGGGCGGCCGGTGATACGTCCCGGATGTCGAGGGTTTGATTCCAGCCACCTCCACGATGTTCTCCAGATGGTGGGGGCAGGTTAGGGTGGAATGAAGCTCAGCCGCCTCCCATCCTGTGGCCCGAGGTTTATACCCCTCCTGGGCAACGTGACCCAGCGTGACGTCTTCAAGGGCAGCCCTACGCTTACCACTCTTCTTGGACGACTTTGAGCCGGACGCAGACATGTTTTGATTCTGAAAAAAGAATTAAGATTCCAGCAATTAGGCCCCATACCAAACCCTAAATCAAAAAAGGGAATGGGGGTCCCCTAACCGCTGGAAAGAGGCCCCCTCCGGACATCTGTCAACCAGAAAACCTTAGAAGGATTTCCTGGACAAAAGTCGGGTGCAAAGAACTCACAGAAGGCGACATTGCGCGTAAAAGAAAAAGAAAGGGCAGAAAATCGAGAAAAACGAAGTCTTCTCTAAGCCCTTGAAGGCCAGTACACGAAGAGTGTATGATCCTTTGCAAAAAATAACAACAAGTACGTGACAAAAGTAACCCTAACACTAGAGAAGGTGAATCTAGACCTGTGACGTAAAAAACTCAAAAGAATACATTCCCAGAAACTTCAAACACCAAACCCAGAAAAACCAACAGATAAGTAAAGCATGCCATAAACACGAACAGTAAAGCAAGGGATGCGAGAAACTTACAGTTAAGTGTTGAAACTGGGGGTTCTGTTGTCGATCAAACAAAGGAAATGTAGGCTGACAGTGGTGAATGAAGGATAGCAGGGAAATTTGTAGAGTGTTCGAAGGTTTTTTCTTGGTCTGGGGATTTTGCTCTGAGAAACTCGAACAAAGTTGGCAAAAAATGGAAAGTAACCAAATGAAGGAAAGATGGTGGCTTTTATAGGCCAAAGTGCATGAGGAACAGGCGCTATCACCTACCAATCGAACGGCTGGGGAGGCGCACGATTCGAATCCCCAAGAATCAACGGTTGGATTGATTCGTAATTAAGGCGGTGGAAACGCTTGAGTATCCGTCTGACACCATTAATGCGCTGTATCAATCAATGGGCATGAAACGAATCGACATCTACAAAAAGTGAATCGCTGCATTAAAGGCGATCATTAAATGCAACTTCACGCGCTTAAAGCTCGTGCCAGGAAACTGAGGGGTCAACCGGAGGCACTTGAACAAGCCTTGTTTTCTTTTTCAAGTAAACAAGGCTTGGGGGTAAATGTTGCCCCTGATTTTGCCCAATATACGTGGACCAACCGGACAGGGACACGTGGATCAAAACGTCTTAATGCTTGAATTATTTGCTAAGTCTTTGTGATATAAGGCAGCATCCGAGAGATGCCTCCCGGAGAAGGCATGCTGAGCTCCATACGCTCCCGGATGCCCAAGTAATACTAAGGCATCTCCGCGAGGTGTCAGACTTCCCCTGAGCAGTCAATTCGCATTTAATGCCGCATGGGAGGAAACGTGTTGGGACTGCTACACGCAATAAAGTCTGACGGCACAACCCCCAAACTGCAGCTGTAAAGTAATGATCATTTAAGTCTATTGACGGCTACACTGTGAAGAGTCACATCAGTCAAAAGACAATAAGGACATTCCACATAAAAGCCCTACTACACCTAGGGACTTGACCATGCATTACTCATGGTATATTCATTGGGAATACCCATCTTTATGGATTTTACAGATACACATGTACAATAATCCTGGGGATTACCCCACCAAAAACACTATAAATACCCCCTCAAAGCTCATTAAATGGGGTCGAGAATTTTGGGTTGCATAAGAGCAAGAAGAGTAAATACTCACCAAGAACATTCTCTGTATTTATAAGAGTAAATACTCACCAAAAACATTCTCTGTATTAAATACATCCATAAATAACACAGACTCGTGGACTAAGGCTCATTAACGCCCCAACCACGTAAAAATCCTCCTCTAATTTTCTTATAGTTCTCGAATCTTATAATATTTTATTTGTTGCCGAAAACCTCGGTCAACAAAGTTTAACACATAATTTATATTAACTTAAGGGGTATAATGGGAACATCATCTATAAAAGTGGGTATATCTTAAAGAATATATAAATAAAGGTAAAAATTAAAACAAATAAAGTAAAGTGGGTATACAATGTAATTTTTTTTTATCTAAATACTATGTTTTAGTCACAAGTAAGTTTTTGGTTTGACTAAAAGTTACATTTAGTCACAAAAAATCTATGTTGTGACTAAAATGTTATCACTAAATGTAGTTTTTTTTAGGGGAATTACCTCATATACTATTTTTTAACTTTTTTTTTCTTTTCAAATTTATGGTTTAGGTTGCTCCGGTAGTTTCTCTAATAGTTTTTATATATGTGGGTTGCTATGTGGATTTTGGCTGCGATTTAGATTATTCTGTTAGTTGCTATAGGAGTTTCTGTGTGAAATTCCGTAAAAATACAAAAAAAAAAAAAAAAACTGTCACTATAATTTTTTTTTTTTACTTTTAGTCACAATAAAACTTGTAGCTAAAAGTAAAATAGTTGTGACTAATTACAAATTACCATTCCTATGTGTGATTAAAAAGTCCGTGGCTAAAAGTATTAGTCACAAAAATCACAAATTGTTGTAACTAAATGTATTTTTAGTCACAATACTTATTGTGACTAAAACTAAATTAGTGACAATTTGTGTCTAAATACTATGTTTAAGTCACAAGGAACTTTTTGTTATGACTAAAAGTCACATTTAATCACAAAAATTGATGTTGCGACTAAAAAATTATCACTAAAAGTAATTGTTTTTTGTAGAGTGTTTTAAAGTGTAAAAAATAAAATAAAAAATATCTTTTTTTTTTATAGTGACAGGACCCCACTTATAAAAAATATTAGACACTAATAATATTCAATAACCACACTCATAAATAAATATAGTTTTCATTCCATTTCTTAATTTTTGAAATATAGATAATTTTGTATTATTACAAAGAAATATGACTAATAATTCAGTATGTATAATGTCATTTATATTTTGCAAATTACACTATACACCTTGATGATGTATATATACCTAATATTGGAAATCACTCTGCCAATATCTCTTCAATTCCTTTTTCCCATCCCTTTGCTACTTATCCACCTCTTGACACTACTTACCACAAATTGGTCCCATCTGTTCCGACTATGCCATCTGCTACAGCCTACTGTTCTACTACTCAGCCAATTGTTCACTCCTCAACTGTTGATCAAGAGAATATACATCCTAATCGCCAGGTCAAAAGGCAGAATGAATCAAATTCTTTGCGACAACATCTTAAGAAATGCCGTGGTAACCAAGGTTTTGAAGCTTCCTCCTTGTCAGCGGAAGTGGACACACAGCTTTCTGTTTCTGATGCTTCCTCTGATTCTGAAGGTGTAATTGACAATGCAGCGATGATTGCTAGGCAATCCCACCCTTCATCATGAAACTGCTCAGTTCGAATGCACGGGGTTTGGGGAACTCGAGTGCATTCCGTCGTCTTTGATTGCTTGTTAGTGAGCAATCTCCTCAGGTGTTATTTTTAATGGAAACTAAGTTATGTGATGGTGCTCTTTCTCGCTTTAAAGTGTCTTTAAATTTTAGTAATGGTTTAGAAGTATCTCGGGTTGGTTTGAAGGGTGGTATTATGTTATTATGGAAGGATGCTGTTGATGTAACTCTTTTATCAATGAATACAAATCATTTTGATTGTTATGTTTTGTTTGATGATGGCTCCCGTTGGTATCTTTCTGCAATTTACGGTTTTCCAGAAGCAAATAATAAAAAACATACATGGGCTTTGTTGCCCCTGATTTTGCCCAATGTACGTGGACCAACCAGAGAGGGACACGTGGACACAAAGGTTTTAGAACTTAAATTAATAGCTAAGTCTTTGTAAAGAAAGGCATTATCTTGGATATGCCTCCCGGAGAAGGCATACAAGGTTTTCTACGCTCCCGGAGATCAAGGTGGCATCAAAGCATCTCTGGGAGATGAAAGCATCTCCGGGAGATGTCAGGCTTCCTCTTAGCAGTCATCTCGCATTTAATGTCGCATGGGAAGAGGCGTGTTGGAACTGCCACACGCAATAAAGTCTGACGACACAACCCCCGATCTGCACCTACAAGACTATGACCACTTAAGTCTAATGACGGCTACTCTGTGAAGAATCACATCAGTCAAAAGACAATAAGGACAACCCACATAAAATCCCTACAACACCTAGGGATTTGACCATGCATTACCCATAGTATATTCATTGGGAATACACAACTTTATTGATGGTTACAGAAATACATGTACTATAATTCTAGGGATCACCCCGTAAAAACACTATAAATACCCCCTCAAAGCTCATTAATGGGGGTCGAGATTTTTGGGTTGCATTAGTGCAAGAAGAGTAAATACTCACCAAGAACATTCTCTGTATTAAATACACTCATAAATATACAGACTCGTGGACTAAGGCTCATTAACGCCCCAACCACGTAAAAATCCCTCTCTTAATTTCTTACAGCTCTTTAAACTCTTATTATTTTATCGGTTGCCAAAAACCTCGATCAACAGGCTTTAATTAGACGTCTTGTTGATGTATCACCTCTTGATCCGTGGCTTTTAATTGGGGACTTGAATGAAATATTTTCGCAAGAGCACAGAAGTTGTGGACCGTTAAGACATGACAATCAAATGCAAGCATTTCGAACTACCTTGGACCAATGTTTTTTGAATGCTTTACCGGCTATTGGAGATGATTTCACTTGGGCTAAGAATAGGAGAAAAGGGACTGGTTTAAAGGAGAGAATAGATTGGTGCTTCATAAATAATGTGTGGAAAGATTCTTTATTGCATCCAACTCTAACTCATTTGGACTATTACGGATCAGATCATAGAGCTCTTTCTGCTGAAATTTCTTTTTCACAGCCTCTGGTTCCTGCTGTTAGGAGAAAATCTCGCTTTCGTTTTGAAAAGATCTGGCTGAATGATGAAGAATGCTCAACCATTATCTCCAACTGCTGGTTTTTTTCTGATCATTTAGAACCGGCTGCTGTTTTAATGAATGTGTTGAAATGTGTGCAACACAGCTTCAAGAATGGCATTTGAAGATGAAAAACCGTGTTTTTGCAAATGTCAGTTGTATATAAGAAAATATAAAAACTGTACGCGTTTGCAGTAGCAGAAAGTAATTCTGCTACAGCAAAACTGAACAGGCAGAATATAAAATATTTGCAGAAAAATAAATAACTTGACACAAGAGATTTATACGTGGTATCAGTGTTCTCCCGAACACTCCTAGTCCACGTGGCCACGCCCAGAGAATGAAATCAATTAATAAAGTATCAAAATTACAAAGACAATTGACTTAAACAAGTTTAGACTCCCTCTAAAGAATTGCCGCAATCCTTTGTAATCCACTTTATGAATCTGACTTCTTGAAACACCTTCAAGCCCGAACTCCCTTCGTCTTTGAAGTGTGAGTGCTTACTTCCTCCCGAAGTAAGGCTTCAACAAGTCTTCTCCCGAAGACCGAGTGCTTACTTCCTCCCGAAGTAAGGCTTCAACAAGTCTTCTCCCGAAGACCAAGTGCTTACTTCCTCCCGAAGTAAGGCTTCAACAAGTCTTCTCCCGAAGACCAAGTGCTTACTTCCTCCCGAAGTAAGACTTTATCAAGTCTTCTCCCGAAGACCAATCTCTTGTTCAGTCAAGTAGTTCTTCACAACCTCTAGGATAGAGTAAGAACAGAAATAGAACAACTAGAACCTAGATGAACAACTAGGCTCTCACAAAACAAAGAAAGACTCTCTTCTCTCAAAAGATAAATGTAGAAAATGAATAATGGAAGAGGTAATTCGAATGGTTGCTCTCTAGGCTCTATTTATAGATCATAGAAACCAAAGAGGCAACCACAAGTTCGAATTAGCAGCTGTACAAATACTTTCCAAAAGAAACACGATCTGCTACATCAGATTCGGTTGCTGACGCAGCAGATCTGCCCAGAAACGGGAAACTTACTAAAATCGGGTCCGATCTTCTATCAATGCTTGATTCCTGCCAAAAACAGATTAGATATTCTGATTGTATCAAGATACAATCGAAATTAATAAGGAAAAGGCAATAATCAAAGTTTCCCTAAAAAAGATAACTTTCCAAAAGAGAATTCCTTCTCTTTTGAGAAGTTTTCAAAAAAGGAAAGTTTAGCTGAAAGTGCAACTTTCCAAACAAGGAAAAGGGCAACTACAATCCGAATTTATAAGGTAAGAAATCGAATATGAATGCACAACAATCTTACCATAAATGGAAAAATTATTTTGTCAACTAACTTGCCAAAAAAAGACTTTACAATCTCCCCCTTTGGCACTTTAGATGAACAAAATAATTTTTAACATAAAGTACCTGCAAGTTAAAGTTAGCAAGAGCAAATAACAACTCCCCCTGAGTAACACACTCGAAATTGTAAAACAACAAAACAGCATGCTAACTTTTAATCCAAATAAGTACACAAGTACCAAACACAACTCCCCCTGGAAAAAGGGTCTAGAGTTGATAAAAACAAATTGAATGCTCAATAAAATGCACATTAATTAAGAAATATTTTGACAACTAAATTGCCAAAAAAGGACCTAACAATCTCCCCCTTTGGCACTTTAGATAATCAAAATATTATTAATTAACAAACACCTACAAAACAAAGTTAGCAAAATAAACATAAAAACTCCCCCTGAGAAGCACAACATTAAACCAAAATAAACAGCTAACTTTGACCAAAGATGAACACAAACACAAACACAAACCTCAACTCCCCCTAGACAGTTGAGTATACAATTACTCCCCCTTTTTGTTTATCTATAAGGACCAAAGACAAAAGGAAATGAAAATATAGAAATATGTCCAACAAAAACAAAAAGAAAGAAAACTTATGCCCCATAAAGCTTGATCAATGAGGACAACTGCTTGGACATCTCTTGCTGAACCTCCTCCATGGCAGCAAGACGATTGGAGCAGCAAGAAGAGCATTTGAGGGGGCTAGTTTAGATTCCACCATTTTCCTTTTTGGGATGCCCTTGGTTCTTTGTTCTCACCATTTTGATCTGAAAGAGACAATGACCAGCAAACAAGCAAGAGAGACAAAGAAATAGAATCGGGTAGGTGGTGAGAGTGAATGACAAAAATTGGTTGAAATAAACATGGGAGAGTTTAGCAAAAAGGAAACCAATTTCAACATATTTGAGAAACCACCAGCCCACGATTACAAAAGGAAACTGCCCACTCCTTGCAACATCTTCCCCTTTTTTTTCAAAAAAAATAAAAGGAAACTAGAATTACCAACAATATTTCCAAAAATAAGTCAATCTTTCAAGATTAAAGACACATTACCATATAAAAGCTCAATCTTTAAATGAAAACATATCAAAAATAAATCAAGGAAGAATAAATATTGATACTTACCATTAAGCACAAAATTTCCTTAGCCCATGAAACAAGTCACACGCCTCCCTCTCCTTTTTATTATTTTTTTTTTAATTTTTTTTTTTATTTTTAAGAGACCAAAAATAAAAAAAAAAAACAATATGTACAATAAAGATATGTGATTCTAAGCAAGCAATGTAATCAAACATTATTGGAAATTGACAAAATAAAATACATGTTATGCTTTTAAAGAAAATAACTAATTAGTATCTCAGGAGCAAATCATACTTAATTGATGTTGAGGAAAAAGATATGCATGTTACTAAAGATTGTGAACCAGGATTATCAGTTTAATTTAGTAGAGGAGACTTACAAATTTGAACACACTTGTCAGACATAAGTGTGTGCAGTGAAAATAGGATCATTGTCCTTGGCAAGATTTTTCATTTTCGCCTTTTTCAATTTGATCCCGCAACTGGATGCTATCACACCATACTGAAGGTAGCCCTTTTCTATGGTAGTGCATCCTCATCATAGTTGCTAATTACAATGTTCCAGCTTACTCAAAAGATGGCTTTCACACCTCAGTATGGGTAGCTCTATTCCAGCAAGGGGCCTGACAAGACTGAAACAAAAATTGCTCAACTCTGTATAAGTACATTATTTTAATCCTAGACACAAATAAAGAGTAACATGAACCTTTTAACACAACATCACAAAGTATGATAAGAATGAGATCCTAACTAATTATAATCCAAAAGCATAAACATGATTTGTCAAAATACAATGAAAGAAGATTAAAAGCTAGAGAAGAATCACATAACAATATTGTACAAAAATATGAACAAGAGAGATTTAGACAATGCAAACTCCCAAAGACTTTCTGAGGGAGTCAAAGCGACTTGAATCTAGGGCCTTTGTGAAAATATCTGCTAATTGTTTTTCAGTATCAACATATTCTAATTGCAAAGATTTATTTTCAACAAGTTCCCTGATAAAGTAATGCCTTATATCAATGTGCTTTGTTCTAGAATGTTGAACAAGATTTTTAGAAATATTTATGGCACTGGTATTTTCACATGCAGAATGACAAGTAAGAATAGATGTGAGAGTATAACAATTATCAACAGATCTAAACCCTTGTAAAGTGCATTGTTTATCACTGTTAAGAACAAAACAATGATCATTGTCAAAATTGACGGTATACCCTTGATTACAAATCTGACTAATGCTAAGTAAATTAGCTTTTAGTCCCTCAACAAGCATAACATTTTTCAACCTTGGTAACCCTTCAAAATTGAGAATTCCCATTCCAATGACATTTCCTGTTAAACCATTACCAAACGTGACCTCACCACATTGCATTGGTCTGATATTCACTAAAAAATCCTTGTCACATGTCATATGTCTAGAACAACCACTGTCAAAATACCACATTTGAGAAGCAGCACTTTTATCAGAAAAACCAGCTAAACATTTTTCTTTTGAAAAAATTTCAAATTACCAAAATAATTTGTTTTAAACATATTTTGCAACGTGAAACATTTAGGCCTGATATGTCCTTTAATACCACAAAAATGACAGATTGGAACAAACCTTCTTACCTAAGATCTTATCCTTTTTGAACTTACTGGAGACTTTGCTTCTGTAGACGACATTTTTGTTGCAGCAGATCTTAAATTTGCAGCAGCAGGTAAATTCGCTGGAACACTAGATTTTACAAATTTTGTTTTTCCAGAACTTTCAGTACCATTTGATCCAAGACCAGCAAAGCCTCTTTGACCTGCATTCTTGTAAGACTCAGCCAGAGACTCCTCACAGATGTCAGATTCATCAGAATCAGAATTAAAATTTTCTTTTTCAATGGTATTATTCAAACATACCAATCTTTCTTTCACCTGTGAATCACAAACAAACTTGGAAGAAACTGAGGTTAGTGCAACATTTTTAGAAATATCTTCATCACTATCAGTTTCATCGTCACTCCATGTGACATTGAAACTTTTCTTATTCTTTTTCAATGTATTTGCACATTCAGATTGAATATGTCCAAAACCATCACATTCCCTGCACTGAATTCCCTTTTTGTTAGTCATTGAAGGTTTTGAAAAAATATTACCTTTGGAGAATTTTCGAAAATTCTTTTTGTCACTTATCTTTTTTATGTATTTTTGAAAGTTTTTAGTTAAAACTTCCATCTCATCATCTTCTTCATCATCTGAAGTTTCTTTTTCAGCAACATTAAAAGCAATACCTTTACCTTTATCAGCAATGGACTTGGGTTTGTCCTTTTGCTTGATTTGCTGATTCAATTCAAAAGTGCGCAAAGAACCCATTAATTCTTCCACCTTCATTGTGCTAAAGTCTTTAGCCTCCTCCATTGCTAAAAGTTTAGTATCGAACCTCTCTGGAAGAACTCTAACAATTTTTCTCACAAGAACAGAATCATCAAGTTTTTCACCAAGAGCAAAATATTCATTAGCAATATCAGATAGTTTTTCATAGAATTCAGTTAGGGTTTCATTATCTGACATCCTAAGATCATCAAATTTGGTCTGAAGCATAATATATCTAGAACGCTTAACATCAGATGTTCCTTCAAACTGTGTTTGAAGTATCTGCCAAGCATCCTTAGCAGATTCACAAGAAGATATAAGCTTAATATAACCTTCACCTACTACATTAAATATGGCATGTAAAGCTTTGCTATTATAAGCAGACAAATTATCATCTTCAATAGACCATTCAAGTTCAGATTTTAATTTAGAATTACCTTCGGAATCTATCACAACAGGAGGAGACCATCCTGAAAGAACCATCCTCCATGCTTTCTCATTTTGAGACTTGATAAAGGCTCTCATTCTAACCTTCCAATAAGGATAGTTGGAATCATTGAGGAGTGGTGGGCGAACAATAGAAGTTCCTTCTGCAAAGGGAAACATATTGCAAAAACACAAGAAAACGTTAAAAGGACCACACTAAGAGTTTAGTGTCCCGCTCTGATACCAATTGAAAAACCGTGTTTTTGCAAATGTCAGTTGTATATAAGAAAATATAAAAACTGTACGCGTTTGCAGCAGCAGAAAGTAATTCTGCTACAGCAAAACTGAACAGGCAGAATATAAAATATTTGCAGAAAAATAAATAACTTGACACAAGAGATTTATACGTGGTATCAGTGTTCTCCCGAACACTCCTAGTCCACGGGGCCACGCCCAGAGAATGAAATCAATTAATAAAGTATCAAAATTACAAAGACAATTGACTTAAACAAGTTTAGACTCCCTCTATTGAATTGTCGCAATCCTTTGTAATCCACTTTATGAATCTGACTTCTTGAAACACCTTCAAGCCCGAACTCCCTTCGTCTTTGAAGTGTGAGTGCTTACTTCCTCCCGAAGTAAGGCTTCAACAAGTCTTCTCCCGAAGACCGAGTGCTTACTTCCTCCCGAAGTAAGGCTTCAACAAGTCTTCTCCCGAAGACCAAGTGCTTACTTCCTCCCGAAGTAAGGCTTCAACAAGTCTTCTCCCGAAGACCAAGTGCTTACTTCCTCCCGAAGTAAGGCTTCAACAAGTCTTCTCCCGAAGACCAAGTGCTTACTTCCTCCCGAAGTAAGGCTTTATCAAGTCTTCTCCCGAAGACCAATCTCTTGTTCAGTCAAGTAGTTCTTCACAACCTCTAGGATAGAGTAAGAACAGAAATAGAACAACTAGAACCTAGATGAACAACTAGGCTCTCACAAAACAAAGAAAGACTCTCTTCTCTCAAAAGATAAATGTAGAAAATGAATAATGGAAGAGGTAATTCGAATGGTTGCTCTCTAGGCTCTATTTATAGATCATAGAAACCAAAGAGGCAACCACAAGTTCGAATTAGCAGCTATACAAATACTTTCCAAAAGAAACACGATCTGCTACATCAGATTCGGTTGCTGACGCAGCAGATCTGCCCAGAAACGGGAAACTTACTAAAATCGGGTCCGATCTTTTATCAATGCTTGATTCCTGCCAAAAACAGATTAGATATTCTGATTGTATCAAGATACAATCGAAATTAATAAGGAAAAGGCAATAATCAAAGTTTCCCTAAAAAAGACAACTTTCCAAAAGAGAATTCCTTCTCTTTTGAGAAGTTTTCAAAAAAGGAAAGTTCAGCTGAAAGTGCAACTTTCCAAACAAGGAAAAGGGCAACTACAATCCGAATTTATAAGGTAAGAAATCGAATATGAATGCACAACAATCTTACCATAAATGGAAAAATTATTTTGTCAACTAACTTGCCAAAAAAAGACTTTACAGAAGAAATTTGGAAAGATGAAAAAGAAGATCTCCAAAGCTCAACGAGAAGTGTCTCGGTTGAACTCCACTGCTACTGCTTCTGATAATCACTTGCAGGATGTTCAAACGGCTGAAAATATACTTGAGGAATTATTGGCAACTGAGGAACAATATTGGCAACAACGGTCTCAAGTTGATTGGTTAAAATTGGGTGACCGCAAAACCAAGTTTTTCCATTCGAAAGCTTCGGCTAGACACTCCAATAATAAAATAAAAGAGCTGCGAGATGATGGTTCTGTTGTGACTTCTAAAGATGGAATTTACTAGGAAGGACGTCTATGCTACATTGAAATCAATGGGTTCTGACAAGAGTCCTGGGTTAGATGTTATGGGCAAGATGGGGTTTAACATTCGATGGATTTCGCTAATTATGTCTTGTTTGCATACCAATGTTTTCTCTTTCAATATTAATGGTGAAGTTACGGGTTCAGTTACTCCTCAGCGTGGTCTACGACAAGGAGATCCACTCTCGCCATATCTATTCCTCATTTGTTCAGAAAGGTTGTCTAGATTACTTCAATATGAAGAACAAATAGGTCGATTGAAAGGGCTGGCTGTTTCTCGTCATTCACCATCTATCTCTCATTTGTTATTTGCTGATGACAGCTTGTTGTTTTGTCAAGAAAATGATAGATCATGCGGTGCTATTAAAAGAGCTCTTGATATCTACCATCGAGCCTCGGGTCAACAATTGAATGCGGACAAGTCTGTAATGTCTTTCTCACCAAATACACAAATAGCTGTTCAAAACTCTTTTTAGCAAATTTTGGGCATGCCTATATGTGAATGCCATGAATCTTATTTGGGTTTACCAGCTTACAGTGAGCGAGACAAATCTCTTTTGTTTAGCAATATTAAAGAGAAGATTTGGAAGCTTATGCATGCATGGAATGATAAGATCTTCTCTATAGGAGGCAAAGAAGTGTTATTGAAAGCTGTTGTGCAGTCAATTCCAACATACGCAATGAGTTGTTTTCGTTTACCTGTGAAATTTTGCAACGAAATTGAAGCTATGATGGCGAGGTTTTGGTGGGGCTCTACTTCGGATAACAAAAAAATTCATTGGAAGAAATGGCAATTTCTTTGCAAATCAAAGGGGGATGGAGTCAATGATAGATGGATCTGGCACTATGATGATTCAGGAGACATGGTGGAAGTCATTTTGGGGCTTAAATTTGCCTTCTAAGACCGACTAAAAGATGGGGATTATCTTATGCATTTGTCCACAATTTATAGTAAATCAGATCTTGTGAATATTCTATGTCTCATGTGGTTTATATGGTCTGATCGCAATAACTACATTCATGGGAAAAAGGTTAAGACTCCTCTCCAAATGTGGACTCAATCAGTGGCCTATTTAGACCAGTTTCGGACCATTACCTCTGCTGCAACACCAGAAGCATGTACTCGCACCAGTCTAGCAACTGTTATCAAATGGAAGCCTCCTCCAGAGAATACATTCAAACTAAATGTTGATGCTGTTGAGTTTATGCCATAAATAAAACTCATTTCAATATAATCAGATTTACTTATTAATATAGATTGAAATAACATTTAATGTTGCATGGTTCACATGATTTATTTCATGATTATATGTATATAATGTATGAATTCATCTAAAACTCTTTTCACATACTTGATCCTGTTTATTGTGCTGTCAACACATTGGAAAGTAAACATGACTATGTGAATAAAGTTTCCTAAATTTATCAGACACAGGCTTTTACTGATATGATAATCTACAACAGAATTTACTTGCATTTGGAGAAGTGTTATGTTCTTTCCAGAGCATTGGTTAAAGTAAAGCTCAGGTTGGATGCATGGAGTATGCATCGGAAGGGACCGATATTGAACTTTGACTTAGATTTATTAAACTTACCGTAATATCTATTCAAGTCAATATCACCTAGTTGATCCTAGATCAAATGATCTTAATCCTGTTATGATTAGGCTCAATCTCGAGAGGCTATTCATGTTCTTTGATTTGTTAGTTAAGCCTACTTTTAGGTCAGGGTGATACGTACATTTTGGGAACACGGTAGTGCAATTGAGTGGGAGCGCTAACATAAACATGGAATCTATAGCTTCTATCTGGCGAATAGTAAGTAAAGGATGATCTCCTTCGAGCTTGACCAAACGAAAATAAATGGTGGAGATCTCATTTCACATAAGCTGGAATATCATTTATACAGGGTTAAGTGTTTTAAGGATTAAATACATTGTAGGGTGTAATGGTAATCTAATCCCTTTACAGTGTAGATCATTCATATAGAGGATCATTGATCAAATTAGGATTATAACAATGGATAACTAATGATGTGTCTATATGGTGGAACATATAGAGCATTCTATATAACTGAGAGTGCAATTCTAAGTTCTATGCGTGGATTCAACGAAGAATTAATAAGTTAGTGAATTTTAGTGCTAAATTCTTGATCTACTTATTGGAAGCTCGGTTATATAGACCCATGGTCCCCGCACTAGTTGGGATAATATTGCTTGTAAGACTCATATAATTGGTTTTGATTAATCAATTATAATTCTCAAATTAGACTATGTCTATTTGTGAATTTTTCACTAAGTAAGGGCGAAATTGTAAAGAAAGAGTTTTAGGGGCATATTTGTTAATTATGATACTTTGTATGGTTCAATTAATAAATATGATAAATGACAATATTATTTAATAATTATTTATAGTTATTAAATAGTTAGAATTGGCATTTAAATGGTTGAATTAGAAAATTGGCGTTTTTGAGAAAATCAGATGCAGAAAAGGTAAAACTGCAAAATTACAAAAAGTGAGGCCCAAATCCACTAAGCATGGCCGGCCACTTTTGTAGGCAATTTAAACTGATATTTTCATTATTTTAATGCCAAATAATTCAAACCTAACCCTAGTGGAATGCTATAAATAGATAGTGAAGGCTTCAGGAAAATTACACACTTTTCATTCAGAAAAAGCTGAGCCTTCTCTCTCCCTATCTTTGGCCGACCCTTCTCTTTCTCCTTCCCTCTTCAATTTCGAAAATCTTAGTGTGAGAGTATTGCCCACACACAGCAAGTGATACCTCAATCATAGTGAGGAAGATCGTGAAGAAAGACTTTCAGCAAGAAGGAGGTTTCAGCATCAAAGATTCAGAGAAAGAGATCCAGGTTCAGATATTGATAATGCTCTGCTACAGAAAGGAATCAAGGGCTAGATATCTGAACGGAAGGAGTCATTATGTTCCGCTGCACCCAATATAAGGTTTCCTAAACTTTATATGTGTTTATTTCATCATTTTAGAAAGTTCATATTTAGGGTGTTAATAAACATACTTGTGAGTAGATCTAAGATCCTGGTAAAATAATTTCCAACAGATGCGGCTTTGGATTCTTCGAGGAGCAAAATTGGAATTGGTGTTATTGTTAGGAATTCAGCTAGTCAGGTAATTGCAGCACTGTCTACACCAGCAACAGGTAATTTCAAGTCGCAAGAAATGGAGGCTAAAGCAATGTCTGTTGGTCTCTCGTGGGCACAGAAATATCAACTTCCTATCGACTTTGTGGAAACTGATTGCCTAATGTTTGTCAAATGCTTTAAATGGCTACATTTCACAACACTCGAGGTTTTATGATCTGGTTTCTGATGTTAAATTTCATTTTTCCTAATAGATATAAAATAATATAATTTTAAAAAATGGTTAAAAAAATTTGCATAATCTTAAAAATAAACTTCTTATTTATTTATTTATTTATTTATTTTAATTTCATTGCCGGCCATTGGAATAGGTGCAACTTCCCCTATTATGTGTCCAAAATTTGACCATTTTGAATATTAATATATGACATGATATTATATATAATATAATATATATTTAAAAAAGTTGGTGTACATATTATAAATAAACAAAGATTTTTCTTTTCTCCAAAGAAATTAGGTGAGAATTAAAGACTATATTAAAAAGGGGTTTTTTGATTAATGTACAACAAAAATAAATATATTACAAAAAATGTGCAAAAAAAACTTAATTATAAAAACTCATACATTTTAATAACATATTTACTAATATTTATATCATTTAATATAATATTTACTAAACTTACTATAAATATATATATATACATAATATGATTAAGGAGCATTAATGTATAGTCATTATATATAACATGTGACTTTAAGTTTTATTATTAATATATATATGGTATAAGTACATGATGAAAAAAATAAAATTTAAATATAATAATATAAATTATTATAATAATATATTAATAATATTAATAAAATATATAAAATAATAATAAATTTATTAATAAAATATTTTATTTATAATAATATCATTGTTAATGTTTAAATTATTATAATTTATAATTATAAATATAATAATGTATTATGTTTATTATAGTAATATTTTAAATTTTTTTTAATAATAATATAACATGTTTATTTGAAAAAAAATAAACACTTTTACACAAAAAATATGCTAAATATTTTTTTGTTATAATATAAATGTGTATGATTTATTTTAGTGTGATTTATTATATATTATATTTATTTATAGTGTATTTATTATAAAATATACGATTTATTATATATATATATGTTGTTTTATAAAAAATAAATAAACATGTTTAAAAATAAAATAAAATAAATAATAAACAGTTTAATATAATAAATATACTATTTTTTTGTATAGTATAAATGTTTATTATCCATTTTACTATAATTTATTATAAATATATGTTTATTTTAACAGAATATTTAATAAAAATAATAAACAATAATGTATTAATAATTTATATCTATGTTTATTTAAAATTAAGTAGAAAAAAACGTATATCTTCAAAAAAATAAAATTAAATAAATAATAAACAGTTTAATATAATAAATATACTAATTTTTTGTATAATATAAATGTTTATTATCCATTTTACTATAATTTATTATAAATATATATTTATTTTAACAAAATATTTAATAAAAATAATAAACAATAATGTATTAATAATTTACGTCTATGTTTATTTAAAAAATTAAGTAAAAAAAAATGTATATTTTTACTAGTTATAAATATATTTTATATTTATAATTAATCTATATTTTTTTACCAATATATATCTTTATAATTTAATAAATCACATATTTATTAAAAAAAATAAACAATTTCATAAAATTAATTAAATATTTAGAATAATCATGATTATATATGTATTGATTTTAAAAAATATACCATGCAATTGTTAAGATGGATTATAGATGTGATTTGTATGCCTAATACAAATTTCATTATTTATTAGTAATATCCTTATATTGATTATAGTTTGTAATTATTAAGTTATTTTGAAAGCTTACTCATTAATATCATATAAATTAGTCATAAAAATAATTATAAAAAGGATAAAAATCTAATTATGGTAATCATTCTCATTAATACATCCAATATAATTAAATTAAGAATTTGTATGATTTTATGTAAAAATGTTTTTAAATGTGTACATTGTAACAATTAATTTTTTTTTGCACATTTTTTGTAATTAATTAAGAAAATGTATACATTTATGTAAAATGCCCTAAAAAAACCTATTAATGTTAGTGTTACACAATATTGAATATAATCTCATATGGGGATAATATTTCATATTTATAATTTATTTTTAGAAGTTCTCAATTTATAATTGCATGTAGAATATAGCTTAAATATTAATGTTTTATAAAATAATTAAATAAAGTGTTTGATTTATTCAACACTTAAGCACTAAAAGATTTTCAATTGATTTTGTTGATAATCTAGGACTAGAAATTGAATAAATATAATAGAGATATTGTTAATTGGAGATATGTTATTTTTTGTTTTAATTGCATTATTTGCAATTGTTGGAGATTGATCATTGGACAAAATTTACATCTTGTTTAAATTTCTTTTATATATGATTATATGATTTTTATAATCAATCAGTCCTCTCTCAAAATCAAAATTTGGGAAAGTTACAATAAATATAATAATTTACATGTTAATAATTAGAATTTAGATACAACAATATCTTATATGGGAATCATTTTATACAAATAATAGGCTGACCCCATTGCTTTGAAAATGTTCTTCCAATGTCATCTCAATTATATGAGTTTGTGTTCTTTTTTTTCATCTTCTTTTGGAAAGAAATACGGAAGGGCTATCAACATCGCTATCTTCTCTAGATATAATTAAGGGTGTGTATGGATCAATCAAATTCAATTATAATTGATCGATTCAATTATAATCGACAACTAAATATTGAATATCTAATTATAATCGGATCAGATCATATATTACTTTTAAATATCTAATTGGATTAGATCGAATATTGGATGAAGTGTTCAAAAATCCAATACTTCTAATATTCAATCAAATTAACTATTATTTTAATTTAGTTTAGATAAATAATTAGATATTATATTGTTATACTTAAAATATAAGAGAATTACCCTATATACTATTTTTTTTAACTTTTTCTTTTTTAAATTTACGGTTTTAGTTTCTAAAGTGGTTGCAGCGCTAGTTGCAATAGGGGTTTCTATACGATTTTTTGTTGCAATTTAGGTTGCAGCGCTAGTTGCAATAGGGATTTCTATATAAAATTTCGTAAAAATACAAAAAAAAAATTATTTTAAAGTATAAAAATGAAAAAGCCCCAAAAATATAAATGTATATATAAAAAATAAATATTAAAATTTTGCCTTTTTTTGTTAGATTGGACAAATCCAATTCAATCTAATTAATGTTAAATCTAAAACACTGGATGGATCAAATCTGATCCATTAAATCATATGTCTAAAATACTAGAAAATTTTGAACTAATTTAATAAATACATATAAAAATACATTCAATGGATAAAACTGATCCAATCAATCTGATAACTGAAATTAATTAGATCGGATCGGATGATACGTAGTTCAACCATCCAGCACTGCTTAAGAATGTTTGACAAGACTTTACCAACGAGTTACTCCACCAATAGTGAAATATGTCATTAAAACTCTACTCGAACATCGAGGAAAAACAACATCTTAAAATCAAAAGTAAAATACTAGACTATTAAATTATATACCTTATCAAAAAAAATTATATACCATATTTATAATTTTTGAAATAATATTTTAGTTTTGAATTCACGACCTCAACCTCAAGTACAAAAAAAAAAAAAAAGCATTCGATAATAAGTATAATAGTATGAATTCTAAAGAGACGTCTCAGTCGCGGTCGAACCAACTGAGTGTCTGGCTTGGACTAAGGCATGCTAGACCCACTCAATTTCAGGACTAACCTTACTCAAGTATTAAGGATATTATTATTATTAAACTAAAATTTTCGCCTTATAATATTTGGGGATAAAAAATTTAACCTATACCTTGGGGACTTGGAGCAAATCACGCGGCTAACTATTTGAGCTATTTCTTGGGTATAAGTTATAACAAGGCTATTATAGCACTACTAATATTGTTTTGTAGTTTATAGGAAGCAAGTTTGAATATATTTTGAAAGAGAAATGCTAAAAGCACTCTTAAGTGGTGTCTAACACTCTCTAAAGTATCATATCGTTATTTGTGTAATTAAATATAAAGTTTCATATAATGAAGTATAATAACTTTTATAAAATATCGCTAACCAATCACAGTGCGCCACCATTAAAGATGTAACTTGGGTGGATGTGGCTCGCCCCGCCCTATTAAGCTTTATGAATCAGGGCGGGTCATCCTCGACCTGCTTAAATCGGATCATTGACCCGATCATATATATATTTTAAAGCTAAATTTTTTATAAAGAAAAAATAATTTTTTATTTATATATTACATATTATAATTATATTAAAACTAAATGTAATTTTTTAGTAAAATTACTCATTTTATGCTTAAAATATAGATATACACAAAAATATGTATCTATATAAATATTATATAAACATTATTAGGAAGAAGATGGAGAAGATGAAGAAGAAGATAGATCTATTTTTTTTAATTAATATATGAACTAAGGTAGGTAGGTCCGGACCCCAAAAATATAATTGAGTTGGGGCGGGTCGAACCCAACTTGAAAGAAAACGTAACGGTGTGGGGCAGGGCAAGGCAAAGACTCGGATAGTGACACGGATGTGCCGGGGCAGGGCCTTGACTTGACCCACGAAAAAGCCCCATTTTGTCATCCCTTAACATGGTACTAGATGCTAGTGCCTAATAGGATTGTCCGTTTTGAAAAGAGTTGTTGTTGTTGTTGGTTTTTTTTTTTATTTATTTTTTTTTTATTTTCAAACTTCAAATATTATTTAACCAAACATGTAACTTAACAAAAGTTGATCTTGAAATGTAGGGAGAGAGATAAATGATTTGTGATTTTTTTTAATAAAGGGTTGCATGAAACATTCACATCAATTTGGTGTTATTAGTTAGTTAACGCCATACAATTAGAGATGAGAATTTAACAAAAATGCATAAAATTTAGATTTTTTTAAAATAAGGTATATGTCAAAAATACAATTTTTTTAACAAAAATATAGAATATAGAGTGACGCATACAACTTTTGTAAACAATATTTGTTAGAAATTTAAAAATATTAGAAATACTGTATTTTTGTAATTTCCCATAAAAACATGTGATGCATATGGTGGAATTGTGAGAAGATCTCTACCATTTTTGGGATGGAGATATGATATGAGAGAACCATTTTTGTTTTTACAAGCTTAAATAGGATAATAAATGTGAGATGGAGATTGTACCATATCACACGCATATGTTGTTTCTTTTGATTGATATCAACAATAACCCTAATAAAATTTAAAGAATTTGTGTTAAAACTTTTATAAAGAAAATCAAAGTGTACCATAGGATGTAATTGTAAACGTCTCTATCGTGGAGCTAATGTGATTGTGCCTCATCTTCTTGTAAGGGTGAGGATGGGCCTTTATTGGGCTACGAGAAGATCATACAATTTTGTGGGGAGAATTTTGATCAATAGCAAAAAGAGGAAGAGAATAAGGATTATTATTATTATTTATAATAGAAATGCAATTTTATTAACTCAAATCTTTTAAAAGAACATCAGGTAAACTACTTGAAATCGTAGAATGTGAATAGGTACAACTAACATTTAACTACGAAGCTCTAGCCAAATACTGAGCAACACGAATAGTAAATTGCTTGACAAAAATTAAAAAGATATTATTTAAACTAGAAAGAATCTGTCTGTGAAAAATCCAAAATAGAAGTCATATCTAACGAACTTCGGATAGCTTGGATCGTGATCACACTGTCCGACTCCACCACCACATCACATCGCCCGGTTTCTTTCAACCAACTCAACACCTCCTTAACCCCAATAGCTTTAACAAGAACATGATCAACCACCCACATTCGGCTTACTGTCCGAGCCATAATAATCTAACCAGAAAAGTTTCGCGCCACCCAATTATACTCATACTTATTCTGATTGCTAAATATAGTTGCATCGACATTAATTTTGATCGTATTACCAACCGGTGCAATCCAAAAAATTTATCTTGACACAACTGCATTGATCAAAACTACCTTTAGCCAACAATACCACATCTTTAACAATCTTATTCTTATCATTCCACACATTATCATTGCGTACAGACCACAACGCCCAACAAAGCGTAACAACTCTATGTTTCATCTTAGAATCCCAACAGTGAAATCTATCATGAAGCCATCTCCAAAAGATTTGTCACCAATCTCTATCATTAAAATACTCGTCATCTGTCAACAAGCAAAAGCAAACAAATATCCCACAAGACAATGATAAATAGATTCTCCAACTCGCAAGCACCTTAGACACAACAATGAGGGAAGAGGAATATGTTTCACGTTTAGTTGGACACGAGTAGGAAGATAATTGAAAGCAACCCTCCTAACTAAATCCTTAACTTTAAGAGCACTCTCAAATCTCACAACTCTTTTCAAAAGACTGAGTTATCAATTCCAACTAACTCACCTTTAAGCTCTTGAAGAAGCCGATACACACTCTTAATCGAATAGATAAAACTCTTACCATTTCATTGCCAAATGTCATCAGACATTGAGGTGTAAAAGAAATGTCAAATATTATTATTATAATTATTATTGAATAAAAGAAGATTTATTATTTACTTACTTTTTTTTATATTTTACATAAAAATATTAATATATATATATATTATATTTTTATGAGATTAGTTTTCATAGTCTTTTTTATGCTTAACTGATTATTTTTCAGTCATTTTCAAAAATTATGCTTTTAAATTTTTTAATCGCAAAAATAAAAGTAAAATTTTATTTTTGAAAAACAAAAAATGTATTCTATAACTATTTTTGTTTTTTAATTTTAAAAACAAAAGATAAGTGTAGTCTGTAAATTTTATTTTTATTTGTTGATTTTACTTAAATCGGGTCTGAGGCCAGGTCCGAGGTTAGGAACTAGGGCGGGTCCAAGTCTAGAGTCGAGTTTAGATTCGGTTTCCAAAATCTAACTTGAGATCAAAGTCCAAAATATTAATTAAAAAAAATTTAAAAGTAATTTTAAAAAAAAAAAATTAAATTCTTAATTAAAAAATTAAAAAGTAAATAAATTTTACAAAACATAATTTTATAAAATATTTTCACTCTTCTAATTTATTTTGATTTTTTTATTTAAAGAGAATAGTTCCAATTACAAAAAATTTCATTGTATTTGATACAAAGATAAGATATAAAACCTATTGTTAAACAAATGAATAAAATAGAAAATACATCATCATCACCTAGCAAGTATTAATTATTAAAGCTCAATTAAAACTCACAATACATTATTTTCATTATTTTTTCTTAAGAAGAGCTTCCAAATTCCAATGATATGATGATGAGAAATAGATCTGATTCAATGAAACAAGAACCTGTCCTTTTTATATTTTGCTTGAATAAACAAACAAATACTAAACACTCAGCTCAACTACCTTAGTCTTTTTAACTAGTGATTCAATTTGAAGAATCAATAATTACTTTAGGTATAAAACTTTTCAAATTTTCAGTTAAATGGTTAACTAACTCCTCATCTCTAGACTTCTTAAGGATTTCAACTATACTGTCAATGTAAGGAGATTTAAGCTTAATTCTTTTCACGAGCATTAGTTTTACCAGTTTCACAGCCTCCACTGAGTGATTTCTTTCACAAAGTCCCACCAAAAGCAGAGAATATAAATCAGAATCAATGGAAGTCAAGTATCCCATCTTCTCAATTTCATCACACAACTCATATCCATCTACAACTCGACCACCCAAAGCAAGCTCCTTTATCATAATGCTGCAGGCCAAACCGTCTGGTTTCAACCCACCGTCGAGCATTTTCCTAAACAGCTTCTCAGCCTCCTCTGTCCGTTTATTTCGTTTCAACGACACCACGAGAGAACTATAGCATTCTTCGTAAGAAACACCGCCTCCCTTAACAACCTTATCAATCAATTTATAGGCCTCATTAAGTCGACCCTCCAAACAAAAACGCTCGATCAAACAACTAGCTGTTACACGATTTGGAGAGCAGTTACGAGCTTCCATTCGATTAAGAACCTCCAGTGCTTCCAATGTCTGACCTTTCTCGCAAAACCTTTGAATAATAGACGTATACGTTACTACATTAGGACTGCAACTTCCACCTTCTTTCTCCATTTCATCTAGCAACTCAAGGGCTTTCTCCATATTCCCGAATTTACAGATCCCATGAAGAAGAACAGAGTACAAAACCTTATCGGGCAAACAACCATGTTCCTTCATAACCTCAAACAATCGAAATGCATCATCCAATCGACCTACACTGCAAAACCCTTTAGCCATTTCAACATAAGTGATCATATCTGGATAAAGATCAATCAAACCCATTTCTTTCATCAAAGTTTCAGCTGTATTCATATCACCCTTTACGCAAAACAACCTTATAACCAAATTATACATAGTAGTATCTGCTCTCAAACCAAATTCCGGCATTTTCCTCAATACCAACAATGCCTCATCTGCAAGTTTCGCTTGTTTGTACAAATTCAAGACAACCTTAAAAGTCTTAACGGTAACAGAACATCTCTCAGCCCTGTAAGCCTCAATAACTTCAAAAAGAAGTTTCGGATTCTGACTAATGCTAAACAATTTACAAGCTTTGTTATACATGTAAGGAGTATGCCTATAATCTGATTGAAGACCAGCCCATATAAAAAACCGGAGACCCGTATGAGACTGGCTAGGATAGCATCTGTGTAGGACCCCGCTCACAAATTTGGAATCCAGTGGTCCCTTAAACGTAGATAGGGTTTTCTCCACATTGCCACTATTTTCTTGCAAGTGATTGAGTATATCTCCCGAGGCTACACTAAACTGTACTATCGAGACTTTGGGGTTTTGGAAGCGAACTGATGATGAAAGGGACCGAGAGATTGAAAAAAGCACCATTAATTGGTAAACAATATGCAAATCTCGAACAGAAATTGGTTAAAACCTGAGATGGGGAGATTTTGTCAGCTCTGAGATGGGAAGATGATATTAAACTCAGTAGAAGACTTACTGAATTACCTAGCGCTGCAATATTAAATAGAAATACTTGTAAGAGATAAAATTATTAAAGATAATAATAATTCTGCATCAAATAATAGATCAACTTGCAACAATTTTCCATGTATGTTAATAAGCACTACCTAATTGAAAAAAAAGTCTGTTAAATAATTGTCAAGCTATCTCTTGTAGTACTCTTCTTGTCCCCATATATATATATATATATATATATATTCTTATGTTAATTAAATTAAATTGATGCAGGACATAGCTTCACCCTTGCACGGATTCATATATTAATACGACAACAGTTCAAGTGCAAATTTAGTTCAAAATCTGAAAATAAACAAAGAGTCTCTAAACATCATAAAACTAACTGTTTTCCTACATTATAAATAAGACAAAGTAAATACAAATCTAATCCAAAATGTAACATGTTTATAGCAAACATAAGAGTTTTGAGCTACCTAAAGCTTTAATGGGTAAGGTCTACAAAGACTCATCTTCTTTTTATGTAATGCTCCTCAACTAAGTAGAATTTCCATCCTGAGCTGAGGCTTTTGCATATTGCTCTAGCAATTAATCCGCAACAGCAATATACAATCAAGAACAAACACATGGAGGGAGAGCAGCAATGCTCCTTGAAAAATAATGTTAATTATTAGTGATCGCAAAACACTAGTTTCCCTCCTTTCCGACACAACCCTTGTTCACCCACAGAATTCACAACTTTACCATAGCTATATCTCAATGGCATTCTCCCGAGCACTCTATGAAACTCATTTATACACTCCCCTCTCCTCTTCCTATGCTCTCTTCTCCGACTACTCAACCCAACCTCTGCCACCACACCCTTCAATCTCCTTTGCCTATCACCACCTTCGTCCACCTCATTTCTTTTGTCACCCCAATCCCGAGCCCACTTTGCCCCCACCAAAATGGGCCCGGCCCTAGACTCATCAGCCACCACAAAGTTCATCAATATGTCCTCACAATTCCGGGCTCGGTCCACTATACTTCTCATTTGGTCCATTAACGGCCCACCACCGCAACTGTACGAAAACAAGTAATCTTTTCTCATGATCATGAATTTAGTTAGCACAATCGAGTACCTGTCTGGATGAACAGTGTAGATCCACCCCTTCCTCGACAAATCCAAGCTGTGCGATCGGGCGAAGAACCCGATCAGACGGCTAGGGTTCGATTCCCACACTCTAAAGGCAAATGAGAATGAGTTTACGTCGATCTCTACATCGTCGTCGCAAATCAAGACAGCAACGGTCTGAATTGCGGTTCGTGGGAGGAATCGGTTGTTGAGGCTGCTCGATTTCTGTCGGATGAGGGAAATGGTGGCACTGCCGAATGAAGAGGAGTGTGTGAGATTCTGGGAGAATTGGGCTAGGGTTTGGGTTGGGGTTGATGGGTTTCCCCAGAGGACGAGAACCGCAAAGACAAACGGGGTAGACGAGTACTTAGTGGCAATTGATTGGAGGAGAGAGATCCGAGATTCAGAGTAGCCATTGATGAGGATTGTGATTTTGTCTGATCGAAGAGTTCGCGGGCCTTTTTGGACCATTGGATCACATGGATCGATGGAAAGCGATGAGTTGGAGAAAAAGAGTAACATGAAGGTTGTTAGAAGAAGATTCATATCTATGGCGGCTTTGCCAAGAGGAAGATGAGTTGAATGTTTTGACTATTGAATTGCGTTCCACTGCAATATTTAGTAGAAGTAAAAGAAAACTAGTAAGAGATGAAATCATTAAAAAGAAACAGAATAAAATGGTTTGTATCAAATAATAGAAACTTGCAACAAATTTCTTTGTACAGATCAAGCATTTTAAAAGAACTCCACCACAACTCCAAAATGGTAACAAAAATCCTAAATATGTGTATACACACAAACACGCACATATACATATATATAACTAAGCACTACCTAATTGAAAATATATTACTACGCTGTCAAGCTATCTCTTGTAGTACTCTTCCTGGCCATATATGCATACATGTATATAGATTACCATTTTGCTTTTACTATTGTATGAAGTAAAAAATTGTAAAATGCAACAACAATTTAAAATTTGTTAGTTGCTACAATCACTAAAATGCAACAACACTTTCTCTTCTTCACCTGCATGCATATAATCATTAAAATGCAATTAAACCCAATTTACATTTACGGCTGTTGATTTCAACACTGCTTTCAGAAAATTTTATATTAGTATTAATCTCAAGTTAGAAAGAAAAAGGTAAATAGCCCAGAGCGAATTTCCATTTTGTAAGAAAAAAAAACAAAACGACTCCAAAAGGCAGAGAAACTATGATATAATTGCAGAAGGAAAAATGTATTTCCCAGAACTGCAGCTAACACCGAGTCATCTGCAAAAAATGTACTTGTTTCCCTAGTCCCTCAGTCAAAGAAATATACAGTTCTGTAAAAAGGTTAGGAAAAAACCAGAATAAAGGCTACAAGGCAACCCAAAACAAACAAAGCACATAATTAATGAGAAAAGGAAATAAAATTACAGCATTACAAGGAACAAAAGAAGATTAATAACAACACAACAATGTAATGCCAGAAAGGCAAAAACAGAAGCCCAGAATCATACATGCCACAAATACACAAGCAAACAGTTACATATTAATATTTATGTTCTCTCACATGTTGGTAAAGCAAAGCATACATTTTGTCAAAGCAACTGAAGCAACCAACTGCTTTGGTTTCAAAAGGACTGCTATAAAAGACATGATGGAAAAACATTACTAAATCCAATAAAATTTATGTAAAAAATATGTTTAATTCTAAAAAATCCAAAACTCAGAAATTATCAAATCAGAGGTTGTAACTTTTGTTAAATCTATTTCACCAAAAACTACTGTAAGCATTTTCAGAGCTTAGCTTAGCTTAGCCAAAGGCCTTTCTCGCTGGAGGAATGCACACAGAATTGGACAGCCTTATAATAGGAATTCTTTACTCGAAAACAAAAGAAACCCAATAAAATTGAAATCAGAAAAAATAGATTACATCCAAATTTGTAAAATCCAAAATAACAGTAAAAAAGTTCACTTCCATTACAAATATGGCGAAGTTCAAAATGCAAAGCTTTTTATTACTATCATTGTATTTTTTATAAGATGGTATTTAATTTAATATGTTTTTACTTGAACAATACTATGCAAATCTACTTGACAGAAGATCACATAAGAATAATGGGAAAATAGCTAAACAAGGAGGGCTTATTCTAGATGTCTAAGAAAGTTTTATTCATGCTAATAAATTACTAAGAAAATTAGAGAGAGACACAAAAACAAAAACATGACATTCCTATTTTTAATTTATGATTCTGCAGTGCTTTCTTATTTTTACCAACCTCGTCAAACCAGTGCCATGATGTGAAAAAAAAAAATGCATCTTTTGAAGTATAACGAATTCATTAAAGAAGGGTATAGCCCCAAATCAATATCTCATAACCCTAAAGAAGTAAATCTCCCAAAATCAAAACTCAAAAACAGTAATCGATATGAAAAACAAAATAACAATAATTACCTCTCAACAATTAAGTCTATATATGAGCAATGAAGAAGAAGAAAACCTTGATTTTGATATAGAGTTGATTGTGGATGATGAATACGGACATACAGAACATAGTCCTCTTCCAATCTATAGCTTAAACTTTTAAACGGACCAGTCTAGCTTTACCATCACCAAAATAGCAGCCAAATGATCAAGTACCAGTAAGTGACTATAGCTTTCTTATTGTAGAATTGTTGATAGCATATGAACAAAATCTAATTAAACTTACTAAATGAAGTGATACCGAGAAGCCCTTTTAGTAAAGCACACTACACTGCCATAACTCTTGCTTTCACAGCTCAAAGCAAAGAATTTAAAATTGATGCTCAATACTCGAATAGCTACTCGTTATGTCATAAAATGAATAGTAAAAACACTTGAAAGCTATTTACCCGTGCACAAATTCATGCAGAAAATCAAACTCTTAAATCAAATAAAATCCCAATTAAATCAAATATCAATATACCCCAAATTATTTCTTTAACAAAATTCTGGATTTCTTTGCACTTCATATACAAACCAACTCCAGATTACAATATTCATACTCAAACAACAAACATAATGAATAAACAAAAATATAGGCAATTGATGTCAGCAAATCCCAATTATCACACAGCACAATTGAAACCCAAAAAAATCCATAGTAAATTGAATCGAAAAGTATGAATCAAACTGGACTAACCTTATTGGTAACCTTGTCTTCTCTTTACAACTCAGATCCGACTAAGCCCATTTGCAATTTAAAACCTAAATAAAGTAAATCAAAAGGCCATTATATAAATTGAACAATTGGAAATCTATGGTAATCTTTCTTAGAAAAAACGCAATTACGGAAGATTGATTTATAGGGCACAAAAAAAGAAGAAGAAGAGTTCTAGGGCAAACAAAGAGGAAGAAGAAGAAGTCGTATATGCATAATCTAAATTTATAAATAAATAAATAAAAAATTCCGACCTGCCGGATTCGAACCAGCGACCTAAGGATAGCTATTACCAACTACAGTCCTCCGCTCTGCCAACTGAGCTAAGGTCGGTTTCTGTTAATTTCAAACAAATTTAATTAATATTGCTTTAAGCAATCTGCAATTATTTTTTTTAATATAAAAAATTAAAATAATTATTTAATTTTTGGGAACTTTAGTTAGGAAAATTTGATTTTTTATGCTTATATTTGGTTAATTTTTTTCTCCCTAAACACATAATAACTAATATTTGTAGGGGCTATTTACAAAAAATATGGGAAAAAAAATATAAGTTATGATATATATGGCATCAAAACTTAATTATACTAAATATGACATTCTTCTAAAAAAAAAACTTTAAAATATGGGAAAACATAAGGAGGAATGCCATACAAAAACTTTAAATTGTGTTTCTCTTTTTATTTATTTTTTTTTCTTTTCTTTCAAAAAAAAAATAAAACACTGTAATAAAGAAAAAAATTATCTCACCTGAGGTTTTTTTTTTTATAGAAACTCAAATAATATTAAAATAATTTTATTAAAACATTAAATTAATTAACTAATTAATTCTATATAATTAAAAATTAATTTTTGAACGAAAAAAACTAGTTACAAATACCAAAAGTCATATATAAATTTTACATGTTTCTTAGAAACTCTAAGACTTGACCTCCAAGCCACTACTAAAACTAAAATCAATACAAAACCAAATTTAAAACCAGTTACAAGTTTCCGCGAAACTCCAAGACTCGACCATCAACCCACTACACAAAACAATCATTGTCTACTAAAACAAAATATTTGCCACAATAAAAGTAGAAAATAAAATGAGAACATTCGACAAAATTGCTGTCATCGTCGAAAAAGTCATCGCTACCAAAAAGTCATTGTAGTTAGACATCGAAGTTGTCACCAATGTTGGACGTTTGAGTTGTCATCGGAGTTGGACCTTTGAATTTGACAATGAAAAATTAGTAATATTTATCAGCTAATTAAAAATATGACACCGAGAAACTAGTTATGTAGATTAACCAAATTAAAAATTAAACCTTAGAACCAGTTATGTATTATAACAAAAATAATAATTTAATACAGAAACCAATTTCATATTACAATTAAATAAAAAGTGAACAAACATATGAAGCCTAAAGTAATAAAAAGATATATCAATTATAAAAATCAGTTACTTAAAAAGGAAAAAATACATACCATAAAATAATTTTTAACGATAACTTATAAACTAAATAACAAAAATATGTTACAATAAACAACTTAGCAAAAATCTAATATAGAGAAACCAGTTACGTAAAATAATTAAATTAAAAATTAATTCACATAAACCAATTACCTAAATAACTAAAATCAAAATTAAATATAGAAACCAGTTACTTAAAAATACGCTAATAAAAAACATAAACAATAAAAAATACAGAAGCTCAAAATGATTACACAAAACAAAAATAACTTGCGAACGATAAAACTATAAACAGAAAACCTAAATACAAGAAAAATTATAAAGGAAGAAACTGTTAGAATTTATTGGGGTCACAATTGTATATATAAAATGTGTGTTGGGTCATCAAATAAATAAGTCAAATTTATGTGGTCTATTTTGGAATAAAGTTTATGACTTAAGGGCATGATTGTTATGATTTTAATATGTGGATACCAATTAGACAATTTCTAATTTGATGAGGGGCCAAATTGGAAATAGTCAAAAAGGATTAATTTAAACAGGTATTTGTCCCCATTTTTTGCATCGCTTCATATCGTATTCTTGAATCCCCATCATCAAGAAAACAAAAGTTCCAGAGAGAAGGTTTTGATGCAAAAAATTGGAAGATCATACCAATCTAAGGTTATTACAAAATCGATTCTATGGACTCCGGTACGCTTCCGCTATTACTTAATTTTATTGTTTGATTCTCTTAAATTAATTAGGGCTATATACAGATTTACAGTATTTCTAATATGTGGTATCAAGAGCATCCCTAAATTAGTTCTTGAAAATATATAGTAGTGTTGGTCTTCCATTAAATTATTTTTTGTATTTGATGACTTCATGCTTCATTAATTATAATCGTTTATATATATACACGATTGAAGTAATATATCATTCTGCGATTAAACCAGTCGCACATATGTATATTTCTTCTATTTTGAAGTGATATATCATTCTGCTATTGAAGTGATATATACATACAGTTCTTTGGTTGTTTCTTTTAATTTGAATTCATATAAATCAAATAAGTTGTTGCTTTATATATACAACACTTACTTTTGCTTGACATTTTATTTGAACACTTGTCTCCGCCGGAGGATTGATGAGGAATTATATCATAGGTATGAGGAATTATATCATAGGTATTTAGTCACTACAGTATAAAGTATAAATGCATTTAATATATTCACAATAATTATGAGAGTGAATATTGTTTTGCTTTTAGATTTATATATACTGTCATGTTACAGTATTTGATTTGATGCATATGCCATTTATATATATATTTGTTCTGTTTTTTTTTTTTGATTCTATTATGGAAGAATGCGATTAGCCTTCTATTCTGATTTCATTTATTATTATTACTACTATTAGTTTTAAATAATAATAATAATAATAATAATAATAATAATAATTCAGTAACAATTAATTTAAATTTGGTTTAAAATTTATTAAGGATATATAATATTTTAGTTAAATCAATTGAAACAAAATATCACCAAAGTGATTTCTTTTGTGTAGATTAATTTAATAAAAATATTATGATAATGGTGTGTATGTAATTCATAAATTTATTAACTAACCCAAAGGTGAGTTAATATTTGGATGAATTTCATGCATGTTTGTGGTGATAAATGTGTGACAATTATAAGAAATTTTGTGTGAATAATATGTTAGTCCAAAGATTGCATATTGTTTGACATAATTTATTGTCAATATTTGATCACTACAACAAGAGTACCGCTTACAATTAATATTACTATCCAAAGACTTAATATTAATGTTGTGTTTGGTATCTTGAGATGGGATTAACCAATATTTGAATTTATTGTTTTATTTGGATTCTTATATGAGCATGTTAGTTATGTAATTGTATTGTTCTTTTCAGCTGTTGCTAGTGTATCTACTAATCTTAATTCGGTACCGGTCCTTAATGGTAATAACTTTAAGGACTGGAAGGAGAACATTTTTATTGTTCTTGGCTGCATGGATCTTGACCTTGCATTAAGGATGGATCGTCCTGCTCCTCTTACGGATACTAGTACCTCCGAGCAAAGGAGGATTTATGAGAAGTGGGACCGTTCAAACCGCATGAGTCTTATGATCATTAAGCGCTGCATACCTGAGGCTTTTAGGGGTGCGGTGTCCGAGGAGGTCACCGATGCCACAACTTTCCTTGCTGAAATTGAGAAACGCTTTGCAAATAGCGATAAGGCGGAAACAAGTACTCTTTTAAAGAAACTTATTTCCATGAAGTTTAAGGGCAAGGAAAATATAAGGGAGTACATTATGGAAATGTCTCACCTTGCTTCAAAGTTGAAGGCACTAAAGCTTGAGCTTTCAGATGACTTGCTTGTGCATTTAGTGCTTATCTCTCTTCCTTCACAATTCAGTCAATTTAAGGTCAGTTACAACTGCCAAAGGGAGAAGTGGACTCTTAATGAGCTCATTTCATTTTGTGTTCAAGAGGAAGAAAGATTGAAGCAAGAGAAGACTGAAAGTGCTCATTTGGCAAGCACCTCTAAAGATAAGGGCAAGAAAAGAAAGAATGAGGCTGCTAAGGATAAAGGTCCTGTTGGAAATTATTTTACCAGGATCTTAGATCTACTCACAAGTATGTTTATTAACATCCTAAATAAGAACTTTCTAAAACGATAAATTAAACACATATAAAGTTTAAGAAACCTTACATTGGGTGCAGCGGAATAATATGACTCCTTCCGTTCAGATATCTAGCCCTTGATTCCTTTCTGTAGCAGAGCATTATCAATATCTGAACTTGGATCTCTTTCTCTGAATCTTTGATGCTGAAACTCCTTTGCTGATGATCTTTCTTCACGATCTTCCTCACTATGATTGAGGTATCACTTGATGTGTGTGGGCACTACTCATACACTAAGGATTTCGAAATTATCAAGAAAGAATAGAGAGAGAGAGTGGTCAGCCAGATAGGGAGAGAGAAGGCTCAGTTTTTCTGATTCAGAAAGTCTCAGAAGAAAAGTCTTAATTTCCTGAAGCCTTCACTATCTATTTATAGCATTCCACTAGGGTTAGATTTGAATTATATGGCATTAAAATAATAAAAAAATCAACTTAAAATACACACAAAGGTGGCCGGCCATACACTTAGTGGATTGGGCCTTGCTTTTTGCAATTTTGCAATTTTCACACCTTTTGTATCTGATTTTCTCAAAAATGCCAATTTCCTAATTCAACCATTTAAATGCCAATTCTAACTATTTAATAACTATAAATAATTATTAAATAATATTGTCATTTATCATATTTATTAATTGAACCATACAAAGTATCATAATTAACAAATATGCCCCTATAAACTCTTTCTTTACAATTTCGCCCTTACTTAGTGAAAAATTTCACAAATAGACATAGTCTAATTTGTGAATTATAATTAATTAATCAAAACCAATTACATGAGTCTTACAAGCAATATTATCTCAACTAGTGGGGGGACCATGGGTCTATATAACCGAGCTTCCAATAAGTAGATCAAGAATTTAGGACTAAAATTCACTAACTTATTAATTCTTCGTTGAATCCACGCATAGAACTTAGAATTGCACTCTCAGTATATAGAATGCTCTATATGTTCCACCATATAGACACATCATTAGTTATCTATTGTTATAATCCTAATTTGATCAATTATCCTCTATATGAATGATCTACACAGTAAAGGGATTAAATTACCGTAACACCCTACTATGTATTTTATCCTTAAAACACTTGACCCCGTATAAATGATATTTCAGCTTATGTGAAATGAGATCTCCACCATTTATTTTCGTTTGGTCAAGCTCGAAGGAGATCATCCTTTGCTTACTATTCGCCAGATAGAAGCTATAGATTCCTTGTTTATGCTAGCGCTCCCACTCAATTGGACTACCGTGTTCCCAAAAAGTATGTATCACCCTGACCTAAAAGTAGGCTTAACTAACAATTCAAGGAACACGAATAGCCTTTCAAGATTGAGCCTAATCATAACAGGATTAAGATCATTTGATCTAGGATCAACTAGGCGATATTGACTTGAATAGATTTTACGGTAAGTTTAATTAAATCTAAGTCAAAGTTCAATATCGGTCCCTTTCGATGCATACTCCATGCATCCAACCTGAGCTTTACTTTAACCAATGCTCTGGAAAGAACATAGCACTTCTCCAAATGCAAGTAAACTCTGTTGTAGATTATCATATCAGTAAAACCCTGTGTCTGATAAATCTAGGAAACTTTATTCACATAGTCATGTTTACTTTCCAATGTGTTGACGGCACAATAAACAGGATCAAGTATGTGAAAAGGGTTTCATATGAATTCATACATTATGTACATATAATCATGAAATAAATCATGTGAACCATGCAACATTAAATGTTATTTCTGATCTATATTAATAAGTAAATCTGATTATATTGAAATGAGTTTTATTTAGGGCATAAAACCCAACAGGTCCTGCACATAAGAAACAAACTCAAACCAACAGTGATGATGGTTGTTTCTTTTGCAACATGAAAGGACACATGAAGAAGGAATGTGCTACGTATTTTGCATGGCGAACAAAGAAAGGTACATTTCTTACTTTGGTCTGTTCTGAGGTAAATTTAGCTTCAGTACCAAGAAACACTTGGTCGTTAGATTCTGGTGCTACTACTAACATCAGTGTTTCTATGCAGGGTTGCCTGAGTTACCGAAAGCCAAATGATGCTGAAAGAAGCATTTATGTGGGAGATGGCAAGTCGGTAAATGTAGAAGCAATAGGGCATTTTAGGTTGTTGTTAAGTACTGGTTACTATTTGGACTTAATAGATACTTTTGTTGTACCGTCTTTTAGACGGAATTTGGTTTCTATTTCTTGTTTGGACAAATTGTGTTATTGTTGTTCATTTGGAAACAATTACTTTAGTTTATCTATTAATTCAAATACTGTTGGAACTGGTTCATTTATGGTTTATGACAACTTATATTTGCTTGACATTGTTGCTTCTTATAATGAAACCTTGAATGTGGAATCACGTGGTACTAAGCGTAAAATGGATAATGAAAAATCAAGTTCCTTATGGCACAAACGGTTAGGTCACATCTCTAGAAATAGAGTTGAGCGACTTGTGTCTGATGGAATTTTAGATTCAATTGATTTTTCAGACTTTGATGTTTGTATTGAATGCATCAAAGGCAAACAGACCAAAACAAAGAAATTGGGTGCGAAAAGAGCTATAGATGTCTTAGAGTTGATACATACAGATATTTGTGGGCCATTTCCTACACCTTCTTGGAATGGTCAACGATATTTTGTATCATTCATAGATGATTACTCAAGATATGCGTACCTATTTCTACTTCATGAAAAGTCTCAAGTGTTGGACGTGTTCAAATCTTTTAAGGCTGAAGTTGAGAATCAACTTAGCAAAAGAATAAAGCAAGTCAGGTCTGACCGTGGTGGTGAGTACTATGGCAGATATGACGGCTCAGGTGAACAACGTCCAGGACCTTTTGCCAGATATCTAGAGGAGTGTGGAATTGTCCCACAGTACACTATGCCAGGATCTCCTAGCATGAATGGTGTTGCTGAAAGACGAAACCGTACTCTTAAAGATATGGTAAGGAGTATGATCAGTCATTCAACCTTACCAGAATCACTCTGGGGAGAGGCACTTAAGACAGCAGCCTACATTTTGAATAGGGTACCAACCAAAGCAGCTGCAAAAACACCTTATGATCTTTGGACAGGGCGAAAGCCCAGTCTTAAGCACTTTCATGTTTGGGGATGTCCAGCTGAGGCTAGGCCTTATAGGCCAAATGAAAAGAAGCTGGAACCTAAAACTGTGAGCAGCTACTTTATTGGATATTACGAACGATCCAGGGGTTTCAAGTTTTATGATCCCAAAGTAAAAAATATATTTGAAACGGGAACTGCAAAGTTCTTTGAGGATATTGAGTTTGGGGGGAGAAATACGGTTAAAGACTTTGTTTTTGAGGAGGATTTAGAATCAACCACTTCTCTTGAAGATGAGTTGATTCCTATTCCAATAGTTGCTTTTGACAATATTCAGGATTCCATTCCTAATATTGATCAAGTTTTAGATCAAGAGCAACCAAACATAGTCAATCAAACCCCAGAGGTACAAACTCAACAACCTCAAGAACAAGTGCCTTTGCGACGATCCACTAGAGAAAGAAGAAATGCTATTAATCCAGATGAATACATAGTGTATCTTCAAGAACATGAGGATGGCATTGGAATGATGGAAGATGATCCAATCAACTTTCATCAGGCCATGAAAAGTTCTAACTCTCAAAAGTGGAATGATGCCATGAATGAAGAGAATAAGTCTATGCAAGACAATAAAGTTTAGAAAATTGTCCCATTACCAGAAGGTATAAAACCAATTGGTTGTAAATGGATATTTAAAACCAAGAGGGATGAAAATGGTAATGTGGTGAGGTTTAAGGCACGTCTTGTAGCAAAAGGCTATACTCAGAAAGAAGGCATTGATTATAAAGAGACTTTCTCTCCAGTTTCATCGAAAGACTCTTTCAGGATAATAATGGCACTTGTTGCTCACTTTGATCTTGAGTTACATCAGATGGATGTTAAAACAGCGTTTCTCAATGGAGACATTGATGAGACAATTTATATGGAGCAACCAGAAAACTTTGTGGTTGGTGACCCAAAGAAAATGGTTTGCAAATTAAAAAAATCCATCTATGGACTCAAGCAAGCTTCCCGTCAATGGTACCACAAATTTCATCAAGTGGTTCTCTTATTTGGTTTTGAGATGAATGCTGTTGATGATTGTGTGTATCATAAGTTTAGTGGGAGTAAGTGCATATTTCTGGTTCTATATGTCGATGACATATTGCTTGCCACTAATGATATAGGCTTATTGCACGAAACCAAGAGATTTCTATCGAAGCATTTTGAGATGAAAGATCTTGGTGACGCCTCTTTTGTTTTAGGAATTCAAATACATCGAGACCGTTCTCGGGGTATTCTTGGATTATCACAAAAGAGCTATATCGATAAAGTACTCAAACGGTTTGGCATGCAAGATTGTAGACCAGGTGATACCCCTGTCGTTAAAGGAGACAAATTTTGTCTTAAACAATGCCCTAAAGGAAGCCTTGAAATTCAAGAAATGCAAAAGATTCCTTATGCTTCAGCTGTTGGGAGTCTTATGTATGCTCAAGTTTGTACGCGTCCGGATATAGCGTACATTGTTGGAGTGTTAGGCAGATACTTAAGCAATCCAGGAATTGATCACTGGAAAGCAGCCAAAAAGGTTATGAGATATTTGAAGAGAACAAGAGAGTACATGCTCACATATAGGAGGTCAGATCACTTTGAGATCATTGGATACTCTGACTCTGACTTTGCGGGATGCCAAGATAGTAGGAGATCTACTTCGGGCTACATATATTTGTTAGGTGGTGGAGCTATATCATGGAGGAGTGCAAAACAAACACTCATAGCTTCATCCACCATGGCAGCAGAATTTGTTGCATGTTATGAGGCATCCAACCATGGTATATGGCTGAGGAACTTTGTCACTGGGCTGCGCATTGTGGATGGAATTGAAAGACCACTTAAGTTGTATTGTGACAATAAATCAGCTGTATTGTATTCCAACAACAATAGGAGCTCGACGAAGTCAAAACACATTGACATCAAGTTCCTTGTTGTAAAAGAAAGGGTACAAAGTGGACGATTTGTATAGAACACTTAGGTACAAACTCCATGATTGCGAGACCCCACTTACTAAGGGTTTGCCACCCAAGGTCTTTCATGAGCACACTGCTCGTATGGGTGTTTTAGATTATGAAGATATCTAGATTCAGTGGGAGTTTGTCTTTAGTGTGTTTTATTTGTTTTATGAAACATGTGTATTTGGATATTTTTCTGATCAGAAATTATGTTATTCAGTTTATTTCACTTTGTACATTTAAGCTAAAGTTTTGATCTCCATAAAGTAAAGTAGGACCAATTGAAAATTGACATGAATAGATCACCATGCATGTAATTTTCATACCACATTATCATGATTGATCTATGTCATTTGGCTATATTGATGTATGTGACCATTGATGGGTTTAGTTGTGATTGATACAACGAAAATCGCTTTGATCCTATGTTGATATAGTTAATGGACGAGATTGCACATGCCTATGGTTATGATGACAAAGTTATGAGCTCAATAAGGTTAACACATTTATATGTATACATATGTGACCCAGTGGGAGATTGTTAGAATTTATTGGGGTCACAATTGTATATATAAAATGTGTGTTGGGTCATCAAATAAATAAGTCAAATTTATGTGGTCTATTTTGGAATAAAGTTTATGACTTAAGGGCATGATTGTTATGATTTTAATATGTGGATACCAATTAGACAATTTCTAATTTGATGAGGGGCCAAATTGGAAATAGTCAAAAAGGATTAATTTAAACAGGTATTGGTCCCCATTTTTTGCATCGCTTCATATCGTATTCTTGAATCCCCATCATCAAGAAAACAAAAGTTCCAGAGAGAAGGTTTTGATGCAAAAAATTGGAAGATCATACCAATCTAAGGTTATTACAAAATCGATTCTATGGACTCCGGTACGCTTCCGCTATTACTTAATTTTATTGTTTGATTCTCTTGAATTAATTAGGGCTATATACAGATTTACAGTATTTCTAACAGAAACCAGTTTCTTTTGATAAGAAATATTACTAAGGGAGCAGCATTAACATGAGTCTCACTCTTCTTCTTCGCATGGGATTTAGAAACTGGTTTCTTTTTATCTTTCTTAATGGCATTAACCAGTTTCTCATCATCAACAACATTAGATTCGCACACTTTTTGCTAACAAATATAAAACACAATTCAATTAAAGGAAACTACAAAAAAAGAAAAAAAAAAAAAAACACTATTAAAACAAACAAAGAGACTAAAATTCATACAACTAAAAAATAAAATTTATTTAAACAATACAATACACATATCAACCAAAAAATATAAGAAAACAACAAGACATACCGAATTAGAATCTTTCACAGCAGTCTTAGTTTTACTCTTCTTTGACGCACTAGCGTTATCACTAACAGACTTCCTTTTTTTGGTTGCAACGACTTCCACGACAACCTTATCAGTTAAAAATTATCATCATCGTCCGGTTGATGGACATTAGAAGCCTTCTTACTATGGTGTTTCTCAGTAACAAAATTTGGATCATCAACTTTAACTTCTTGTTTATCATTCTGAAAAAATAAACAAAAGAAAAATAGAACAAATTAATAAATCATAAACAAACACAAAGAAAAAGAATAACAAATTACAAAATACAAAAAGCTGGTTTCACATAACATACTCAAAACACAGGAACTAACATATAAAAGATAAGAACCAATTTTGGTGGAACAAAGACTTGAAAAATTTAAACAAAATACAATTAGGAAACAATAATGAAACATAAAAAAAAATGCAAAACCTGTTTCAGTAAAACTTTAAAACATACATTAAGTTTCCGGGGAGATTTCTTTGTTGCTGCTTTAATGGAAATTTCTTCTTCAACAGTAGCACCCTTAAACAAAACAAGAAAAAAATCAGTTTCATCCAAAAAAAAATTCATAAAAGAAAAAATGAATAAACAACAAAAACTAAATTCAATAAAAACATAGAACATACTTTAGATTTACGGGGAGATTTCCTCATTTGAACTTTAACAGTGTTTTCTTCTTCAACAGAAGCATCCTAATAAAAAAAAATTAAAACCAGGTTTCATGAGAATCAATAAAAAGAAATCAAAATAAAACTTAAGATTAAAAACTAATTTTATTAAAAACATAAAACATATTTTAGCTTGCCGTGAAGATTTTCTTGGTCGACCTTTAGCCTTGATAGAAGTACAAAGGAAACTTTGGATTCTGATTTACTTTCCATTTGATAAAGAATCAAAGTACAAAAAAAAAATTAGACACAAAGAACTTATCAATCATGATAATAAATATAAAAATCAGTTTCACAAAAAACCGAAACAAATCAAACCAACAAAACCGAAAATAACACATGATTTGGGCAATTAATAAAATGATAAAATAACAAACATTAAAACCAATTTGAAAAACAACCTAAAAAATGAAAATCATAAATATAGGCTAAAGAGGGATACTAATAATAAAGTCTACAAATGAAACTTGAATGAAAAATTAAAATAAAAATAACACATAATGAAAATGTCCAAAAATAAACAAACAATGAACACAAAAAAAATCTAAAAATCAAAACTACTTAAATCAACAAATAAAACACAAATCTAGTACTTACTAAAAGTTTATACCTAATACCAACACAAATCATACCCAAAATAAAAAAAAAGTTAGAAAAAAGACATCTGTCTTCTGCTACACTTCCATTTATAGCATTTATTTACCCTCCCAAGTGTATGTGTTGATAAATTTTCTGCTACACTTCCATTCATAGCATTTATTTACCCTCCTTTTCATTTGTTTTTTCTTACTTTTTCTCATATATTTTATGCATAATGGTAGCCATCTGACTAAATATCCTTACAAGTGATGATTTTGCAGCAAGATGATGTTGTATTTGGTTAAACAAGTCTGGGTAATGCTGATGAGCTTTGGTGTTCCTCCAAAGATATTACTAACAGCCCAGACAAATCCTTCCCCATTTCTTCTGAGTTGCTCAGTCTGAGCCCAAAAACAGTAAGTAATACATCTTAGCAGTTGGAAATAAAGACAAAAATTGTGCAAGAAGATGACCTGTGTAGCCCAAAAAAAATGGTTATGTAAAAAAAAAATACAAAAATTTGAAAATATAAAATGACTAAAATAACCTACATAAACTACAAACAATAAAATATGGGCTCTTTAAACATACATTCCAAACAGGAAATTACACTCTATACCATTTTTATATTGTCCTCTTCATTTTTACTTTCTTTTTTAAAGTCTGTCATTTTTACCTCTTTTTTTAAACATTGTACCAATTTCGCCCATGTCACTTCAAGATACTCTTCATATGACTCTCTTATGTCAGGGTATTTTGGGTACAATACATATAAAAAGAGGTATGTTTCAAATAAATACAAAATTAGAGGTAAATTTAGTTAATTGACTAATAAAAGAGACATTTTTCAACTTATTCCAAATGTATGGGTTTTAAAAACCCATAAAACGCGTCCAAAGTTTAAAAAAGCCATAAAAAGTGTCCAAACTAAACTATGCCATATTTATCATAAAACATTTAAAAAAGCCATACTACACGTAATTTCCACTATTTGTAGGATATGATAATTTTTATAATATCCCTAAAATACCCCCCATTTACACAATCGGACCCCACATCGGACACAATCAGACCCATCGGACCCCCATCAGACCATATCTGCTATCAATTTTTTTTTATGTTTTTGTACATAAAAAAAAAAAAATAGCATCAGGTGACCATCGGACCACCATCGGACCCCATCGGACCATATATGCTACCCAAATTTTTTTTAATTTTTTTTTTTATGTTTTTGCACATAAAAAAAGTAGCATCATGTGACCATCGGACCACCAATGGACTACCATCGGACCTCATCAGACCATATCTGCTACCCATGTTTTTTATGTTTTTTGCACATAAAAAAAATAGCATCAGGTGACCATCGGACTACCATCGGACCCCATCAGACCATATCATCGGACTACCATCGGACCACCATCGGACCTTCGTCTTCAACCTTTACTCATTTTAACAACAGGATGGCATCGGACCACTATCGGACCACCATCGGGCCTGATAAAAAAACCAGTTTTTTGCTCAAAATTCAGATCTGGCCATCTACTCACAGATAACAAACATTACTCATTCAATTTATTCTTTTGACAACATTACCTATCATAAATTACCCAAAAAAAAAACACAATGACAAAAATTAAAAAAAAAATTGGGCCGAATGCTTACCTTCAACATCTCGGAGGTAGTCGGGTCTCACGGTGGTCGTCTGTATAGGCGGTCTATGTAGACGGTGAGGGGTAGGTTCAGTTTTGGTGAGGGTGAGATGTTGAGAGAGAACCGAGAGAGATAGAGGAAGAGAGAGAGTTGAAGTTTGAAAATGAGAAGAATATTTTTGAGTTTATCATAAAATGGTCATATTTTTAAAATTTTAAAATATATTACTTTAGGCATAAAATTTTAAGATATTTTATTCATATTTTTTCAAATAGAAAAAGTTGAGAATTATATTTGCATCCCATAACATTATAAAGAACACCTTAATATTTGTTTTTTTTCTTACAAGTGCACTTTAATATTATAAGAATAATAACTTTGATTAGTTTTAAAAAATCAATCTTAATATATATATTTTTTTTCATATTTATTTGTTTTAAATTTAAAAGATATTTTATATTTATGTTATATGTATATTTTTGAGAATATAAGAAGGAATAAAAAATAATATAAATTAAAGATAATTTTTTTATATAAAATAAAAATTATTATATGAAATGCTTTTATAAATTTTTGAGGGAAATAAAACTCCAATTATGTTTTTCTTCAAAAAAAAAAAATCTTAAACTGAAACTAGTTGTGCATTTGTTAAAAAAAAATTAATTATTAATTATATATATAGACCTTAATCACATGCGATAATTAGAAGAAAAAAGAAAAGCGAGAGACGATGGTAATAAATATTTGGACAGCCGTTTTCTAAAAATGATAAAACAATCCAAATTGGAATACCAAAACATGATCATCATAATTAAAGGAAATAAATGTAATAATATATATATACATATATATCTCACTATCGAAACTAATTAGGATCATAATTTATATAATCATTTATGTGAATTGAATTATGAGAAACTTAAAAGGTTACTTACGATCGATATTGTTAATTAAAAGGTTCCTCATTATTATGATCGAGTCTTTTCATTTCTATAACTCTCACCACATAATAAATACAATTAATTAGCATATAATTAAGCATTATTACACCATTCTATAAATAATAAACCACACCAGCCAAATAATTTCACTAATCAGTAATCACAACTAAACACACAAAATTAAAGTGAAAAAAAAAAACAATGGCCACCACCCAATATTCTCTCAACAATACAACTCTTTTGGTTTTAGCTCTAGTGTTTCTGGCTCTGGCTCTGCCAACATCAATGGCTCGGGTCAGAAATGATCATGACGATCATAACGAGCTCATATCTCGGCTGAAACTAGACTCATCATCATCGTCGAATAATTGTTGGGACTCGTTGATCGAGCTGCAATCGTGTACAACCGAAGTGATAATGTTTTTTCTGAATGGAGAGACTTATTTGGGTCCAAGTTGTTGCCAAGCCATAAGGATCATTGGGAAGCAATGTTGGCCAGCCATGTTTGGAACCATTGGTTTTACTAATCAAGAAGTTGATGTTCTCCAAGATTATTGTGATGATCAACAAACTACTACTACTAAAACTCTTCATGGGAAATTGTTTCCATGAATTATTATATTTTAAGTTTTTTTGTTATGTGTTTGATTTGGGTTTTTTGGTGTCAGTTTGTTTGGAGTTATAGTACTATTGCTGTTTAACTGGTTCAAGTAAATTATCTATCTATATATGTGTGTTTACGTTTTTTTCTTTTAATATATATGGTATGAAGTTTGTGTTTTTCTTATTTAACATTTTGTGTTTTAGTTACTCTTAATTGAATATATGTTTTGGTGTATTGATCCTTTAAATGAAAAATTGTGTTTCCCTAATAATATAAGAAAATTCAAATGGATACATAACTAATTTTTTTCTGTCAATAAAAAAAAGTTTCTCAATTTAAATTATAACAGCAATTATGGGTATACGTAAATCCCATATAACATAACTTATTACACAAATATTATCTAATTCGGTATCTTATCTGTATATGAGTCCATAAGTAATTTTCAGTAAATTCTCGAGCTTCACTTCATTTAATTTATTGTTAGATATATTTGTGACAAATATAAAAAAAAAATAGCATTTTCTTTTCAAGGAAAGAATTAACATATTTGAAATGCATATAAAACAAAACAAAAATAATAATTACAATAGAGATAACTAAAAGGATAACATAATACAAATTATTATTCTTCTTCATACCACCTATTATATCATGAGTGTTTTAGCCAAAATAACTTTCTATGGTTGCAAAAACAGCCATGAATTATACTGTACGACCAAAAACGATTATTATAGTCACAAAACAACTATAGATTCACACTGTGCGACCATCATGGTCGCATAGAGTAAATTAAGTGAAGTTATTTTATAAATTTTAGTATTTGAAATGGTAAGTTTAACAAATTTCTCTTGTATTATCACCTTCACTACAATAATACAATGCCTATTTTTTGAGCTTACATTTAATATTTTATGTGGCTTGCTTATCAATTCACTGTTAAGATATTATAAAAGAAGATGCAATGCAAATGAATGAATGGGAAGCATATATGACATATCATAAATATGGCGTTTTTTACAAAAAGCACAAATTATAATAATGAAACAATAATGTTTTTGGTTTTCTGTCTGTTGAAGAGGTGGAGCCTTTTGTCTAATCCATTCCATGAACACTGTTTTTTGAGTTTTTTCAAGTCTATAAAGTTGCATACTTATCTAAAATAATGAAACAATTATTCATTTGCTTACTTAGCTTAAAAATTATTTTTTATTGTTTAGAAAATGAAAAAGAAGACTGACAATCATTCATCATTTGATAAAAAAATGATAGAACTAAAAAGGAAAGGCTAGAGTAGTAGAAGTAGGAGGATATCATGTACTAGTACTACCAATAGCTAACATTTTGTAAGTACCTTAAACACAAGTTGTACCAGTCCAAAATATTTGAAGGCATGTCGATGTATCTCACCGAAGAAAATGACATAACTCTAACAATGCAGAAACATCCAAGCAAGTAACCCTTCTAACTACTGCTTTATCTTCTCCTGAAAAAACTGTTTAAATCACATATAATTATGATTGTAATATAATAGAAGACAACTGAAATTCCAAGATTAGAGGTAAGGGAAAAGAAATAACCTTCATATAATACCATGGATTCATTTAGTACAAAGTAGGGCTATGTATAGCATCACTGTTAATATTGAGAACTAAAAATCATTAGAAAAACTCCTGGCCAAACTAGGGAGGACAGAGTTATCTTCCATGAGTTTCAACCAAAAAGAAAATCTTCTAGTGTTACGTACGTATTACAACGGTCACAATTAATATTCATAAATCCATACATATTAAATATTAATTATGCAACAAGCTACAAGTATAGGACCATAAGATTTCAATGTGGCATAACTGCATAAATTAGAACATTACCACAAGGAGTAGCCTTCTAGATAATAAAGGGGGTGATCTCCGCAACAAAAGCTCCTAAAAGTGCAAAGTGAATCTCTATTCATCTCAAGGTAAGACTACTCTTGCCAAGTGCATTGAAACCAGAAATTTTTACACACTGAATAATGTAATAATCACTTCTCTGAAAAGTAGTTTTCAAATTCACTGCAGTTCACAACTAAGGATACTAACATTTTAGTGCTCACTGCCAAAAGTGGGCATCCAATTAATGTTAATGTGAAGCAAGCAATCTTCTCAAACAAATCAGTAGAGCTTATTCTTTGTTTCATTTACTCATTCAAACTACAAGGCTTTAGCACTGCTATGCCTCCCCCCACCCCAGCGTCGTCTACGACCCCTTCGTTTCCTCCCATCATCTTTCTCCTTCACTTTTTCAATCAAATCCCTTTCTCCTCGTCTCTTATACATCTTAAAAGTGATCTGTCTTTCTTCAGCCATCTTCCTCACCTTCTCCGTAATTTCAGCTGCAATTTCTCTGTTATATAGTTTCCTTAAGCCACGCATTAACTTAGCAAAAGTATCTGCTTGTGGCATTGCATCCGCTTCTATCATGTCCAAACAGTAGGAACAAGCCTCCTTCACATGCCCATTTTTGTACAGTGAATGAATCCATATTGTCCAGGCAGAAACATTAATCTCACATCCTTTATTCACAATGGAACTCCATATATCTTTAGCCATTTCAAGCTTGTCAGCTCGTAAAAGAGTATTTATTAGCTCCTTCAACGTACCATATTGTGGGGCAGATAGTAAACCCCTCTCAACCATTTCTTTGAAGTATTGACAAGCTTCAACCAGAAAGCCTTGCCCAAGGAAGCCATGAATCATAATCACAAAGGTGTCAAGCCCTGGACTTAACCCAGTTGCTTCGATTTCATTCCATAATCGAACACCTTCTTTAACTTCCCCTAGTTTACATGCCAACCGGATCACAGCATTGTATATGATCAAATCAGGAACAGAACCAATCTTTTGCATCTCCACCATGAGCTCCAAGCATTCCTCCAGCTCTTCCTTCTTCTCGTGTGCCAACATAATCTGCAAATAGGTATTCTGACTAGGAGTATGGCCTTGCTGGATCATACTATCCAAAATCTCATAACCCTTTTCAATCTTTCCCCACTTACAAAACCCACTTATCAAAGTAGTGTAAGTCATAGCATCTGCATGACAGCCACTCCTTTCCATATCAATAAAAATACGCATGGCTTCTTCCATCTTCTCATGTTTGCAGAGAACCTGAATCAAAATGGTATACGATACTGCAGTAGGAACACAGCCCTTCCCTTTCATCTCTTTCAGAAGATCATAAGCGTCCGCCATTTTTCCAGCATGAGAATACCCACCAAGCAAATTGTTATAAACCACAATGTCTGGTTCAAAACCCGCTTCTCTCATCTGAATCAGTACAACTTTTGCCTCCATAAGCTTCCCTTCTCTACACCAACCATACAACAATGAAGTAAAATGCTTTAAACTAGGCTTAAACTGAATCTTCATGTCTTCAAATAAAGAAGCTGCTTCCTTAACACTATCATTCTTGCACAAAGCATCTAACAAACAACCAAAGACATACTCATCGGGTTCGCAGCCGTACTTGGGCATTTCATCCAACACTTCAATTGCTTTTTTAACCATTCTAGCTGAAGCAAACCTTCTCATCAGAACAATAAACACTTCAGATGTTATCAACTGAGGGTTCTCCTTCCTCATCTCCTCGAGTAGTGCCCAAACAGCACCAAATTGGCGCATCTTCCCCAATGACTTGATCATGGCTTTGTAAACTTCATAACTGGGTCTGTAGCCAGGCTGCTTTGACACCCACACAAAGAACCTGTACCCCAAGTTCCCTGCATCACCACATCGATTTAAGACGCGTTCAGCCAAGCCTGAACGCACAGTGATTCCAGATTCTTGCAAGGCCAGCTCTAGCTTCGGGACCCTAGAGTGGAATTTTCTTAAGATTCTATAGATCTTTTCAACATCAGATGCAAATTCATCATTGCAATAACTCTCATCCTCTGCACCGTTGAATTGATTTTGAAGGCCAACCATCCCAAACCCACTTGCACCATCATACGTTTGACTGTTGGATTTATGATTCAAGCCATATTGGCTGGAATCAGCAGAAGGTGTGGAAGATGATTGGCTTTGTACAGTTCCAAGTACCCTTAAGTAAGTTTTCCATGAAAGGAGGCTAAAACGGGTGCCCGGTTTGAAAGAAAGAGAGAAAGGGTATTTGGTACACACAAGAAGCCTTGTTTTCTGATACAGCCTCTGCATAAGCTAATTCGATAAAGTTCGTGTATATAATCAGTCACCATTAAAGCCTAGCTTTAAGCAGAAAGCAAAAATTAGAGTACAATCTCAATGCAAAAGCTTACCATGGTGCGAACAATGTCGGGAACAGTCAGGGACCGCTGCAAACTAGAAGACCATTATCAATATTCAATCATCAACAACCAAAGTCTTTGGAAATCAAGCAAATTTTACTTCTCATATGAAATCCTAAAACGACAACTATTGTATTAATTATACAAATGTACCCACATGTTACTAAGTACACCTAGGGTATTTCGTATCCCTTACCTTGACCATTTTCACCTTCATGATATAGTTTCCTATTCCAAAATTCTTACTTGGCTCTTTCTTAGTAGTTACTAGGGTATTCATCACTGTTTAGAGTGACTTCAGAACAAAGAACAGATCAAAAGAAAACTCAAGAATCAAAGAACAGACCACTCCTTAGATTCAACAATCATACCCAAAAATCAAAATCAGATATGACAGTCATGCTTCACCGTTATGAAAGAGTCAAGAAAGATTTTTGAGTAGAAATACATCCTAAGCTATTGTCCCTTTCCTTACTCCTCCAGAATCCATAGCTAAAAATCAGATGTATAGCTTTGTCTAATAGTACTTTATATGCTTATGTCTTGTTTGAATAATATTCGTTTTGGTTGTTTTGTGCTAAAACTCTGTAACCATGGTTTTCCTCCGCAAAAAGTGAGGTTTTCAATACATTTTGGGAGAGGGGTCAGTCTATACAAGTGACCTCTTTCTCCTTTCGAAAAAAATAAAAACAGACTATTTGAGCAATACTTGAATATCATTTCAGGTTGATCTACTCGTTCTGTCATAAAATGAACAGTAAAGACACTTGAAAGCTATTTACTCACGCACTAATTCATGCAGCAAACCAAAACTCTTAAATCAAATATAGATATAAAATCCCAATTAAATCAAATATCAATACAAATCCCCAAAACTCAATCACCAAACTATTAAACAAAATTTGGATTTCTTTGCACTTCATATACAAACCAACCCCAAATTACAACATTCATACTAAAACAACAAACATAAAAACAAGCAGCAACACAACATAATGAATAACCAAAAATATAGGCAACTGATGTAAGCAAATCCCAATAATCACACAACACAATTGAAACCCAAAAAAATCCATAGTAAACTGAATCGAAATGTATGAATCAAACTGATTACAGTGAGGAGCCATTGTTGCAGAAGAAGTCATTTTTTAGTAAGCACTACAACTCAGATCCGACTAAGCCCATTTGCAATGTAAAACCTAAATAAAGTAAATCAAAAGGCCATTATATAAATTGAACAATTGGAAATCTAGGGTAATCTTTTTTAGAAAAAAGGCAATTACGGAAGACTGTTTTACAGGGCACAAAAAAAGAAGAAGATACCTGATTACAGTGAGGAGCCATTGTTGCAGAAGAAGTCATTTTTTAGTAAGCACTACCTAATTGAAAATATATTACTACGCTGTCAAGCTATCTCTTGTAGTACTCTTCCTGGCCATATATGCATACATGTATATAGATTATCATTTTGCTTTTACTATTGTATGAAGTAAAAAGTTGTAAAATGCAACAACAATTTAAAATTTGTTAGTTGCTACAATCACTAAAATGCAACAACAATTTCTCTTCTTCACCTACATGCATATAATCATTAAAATGCAACTAAAACCCAATTTACATTTAGGGCTGTTTATTTCAACACTGCTTTCAGAAAGTTTTATATTAGTATTAATCTCAAGTTAAAAAGAAAAAAGTAAATAGCCCAGAGCGAATTTCCATTTTGTAAGAAAAAAAACGAAATGACTCCAAAAGGCAGAGAAACTATGAAATAATTGCAGAAGGAAAAATGTATTTCCCAGAACTGCAGCTAACACTCAAACAATGGACATATCATTAAGTCATCTGCAAAAAATGTACTTGTTTCCCTAGTCCCTCAGTCAAAGAAATATACAGTTCTGTAAAAAGGATAGGAAAAACCAGAATAAAGGCTACAAGGCAACACAAAACAAACAAAGCACATAATCAATGAGAAAAGGAAATAAAATTACAGCATTACAAGAAACAAAAGAAGAAAAATAACGACACAACAATGTAATGCCAGAAAGGCAAAAACAGAAGCCCAGAATCATACATACCACAAATACACAAGCAAACAGTTACATATCAATACTTAATGTTCTCTCACATGTTGGTAAAGCAAAGCATACATTTTCTCAAAGCAGCTGAAGCAACCAACTGCTTTTGGTTTCAAAAGGACTGCTATAAAAGACATGATGGAAAAACATTACTAAATCCAATAAAATTTATGTAACAAATATGTTTAATTCTAAAAAATCCAAAATCAGAAATTATCAAAACAGAGGTTGTAACTTTTGTTAAATTTATTTCACCAAAAACTACTGTAAGCATTTTTAGAGCTTAGCTTAGCTTAGCCAGAGACCTTTCTCGTTGGAGGAATGCACACAGAATTGGACAGCCTTATAATAGGAATTCTTTACTCGTGCACTAATTCATGCAACAAACCAAATTCCATTTAGTATTCATTCATTATCTGTAACAAATCAAATTCCAGATAGATATAAAATCCCAATTAAATCAAATACCAACATACCGCAAATGATTTCTTTAACAAAGTTCTGGATTTCTTTGCAGTTTATATAGAATCCAACCCCAAATTACAATATTCATACTAAAACAACAAATATAAAAGAAAGCAGCAACACAACATAATGAATAAATAAAAATATAGGCAACTGATGTAAGCAAATCCCAATTATCACACAGCACAACTGAAATCCAAAAAAATCCATAGTAAATTGAATCGAAAAGGATGAATCAAGCTGGACTAACCTTATTGGTAACCTTGTCTTCTCTTTACAACTCAGATCCGACTAAGCCCATTTGCAATTTAAAACCTAAATAAAGTAAATCAAAATGCCAATATATAAATTGAACAATTGGAAATCTAGGGTAATCTTTGTTAGAAAAAACGCAAACTGAGCTAAGGATAGCTATTACCAACTACAGTCCTCCGCTCTGCCAACTGAGCTAAGGTCGGTTTCTGGTGATTTCAAACAAATTTAATAAATATTGCTTTAAATAATCTGCAATTATTCTTTTTTATATAAAAATTTAAAATAATTATTTATGTTTTGGGAACTTTAGTTATCAAAAGAAAAAAAAACAAAAAGAAAAAGTTGAGAATTATATTTGCATCTCAATATTTGCTTTTTTAACAAGTACACTTAAATATTATAAGAATAATAACTTTGATTAGTTTTAAAAAATCAATCTTAATATTTTTTTTATTTTTTCACATTTATTTGTTTCAAGTGACTCAAAAACAAAGATCAGATCAAAAGAAAACCCAAGAATCAAATAACAGACCACACTCCATAGATCCAACAATCATACCCAAAAATCAAAATTAGATATGACAGTCATGCTTCACCGTTATGAAAGAGTCAAGAAAGATTTTTGAGTAGAAATACATCCTAAGCTACTGTTCCTTTCCTTACTCCTCCAGAATCCATAGCTAAAAATCAAATGTATAGCTTTGTCTAATAGTACTTTATATGCTCATGTCTTGTTTGAATACTGTTCGTTTTAGTTGTTTTGTGCTAAAACTCTGTAACCATGGTTTTCCTCCACCAAAAATGAGGTTTTTCAATATATTTTGGGGGAGGGGTCAGTCTATACAAGTGACATCTTTCTCCTTTTTTTAAAAAAAAAGACTTTTTGAGCAATACTTGAATATCATTTCAAGTTGATCATAGCTACTCGTTGTGTCATAAAATGAATAGTAAAGACACTTGAAAGCTATTTACTCGTGCACTAATTCATGCAGCAAACCAAAACTCTTAAATCAAATATAGATATAAAATGCCAATTAAATCAAATATCAATACAAATCCCCAAAACTCAATCACCAAACTATTAAACAAAATTCTGGATTTCTTTGCAGTTCATATACAAACCAACCCCAAATTACAATATTAATACTAAAACAGCAAACATAAAAACAAGCAGCAACACGACATAATGAATAAACAAAATATAGGCAACTGATGTAAGCAAATCCCAATTATCACACAGCATGTAGGAGCTAATCAAGACAAACGAAATTAACAGAGTATAGTGCACAGCAAAAGAACAATGCCAAGAAAAGCTTAACCCTTAATGGTTAGCTTGAATTTATTTATATAGAGTAGTTGCAGATACAAGATGAAAAACAAACCAACAATGAAGACAGTAAAAACAGAAAAATACAGTTGGCATAACAGAATAACAGCATTTGACTGTAAGAAACTTCCTTTGACTTTAACTAACAGATTCTTGGTTAATATCCCCCCTCAAACGAAATGGCGATGAAGCCATATGAAGTTTGTTCTTCAAGTAGTTGAACCGATCTGTTGTTAAAGGCTTGGTCAATATATCTGCAGCTTGATCAAATGAAGGGACATAGCAAACTAGGAGTTGTTTTGCTAGGATTTGATCACGAACAAAGTGGAGATCGATCTCAATATGTTTACATCGAGCATGAAACACGGGATTGGCAGTAAGGGCAGTAGCTCCTTGGTTGTCAACCCACAGAACAGGTGCTTTTAACTGAGGGATTTGAAGTTCAGACAGAAGAGATAGAAGCCACTGAACTTCTGCTGCAGCGTTAGCAAGAGCACGAAATTCACTCTCGGTGCTTGATCGAGCAACAACATGTTGCTTCTTGGCTGACCAAGACACCAAATTGTCACCCAAAAACATAAGATAACCCCCAGTTGATCTCCTATCATCAATGCAGCTTGCCCAATCTGCATCGGTAAAACCTGTCCAGTGAAGATTGTCAGTTGGTCTAATCCAGATGCCTTCCGTGAGAGTACCTTTGGGATACCGAAGCAATCTTTTGCATGCTTCCCAGTGTTTGATAGTTGGTGCCTTAAGAAATTGACTTAGTTTGTTTGTAATATAGGCAACATCAAGCCGAGTTAAGCTCAAATATTGTAAGGCCCCAATGGTACTTCGGTATAATGTGATGTCTTCAAAAGGATCTCCATCATTTAGACTCAATTTAGAACTTGAACTTGTAGGATTAGGACAAATTTTGGCTCCCTCCATGTGAACTTTGGTAAGCAAATCAGTAATGTACTTACTTTGACTGAGATACATGCCATTTTGATCTCGATAAACCTCAACCCCAAAAAAATAATGAATCGGCCCCAAATCTTTTAGTGAAAATTCAGTATTGAGAGCAGCGATAAACTGATTAAGAAGAGAAGTATTGGGACCTGTGAGTAAGATATCATCCACATAAACAAGCAAATAAACCAATGTGTTACCCGAGCCATGATAGAATAGAGAAGTGTCGGATTTTGATGCTGAAAATCCCCAATGAAGAAGAGTTTGCTTTAGTTTATCATTCCATGCTCTTGGAGCCTGTTTCAAGCCATATAAGGCTTTATGAAGAAGACACACATGATCTGGCTTGGACTTGTCAACAAAACCTGGGGGTTGTTGCATATATACTGTTTCATTAAGAGTCCCATTTAAAAAGGCATTGCTTACATCTAACTGCTTGACACACCAATTTTTGCTGACAGCAAGTGAAAGAACAACCCGAACAGTCACTGGCTTCACCACTGGACTAAATGTGTCTTCATAGTCAATCCCAGGTGTTTGAAGATACCCTTTGGCCACTAATCTTGATTTGCACTTGTCAAGAGACCCATCTTTGTTTAGCTTAACCCTGTGTATCCATTTATTAGTAATCACCTGCATGTCTTTAGTATAGGGAACCAATGTCCAAGTTTTTTGATTGGTAAGAGCAGTGAACTCATGGTTCATTGCAGCAAACCATTTGGGATTGGTGAGGGCATCTTTAAGAGACTTAGGTTCAAAGGGAATGAGAGATTCAGGGAGAGGATGCTTAGTAGCAAGATAGGCTTTGGGTTTGGTAATCCCATTTTGAGATCTAGTTTTCATTGGATGATGTCGGCCTATAGAAGGAGCTGGGATGATTTTGGTTGAGTCTAGAGAGGTATTAGATGAACTAGGAGGATGATGATGTGATGTTGTAGCATCAGGTACATTTGGTAATGGTAAAGTGTTCAATGACACATGGATAGTGGGGGACCGGTCTGGTGGTGGAGTGGGGTTGGTATGACTAGGTACAGTTGGTAATGTAGACAAGTCATTGTTTGATGATAAAGGCATGGTAGTGGGAACAGTGGGGTCACTGTTTGATTGAGTATTTCGAGATGGTGGGTGTGTCTCGGGTAGAGTTTGGACAGGTGGTTCATGAGAAGACATATGAGAGTCAAACATAGTAGGTACATTAGCATGAGAAGATAAAGGTAAAGTATTAAAGGTAGTGAAAGGAAATGAAGGAGTGGTTGAGGATTGTACCTGATGGTGAATAGGGGAACTTTTGCAGGATAATGTTGTTCATTGAAAACAACATTTCGGGCAATATAGACCCTGCCTTCATTGCTTTCACAGATGTACCCTTTATGGTGAGTAGAGTACCCCAAAAATAGACATTGTTGTGTCCTATACTCCATTTTATGTTGATTGTAAGGCCTCAAATGAGGGTAGCAGGCACAACCAAAGGATTTTAGAATATTATAATCTGGTTTGGTATGAAATAGAGTCTCATAGGGTGTTATGTAGTTTAAAACTCTTGTGGGAAGTCTATTGATGGAAAAGACAGCAGTACTAAAGGCATACCACCAATAGGATAGGTCCAAACCAGATTGAGCAAGTAAGGTGAGACCGGTTTCAGTGATGTGTCTGTGTTTTCTCTTTGCCCTCCCATTTTGTTCATGAGTTATTGGACAAGGATGTTGAAAGTGAATGCCTTGATCTTCCAAGAACTTTTTGAATGATCTGTATTCTCCTCCCCAATCGGCTTGAACAGACTTAATTGGAAGATTAAACTGTTTTTCCACTAACCCTTTCCATTTAATAAAGACCTCAAAGGCTTGAGATTTTTGAGTTAGTGGAAAGATCCATGTGTACCTGCTGAAATCATCAAGAAAATGCACATAATACTTGTATCCTTGTTTGGCATCAACATGAGATGGTCCCCATAAGTCAGTGTGAATTAAGGCCAAAGGTTGGTTTGCTCTATTTTCAGAGATGGAGAAAGGAAGAGTATGGCTTTTCCAGACTGACAAGCGGTACAAAAGTTTAAGTCTTTGATGGAACCAGTATGGGGAAGAGAGGGTAATAGTTTAATGAGAGTGTTTATGGAAGGATGACCAAGTTTGCAATGCCATGTGTTAACATCTTTAGCAGTAAAAGTGTGATATAATTCAGGAGACAAAGATGTATAACTAGTGGAATCCAATGTTTCATTTATTGAAGAAGAATTACAATTGACTACAGCAGGTACTTCATGACCTTTATTCATGTTGGTACAGACACATTCAGAAGAGAAATTAGGACAAGACACAAGATTGCATTGCAATGTAGCTGAAGTAGAGGATGCAGAGTCATCTCCCAATTGATAAAGACCATCTTTAACCTTCCCTTTGATCAGAACTTGCCCAGTTTCCTTGTCCTTGACAAAGCACCAGTGTTTATGAAATTCAAGAAAGACATTGTTATCTTCTGTTAGTTTAGAAACACTAACCAAATTCTTTTTAATGGAAGGAATTTGTAAAACAGAATTTAACTTGAGAGGACAGTTATTGAAACAAGGTAAATGAGCAGAACCAATGTGAGAGATACAAATGGTCTTACCATCGGCTACAGCAAGTGTCTCAGGGCCATTGTAGGCAGTGGCAGTGTCAAGAGTCTCATGAGTGTTGGTGATGTGGTTTGTGGCCCCAGTGTCAACAAACCAAGAAAGATCATCACCGAAATCAGGTAATACCACAGGTTGATGATGGTCAGACAGATCACATTCAGTGAGATACGCCCTTGGTGCAGACACATTTGGTTTTGGAGTGACCCATGATTTGTCAAATCTGTAGTGGCACACAGCAGCTGTGTGCCCAGACTTCATACAGACTTGACAAATTAATCGAGAGCTTGGATAGGAGCCACGGCCGAAGGTTCTTGGTTGAGTTTTGAATTGATTTTCACTGGGAGGGTCTCGATTGTGAGATTGAAATGGTCTGAAGTTGTCATTTCTGGAATTTTTTGAGGCAAGATTAGCTTGCATTTTCAGAGTGAGATCAGAGACAGAGTTGTGATGATCTAGTCGACTTTCGTGAGCCATTAACAAGGCTTAAACTTCTTCAAGAGAGAGATCATCACTTCTGGAAGTAAATCCTGAAAACACAGGGTCATATTCGGGTCCTAACCCATTGAGTAATTGCAATATGAGATCTTGGAGACCAACAGCAGAGCCAGCAATGGTGATCGCATCAGAGAGAGACTGAACCTTTTCAACATAATCAGAGATAGAAAGAGAGCCTTTCTTGATGTGAGAAAATTGTCCCTTGAGCTGGAGAAGCCTTGTGCGAGACTGACTGGTGAATCGTTGTTCTAAGGCGGTCCAAACAGAGTAGGAGCTGGTGTAATTGGCGACAGAAGCAAGTACACCTTCGGTCATTGACGATCGGAGCCATGAAAGGAGTAATTGATCTCGTTTCTTCCATTGACGATATTGAGGATTTGGTTCACCGGAGACAAGATGCTGGGGAGGGGGAACGCCAATGAACAGAGTGTCGTCGAGATCGTGTCCGATGACGGTGGGGACAACCTGAGATTTCCACGCAAGGAAATTTGATCGATCAAGCCTAACAGTGAGGGAGGCAGAGAGAGAGTTGGAAAACGGATTCCATTGAGATGGAGGAATAGCAACGGTAGCAGGGAAGGGAGGATCGAATTGAAGACCAGAGGTATTACCGGAGGCCATTAGAGACAGTCGTCAATGGTGATTGATACCATGTAGGAGCTAATCAAGACAAACGAACTTAACAGAGTATAGTGCAGAGCAAAAGAACAATGCCAAGAAAAGCTTAACCCTTAATGGTTAGCTTGAATTTATTTATATAGAGTAGTTGCAGATACAAGATGAAAAACAAACCAACAATGAAGACAGTAAAAACAGAAAAATACAGTTGGCATAACAGAATAACAGCATTTGACTGTAACAAACTGCCTTTGACTTTAACTAACAGATTCTTGGTTAATACAGCACAATTGAAACCCAAAAAAATCCACAGTAAACTAAATCGAAATGTATGAATCAAACCGGACTAACCTTATTGGTAACCTTGTCTTCTCTTTACAACTCAGATTCGACTAAGCCCTATAAACTTCTTCTGTTTTATAGGGCACAAAAAAAAAAAGAAGATACCTGATTAGAATGAGGAGCCATTGTTGAATAAGAAGTCGTTTTTTAGATTGTCAATAAATAAATAAAAAATTCTGACCTGCCGAATTCGAACCAGCGACCGAAGGATAGCCATTACCAACTACAGTCCTCCGCTCTGCCAACTGAGCTAAGTCGGTTTGTATTAATGTCAAATAAAATTAATCAATATTTCTTTAAATAATCTGCAATTATTCTTTTTTATACAAAAATATTAAAAATTGGTACTTTCGTACATACGAGTCTATGCCATTATATATTTATATTATGTTCTCAATAAAATTATTTATTGCATTAAAAATAAAATCATCAAAAAGTAAATTACACCTATTGTCAGTTCAAAAAAAAAAAATTAAACGTTTTTTCTATTATATAAGAAGTGTTCCATATCTTTATATATTAAAAGTACTTATTTAACAACAATTTTCGGTTTAACGATGTTATTTTGTTTCCTCCGTTAACTTTGGCAGAATATTCCCAATTAATTTATATTATTTTTTAACAAAAAATTATTAAAAAAAATACACATTCCGTTAACATAACATTATTTTATTAAAAAAAACACACATTCCGTTAACATCCCAGAAATAACCAATTATGCTAAAAATTAGGAGAAGAGAATGAAACAAATTTTTAGGGAAATTGTAAGCTTGATAGCGATAATGAAACTAATTCTCCTAAAATTGTGATTCCATTCGTACCCTTTATACCCTATTCCAACGTTGAGATTAGATATTAAAAAGACTTCCAAAGAATATTTCCATCCTCCTTTTCTCCGATGAAATCCTACTCACTATTCTCGCCAAGCTTCCCTGTCTTATCGCAACACCAACTCACTCGTCTGCAAAAGATGGCTCAGTCTTCAAGGTCTGGTACGGTCTCTCAAGCTTCTCGATTGGGGCTTTCTTCAGTCGGGTAGTGATGGAACATTCACATATGGAAACTTATTCCTTGGAACCTGAGGATCGAAAAAGGATGTTCATTTTCGGTATGGGATTTGTCGGCCACTGTTTTGCTCAACAGCTCAAGAGCCAAGGATGGTAAAGATTCATATGATCTCTTTGTTTGAATTGATTTTACTGTGTTAATATATTTAGAAAAAGTTTCCGAATGTTGGAGCTTCTGAAGTGGATTATCATGGATGTGTTTGGTACTTGCACAAGCATTGTGAAGAAGAAGAAGCAGCTTGCAGACTGGGGATTTGATAATGGTATTTACCATTTTGACGCAAATGAGCCAGAGTGAGTGCATGTTCACATTAATTTATATTAACAGCAATTCTTGGTTTAACGATGTTGTTTTGTTTCCTCCGTTAATTTTAACAGAATATTCCCAATTAATTTATATTTTTTTTTAACAAAAATTTATTAAAAAAAATACACATTCCGTTAACATAACATTATTTTATTAAAAAAAAAACACACATTCCGTTAACATCCCAGAAATAACCAATTATGCTAAAAATTAGGAGAAGAGAATGAAACAAATTGTTAGGGAAATTGTAAGCTTGATAGCGATAATGAAACTAATTCTCCTAAAATTGTGATTCCATTCGTACCCTTTATACCCTATTCCAACGTTGAGATTAGATATTAAAAAGACTTCCAAAGAATATTTCCGTCCTCCTTTTCTCCGATGAAATCCTACTCACTATTCTCGCCAAGCTTCCCCTGTCTCATCGCAACACCAACTCACTCGTCTGCAAAAGATGGCTCAGTCTTCAAGGTCTGGTACGGTCTCTCAAGCTTCTTGATTGGGGCTTTCTTCAGTCGGGTAGTGATGGAACATTCACATATGGAAACTTATTCCTTGGAACCTGAGGATCGAAAAAGGATGTTCATTTTCGGTATGGGATTTGTCGGCCACTGTTTTGCTCAACAGCTCAAGAGCCAAGGATGGTAAAGATTCATATGATCTCTTTGTTTGAATTGATTTTACTGTGTTAATATATTTAGAAAAAGTTTCTGAATGTTGGAGCTTCTGAAGTGGATTATCAGGGATGTGTTTGGTACTTGCACAAGCATTGTGAAGAAGAAGAAGCAGCTTGCAGACTGGGGATTTGATAATGGTATTTACCATTTTGACGCAAATGAGCCAGAGTGAGTGCATGTTCACATTAATTTATATTAACGGCAATTCTTGGTTTAACGATGTTGTTTTGTTTCCTCCGTTAATTTTAACAGAATATTCCCAATTAATTTATATTATTTTTTAACAAAAATTTATTAAAAAAAATACACATTCCGTTAACATAACATTATTTTATTAAAAAAAACACACATTTCGTTAACATCCCAGAAATAACCAATTATGCTAAAAATTAGGAGAAGAGAATGAAACAAATTGTTAGGGAAATTGTAAGCTTGATAGCGATAATGAAACTAATTCTCCTAAAATTGTGATTCCATTCGTACCCTTTATACCCTATTCCAACGTTGAGATTAGATATTAAAAAGACTTCCAAAGAATATTTCCGTCCTCCTTTTCTCCGATGAAATCCTACTCACTATTCTCGCCAAGCTTCCCCTGTCTCATCGCAACACCAACTCACTCGTCTGCAAAAGATGGCTCAGTCTTCAAGGTCTGGTACGGTCTCTCAAGCTTCTTGATTGGGGCTTTCTTCAGTCGGGTAGTGATGGAACATTCACATATGGAAACTTATTCCTTGGAACCTGAGGATCGAAAAAGAATGTTCATTTTCGGTATGGGATTTGTCGGCCACTGTTTTGCTCAACAGCTCAAGAGCCAAGGATGGTAAAGATTCATATGATCTCTTTGTTTGAATTGATTTTACTGTGTTAATATATTTAGAAAAAGTTTCCGAATGTTGGAGCTTCTGAAGTGGATTATCAGGGATGTGTTTGGTACTTGCACAAGCATTGTGAAGAAGAAGAAGCAGCTTGCAGACTGGGGATTTGATAATGGTATTTACCATTTTGACGCAAATGAGCCAGAGTGAGTGCATGTTCACATTAATTTATATTAACGGCAATTCTTGGTTTAACGATGTTGTTTTGTTTCCTCCGTTAATTTTAACAGAATATTCCCAATTAATTTATATTATTTTTTAACAAAAATTTATTAAAAAAAATACACATTCCGTTAACATAACATTATTTTATTAAAAAAAAACACACATTCCGTTAACATCCCAGAAATAACCAATTATGCTAAAAATTAGGAGAAGAGAATGAAACAAATTGTTAGGGAAATTGTAAGCTTGATAGCGATAATGAAACTAATTCTCCTAAAATTGTGATTCCATTCGTACCCTTTATACCCTATTCCAACGTTGAGATTAGATATTAAAAAGACTTCCAAAGAATATTTTCGTCCTCCTTTTCTCCGATGAAATCCTACTCACTATTCTCGCCAAGCTTCCCCTGTCTCATCGCAACACCAACTCACTCGTCTGCAAAAGATGGCTCAGTCTTCAAGGTCTGGTACGGTCTCTCAAGCTTCTCGATTAGGGCTTTCTTCAGTCGGGTAGTGATGGAACATTCACATATGGAAACTTATTCCTTGTTACCTGAGGATCGAAAAAGGATGTTCATTTTCGGTATGGGATTTGTCGGCCACTGTTTTGCTCAACAGCTCAAGAGCCAAGGATGGTAAAGATTCATATGATCTCTTTGTTTGAATTGATTTTACTGTGTTAATATATTTAGAAAAAGTTTACGAATGTTGGAGCTTCTGAAGTGGATTATCAGGGATGTGTCTGGTACTTGCACAAGCATTATGAAGAAGAAGAAGCAGCTTGCAGACTGGGGATTTGATAATGGTATTTACCATTTTGACGCAAATGAGCCAGAGTGAGTGCATGTTCACATTTCACTTCATAAGTTTATGTGTTAATTTATTGATTTGTATACTGTAAAAAAACACAGTATCATCAATTGAAACTGAGGTACGAACAAGAGAGGCACGGTGATGATGTCATCCAACCCTGCATCGTCTTCTTCCTTCGCTTCCACTTGGGTATCCACCACCTCAGTCTCAGCTTCCGGTAAGCGGATTCAGTGGGAAATGGCTGAGCTCAACACTGATCCTCCTTTTGATTGCTCTGCTGGCACTAAAGGCGACAATCTCTACCGCTGGGTCGCCACCATTATTGGTCCCCAAGGTTTCTCTTTTCTCTTTTCTTTCTTTATTTCTTTATATGGGTTTTGATTATTTGTTCTCAGTTTGTGTTTTCAGCTCACTTTTTTGAATGATCACTCAACTTGTTTTTTCTTCTTCTTTATGGTTCAATTTGAAGAGCTAATTACAATTATAGAGAAAGATAGATTCCATATGCTTTGAAATTTAAGGAATAATGACTAAATGCTTTTCATATGTAAATCTTTGTTTTCACTTACATCCAAGCCAACAATGATTGTTCTTTTCAACTTAATCTTAGAAAAATCTTTTTAGTTCAACTTAATGAGTGTGTTTTTCAATTTTGCTTTCTGACCCATGTTGATTTGCTTTCTGGGTCTTTGATTTCGACCCTAAATTCTGATATTTTGTTGAACCACAAAATGTTTTCTGTTCAAATTGGTTCTCATTTTTCGGCAGATGCTCAAGCTTTCCAAGCCCATTTGCTTCCTCCCGAGGTTATTGATAGAGGGCTTCAAGAATTAGCCAACGGTTGCCCAAATCTTCACAAAGTGGCATTGGTTGGTGCTACTGAACTGGGTAATGCTCGACTTTGCAAGATTTAGAATTGCACAGGTGCAACGACAATGTCTTACGTGGTATAGCAGCATGTGAGAATTTGCAGGTACTGAAGTTGGTAGGCAATGTGAAAGGGTTTTATAGCTCAACGGTCTCTGTTTGTTGGTCTATTATACAAATTAGAATAAAGATTAACAAGAGCATAAATACTTATTATGTATAGTACGGTGAATTAATTAAGTATTTTTTTTTTACTATTTCACAATTTTATTGTTAAGTCTATAAAAAATTAAAAACTCCTTCAATAATGAATTTTTTTAATTTTTTTTCCTTTTCATTTAATAATTCTTCTCTTTTAATTATCAAAATTATATGTTTCTTTTTAATTTTTTACATTGTTTTCTTTAATTTAATAAACCTTAAGCATTATTTTTTCTAATATATATCAACAATATTAAAATTTAATTTTATAAATTTATTATTATTGCTTTTAAATATTTTATTAACATTTTGAGTTTAATTTTTATTTCTCAAAATTTTACACAATATATATATATTTTTTTTAATATATTACATAATTATACATTCTCTTTCTTCAAATTATTATTATTCTTTCTACAATTATCACTCTATATTGAGCATTATTTATTTTAAAATTACGTATGACATTTGAAAAAAAACCATAACTATAACTAAAACCTAAAATAAAACTAACTATACGTGACTAGACACGTAACTTCTGCCTATATATATATTTTTATTTTTTGAAGAGTTTTTTCTATTATATATGACTACCATCATTGAGGGGAGAATTATAATATACTGGTTTGGTTTGATGTTTTTACCTATATTTTTCTTACATGACATAATTGGTTTTTAGTATTGAAGATTTACCATTACATAGGAATCACAACTAGGAGTATTACTTTTCAATGATAATTGTTTAGTTTTTCTTATCGTTATCAACTACTATTCAATACAAATGATAAACTTTTAAATTCTAAATTAAAAAAATGATAAATAATTAAACTCACCAAGCTAGATGCAATTACATAATTTGTAGTAGTGTCTAGTGTGATGATGATTTTTTTTTTTCCAATCCCACTTTACTAATCTAGAATACAAAAAAATAAATTCATTGATATAATTCACATTAATAAAGAAAAGAAAAATTCACAAATAATCTACAATTTGGTGTGAATTTAACACTACTCAAGCTTCATAATAATTGGAGTGGACACTGATGAGGTGTTCCTTTTTGCTTCGATTGTGGTTGACACGATCTGGAGGGCTAGGAATGATAAGGTCCATAACAACACTATGGGTAGCTTGATACATTATATTGACTCTATTGCTTATTGTTACGCAGATTATGGTTCCTGTTTGTTTAAGACTTTTCAAGATGATGGTACCACGGCTTGGTCGCCACCGCCGGAGGATTGGATTAAAATTAACTGCGACGTCAGAGTCGGTGGTGATTCCATGTGTGTTGTGGCAATTGCCAGGGACTCTACGGGGTCGATTTTGTGGCTGGCAACTAAATTGCTTAACTTCGCTGACTCTATCATCGGAGAAGCAGCGGCGTGTCTGTTAGCTTTGGAGACGGCGATCTCTATGCATCATCATTTTGTTATGGTGGAGAGTGATTCTGAGAGTGTTATCAAGAACCTTAAAGGTGCTGACACCTTGTGGGGGATTGAAAATTATGTACGGCAATGTAAACGTCTCTCTACCTGTATGATTTCTTGTAATTTTTCTTTTATTTCCAGAAACTGTAATTTTGCAGCCCATAATGTGACTAAATGGGCGTTTGCAAACAATTTTAACGGTATGGTAGAAGTATCTACTATCCCGATTGATATCCTTTGTAATGACCATGAGATCTGATTTTTATTTTAATTATAAAAACGCCTTTATTCACAAAAAAAAAAAAAAAAGTTTCATAATAATTGTGTAAACATATTAAGGATATCTATTTCATTTTAAATCCAATTTTAACCTATAACCTTTAGATGTTGTTTCTATAAATACATATATTATCACTATCTTCCATTCCACTAGGTGTTTTATCTCTTTTCTTTGTTGATTGTTTCCATGTTTGAGAATAATGGGAAAAGGTTCCAATTGGTCCATTCACACACACATATTATATATTTATTTTGTGTCCACATACAGGTAGTACCGGGTATACCCTACATTAGATATATATATATATATATCATTTCAGCAATTATATTAAAAACTCACTGTGACACAACACAAACTTTTCTGATTGGATTTCAACACATCTTCTTCTATTCTATATCAACACAACAAATGAAAAACACTCTCATATCATAACTCTCTTCATTTTACCAAACAAATCCTAAAATGGATCAAAAACTCAATTAAAAATAGGTACACGCATACACAATTCATATTCATTCAATTGAGCAAAGGCATATGTATGTATAAAAAATTAAATACTAATAAAAGAACAAAAACAAAAAATCAGCAGGGTATTAGAACAAAAATCTAACTGTTAATTAAAAGTTTCTTAAGGTGTCACCATCTGCCTAACTTTGCTAACTCCAAATTAATTAAAATGTTCATTTGGGTTACTTCTAAGTTTAACTATGAAAAATAAAAAATAAGAGAAAGTTAAAAGACCTGAGTAACTGAGTTGCTATCGTTTGCGAGGGAGAAGATGTGTTGTCGTTGCGGAGGGAGGAGTTGCATTGTCGTTGGGGAGGGAGGAGCTGTGTCGCTTCTGTTGTTGGTGAAGATGCCGTCGGCGACTTAGGGAAGAGATGGCCGTCGTCGTCAGCGAGTAGGGGAGAAGATGTTGTCGTCTCTGTCGTCATCAAATCACTGGGCAGTGAGTCACCATCGTCGTCCACCTCTCTGGGCAGTGAGCAGCCGACTTCAAAGAATGAGTTGAGAGAGAGAATACGTTGCTTTTTTTTAAATGTTTTTTATATATGTAATAAAATATAATATATTTAATATTATAAATTTATAATATATATTTTTTATTTTAATATTGGATGATTGTTGGATTGGATTGGTCGGTTGGATCTATTTGATTTACATGTCATCCAAGAACCGACCGATCCAATATTGGATTTTCAAAAATATCATCCGATCCAATCAAATCATGATTGGATATCCAATTTTATCGGTCGGTTGAATTGGATTGGATCAATTCTGCACATTCCTACCAAGGAGAATTTATGGCGATATCCAATTTTCTCTGTTTTGTTGTTGTGTTATGTTAGGTCATTTGAGTATTTATAAATTAATTAAAATTTGGAACTAGAAGAATTTATTTACACAAAGGAGTTGCAAATCACAAATAAGTTTTCGAATTACTTATTTCTATTATTTTTATATGATTAGTCTCATAAAAAAATTATATTCTTTTTACCCGTTCATGATAAATTATATTATACATGTCTTTAGCTAATATTTTTTATGTTCCTACTCGGCCTTCTTTGTTGCTTTGCTGGCCTTTACCCGACCCCAGCTGCTGTTAGGTCGTCCCCCACTCTACTGTCTAGAGGCACTAAGAGGCTTTTGTTTTTGAAATAGACGGCAGTGTTTATAAATTTTTAGTTGTTTTGTTAATGGTTAAGGGAAATAGTGAAATAATTATTGATGATTATGATATTAACAATAGCTTTTGTTTTTGTGATTATAGTTTTGGTGAACTATAGTTTGGTTCTTGTGTGAGTTATTGATTATTGGAGTTATAATGTTATACAACTTTTGTTGTTATCGATTGTTGAATTAGTACTTATAGATCTACTATAGACGCTATGAGATGTGGGACTTCTTGTGTAGAGGGTTTTTTCTGATTCATTTTTTTTAGTCTCAGCAGGGTCAAACAGTGTATTTCAATGAACTACGGGTTATCTTTTTTGATATTAAAGTTCTATTGTCTAGTTTTCTTGGGGCATCTTTAATGTTGAGGGTCATAAATTGGCTAAGCATGCTTTTAGGATAGACAATAATTTCTTGGATTAAAGAAATCTCCCCACCTACTGTGTAACTTTTGTTACCTTTGTTATTTTAACATTTATCAGTTATCCCAACAAAAAAAATAATAAAAAAAATAAATAAATTTATTTACTACTTAAAAAAAAATTACACAAATAATAATATATATCTCATTCTAGCTAATATTAAGCACCATTTGTACTCTTTACTAATTCTCTGTCAAAACATGTAGTTTAGAAGTACTACTACATACACACACACACTAAAATTTGCGACTTGTAAACTTTTGTACAAATGTGCAAAAAAATTTGTAAAAAAAAATAATGTTTGCTCAAAAGATAAGATAAAGATGATCATTGTCTCTTAAAGCATTCAATTCTTCAACCTCTGAGTCATCACCAATCACAATCATGTTTGGTCGTTTTCCAAACTTGTTCTCTACAAAACATCATCAACAAATATAATCCATTATTAATTTAAGTATATATTTTCCTTAGAAGAAAATTTATAAGATGTCACATTGTTAAATTGAGATCATTAAGAAAGAAAAAAAAGGTCTTCAGTTTTAATTGGTTGGTCTAACTGCAAAGTTAACCCTACATTTTATAAAAATGGTTTTTTTTTCTCCTTTGCAGAAAAGTCCTTTGAAAAATACTATTTTATTTTGTAAAAATTACACATTTTGTGAGTTTTATACAATTTGTGCAAAAATAGTTTAAAAGTTATTTTATAGAAAAAAAATTCAGAAAAAAGTTAAAAAAAATACGAAAAAACAATAAGAAAATTCTACAATACACTCTCTTGAAATAGGTACACCGATGCATCCTTATTTGTTTCGGTATCTAAAAAAAATTAGTCCAATATTTTTATGGTCATATACGTTATAATTATTTAAGACATCGGGGCAAAATTTTGAGAAATTTAGAAAAACTTAACACGTCGAAAACAGGGTTCAAAGAATCTATTGCACGTGTGACTTTTTTATTTTATACGTGTGTGAAATAGATAGTTTGAATATTAAATTTTATATTATAAATTATTTTGAATTTCTCAAAATTTCACAAAATGTCTTAAATAACTATAATGTACACAACTATAAAAAAAAAAAAAATTAGAGTTAAAATTTCGAAACAATTAGGAGTTATATCAATACACTCATTTTAGTGGGATGCATTGTACGGTAACTAATTACACTAAAGAGGTCTAGTTACCTAAATTGTTTTTCACGTATTTTTTAACTTTTTTTTCTTTAATTTTTCTCTTAAAAAAAATCATAATTTTGTAATTTTTACCAAAAGTAAAAATCCATAAAAATAAAAATTATTTAGCCTATATTTACCTGCCAAACGGTAAAGATCTTCAATGGTGGGAGGTAAATATACAAGTTTCCCTTTTGTTGTATTTTGGTTAGGACTATTTCCATGGATAATAACTCTCACATTACACCATGGACAACAATTTCCACCCACATCTGCAAATTATATCAGAAAAATTTATGAAATCTATCAAAATATTTAATACATTAACTGAAAAAAAAAAAAAAGATCTAGACTTTATTACCTTCTTCTATTACCCTTGTATTTCCATCTACAGATTCTTGATTTTGTGGATCCTCATTCAAGTCTGTGGCCTGCAAATTATAAAATTTAATCCTCATTTAGCACAATCATATCAAATATCTAATTAATTAATTTGGAAAAACTATTAAAATGGAGATATATTGTCCACTACAATGGTAATTTTTACAATTTTCTTTTGGGATTTTTTTCGTAATTAATCTATAAAGTATTACAAAAATACCAATGCATAGGGTATATTTTTAAATATTTTTATGGACACAAAAAGTTAATCATAGTTGGTAAAAATATTTAAAAATAAAATATATGATGTGCAAATCATATAAGTATGATTTGTACATTTTACAAAGCATTACTGTATAGCAATTTTTTTTTAATATAAGAATGAAATATGTCTATATGATATAAAGAAAAGTAATGATTTACATTTGGTAAGAATAAATAATATTGTACCTCTGTAATAGTAGCTAGGTCACTCAATAATTCTGGAAGACAAGGTATTTCTTGTACAATCTCTTGTTTTAAGCTCTTCAAATACTGACAATTGAATTAGTCACACACACTTAGTCAAAACTTAATCTAATCAAGAATATCATTTTTAACAAGATTGACAAATTAGGTGGATACATAAAAAAAAATCATCCTCTAGTTTAACTAATTTATGGATCACAATATTAAAATTGCGACGAAAATAATTCTTAGGGTACACAATTTTTACATGGCTTTTCTTTTAGATTCGATTTGGATTAGGGAAAACAATGAAAAATAATTAAGAATTAATTACTAACCTGAATGAAGTTGGAGAGTAAAATGTTTCCATCTTGACTATTTGGCTTTACTAATTGCTTGAAATGATCATGACTTATTCTGATGACCTGAGAAAGCTTCTTTGTTCTTAATGTAAAGGGTTGCGGAATGTTAAGAAGTACAGCGATTTCTCCGGCCATGTCTGAAGATCCTAGCCTTGACAAAAGCTAGCAAAACCAAAAAAAAAAAACAACATCAGATTCAGATTCAGTCATGATGACATGATATGATATGCAAATTTAGAATTAGTGACAAAAAATGTTACCTGTTCAGTACCATTTTTGTAAACTAGCACCTCCTGCAAGTTTTCATAACAACAATTGTTATTATTTTTAGGGTGTCTATACATTCGGTACAAATTTAATACCCTGAACTCAAATTTGATTAATGAAATCTTATCGATACGATCAAACTCTCTTTAATTTTATGAATTTTTAATTATATATAACTGAAAATTGTTTGATCAAATTGATAGAATTATACTAATTAAATTTGAATTTACGGTACAAAATATATACAATTTTAAAATAAAAGTACCAAATGAGCATTATTAAAAACACAAGGTATCAAATATGTATGTCGATGAAACACAATACTAAATAAATATAGAAAAGAAAACTGTACCACTAATCCAGAAACCAAAATGTAGAAATCTGTTGGAATCTCATTTTGTAAAATTATATCAACCTTAGGTGGAAAATATTCTGCTTTTATCTCTGAAACCTGTCAAAAAAAAAAACAAAAATTGGTGGTGTAATAATATGTAGTGTAACAAAATAAAACTGAGCTGTTTTGTTTTGTTATTTTACCATTTGAGCAATGAAATCTTGAGAGACTCCCCTTAAGATATATGTCTTTTCAATAGTGGGATAAAATAGATGTTGAGATATGCTTGTTCTTATTGCTTTAGGCAAATTTGCAATCACTTCTTCTTGTTGTAATTCAACTGTTTTGGATTTGAGTTGCAAGTGTGCCAACATTTGATCTTTTAGTCCCTCTGGGAGTCTGTTTTTGCTACCATACCTCAATATTTCATTGATAGAATCTCTCTACACAAAAAAAACAATAACAAATCATTTTCGATTTGTAGTTATGACATTGTTGGAAGAAATTGAGTTTAGTTAGTTAGTTAGTTACCACAGCAAATGTTCTGATAGCATTGTGTACAATCAAATTGGTCATGTTACCAATGACATAGGCTGTTAGACCAATGTTGAAGAGCATATAGAACAAAGTGAAAGCCTTTTCGCTTGGATTGACCGCGTGGAGGTCACCGTACCCTACGGTTGTGAGTGTCACAACTGCCCAATAGATGGAGTATGTGTAGCCTAATTTGATTGTCCTTTGCTCGAAATCCGGTACTTGGCTTCCTATCCATGTGTTTTCCGGGTTTTTGTGGCGAGTTGCCAGCCAGAAGTAGAAGCACCCTGCTGAGTGCACTGAGAATAGTGTTGCCTATTTTTTACAAACAACATAACAAACATATATAAGATGAGACTCGATACTAAATTGTACTAATCAATCAGGATAGTGTTCAAAACTTACGCAGATTAGCTTGCAACATCTTGTTATGAAGTAACTAAAGCGCGTGTCTTTCTCTAATCTGAGTTAATTGAAGTCGAAATGTAATATTAGTATAATATTTCCACACAATTATGAGTAGTAAAATTGCTTAAAAAATTGAAAGATGAATGGAGAGCACCTTTTGAAGAGTTGACTAACACGCCTGAGTCGCCATAACCTAAGCAAACTGAGAAACCGAAATGCCTCACCGGAGTGGACTTTACCAGTAACGACCCTGTGTATGAGCTGAAAAGGTAGAGTTGAGGCCACATCCATAGGAAATAACATTTTGGTTACATACCTGAAATTAATTAACTAGTTACCATTCAAACAAAATTCAAAAATACCTTTTCAAAAGTCTCAAAACCATCTTTATTCAATATCAAATCTCATTTATTATAATTAAACAATACAGGCATGTTTCCAAAACGCTGAATTGAGTGTAATTCTGAGTAATTACCTCATAGCAATCTTCTTGTGATCAACCACTAAAAGATAGGTAGTTTTGTCCAAGTAAGACACAAAAAAAGTCAAAATAATGTCAATAGCAAAGAATGCATCAACAATCAAATCAAGAGGTAAGAGAGGTCCCATTGACACTTTCTTAAAAGCCAACTCAAATGGAGACGCCCATGCAGAGTATATCACCAATACTACTAGAAACGTTTGCCACCATCTGCCAATTTTTCAGTTAAATCAAAATTTATCGATAAAAAAAAAACATATAATACAATACAATACAATACCTGTATCGTCTATCATAAGGAGCAATAACAAATTTTTTGAGATGTAAGTGATAAGTTTCATCGACTATAGTTCCGAAAGCAGGTAAGAAACTACTTGAAACTGAGGCCAAATTATTCATAATTTCTCGACTCGAATGCCTTCGAAATAGTCGCGGACGTCGCGAAGATCCCGACATGGTTAATTATAATACAGTGATTATATTCCAATGCAGAGCTTGTTTTTGTGTTTCTATCACATTAAATTGATATTATGGAAAAACAAATATTTATTAAATGCAAATCTATATAATAATAAATGAATTCTAGTTATAGTAGGATACAGAATAGATTAAGAATTTTAAACGTGAAATATATAGGTATAATAAATAAGATTTTTCTTCTTTGAAATTCTCTTTTTATTTTTTCTTTATAAATGGAAAATATCTTTTAAGATACTATATATATTTTCACAGTCACACTAGATAAACACAAATAAAATACAATTTGAGTATGTTTACTATGAATAACTTTGATATTTTACATAACGTTACCCATTATTATTCCCATTGATTTTTTCAATAAATTATTTAAATAATTTTTAATTTATAACGTATTCTTTTTTACAAATTAATCTTTAATTTTTCATGAATTGGTTTAAGATGCTTTTTAGTTAAAAGATAAATTTCTTTAAAGAAATTCCTCGTCTTATATATGTAACCCTGCTCTAGAATTTTTTTTTTAATACAATATCATATTCTTAAAAAATATATATATTGTGTTATAAAAAATTACACAAAATACGAGAAATTTTTTTTTTGGTGTGTCTTTTTAATAAAATTTATATGATATTTTTTAAATAAAAAATCATTTTTATGGGATTTTTTTTCATATATTTTTATGAAAAATTTACGGCATAAAAAATATATATTTTTAATTTTATACACTTAAATATATTTATTTTTTTCAATTAACATTTTGTTTTACCTTACTCATGGCTATTATTCTTTTAGGTGTGAAAAATAATACTCGTGTAAAACCCTATTTCCCAGTTTGTTTAAAATTGTAAAAGTAAAAAATTAAACTTAAACCTGAGTTAATATTCCTAATATATCTTTAATGAATTAAAATAAAAAATAAAAAAAACTCAAAGCTGAGTCTTTTGCTAGTTTGGGACCTGTTCTTACCAGTGACAATGGGAGGGAAGGGGTCGACTGGGTTTGTTGGAATGGTGGGATGAGGTTTGTTCTTTTGGGTTTGGATCTCTTACAGTGAATCTGTTACGATTAGGAATATGGGGGTAGGTTCTTTTATTTTATTTTAATTCAAACTTTTTTTTTTAAGAGAAATACTTTGCTATCATAAATTAAAAAGATAAGTCATTTACAATAACATAGTATATGGGTGGAGGTAAATTCTTCAACCAAAAGTAAGTTTTATCAAATTCTAGAGCATATCGAGTCAAACTATGAGCAACCATATTAATTAAGTGTTTCACATTGAAATATCCACAATTAAATTATTATAAGAAGAAATTGTAGAAGAAGGTGCATTCAAAGTGTTTGAAACCATCAGAGTATCAGTCTCAACTTGTGCAATTGGTTGTTGCATTTGTGAAAGTCAGTTCAAGATGTGAAAGATAGCTTTTGCCTCCATCTCGTGCTATGAAAAAATTTCTATAATGGGCTTTAAAAAGGCAGTAATTACACCACGTTGAGCATCTCGAATAACTGCTCCAACACCAATGATATTTCTGCTGGTATCACAAGCCACATCAGCATTCAATTTTAACTCTCCCAGAGCAAGAGGACTCCATGGAACAGATGCTTGGACTGGTTGTGGGAGTCGTTGAGCTGCAGAGGCATCCAGTTGATATTTGGCTTGGGTTGTTCGAAAGTTCTACAAGTAATTTGTGGCAAAAGAAGACACCACCTTGGCTGGTTTTACAACCCCCCTCCCATGTCGTACTTTATTTTGCTTAAACCATATCGACCACATAGTACAGATAATGAGCTCCATATCAGCTTTTGTACATATTTGAAAGATGTACAAGGTAATCTCCCTGTTTCATTGAACGAGCATGGTGCCAATCAAACACAAAATCAGAAAAATGCCAAACAGTACGCGCATTCTTGCAGCCAAACAAGCTCGATTACTGAGGGAGCAAGTGGAATTACTTTCCACCGAAACAAAGAAGTGGCAACTGGAAGAGCATCATGGACAACTCGCCAAGCAAAAATCTTAACCTTCTCTGACAGCTGTAAAGACCAAAAATAGTTCCACCATGAAGCTGGTGAGGTGGAGGGAGAAGTATCAACAACAACTTTACGGCCAAATGATATCCTAACTTATATGTGTACAACCCCCGAGTGAAGGTGGTGCCAAATAAGAGAATTTCCACTAGGAAAAAAACTTAAAGGCAGTGTTAAAATTCTTTCAACATCCAATGGAGAGAAATATTGCTTCAGCAAAGATATATTTCATTGACGTTCTTCCGTAATTAGGTTTACCACCACACCATTAGAAGGCCCTAAATAGCACAGTGGGTAGAAAGATTTGTGGCTAGGAATTCACGGATCTGAACCACTTCTAAACATTCTGCCATCTCCAATCTTCCAACAAAGACCATCAATTAATAATTCTTGGCCCCATAGAATTCCTTGCCATGTCATAGAAGGTGAGTGCCCCAGTTGCGATTCAAGAAAAGTATTATTTGAGAAATAGCAACTTTTCAACACCCTACTAAGCAAAGAGTTTGGTGTTTGCAGAATCCTCCGAACTTGTTTTGCTATCAAAGCTTGATTAAAATGCACAAAAGAGTGAAACCCCATTCCACCATCAATTTTTGTTTTACAAAGCAAATTCTAATTCCGCCAATGTATTTTAGAGCCTTTCGCATTGGATCCCCACCAGAAATTTGTCATTATAGATTTAAGTTGCTTCCAAAAGGTGGATGTAAGTCTAAAATAACTCATAGCATAAGTGAGAATGGATTGCACCACTATTTTCCAAAGAACTTCTTTACCCCTGCTGAGAAAATTTTTTCATTCTAGGTATGCATCAGTTTCCAAATCTTCTCATTGACACCACTAAATATCTGCTTTTTATCCCTTAATGTGTATGCTGATAGACCAAGAAGTTTCATGACATTCACTTATTGACATAGAAAGTTGTTAAATATTTAAATTAAAAATTAATTATTTTAAGAAAATGGTTAATTATAGTTAATTTAATTTAAAAAAAAAAATGAATTTTTTATATTTCGGTAACATATTATTACAAGTCAACAAGAATGTAACCATCAGGGCCGGCCCTGAGGGTAGGCGGGCTAGGCGTGCGCCTCGAGCTCCCGAACGCTCAGGGCCCCGAAATTGTAAAAAAAAAAATAAAATTAATACATAGATAAAGTGTTAAATAAGAAAAAAATATAATAAAAATTGTTTGGTGTAGTGGTAAAATGTTTTACTTTAATATAAGAGGTCATGGGATCAATTCCTAACCTTTTTTTAAAATTTTACCATTACACTAAGAACTAGAACTATCATTTATGTAATAGTTAAACTATATATAGGGCCCCAAAATTTGATTTCGCCTTAGGTCCCATATACCTTAAGACTGGCCCTGATAACCATCATAATTACAATAAACATATTATCACTCATATAAATATATAGATATGATAAGTTTTATAATTTATTTACTAAGCCAACAAATTTAAAATTGCAGAGAAAGAAAATAATGATAGTGCAATCTAGAAAAATAAATAAATAATGTGAAGAAAACGAAAAAGGTTAAATAGGGTTATATTGGGAAATTTAATAATTAAATATGGATAATTTTTGACTTTTTAAAATATTTATTAAAAGGGAAACCAAATTCTAAAAGCTAAAACTTCCTTAAACCTAGCTTTTCCATACAGCTTATTTAAAAAGTTGATTTTAGCTTACCCAAAATCCAAACCAAACAAGCACTTAATAATTTTTAAGTAAGTAGGAACGATTCTAGGTTTTTATTATCATTATTATTTTTTCACTATATATTGGTATCTGTAATTCATTGGATTTTCTAGTCATTTAATATATTTTTCAGTTGAGGAACTTTCTTTGTTCATCGTTCTTTGTTGTTGGTTGGTATTGGTATTTGATAGGTCAATAATTTATGGCTGAAGAAAGAGTTACAACAACATCCATGGTGGAAGACTTCGATAATGAAGACAGAATTTCGAAACTACCTGATACACTCATTCTACATATACTGTCATTTCTTTCTACTACTGATGTCGTTAAAACTTGTTCTCTTTCAAAGGATTGGAAATTCATGTGGGATTCTGCAGTGGCAGAGGTAGAAAATAAACTTTGGAAGGGAATAATGTAAAAGAATTAATTTCGATGGGGTAGTATAATTATTATTTTTATGTTGATATAAAGACCATTATAGTCACATGTATGATTTAATCATAACTAGTTTTGAAGTAAACCTAGATAAATATTCTTGCATAAAATCATGTTTTCTACACTATATATTTGAATCGGTTGAACTTTTAACTAGGTTAAGTTAGATTGTTATTACTCTTTTAGTTTTCCATCCTTATCATTAAATATTGTTTTTTAAGCCTATGCTCTTGAAAATTATAAAATGTGGCAATATAGTGAAAGGAACTAAAGTGGTATATCTTTAATGTTATCTTATATGAAAGCTCATTATAGTTATCTTCCATGAAAAATCATTGTTCAAAAAAAAAAAAAAAATCTTTGTATTTTCCAATTTAACTTTTTTTTTTAAATTTTTTTTTAAAGTGCATTTAGTTATTTTAAAATAAAAATAAAAAGGTATATTTAGATATAAGATGAGGATTATTTATGAATTTTTAATGTCTTAACAAAATAGTTAATAATAATTTTTTATACTTAATATTTAAAATAAAATATTTTAAGTAATTACACTAAATTATCATAAAACATAAGAATTAGAGAATGTAATTGATACCTCTCAATTTTCTCTAATTACATAATTATAATTTTATTACGTGATTATGATTAGACAAACAAAAAAAATTGTATAATTACCTTTAATTATACTTAATTAGAATTTGCTTGTCACCTTCCAAACAGGACCTTAATATCTTTTTTCAACAAAAATTAGTCTTATAACACAATGATCCTTGATGCAATTTAAATCGCTTTTTTAGATTTAAATCCCAACGTGAAAGTCACGTGCCACCATCTTCTCATTTCTGCAACCTAAATAATCTCTCTAATTGGATTAAAGCCTTTAATCCCATTCGTCGAAATGAAACGTCGCGGATTGCCAGCGTGGCAGTCCCCTTTCCCCTATATAAATTTGCATCTGCATCAAATTTCAAAAACCAAATCAAAACAAAATTGAATTTCCCTCCAAAACCCTAACAATCGTTTCAGAGAAAAAAGCTCGTAACTTTCATCAATGGAAGCCACGAAAGCAGCCAAGGGAGCCGGAGGAAGGAAAGGCGGAGAGAGGAAGAAGTCGGTGACGAAGTCCGTTAAGGCTGGGCTTCAGTTCCCCGTGGGTCGTATCGCTCGATTTCTCAAGAAGGGAAGATACGCCCAACGTACAGGTACCGGTGCTCCCGTCTACCTAGCTGCTGTTCTTGAATATCTGGCTGCTGAGGTTTTGGAATTGGCTGGAAATGCTGCACGTGACAACAAGAAGAACAGGATTAACCCTAGACACGTTCAATTGGCTGTGAGGAACGACGAGGAGTTGGGTAAATTGCTTCACGGTGTTACGATTGCCAGTGGGGGTGTTCTTCCCAATATTAACCCAGTTTTGCTACCCAAGAAGTCTAAGGCTGCTGAGTCGGAGAAATCTGCACCCAAATCTCCCAAAAAGGCCTAAATGGAAAAATTAGGGTTTGGTTATGTAATTAGGTCTTGACATTTCCCCTTTTGGTTCTTTGTTGGTGAAATATGTAATGGGAATTTACTCTATTAATATTACTATTATAATATTTTCTTTTCTATTTGATTGCTCCTTAAAATGATTGAAATATATTTCTTTTGGTTATAATATTACTAACATTCTCACAATGGTCACTTTATATTTTGCTTTAAAAAAATATAAAATTAAGGACACATAACAATTATTGTTTGTATATGGAATTCTTGGGAATGAGCTTAGTTTGGTTAATAAATAACTTTGATTTGATTGGTTGTTTCAATTGGACTCAATTAATTTTTAAATCTTAGGTGAAGTGGTATATTGGTTTTAGTACATACACCATTTTGATCAAAGCTCTATTATTATTAAACAAACTTTGTGAAGACCCTTGAAATGTGTTTATTTTGATTGTCTTTATTTGAGTGTTCATTAGAGCCTCTTCTCACTTTGATCACCACTTAACTAATGCCTAGTATTTAATGAAACATGCAATGCAACAACTATCAAAAATGGCCTTACAATTAACTGATACTAAATCCATTTCTTACTTTTGAGCTCAACTATTAAGGAAGATTGAAAGCCTTAACCATCCAATCATGAAAAAGTTTCAATCTTGCAAGCTCTGAATGCAAAAGGCATTTGTCTAAGCTTAGTGAAGCGATGTCTCAATCAATTTTTAAGAGTGATTTTGATAGAAGATCATTGTTCTGATTAATAATTAAAGAGAAGTTCTGTTTACTCAAAAATATATATATATTTATATATATATATATTATATATGGTGATGATGAAAGTGCCTTGTGTTCAAATGACACGTTATTGACTATTTGTTATAGTCTTTTGTACGTTTAAATTTCAAAATGTATCTATATATATTCCATTGATTAAAAAATAAGATGTGAGAACACATTCAAAACCTCAACCTCTCTCTCATCATGATGACAACTCCTACTGCAACAATACTCTTTATCACCATCAATCTAAAACTTATCTGTCATGGAAAATACCTCAATTCATTTGGTATGATCTCAGGATATATAGAATAGATGGCTCAAAACCTTGTCCAGCACCCAACATAATTCCTTTCATTGCACAAGCCAAACGCTCAAGAGAAGCTTGGGACATAGTTGCACTTCTGCAAAGCCTTCTTGTGTTCGTGTTAATCAAGTTACAAACCATCTTCACATTCTAAGATATTCTGAATATGACAGACCAAATGAGAATGCTCACCAAAACATAAGCTTCCTAGATAACTTCCATATAATAAGCAATGATAGCCCAGTTGGAGGAGATGTATTCTTCCATGGTTGCCGAATTCCTGAGCTTCGTGTTTAGAAATAGTTTCATTGTTGTCACTACAATGAATAGGACACTCCCACAAATTGAAAAATCTTTCGGTAGCCAGCCAACTGAAGTCTAAGGGATCCTTAAATACTTTCAAATGACTACAATTGCGAGTGAGAAAAAGCCAAGCTTTCTCTGTGGTAAGACTAGTGATACAATTGAGGAACTGGCTTGATAAATTCTCAAAATCTGAAAATTGAGTTTGACCGTGCAACAGATTGGTTTCTCTCTTTCTGAGTTGGCTGGTGCGAATTTGGATGACTTTCTCTCTCAACGAGCACTTTGGGCGTTTACATTTTGTGAAAGAAGAGAGGTTTGATGCAGGCAAACACTTACTCCAGATTGAGCTTCTAGCAAAATCTAACAAGGATTCCCCTGCACCAGCCCAAAAATTTGCAGCAGAAGCGATTAGAGAAGGTTCAAGTTGAAACAGATAGTTTGTTGCGCCAGCAAGCAGTAAGGAATATGCTGCACTGGTCCTGCCCATATCAAAAGCTTCACACAGATGTTTGTTGGTTTCAGGTAACGAAGCAAATAATTCTTTTGAGCGGCTTTGGTATGCTGAAGCCAGCGTTGTGTAAGCATTTAAAGAAAGATGGTGAAGAGGATGCATCCAGTAAGTTGGCTGAGGTGCTTTTCCTTTACATTCCAAATGCTCATCGAAGAGACCTTGAGTTAAAACATGCTCAAGCTTCTCACAACAAGATTGGGGATCACCAACTGATAAATAATCTGCTATTGCATCATCTATATATTGATTCAACATTTCAGTTGCCTTGTCTTTATCAAAGTCACTACTGGTACATGAAGAATGAGCATTAACAGCAGAAATTTCCTGGAAAAGGCAATTGCACTAGTGTTAATACTTGTTCAGGTAACATTCCCTTTCAGAGAAAATAATCGTTAACTAAATGAGAAATTTGAGTAGGTGCTTTGCAAGTGAGCTAGTGTATGATATGATTTCTGTCTGTCCACTGAAAAATATTGTATGATATGAACCAATCCTCTTGAGTACAGATTTCAGCAAGCAAACAACAAACAAAAGGAAACCAATAGAACAGTAACTGTGAAATAGGTCAGTAGAGCAGTAGGGAAAACTAAGCCATTTCAGCCATGGCTTTTCTTTATATTTCTTGAAAAGAAAAGCAATTACAGAGTGGTCCTTTCGGACCTATGATGCAGAGAACAATCTCAATTCTTGCATAATCTCTCCCCCTATAATCAACTATATATACTATCCTATTCTCACTTAAAACTATTTACTCTCTTCTACCATACTCCACTACTCTTGGGGTCTAACAGTGTAAAACCATAATTCAAAAGAGTCGAGCAAAATATTATGCTGACAGGTAAAATGGAATCATTGCAGCCGGTAAAATCCAAATCCTATCATCAATCGCACGTTTGTAGATGCCATTAACAGAAGAACATGTTTTCAAGATATCTTACCTCCAATGCATGATCCACAAAAGTTGAAGGAAATGCATTACATCGCCGACAACAGCAGATGAAACGGTACCTGGACCACAACTCCGACTGCCTCATATCCTAGTATGCAACAATAAAGTGATGTAGAAGTTAAAAATCAGAATCAAAGAACAATTTTAAATGCTTAAACATAAGCTTACAATATCAGATCAAAATTGACATTTGAATAACTATTTCTTGGTTTTTCCCACTAAATGATAAAAAATTGTTATATGATTCATACATTTTCAAAAGGGTGGGCAGATATTGTATAGAAATTATATACAATTCATTTCATAGTTCATAAATCAAACACCAAACACCAAACACCAACATATATACCTTGGGCTGTAACAAGTCAGTGTAAGCCACAGTCACTTCCTCCCCTTTCTTTATCCTCTTGATGCTTCTAACTATCATTCTTGGTCCATAACAAACCTGAAACTCTTCATTTTCACGCATCGAATTAAACATATATATACACACATACACATATATAACCAATTTTTCAACAATATACCTAATAACAACAGCAAAAGTTGACACCTTTATTCAAGAAATCACTGCTACAAACACTATTCTTCATCTGTAAAAGAAAAAAAAAACGTGAACTTTATTAGTTATCAATGTCAACAAGAGAAGAAAAGAAGTTAAAATTCAGAGCCTCACTCTCACCACTTGAGTTTCTTCTTCTTCTTCAGCGGAACAGTAAGGGGAAATTCTCAAAGGAGTCTCCTCAGGGGAAAACGGCAACGTTTCGATCTCGGAAGGCAACAAAATTCTGTAACAAGCATTGGGAGAACAACTATGGTTGATCCAACTGAAATTCTGACCGTACAAAGCAACTCCAAGAGTACGCCCAGTCTTATTATCCTGCACCTCCACGGCGTTCGTTAGCACCAAGCAAAGCGCCGCCTCCTCCAACCGAACATCATCCTCGATCAAAATCTCGTCTTCGGAGAAATTAAAACCGTCTCTCATCATCATTCTCCTAGCCAATGCCATAGCCCTAGCTCCGTCCGAAATTCTCAGGAGAATCTCGTCACAAGAGCCAAAACTGGCCGTTAATTTATGGCGGTTGGTGAGTAAGCCTGCGATGCGATCGGAGTGAGATTGGATGATGGTGACGGTGATGAGGCGGAGGGCGAGGCGGAGATCGGAGGTGTCGGCGGAGTGGGGGAATAGAGAGGGACGTGATCGGAGGAGGTGGAGGAGTTGGGATTCGGCGCTGGAGTGGTGGAGGGTAGAATCGTAATTTGAGCATTGTGAGGAGCAGTAGAGGAGAGTAGGAGGAGGAGGAGGGAAAAGGGGATGGAAAAGTGGAGGGAGAGGGGAAAAGCAGGCGGAGCAGTGCGAAAAGAGGAGGGAATCGTTGAGAGAGAAGGAAAGGGGTGGAAGGGAAGGAGTTAAGTCTTCTCCCACTTCTATCTCATCTTTTCCTCTCATTTCCATTTCCATTTCCATTTCCATTTCCATTTCCCTCCAAATCTCTTCTCTCCTTCTTCTTGTTTCAATTTTATATTTACACGTATTTATATGGAAAAATCGCTTTTTTAGGCCCTTCAGCTTAGGCTTCTCTTATATACAATATTATTTTTTTGGGTAAAATTTTTAGGAAAATTCTATAATGCACCCCCTTAAAAGGAGTATATCGATACATTTCTATCTGTTTTAGTATCCGAAATAATTTTTTAGTCAAATTTTTTTTCATGGTCATGTAAATTATAGTTATTTAAGACATCTTGCAAAATTTTAAGAAATTCGGAAAAGTTTAACACGCTGAAAATTGCGTTCAAGCAGTGTGTTGCACGCGTGACTATTTTATTTTATACGCGTATAAAATAGACTGTTTGAATATTGTTTTCTATACTGTAAATTATTCCGAATTTCTTAAAATTTTGTAGGATATCTTAAATAGCTATAACGTATATAGATATGAAAAAAAAATTAGACTAAAATTTTTTTTAGATGCCGAAACAAGTAGAGGGTGCATCAGTACATCCCTTTTAAGGGGGTGCATTGTAGAATCACCCAAATTTTTATATTTTTAAGTTTGAAGATTTTTTTTTTAATGTATTTTTACGATTTTTTACAAAAATAATACAAAATAATAAAAAAAAATTACATAAAATTAATAATAAATTAACAAGAGTACAATATGTTAAAAATAATTTTGTCACTGTTGAGTTTAGAACCTTAAACAAACTACAGATGATCACTCAGATGAAGGTGAGGATGATGTCAAGTCATCATACCCCTTATGCCCTGGGTGAGACATACGCAGTGGCAGACCCACATTGTAGCGAGGGGGGCAGTCGCCCCCTGAAAAAAAAAATCGAAAAAAACATGTGTATGTATTTTAATTAGTTACAACATATATTTGTATTAAAAAAATGATATTTATAGACATAATAGTAAGCTTGGTGTAATGGTTAAGGTAGATGCAAATATGTTAGAGGGTAAAGATTCAAATCCCACTAACTACACTTTATATTTTTATTTTTCAATTTATTTATGCCCTCCCTCTTTTTACAAAAAAAATTACGCTTCCTTCACTTTAAATTCTAAGTCCACCACTAGACATACGTACTACAATAGACGAGATAAAAACTCACATTCTTGCGAGTGTGCTAACTCCAAAAACCTGTCCTCATTTTACCACTCCTTGAAGCTTTTCGGGAAAGAGCTTTGGTAAAGCTCAAAGTAAAAAACTTGGCCAACCATGCTCAAAGTAAAATTGCACCCAATTGACCACCACTACGTTATGAGTAAACTAGGCAACTAAATCGCGCTTCGCGCGATCTTATAAATTTTTATTTTTATTATTATTGTGATTACAAAATATTAGTACTGAATGAATGGTATATTATACAATATATTAATATTATTTTCTCAAAATCATGTATTAAAACAATTTGCAATAATAAAGACATTATACAATATACATATACTGTTATTATATACATATATATATATATTAAATTTCTATGTTTTAAATTTATTTTGCATCAATATATAAATATTTTTCATGTATGTAGGTTAAAAATTAGTTTTATAGCTTTTGAAGACATTATTATATAAAAATATCTTCTCGCTCCTCTTTGTATCCATTTGCAAAAGTAAGTTTATAAAGATATTGCAAAATTAGAAGTAGGTTCTCCACTATTTTCATTTCTTAGAATTATCATCGATCTATATTATTCAAATTATACAAAATTATTAACTAAAGTAGTATATATAAATGGATAACAAATATAACAATAGTAGAAAAAAAAATACATGTGGACTGTAATATCACTACTTAATAATACAAATTAGAAATATATAAATATACATCAATATAAAGGGAAAAAAAGAGAGAAATTAAAATAATATATGTCCAGATGAAACACATAATTTATTATATATATGATATGAGAAAAAGAAATTTAATATGAGAATACATATAAAAAGTCAAACAAATTAAATTGAGTAAATAAAACTAAATAGTGTTAATTGTGAGATAAAATGATGAAAAATAAGAAGATATATATTTATATATATATGACCCCTAATAAAGAAGAAAAATGAATGATCACTCTACTATTAATTGATATAAAAAAAACAGAAAAATAAGAATATAATAGAGTATCAAAACAGTTTTTTGTCTTCTTATTTTTCTTATAATACACGTATTGATTTTGTTTGTTTAGGTTAAAAGGCATTAATAATAAAACATATATTCTTAAATGAGTAATAAGGAAAATAAAATAAATAAAAATATTTAATAATAATTATTAATACATTTAAAATCTATAACCGTTTACTAATATTTAATATTATTATTAGTAAAAAGAAGATAGATAATAAATAATAGAAAAGAATAAATAAAATTAGAAAGCCACCTTTTCATATCCTCTAACATGAATTTTTTTTGTTACATATATTGGCATATTCTATTAAAGATATTGGCATATAAAAAGAATGTCATAATAATAATAATAATAATAATAATAATTTCTCTTTTTTTTTTTCTTTTAAGTTAATATTTGCTTATGAGAATTCTAATACTACACACACATAATAATTTGCAATTTCTCTAGCTATTAGAATTCTACTCTATTACTTTTTTAGTGTAATAACTTGTCTATTAATATAATTTGCCTATTAAAATTCTAACAACACACACCTAATAATTTCTCTATTAAAATGTCAATTAGGATTCTATATATTCTCTTTTAATCAATTGATATTATTAGTAAAAATTAATTAAATAAAAAATTACAAATTAGAGAAAAGAAAGTATTAGAAGGAAAAATGTCTCCTCACCTCTTTGATTATATATATATAAAAATATAAATATATTGTAATAGATGTACATAGGTATAGATTATAGTTAGTAAGAAAATTAAAAATCCATACCTTATTAATAGAAAATATTAATAATTAAAAATATGACATATTTAAAAATACTAATAGAAAATAAAAAATACATACCTTATTAATCATAAGCATACCAATAATTTGACGCTGTTCCTAATTCCATAGGATAATTTTTTTTTTTTTTAAAAAAAAAAAAATCAAACTCTAAAATATATATTGTTATGGTATACATGTGATAGTTTTTAGGTTTTTTTTTCATGTTATTGAACAATAGTAGGATATACATATATATATAGTATGACAAGAATGGTGAAGAGATGAAAAGTCTCATAGATAAATACAAAGAATACAAATAGTTTGTATTTTTAATGATAGAATTTAAATAATTAATACATATATTAAAATGTTCTAATTATCATATATAAATAGTTTTTATTTTAGATACTATAAGCCATGTTTTAGAATACTATAAGTCATTGATAATTAATTTCTTTTAATTAGTTAGTTTTAATTTAGCATTATTATAAAAAATAATTAAAAAAATTTAAAATCATCATAAAATAGAAAGATGGTAATGCTATCTTTATAGAAAGCCACCTTAACTCTCTTAAAACATTTCTTTATATATATATTACCAGAAGTATCTTTACAGTGCAAGGATCAAAGATCACCTCATAGCAAAAATAGACTAGATTTTGATATAATTCTTAAATGTGGCTGAAATTTGGAACACTAAAAATGAACTGCTATCGAATAAAATATATCCAAGACAAGAGAGATAACTTAAATGGTTAGGTATGTAGTTTGCTATAACAACTCAAGGTCTAAGGTTTGAGTCTCTCCCGAGTACCTACATAGTAATTGCTATATTTTTCTAGTCGCCTAATAGAGTTAGGCGGAGATACCATTTTAGACCATGTATTTTGCAAAAATTACTAATTGAACCCTCAATTTTGTTAAATTAACATATAGACCCTGCATTTTTCAGAATAGTACAAATAGAACCCTAAACTAATTTTTTGTCAAAAGAAATTTAATAATAATCCGATTTAAAAGTGTTATGACCAAACTGTTTACATTTTTTGTATCTGTTCGTGTTAGGAATTGTCTCCAAGTTGATTATATTAAAAAAATTATCGAAAATTAAACTCATAATCTTATTTTTACCATTTGAAAAATACATAGTCCATTTTGTCATTTAGCAAAACAAAGGGTCCAATCAAATTTTTTTGCAAAATACAGAGTCCAAAATAGTATTACCCTTCAAAATAAAGAAAAAATTAACTGCCATCAAATATCAAAAAATAAATTCTACTATATATCTGGTATGATCACACAATCAATTTGTAAATATTAGAAAAATAGTTCAAATAACAAAAGGGAAAAAGGAAAGAAGAAAAAATAGTTTCTGTGCATTCTTCACTGATCAAATCAAGTGTTTCCCATCAGAGTACCCTCAAAATTCTGTTTTAAAACAACAAATGAAAAAGTGAATATTATGAACTCAAGAATGGGAAAGTAAAAGAGATGAATGACTTACCCGCTATTGTTTGATTTTCAAAGTATTTTCGATTCGTTGGACTAACTGTTCAACAGGCATAGCACCCTCCTGAAAAACGCAATCAAATATACTTATGACACATCCAAATGTTTAGAGAAAACTGAGAAAAGTGGTATGAAAATCGTTTCTCTGTTTTGCTCTTGAAAAATCAATGCAGGAATGCGGTTGCACTTAATGAAAATCTCATTAAATTTTATAATGAGTTTAAACTTCGTGTTTAAAGTTAGACTGACCGACACACTTGCATCTTTAATGTTTGAAATATTAAGCTGCCTGACTGATCATCTAAATGCATTGAAATTGATTCTTAACAAAAATGAATATAAAAACAAAACAGATTTGACTTACAAAGCGATCGAAAGGCTCCCCGTCCTTGAATATGATGAAAGTAGGCAATGCCTCTATCTTGTATTTGTTAGCTATGCTTGGGTACTTCTCAGTGTCAATTTTAACCACTTGGATTTTATCTTTCAGCTCAGCGCTGACTTCGTTGAGAACGGGAACCATAAATTGACAAGGGCCGCACCTGTTAAAGAAACCATTTTGATTAGTATATCATTTTAAATTTAGAATAAATAGAATTTGTCCCCCCGAACTATGACTCGTGTAGAGCTTTGCCCCTTTAACTTTTTCTTTTGTTGCGAGATTGCCCCTAAACTAAAAGAATTAGTGCAAATATCTTCTTCCAGTTACATTCTGATTATTTTTTTAAACAATTTATTGATGAAGCACTAACATGATATTAATCTAACCTAGTTCAAGAGACCAACCGAAAAATAAATGCATAAATAACAATCTAATAGTGAATTATAGAAATATGTATATGCATTCTTAGACGTAATGTTTGTATGTCTAATGCAAATAAATTAGATTTCGGATAGCTTAAAATTGTTAAATAGACCCTTATATTGCACTATAGCTGTAACTCACGGTCACATAAGCAAAAAATTATAAAAAATGACCAGAATGTAATTGAAAGGGAATATTTGCAACATTTGTAAAGTTTATATTTTCGCAACAACAAAAAAAAAATCAGGGACAAAACTCTACAAGTGTCATCAACTCATAGTTCAAGGAAAAAATCCTATTTATTCTTAAATTTATTACATTTGTTCTAATTTCTAAATATTTGCGTCTGATTAAGATCCTATTCGCCTACCAGCTTAATATTTTAATTTACAAGAAAAAACCAAGACAGATGAAACTGCCATAGGCCAGCAAACTAAGTTAAACAAAAAATGTTCTTAGTTTTGTCCTGTCCTAAAATGAACATCTTGTCCCTATGTCTAGGTGATTCCCCAATCCTTTTCCCTTCTCCACTTGGGAATGGAATTGTTTGATCATATGCACATTTTTATAATGTCATTTATAAGAAATTAAAAAAATTCTCATATCCTCTATTAGATGAAGGATTAATGTAGTAATTAGTAATATATAAAATGTATTCTATAATAAATTAGATGGAAAGAGCTTACCAGGTTGCATAGAAGTCTACCAGCACAGGTTTGTCTGAGTTAACGAGCAAATCATCGAACGAGGAAAATGTTTGTTTCTTGGCTCTAACCTATAAAATTAAGTTTAACAACAAAATACATAAGTAATTATGTTACAACACTGATTTAGAATTCATGTACTTCTCTCAAGATTGAACGGTTAATACAAATATTTCTTTCAAAGTTCCCAAAAGGAAACATTTTTAATGAGATTATTGTCTCTTATAAGAAAAAGAACATTATGAGATTTTTAATTCACACCGCGAGGCCAGTCAGTTGAACCCATTTCGCCTCAACTTCAGCAGCTTCACTTAAAATTTCTATAGTCAATTACAAGATTTACAAGTCATTGTGCAGAACATATATGGATTCAATCCATCGAGAAAAATAAGATTTTCATAGAAATCAATATGGAGCGAGTAAGAACAGAAATCTGCGGACCAATATGTAAGTACAGGTGTGTTGAATGAAAGGATAAATGTAGGCAAAAAGAAGGAAAGTATACAGTAAAAGCTTATTCGTATTCAGAAAAAATAAAAAATCCAGGAATGAATATCATAAATTTTAAGATGAGAAGAACATCCAATGAGTTTAGATTAATTGACACAAAGAAGTGACATGTTTGAGAAAATTATGATAATGATAATTTGATTAACAAGACCTTATGTTTGACAAGAATCCCACCATTATAAATGCATCTAACTTTTACAATTTGGTTCAATCCAATTACTTGTTGACTAAAGCTAGTTTTGGCATTACTGATTAACTGGTTGGCATTGCTAATTCCAATCATAATGCTAAAAATCTAGAGTTCAGGAGTCAAAACGTTATTGTAGATTATATGCAAAGAAAAAGTCAATAAAATCAGAGGTAGTTCAACAATCAAACAATGCAAGGCCAAGTAATAGAAATCAAGCTTAAGCTTATCCATATACGGATATAAAAGTCTTGACAGAAAAAAAAAATATTGAATTAAGAGGAGGAAAATACTTGCTTGGTGAGATGAAGAACTCAAAACATAGTATGTATAAATGTGAATCAAAAGAAAAAATAACAATCACATGAGACCTGGCTAGAAAGCAGAAGACTCTTAAAAATGTGATATCCTTGATATTCATTTTAAATATTTATGTGGTAAAAAACACCAATAAACTAGCTTCTGCAATCTTATCTTCTGTAGAATCTGGATTCTGGAGGGTTTTTCTTTTTCAATTTTGACTCAATTCTATCTCTACTTGTTATAATAGAAATCAACACTAATATGTTCTTCCCACGACATGTTAGCTCCCAAATGTCAGACAAGATTATCCAAGGACCTTCCAAATTTATCAATCCTAACACAACTGTTGAAGAAATATTGATAAGAGAGACTAAGCAAAATATCTCCTCCCAAATCCAAGAAATTTCATGTTAAGGTCTCTCACAACAACAACAACTTCCTTAATAATATTTTAAAATACAAAATTGTTCCTCCATTCAATCTCCTCTGAAGTATTGAAGAAAGTACTCAAATAATCAAATTGAACAAAGTAAGTGTAAAACCCAATTCAAAGCCTAACAGCTATTTTCATGAGATTGTTCAGAAACTCCTTCCTTATATATTAAGATCCATAAAAGAACCATCTTTATAGTTTAGGAGAACGCAATAAAGGGATTGAACAAAAGGGCAGTTACAAAACTCAAAATTGAAGTTATTATTGAGAAAATTTGAGAAAAAAGAAAAGAAAAAGTGTTACCAGTGGAAGAAGTGGAGTCCTGGAGGAGGGAGCAGAAACCCCTTTGGGTCCAATCCGAAAGCGGCGGAGGTGGAGGGGGAAATGGAGAGAAGACGAAAAAGAGAGTGTTGAAGAGGAAGAGGAGGAAGAAGAAAGAGCTGGTAAAGGAGTGGTGCGGTCGGAAATGGTGGAGGAAGAAAGAGAGAGCGCCATTATTGAGTTGAGTTGGGAGAAAGAGAAAGGAAGGAGTTGAGTTTAGTTGTTCTCTTCCAATTTTGTTGGATAATTTATAAAAAATAAGAAATGTTTTTTATATGCAAGGAACAAAAATAACATTGGATTCTAAGTCCAATATTTTCCAATTAAATAACTTCAACCAATTATCTTTATTTTAAGTTTTATTTAGGGAAAAAAACAGAAAAATACAAAAAAGGAAAAAAAATTACAAAAATACTATAGGCCGGCCCATTAAACATTTATACAGTCCACATACAAATATTTACAAAAATACCACATGCACTAAACCTTTAGCTGCACGGAGCGAACAATGAAGATGACATACCTCGATCGTTTCAAAACCGCAAAACAACTAAAATGAAACCAAAACGAAGAAATACAACCATTAATTCCGGCGAAATCAACTGGAAAAGAAGACCTGCAATGATCTAAACAGAAATTTACGAAAAAAAAACCAGAAAAACTGGGAAGAAACTAAAATTACACAATTGTTTTCGGTTTTATTCGATCAAAACAACTTCCCCTAATATCGAAATCCAGATTCATGAAATGTAGATCTGTAACAAACAAATATGGAGCTCCCCCCGGATCCAAAACAAGGTATGATGTGATTTTTTTTTTAAAAAAACCTCATGAATAATAGATCTACGTTATATATAATTGCATTTTGGTTGATTACTCGTTTCCAATGGTGAATATATTTTTTTAAAAAAACACAATAAGAAGAGCAAATTTGAATTAAGGGACAACACATTACGTATAAGTGTGTTTATTTTTTGTTTTGGTTGCATTATAGTTGCATTATCGTTTTATGATAGTTTATATATTATGCAAGTAGCAAAACCATAATAAAACTACAATATAACTGTAAACAAACTAAAATACAGAAAAAACTCTTTGAACATCAACATCCATGATAAATTAAATTGTTACCCATTGATGATATACAAATAGACAGGAAACAACTAGACAAAAATATATTTCCAAAAAAATACATACAGAACGTGTTTACACTATTAAAAAACTATGAAAAAACTAATACAAACTGAGAATAGAACAAATGAAAAAACTGAAATGAAAAAGAATAAAACATCTGGAAAAACATAAAACAGAAAAAAAAACAAAAAAAAAACAACAAAATGAAATAGTTTTTAAGACTAAACAAACGAAAATAAAAAACCCATAAAAAGAACAAATAAATTAAACTAAAAAAATAGTAGTCTTAAAAAACCAAACGAAATGCTAAAAAAAAAAACTAGAATAGTAAAATCGAAAAACACAAGACACACAAATGGCAAATACAAACAAATTTTAAATAGGGGCGAAACCAAAAAGAAACTAAAATCAAACCTTATACTGAAGACCAACTCCATCTTGATCATTTTTTTGAGCATCATCTTGAGGAATTTTTTCATGGGCTGCCACCTTTGATTTCTTTTTTGGAAGAGCTCGCCCACGTTTCGACAATGGAGCAAAATCATAGTCATCATCCTCAACAACAGGTCGTTTACCCTTGTTTCTATTAGCTAAAGATTTCAACTCCATTTTAGAATTTTTTTTTTTGAACAGGGGAAGGAGTTGATGAAGAATGAGTTACAACCATATTTATATATAGATTAAGAAAAATAAAAAGAGGGAAAACGGTTAATGGGAGTTGAAAAAAAAATTGAAGAACAAAAAGAAGAGTGAAAATGGAGTTGTGATTGTGGAGAGAAAAATGTTCAGCTATGAAGGTTATTATTTTAAAAAAAAAAAAACTGAAAAGAAATGGAAAATAAAAGGAAAATGAAGAGAAAAAAGAGAGAAATGATGTATAGAGTGATTGATGTAATACATCAATCAATCACGTGTCAAAAAAGGTTGAATTGTGTGTGCATGTGGTAAAATAGTAATAAAATATAAAAGATGAGTAAAAAAGTTGGTTTAGCCGTGTATAGGTATTTGTGTAATAAATTTATCATTTTAGATTTTTGGTGTAAAAATTTCTTTTATTTATTATAGTAACTTGCCAATGTCATATTTATATATACTAGTGGAAGAAGATGGGCAGCCATTTTGAAAATAATAATAGTAAAAATAAAATTTATAATTAATTTGTAACTTAAAATAATGGCTATTTTATTTTATTTTACATCTTTTCATTATTAATTCAAAATAAATATAGAACTATTATTAAATAGTTTTTATGAATTTGTTAAATTTGATTTTAACAAATGATAAAATATAGTATTACATTATCTTAAATATCTTAAAACTAACTAATTATTCAAAAAAATAAAAAAATTGTTAACTTATTAATAATTATTAATTCAAACACTACATTATTCACAATTTTTTTTGGTTGCCATTACTAAAAGTTATCTAAATTTGACATTCAATGAAATAATTTTGTTTATTTAGCTATTATAAAGAAATGTTTTTTTTTTTTTTTGATGAAATGTTGATATAGACTAAATACATTTTTTTTTTTTTGAGTGTAGCATAATGGTATTTTACAATCATATATGAACTTAATAGCTTAAGGATCCTAGGTTCGAACCCATGACCTCTCTCTTTTTTCCATCCCTCCCTCACCATTAAGCTAGCCTTAGTGGCTTATAGAGTAAATACATCAACAAATTATAGTTTTTGTCTTATGCCAAAAATTACTTTTCTTTATTGTAATTTCTATAATTTTGTAAGGGTAAAAGTGGCACACTATTATAGACACTATTACCACACTTTTATAATAGTATGAAATTAAATTAATATTTTGCTGAGATTTGAATCTTAATCTCTCCAATATTATTGTTCATCGATTGGCGGCTTATGATGCTACAACCAATTCTTTTCGTTTTTTTTTTTTTTTTGTTTCTGTTTTATATAAAGAAATTTTTCATAAAAAAATTATGAATTTTAAATTTGTTCTTTTAAGATATAACTTTTGGGTTGGATTTTTTATTTTTATGAAAAAGGAGGTACCTAAACACTGAATTCAATTAATATCAAACAGAATACTAGTCGAAGTTGAAGAACAAAAACAGAAAACAAGGAAATTACAAAACAACAGGAAACACATAACAGAGAAAATAGAACATCTTCCAATTCACTTAAGACTAGATCACCCTGCGTCTCTCTTCCATTCTATGTAGTCATCCAAAACTTCCTGGTTCATGTCGGTTGGCTATAAGAAACCAGTAACATTCGTCTCTCTCACCCACTTAGCAGTATTATGAGTTATGAAATTGCACTTTTGAGAGATGTGAACAATCTCCCATTGTATGAACTTACTGCAGCAGTTTCAGAATTTCTTTCTTGAATACACAAGATTAAAATCGACAATCTATTTCAACAGAACCCCAACATTATCGCATGTTTTTATCAAAATACTAGTTACATATTTAGTGAATAAATAACTAAGTACAATCTGGTCATATTTATAAAATTTTATTAATTAAATTTGAATATGGCATTTACAAATGTCTTCTTTTTTATTTTTAATTTTAAAAAATATGTTAACGCATTTCAAACATGTTAACTCATGAATTTTTCATTTTTTTAATGTGACTTTTGGAATTGGATTGGTTGGTAGGTAATGTGTGTTTTATGGAGATACTATTTTGTTATGGTATCCCATATATTTTTAATGATATTCTTATTTGGTATTATGTAATTTAGAACAACAAAAATAAAAATAATAAAAAAAACAGCAATAATAAAGATTTTTGCCACATCCAAGTTTCAAATCAGCACATTGTTAAGGAGTTGAAGCTACTGAACCTAAGCCAGTAGCCAGTAAGCCAATCAATCATGTAAAAATTAGCTAAGAATGTAAACGCAAGAATCTACACTCAAACTTCTCATCAAACAAGTTAAACAATGCTACATAGTACACGAAAATGGAATTGCTTTATCTACCCTCTATGCCGTGGAAGGAAGTATCAGTTTACCCGTCGCTTGTCCATGTGAAGGCCAAAAGAACAATAGTGAGCGTCGAGAAAATGGTCGCACCAGCAAACAACCACATTCCCTTGCTCGGTCCTGTGCTCTGGCTATCTTCACTACCCTGCTCGACTTCCTCGAGAAGTTCTCTCACTTGCTCGATATTAGAGTCTTTAGCAGCTTTGGTTAGTCTATTTTGAATCTTCTCGAGCATTGCAAGCTTCCTTTCTCTCAAAGTGTTCTTTGTCGGCCAGATGAAGCCTGTCATCTTCCAGAGGAGGATTCCCACATAGATGGCAACAATACAGTCAACACTATAATGATGGCGTTCGCGTACTTCTCTCTGTGCACTGTGAAGCACGAGCAGCCATATGAGAGCTGAAGTAAAGCCTCCATATGCTTCCTGCATGGAATAGCATAATGCCCTTTTAGGCCTCTGTGCCATAGACAAGTAGGTTATGAGATAAATCAAGTTCGAATTGCATAACCGGTATACATACCGTCCAAGCCATAGCTGTGAGTACAGCAACCAACATGTGGCCACTGTAGATAAGATCATTACAGCCCCCACCAGCTTTTTTCAGCAAATGGTACCAAGTAGATCCTTCCGATGCAGTTGGCCTTAGAAAATCTATTAAGAAACTCATCGAACCCCAATCTGGGCGATAATCGCCAAGATACTGTTCAGGAACAGCTGTGAAATAGAGGTAAAAGGTTAAAACAATAGTTTTGACATCTAAGAAAGATTTCAAAATAAACCGAGAACTTACCATATGCTATATCCTCTCGTAGTAATTGGCGTATAGCATTAGAATCTGTTGCATAAGGGACATAGTACTTTTGAGCCCAGTGATGAGGATACGCAGGGACTCTGAACCGAGCATTAGCACACCAAGGCCTGGCTGATGGAAGAATTGTTGAAACGAAAGTAATGGCACGAAGAAAACGTCCAATAGCCATAGTGAATATGTATCTTGCACCTAGTCCAAGGCCAGGAGCTTTTACCGAGTCAAACAAAACAGAGAATGCCAACATTATAAACAGCATGAGGTAGTGGTGCAGTCCAATTATCCGGGCTCTCAATATTTCGACGAATGTATATGGTAGTTTCTCATTCAGAGCAAGGAGAAACCATTGACCAGTGTCGGGAAGAGGAGCTGCATCACTGCCAAACACAGTTAAGCCAATCAATAAACTTATGGTGAATCGTCTAACCGCCAGTGAAAGTTAGCGTGTGAAATAAGTAATTTTTCGATCAGGAATCAACAAGTTTAAGTGACAAGTGAGTTAATGAACCACAACAAAGTTTAATTGCCAAATAAAACTTAAAACAAATGTAAAGTAAAGTTGGTACTTGTCAAGTAAGCTTAATCCATTACTGCAATTAGAAAGGTGGGATATTGACAAGTATCTAATCATGGTTTTTCCAAAGTTAGTTGTTAATTTCTGCACAACCGAAAAAGTGTTTGTATCTACAATCTTCCAAACTTAGATTAAACAGAAGAAGAAAAGAAACTTTCTAACACAAATTGCAATAAAACAAATAGTTAAATCAGTCTTTTGCTATCTTTTATCAATGTTGTGAATGGATATTCCACCCTCTCTAAGTAGTAAGTAGTCCTTTCTAAGTCATGTAAACTAAAATTAGATGATTTAATTTAATGTAAAATTAAATTATCTTCCCCTTTATAAAAACATTAAAATTAAACACAATTATATCACATTTTTTTAAAAAAAATAAAATAAATTAACCACATGAGAAAATTTTATTTCATCCCTTCTTTTTAACTTTGGTAATCTTTCCAACTTACTTAAATGCTTTAAGAGTAAAGAAGTGAATCAAAGATCTCCTTTTCTAATAAAAGCAAGTTTCTTAGGTCAGTTACAAATAATAATGTAATACTACATTTGTAGTGAAAAATGCAAGTGACACATCATTAAGGCCAAAAACTCAGGAAACCCTCCAATGAAAGGAGTTTCTTTACTATATTAAGCAATTAAAAATCTCCAATAACAACCCCAGATCCGAAATTAGAAAGGCCCCTATTCAATTTCCCAGAAACTAAAACAAAAATAAAATTTAGCTTCTTCAGAGTTGAAAATGAATCAAAATTCAATTCCAAATCTATTCAATTTGGTAATAAATATCTAATTACTTTCCCAAAATAGCATCAAATCACAAAAATCCAAACAACTTAGTTAATGCAATGAAATAAACAACAAATTAAACTTGACCCAGATAATAATAACTGAAGAAAAAACCAAAAAGATGAAAAATTTCGAATCTTGCATCAGATTCATGACCTGGGTCACTCCATTTTTAGCTCAAAAGCTCACATTAATTAATTACCTGTGCCAATCAAGACCGAGCACAGCAGTGACGAAGCGAACAGAGAGAGCTTCAAAGAGAAGAGTTGAGAGCATGAAGATGATGGAACCCAAAAATGGAAGGACTGAGCGAAACTCTGAGGACCAGTGTTTGTAGAATGGAACTCGAGTGATGGCTATTAGAGCGAGTACAGACCAGAGGACTGGTTGTAGACGCTCGTGCCATGTCGGAGATAGGTGGCGGAGGTAGTCGATGGCTACGTAGGATATGGCGGCGATGCCAAGCCCTCCTCCGGGCCTCGCCGCCGGCCACCGCATGATGACACGTGTCTGTGGCGGTGGCTCTGTGTGTTTGTGTGTGGTTTTTCAGTGGTTTGGACTCTGCTCAAAGAAAAAGTAGGAATTCTTCTTCTAACAAAGGTTGGACTTATTTTGATTGGAAGGAAATATTCTTTTCTTTTTTTAAAAATAAATAAATAAATTAGATTTGAAAGTTCTAATATCTCCAAAAGCTAAGTAATTGAACTTAAATGCATATTACAAAAAATTAAGACTAGAAAGTTAAATCAATGAATACTAGATTTATAAGTTTTCTCTTCATTGGAAACACATTCCAACCGAGTAGTGTTTGGGTCTCCAAGAACGGGGTAAATTACATCCATTATAAAATCAATTCAATTACATACACCAGTTTTGATTTTACAAATCAAACTACATAATCTGAAATGACTTTACACGATGTTACCTAATTCTTGAACACAGTCAAGACAACAAATCTAAGCACTCCTAGATCCAAGAAGACAAGCTCTCCTTGCTTCCATCAAGCTGAAGATCCTTCAGTAGTTCAGTCTGAACTCTTCTCAGACATCATGAACTCCTTCTTCAACCTCTTGAAGATTCATTGAATTTTTATCTGCAGATAACACAGAATCACCAAAGAAATATTTTGCCCTAGCAAAGTAAGAATCAAAGATGAATTTATCAAAGATGAGAGAGTTAGTCAGAAAAAGCCACAAAAGAATATTATATACCAACTGTAAAAGAAACGACGAACTAACTAACTACCACAACTAAATCCAGCTGGCACTGACTCATACTAGAAAAAAAATATAAAAGCAACTAATGACAACTTAGATGGTCAATGTAAAGAATCAAGATAGCAAACAATAAAAATCTGAAAACTGAACAGATAATGAACCACATAATTTGCCATACAGAAACTATTGCACTTACAAGAGTGATTGATTTATAATTTTTTATTTTTATACTTCAAAACAGTTTTTTTTTTTTACAGAATTCTATATAAAAATCTTCATAGCAACTAACGGAGCAATCTAAATTGTAACAAAAATCTACATAGCAACCCACATAGAAATCATTGAAGAAACCACCAAAGTAACCAAAGTAACCTAAATCTTAAATTTAAAAAAAAAAAAAAAAGTTAAAGAAAGTTATTCATTGATAAATATATAAATTTTTTTGTAAGATTAATTGATAAATATTGATTACAACTCTTTTTTTTTTTTCCTTTAAATGAAAATACTTTTGCATGAAAATTATAGATTTTATTTTGTTTGGAAGGTATATATCCCTAAATTAAACTCATAAATACGAAATAAAAATTATGATAAGTGTCATGTTTTTTTTAGTAATTTGTGTCATTAATTTTTAAGTTTAACTTTCGTTGTAAATAAATATTTAAGTTTAATTGTTGGGGGTAATAATACTCAAGTTATAATTTTAAAACTTCGGTAGGTACTTGGTTGTTAAGTGTCAAGTAAATTACCACGTGACAATCCCGGATTGGTTTAGGTTATTAAATTTTTATTTTTATTTAAAAATTAATTTACATATACCAATAAAAAGTGACATGTGGATAATGACTTGACATTTAACGACTAGGTACCTACGAAAATTCTACAAATATAACTTTTAATAAAAATAATGTATTTTCTTAACTTTTTATTTTTTTTCTTTATTATGTTATAAATACTAATTATTATTTATAAACAAAGATAAATTAAATCTAAATAAAATATTTTCAACAATCAAATATATAACATTAATTTCATTAAAATATTATTTAAAATTTAATTAATTTTGTATTTTTATACTATTCTTTTATTAAATATGTAATATTTTGCATTTAACAGCTAACTAATTAATTAAAAATAGGCTCGACATAAGTATGATCAACAACTTCCCAACATAAAATATTCAAGCAATGGCGGACCCAGGAGTAAACTTTTTGTTTTAAATCACAATCCTTCATTCAACAGAAACAATTACAAATGATTAGGCAAGTCTAACCAAATATTGTGACTTATACAAGGGGGATTAATCCCAATTCATATGGCTTTAACCTTGTTAGTCAAACTATTATTCGCTAATTTTGATTTTTTAAACATATTTTAAAATTGGATAGAGATTACATTTTTTTTTTTTGCAAAGTGGATGGAGATTACATTTGTAATTGTTTGGTAGGAGGGGGAGATGGGTGGATGGAGAGGGGTGGAGGGAGAGTGATGGAAGGAGAGACTAAATCACTTGTTTGGCAAGAGGGAGAGAAGGAGGGAGAGGAGAGATGTCTCCCTCCAAACTTTGAAAATTTAATCCCTCCAAACTTTGAAAATTTAATCCCTCCATATTTGGAAGGATTGTAGAAAAAGACAAAACACATTTTGCAAAATACAATAACTACACTTAAAAAATAATAAAATTTTATTTTTAAAAGGATAATTTTGTAATTTTACTAATTAATTTTTTTTTTCTATCCTTCCCACCTCACCCCTTATACCAAACAATACAAAGGAGATGAACAATCATCTCTATCCCTCTTACTCCCCATCCTTTCTAACCTCTCCATCCATCCTACTATCCCTTCCTCCCACCAAACATAATAAACTAAATACATATAATTGTGTGTAAAAATATGTGTGTAGTTTTGTATGTATCTAGCATTGCTCATAAAATGCTTTCCATACATATGAAATAATAAAAAAAATGTTATAAATGTGATTTTATTTAAATTTTTTTGTCAAAAGATTTAAAAATTAGATTGATTATTTGTTGATTTATTTTTTTAATTCTAATCATGATTGTGAATCTAGTGAGGAGATGTCCCAATTAGATTTCAAGTTATTATTTTAACTAATTGCTATTAATAAAATTTTATAATTTATTTAAAAAAAAACCATGCCTTATACTTATATAGGTTTTAAATATCCTCTTGAACTTTATAAAATTATCATTTATGTTACATTTTGTCAATTTTTTCAGCTATCTTTTTGATGTGATGTAATATTATTTAATTTAATTTTTTACCTAATTAAGTAAACTAAAATAAAAATAAACCTTATGAAATTTATTTTAATTTAATTTTTAGTATATTTTATGTTTTAACTTTCTTCTTTTTGTAATGAAATTAGTTTCAAGTTTAATTTTGTTTTCTTCTTTTTAAAAAGTTCAGTTTACATATATATTTTTTATATTAAAATAAAAAATTTCATTAGAAATTAGTTTAGAATTAGATTCATTATATTTTAAGTCTCCTTTTAAAATTTAATTACTTTTTCTTTTAATTTTTTAATCACATACGCAATTATATGGATGGACCCGTCAATGTATTATCTACCATGTCATACATTTTCAGCTCAATTTATAAAAAGTATAGCAAAAGTCTAAATTTATACTAATTGATAAAGTTAAGAGGATATTTTTAACAACGCTTATATTATAAGGGTACAATCGTATAAAAAATAAAGTTTAGGGAGAAAATAGTTTTATTCTTTAACAAAAATCATAATTTTTACTAGCTAATGAAGTTAAGAAGGTATTTTTGACAACGTTAATATTACAAAGAGTACAATTATATAAGTGACAAAGTTTAGGGGGCAAAAATAAATTTTTATTCTATAAATTATAATATTTATTTACAACCAAAAAAAAAAAAAAAATAGGAAAAAATAAGAGGGGGAAATTTTCTCTAACTGTAAAAATTTGTATGACATTTAATTGTGCCATAAAAATTAATTACACATCAATCTATATAGTTGATATTTTCAATTTAAGTTTGTTATAATTATTACTGCAACACAAAGATTTAAGATCAATTACATCATATTAATTTTATTAATTTATTTTGGACAAAGTTGCATAATATTATTTAAAGGAAAGACGGACCACATAAAGTATTTTATGGCTATTATAAATCTTTATTTTCTTCTTTAAACAATATCTCCATAATTTTTGTTAAACAATTTGCGACGGCTAATTATTTAATTTGTACTGTTTATTTTTTTTTCTTTTTCAAATCATCAATTCAATGAGAAATTTGTTCGGGTTGATCTTTATACTATTTTGTTAACAAATTTGTATGTTTTTTTTTTTTTTTTGAAAACTAGCGTCATCAGTCGATTAATAAGATAAAATAGTTAGACCTCCCGGTCATTACAAAAAAGGTTCCCCGGAAAAGAGGAGACCGGAAAAGAGCCATACATCCGGTGGGTGAACGCCCACTTAGCCACATTATGGGCTACATAGTTACAAGTTCTACTAACATTCATAAAATTACAACATATAAAAGAAGGAGAGGACTTAACACAAAAAGAGGCATAGTTTTCAATAGCCCAATGAGACTCATTCCCATTGAGAGCATTGATCACTTGTCTCGAGTCACTCTCTACAATAACAAATCTAGCACCTAAATCCATCGCCGTAGTTAAAGCCAAACAACAGGCCGCTGATTCTCCTCAAACCGCATCAACGAAATCCAACCGAGCCGTGTGGATACGAACCACCGTGCCCAGATGATTCCTTGCTACAGCCGCTATGCACATACTCTCCATACCCACTCTAACATCACAGTTCAATTTAATCCAATCCAGAGGTGGCGGCTCCCAACTCTCCCGCAAGATTGGAGTCAGACTAGGCACAAGAGAAGTACGTAACTCTACAAAATAAGTGGAAATACTACCAATACATTTCATAACATTAGGGGCGGTATTATTGTGAATAACTTCATTGTGCATCCTCCAGATGTTGTCAACTACAATCGATGCATAAAGGAATACATCCTCAGTACGGAGACCCCTTTTGTTAAGATTCCACATAAATTTCACCCAGTCCCAAACACGGATTCCATTATCACAGACAGGGTAAATGCCCCAAGGTGAAGAGCGCCACAAGCGTAGCGCCACATCACACGACAGAAACAAATGTTCCATAGATTCCTCCATTAATCCACATAAAGGACATCCCAAATCCTCGATCTGAAACCTTCTACCAATCTCAGCTCTAACAGGAAGCGCCTTTGACAGAATACACCACCAAAGAATCTTGTGTCTCTCTAGAATTTTACTATTCCATAGCTTGTTCCAAAGCGACGGAGCCACCTCAGAGTGACTAGCTCTTTCTGTAGCCTGAGCAAGGTAAGCCGATTTGCACGAGAAACGACCATTGGTCTCTAAAGTCCACACCCATCTATCCTCTCCCTGTCCCGAAGGGGTTCCTCCATGAAGGATTGCCGCAACAGTTTCCTGATCAATCATATTTCTTAATTGGTGAACATCCCATACGCCAGAGGGTGTAAGGAGATCAGCCACACAGTTATTGTTTGTCAGGACTCCAGCCATTGGTTTCGGAATGAAACATTTATAATGAGATATCCAAGGATCCCTCCAGATGCTTGTATTTCTGCCATTCGCCACCAATTTACAGGCGCCTTTTCTGAGGATTGCATTGGCTTTAACCAAAATTTTCCAAAACCATGAGTTAGAGTCTTTGTATCTACAGCAGAGAAGATCCTTCCCTTTTAAATATTTAGCCTCCAAAATTTTGCAGCATAAAGACTGGCAACCTGTCAGAATCTTCCAACCCCACTTGGCCAGGAAGGCCAGGTTCATTTCTTTAGTTTTCCGGAAACCAAGGCCTCCTAAAGACTTAGGAAGACAGAGTTTATCCCAAGCTCTAAGGTAAAGACCATGATTCCCCTTCTCAAAGCCCCACCAAAAGTCCCTGACCAGACCATCAATCTGGTTTACAAGCCGGTCAGAGAGCTTAGTAGTCTGCATGGCATACATTGGGAGCGAAAGTCCTACAGACTTGATGAGCGTAGCGCGACCCGCCTTGGACAATGTCTTTGTCTTCCATCCCTGAAGTTTAGAAGTAAGACTATCAAGGATGAAATTGAAATCTGCATCTTTTTGTCTAGATCTGAAGAGAGGCAAGCCTAAATACTTAGTGACCCCTTCAGGAGAATCAATGCCCAATGCTTCCTTGATTCCTCTCCTCATGCCATTGGGAGTATTATTACTAAAGAATATTGACGTTTTGAACTTATTGACTTTTTGACCCGACCAAGAACAAAACTTCTCCAGGCAATTCCAAAAACCTTTGGCTTCATTCACATTGACCCTACCCACCAGGATGAGATCATCAACAAAGAATAGGTGCGATAGCACCGGCCCTCCCCTACTGAGCCTGATACCCTTCATCTCACCATTTCGTAGGCCCTCTTCAAAGAGTCTTGAAAGCACTTCCGCAGCACAGATGAAAAGATAAGGAGATAGAGGATCGTTCTGGCGGAGGCTACAGGACGGCAAAATCCTGCCAACCTGACCTCCATTAAGGCACACGTTGAGAGAAGTGGTGGAGATACACTGAGAAACCCACCGCCGAAACTTTTGAGGGAAACCAAAGCAATCAAGAGCATGATCAATGAAGCTCCAGCTTAGCCTATCATAGGCTTTAACAAGATCAATTTTAATTGCAAAATATCCCTCTTTACCTTTTTTCCTTTTGAAGGTGTGGATAATCTCTTGAACGATCACATTGTTATCCTGGATATTCCTACCCGGAACGAAAGAAGCTTGAGTAGGGCATATCAGAGAAGGAAGGATAGGTCTAATTCTGTTTGCAACTATTTTGGATATGACCTTATAAACGAGGTTGCATAGAGAAATAGGTCTGTAGTGGTTAGGACGCTTCAGATTCTGAACTTTGGGGATGAGCACCACATTCGTTGAATTGATTCCTCTATGCATATTACCTTCTTCAAAAAAATCGCTAACTGCCTCACAAAAGTCATCACCAACCGACTCCCAGTAGTGTTTAAAAAAGAGAACGGACATACCGTCCGGCCCCAGAGCCTTATGGTTGCTCATGGCAAACAACGTACGTTTGATTTCGTCTCGAGAGGGACAAAAGGTGGTCCCCTCCTGCTCCTCCAACGACAGCTTAGTCTGAAATAACTCTCTACATCCCGTAGCTTGACTAATCTCTGACCCCGAGTAGATGTTCGAAAAGAACTCAATGAATTCACGCCCAATTAACTCACAGTCAGTAATCCATAAATTGTCTTTACTCAGAAGGCTCTCAATGGCATTTCTTCTTCCTCTAATAGCTGCTGAGAGGAAGAAGAATTTAGAGCATTTATCTGTTTCCAGTAAATTGCTTTTCTAGTCAGGTGTTCATTAAGTGATCGACGTGTATTATATTCTTCATTCCAGTCCCGGGCACCTGCTAGTAAGCTCTGTAATCTATCAAGTTTTTGTTCCAATTCTTTAATCACCTCATCCAACTTCCCAAACTGAGTTCTGTTCCACTTGAGGAGAGCAACACGAGTCGCCCCAAGTTTCCTGAACACTCGATCAGGAGCCCATGAACGCTCAACCGAGTCCCAAGCATTGGCCACCACCAGCTTACTTCTTTCGTCCCTCGTCCACCCCTCTTCAAACTTAAAGCACCTTCTAAATTTAGGGGCAATTCCCCCCGTGTCAAGGCATAACGGTCTATGGTCCAAATTGCTCGTAGGAAGAGAGCAGAGAATAGCTTTGGGAAACAGATGGATCCACTCTCCATTGACAATTCCTTTATCAAGAGCAGATTTCACATGTCTACTACCAGACCGGTGGTTATCCCAAGTCATTTTCTCACCTTGGATATGCATATTAATTAGGCCATGAGAATCCACTAGATTGGAAATAAAAGAGACGAAGGGGTCCCTTCCAGACGACCCTTCACGTTCAGAATGACTAAGCACAAAATTAGTATCGCCAAAGATCAACCACGGGCCCCCAAATCTTTCTCCTATCCACATGAGCTCAGTCCAGAACTTTTTCTTAGCATGAAGATATGGAGGACCATACACACACGAGAGGAGCCAGGGGTGAGTGGGGGCATCCGAATATACCAGACCAGAAATTTGATTGCCAGAGCAAGATATACATTCAAAGCTAAACCCAATTTTCCAAGCCAAAATAATTCCCCCGGCTGTACCTACAGGCGGCACAGTGATATTAAAGTAAAAATGGAGGGATTTTAGAGTGCGTACCTATTGGAAATTATTTTACCAGGATCTTAGATCTACTCACAAGTATGTTTATTAACATCCTAAATATGAACTTTTTAAAAACGATGAAATTAAACACATATAAAGTTTAAGAAACCTTACATTGGTTGTAGCAAAATAATATGACTCCTTCCGTTCAGATATCTAGCCCTTGATTCCTTTCTGTAGCAGAGCATTATAAATATCTGAACCTGGATCTCTTTCTCTGAATCTTTGATGCTGAAACTCCTTTTGCTGAATGTCTTTCTTCACGATCTTCCTCACTATGATTGAGGTATCACTTGCTGTGTGTGGGCACTACTCATACACTAAGGATTTCGAAATTCAAGAGGAAGAGAGAGAAGAAGTGGTAGCTAAAGATAGGGAGAGAGAAGGCTCAGTTTTTCTGAATCAGAAGAAGTCTGAAAAAAAGTGTTATTTTCCTGAAGCCTTCACTATCTATTTATAGCATTCCACTAGGGTTAGATTTGAATTATATGGCATTAAAATAATGAAAAAATCAACTTAAAATAGCTACAAAGGTGGCCGGCCATACACTTAGTGGATTGGGCCTTGCTTTTTGCAATTTTGCAATTTTAACACCTTTTGTATCTGATTTTCTCAAAAATGCCAATTTCCCAATTCAACCATTTAAATGCCAATTCTAACTATTTAATAACTATAAATAATTATTAAATAATATTGTCATTTATCATATTTATTAATTGAACCATACAAAGTATCATAATTAACAAATATGCCCCTAAAACTCTTTCTTTACAATTTCGCCCTTACTTAGTGAAAAATTCACAAATAGACATAATCTAATTTGAGAATTATAATTGATTAATCAAAACCAATTACATGAGTCTTACAAGCAATATTATCTCAACTAGTGGGGGACCATGGGTCTATATAACCGAGCTTCCAATAAGTAGATCAAGAATTTATTACTAAAATTCACTAACTTATTAATTCTTCGTTGAATCCACGCATAGAACTTAGAATTGCACTCTCAGTAAATAGAATGCTCTATATGTTCCACCATATAGACACATCATTAGTTATCCATTGTTATAATCCTAATTTGATCACTGATCCTCTATATGAATGATCTACACTGTAAAGGGATTAAATTACCGTTACACCCTATAATGTATTTATTCCTTAAAACACTTGACCCCGTATAAATGATATTTCAGCTTATGTGAAATGAGTACTCCACCATTTATGTTCGTTTGGTCAAGCTCGAAGGAGATCATCCTTTGCTTACTATTCGCCAGATAGAAGCTATAGATTCCATGTTTATGTTAGCGCTCCCACTCAATTGCACTACCGTGTTCCCAAAATGTACGTATCACCCTGACCTAAAAGTAGGCTTAACTAACAAATCAAAGAACACGAATAGCCTTTCAAGATTGAGCCTAATCATAACAGGATTAAGAACATTTGATCTAGGATCAACTAGACGATATTGACTTGAATAGATATTACGGTAAGTTTAATAAATCTAAGTCAAAGTTCAATATCGGTCCCTTCCGATGCATACTCCATGCATCCAACCTGAGCTTTACTTTAACCAATGCTCTGGAAAGAACATAGTATTTCTCCAAATGCAAGTAAACTCTGTTGTAGATTATCATATCAGTAAAACCCTCTGTCTGATAAATCTAGGAAACTTTATTCACATAGTCATGTTTACTTTCCAATGTGTTGACGACACAATAAACAGGATCAAGTATGTGAAAAGGGTTTCAGATGAATTCATACATTATGTACATATAATCATGAAATAAATCATGTGAACCATGCAACATTAAATGTTATTTCTGATCTATATTAATAAGTAAATATGATTATATTGAAATGAGTTTTATTTAGGGCATAAAACCCAACAAACTCCCACTTGCACTAATATAAAACAAAAAGTGCGTTTCAAATAATCTCAACACCTTGATATACAAATCAAGTGTAGTAGTAGTAAACTCCTCGTAATAGGATCTGAAAGGTTGAATTAACCACAACCTTTTCTCCACCATTACTCTTCCTTAATCACAAAATCATTGATAATGTGAAATTCCTCTCTATATGTCTACTCTCTTGGGATACTGGATTCTATATCTTTGGCAACTACTTTTGGTTAATCAGGAAATTAACACTAGTAGTTTAAGGCAATTTGGAATGGTGCCAAAGATGTATAGAACTTTCCTTAGACTGAATAAGTACCTTTCCTGCAGCTTTAACATTCAGTCCCTATCTGGTAGACCTAGAGAATTCAGATAGGTTTTTACACTTCTCCAAAATCACTATTCCACCCCCAGAGTAACCACCATCTTATCAGAAAGATTTACTAGCACAAAGGAAAATTTCGAAATCTGATATGGTGTAGTCTAAGAGTTTTAAACACACCCTTATAGACTAACATATAGTTCCTCTTCTTAATCTTAGGATTTACTTGATTGTCTTCCAATGTTCTTCTCCTGGATTAATCTGATACCTACTCATTACTCCCACTCAACAGCAGGTGTCTGGTCTAAGGCATACAAAAGCATATCTAAGACCTCTCACTGTTGATTTAAGAAATTCTTTCATGGCTTTATCTTTTCTGGAATAGTTAAGACTTTTCCTTAGATAAATAAAATCTATACCTAAGAAGTTGTGAAGCTTCTATAGATTGCCATTAGAAAGAAAATGCTTCAGCATCTTACTAAAGTAAGTTGCTTGCATTAGAGTAAGTAATTACCAGGTATACCACAAGCCATAAGTTTAGATAAACTCAAACCTATAATACTAGGAACAGGAAGTTCGTTAAGTCCATTGAATAGACTTATAAACGTAAATTTCCTTTTATGTCCTTGTAATAGAAAACTTAAGGTTACTCCATGTGAATGGATTAAACCATAGTTCTATTGACTTTCTTCTTAGTTTCTTATCTTAACAATCCATTATTTGTTTAAACTCACAATGGATTTTAATCACTAGTGTCTAAGAAAACTACGACAAGGCACCGTGAATTATGTCTAAGAAAACTAAATGGTATTGATCTCTTCGGTTGTGACAAGACAACAGAGGCAGTGGGATCATCATATGTTATATAAGATGATAGAACACTTTTGGAATCCAGAATTAAATATCTCCTTTATTTACTACTTGTTTTTCAGACTTAGTCATTTTCTTAGAAAAGTAGTATTTGTTTGAACAAACACTTTCTTATCTATTGACAATGGGATGGTCCACCCCTAATCACTTAGAATAGCTAACAAACCATGGTTAACAGTTCTAGCTTTTCTTAAGATTTTTGATTAGGTCATCCATGAATCTAGTAATGATTTACATTAAGTATACAACCATTACATCATTCTGAAATTGTATTACCATAGAAGGATTTAGGCAATGACTAGTAACTAATCATCAATATGCAACTCGAAATTTCTGGGGAGGTAAGTTTGGATATAATTCAAAAAATCAATTTAATGATCTTTGAACTGCACATCAACTAACTATTTCTCCACCCCTATCAGTTCGCAAGATCTTTAACCACTTACCTTAATGGTTTTAACCATTGCTAGAAATTAATGAAATTTTTAAACATTTCAAATTTCTTTGCTTAAGGTATAATCCAGAGTTATCGTTTTAAGAATACAACAAAAAACTCATATCCACCCCTGAATGTACATCCATCTGCGAATGAGATGAACTACTTTCAATGGATATAGGCATATTAACTCTTTGCAGAGATTGATCTTGTCAAATCCACTATGAACAAGATACAAATGCCATAGATTAAAAAAAAATGGTAGTATCTTTTGATGACATAGGTTTAGTTACATCAAAGAGTTCTTAGAATAGTGCAAGTGGATCCTGGTCACAGAATACCTAACTCATATTCCATACAGTTTGAATCCATTAATAAAAGATGGATATTAAACACTTGAGAAAGTGTAACTGTATTGTATCTGGAATTAGAAATATAAGAAAATTTCTATTTGGAATCTAAAATTAAAGTCAAAGACTTAAAATTTATACCAAATATAATGAGTAATTCTATCTTGGACCACCACTACTATTTAATTCTAAGTCTGATTTGCCCATACAAGTAGGAGATTTCTAAGATTGAGGATTTATATCAATTGGGAATAGAATTTCGGGATTATAATCATATGCGTCATTTAATTTCTTAAGAGAAAATATAGAATGACATGAAGTGATTTATAGACCATTCATCCAATGATATGTTTGAAGCTAATTCGAAATGAATAAGCTAAGAGGAATTAGGATAATTTCGTTTAAAATAAGAATCCAACGATGCTTCGATTAGCGAAAGTCAAAGTAATCTTATTTATACAATCTTCTTGTTTCATATCATAAAAATACTAGTCTAAGGTGTCATCAATTGATGAACAGCTAGATGTCGCATATACAATATTTATCTTTCGAGATCTAACTGTCTAATGGTGAAAATCCACTAGGGATTTATCTCATTAGATAAACAAGCCAAGTTAGACCAACAATGAAGATTCGAAATTAAACTACAACTTAATAACAGAAAATAACACGGTTCAATATAAATTCATACACAATTCAGAAATATAAGCATATAGCAAGTAGGAATGACAAGTGAAAATACTAAAACTTACAATCCTAAATAATTTCCAAGGTTTTTCAACAAACTGATACAGTGTCCCGTTTAGGCGAGAGTCAAAGCAGCATCCATTGAATAGAGTTGTCAGCTCATCTAAAATGATAACCATTCTAGCAACCTTTTATTCGATCAAGATTGGAATTAAGCGTTGTCCCGTTTAGGCGAGAGTCAAGGCAATTCTATCTTATGAGCTTCCACCATTGTTTCATAATTTGCAAGTCAAGTATGGTCGCCACCATTAGGGTGATCCATACCATACAAAACACTTACAAACTACTTATCATGCGAGGTTAAACGGTGCGAAATTGCTAATGAACGTTCCTCCATTAGGGAAGATTACTCACTAAAACAAACGCGGTGTAAAACCCACAATGGAGATCAAATATCTTAATAATAAAGCTCATTATTTAAAGTGAGTTGTATTTTCTTTGATTCTCTTTATTTAATTTATTTATTTTAAATATATATATTTATTTAAAATTTCCAATTTAGAATGAAAAATTCTAAATATAAATTTTAATTTAATATTTATAAATTTTACTTAGATGGATATGAAAATAACATGAATTATTTCCATCTTAGTAATAGTTTCCAATAAATATTTAGAAAAATATTCAATTTAAGTTGTTACAAAATTAATTTAAATTAATTTACAACTCAAATTTAATTTTCTATAAATATATATTGCATTTCAAAAAATTAAAGTATTCAAGGATACAATTTTCGAAAAATGCATATTAAAATAAAAAATAAATCCTGGAAAAATCATTCTAATTTAATGTTGGCCCAAAATTAATTAATGAAATTAATTTACAACAAAAAATATAATTTTCCTATTTAATTAAATATATATAAGAAAAATTTCAAATATTTAAGTATGATGATGAAAATTAACTTAAATATTAATTTTCTATTTAATTAAATACACTAGAAAAATACTTCAGGCAAAGATATCATCTATCTAGATTTTTCTTTGACTAATAATTCAATTTCTAATAATATACTTTAATTCAATTTATTTTAAATTAATCAATAAATGAAAAAAATCATTGATTTAAGTTGGTCCAAAATTAAAATAAATAATTTACAACTTTAATCTATTTTTCAAATAAAATTCGAAATTCCAGCATTTAAGAAATGCAATTTCGAAATTTGATTAATAAAATAAAGAAAAAAATATTTTGAAAATTACTTAAATTTAGTTGAAAAATTAAATTTCAACTAAAAATAATTTTCTATTTAATTAAGTGTCATGAAAAAGAAATATTTAAGTATCATGATGAAAATGAACTTAGATATTTAATTTTCAAATTAATTAAATGTATTAAATTCAAGAAATAAATAATTAAGTGTAGAGAAGGCTTAATTATTAATCTCTAGTTTAATACTAGGAAAAAATATACTTAAAATAAATTGTACCAAAATTAATTATTTAAATAATTAATTTCACAATTTATAATATTTTCCTATTTAATATTAGAAATAATAAGTAGTCTAGAAATAACTATCTAGAAAATATCTTATTTGACTAAGTATCTTTTCCACAAAATTTGAAAAAATATCTAATTTAAGTTGTATTAGAAAAAATCTAGAACTTAAATATTTTTCAAATTTAAATTTAATTAAATATAAAAAATTAAGTTGTAACCACTTAATTTAAAAATATTCCATTTTAAGTTAATATTCGAAAAGATATTAACCTAAAAAAATCTAAAATATTCCATTTTAAGTTAATATTCGAAAAGATATTAACTTAAAAAATATCTAAAGAATCTTAATAACCAATACCTAAAATTCCTCAACTTAATTTTGAAATTTGAAATTCAAAAGATATTCAGATTTAAGTTGGTTAGTTGTAGATAACTAAGTATCAACTTAAATAGGAATATTTAATGAAAAATTTAAATTAAGCTCCAGAAAGAATCTAGATGGTTATAATTCTATATTTAATTAAATACAAGAAAATACATATAGTTTAGCTTAGAATAAAGAATTCTTTAAACTATAATTTTCTTAAATTAATTTCAAAATAAATGAAATTAATTATGTTGCTAATCAATTTTATTAGGTTAAACTAGTTTAATTAACCTAGTACAGTTATTCAAATAGGCAAATGGGCCTTCACAATTGGGGTGGTTCATGTGAGGGGGTGCTGGGTTCAGTATATCGTACCCACTTCTATGGCTCCCAACTCTCACACAAGGCCCAAAAGAGAGGAATTTAACCTTAATAAGAACAACTGTTATTAATTGAATAGGCCCAAAAACTAAATGAGCCTAAATAAATTCTATCAAGAACTATGATAATTTATTTTAGCAACAACAACCTATATGCATCTATAATAAAATTAAACACATAGGCTCACACAGGCACACTTTGGATGGGTCCTATCATGTTGCTAGGTCATACACAGATGAAAGAAGATTGTAAATATACCTGTTACAAATTATTATCTTGACCAAGGGAGCCATCAGATCATTAGATCTGGCAAAAGGTAACCATGGCTATTTGCAATCAAGTAATAATAGGTTTTGAAAACTTACATACAAGCTAAAACCACATACTCCTGCAACAAGGTTAGCTGGATAGTTGGAAGTAGGATTTATTTAATTTTAAATAAATAATTTCGAAAAATAAATAATTAAAAATATTTTAATATTCGAAAAATAAAATAAAATTTTAAAAAAATTTTAATTTCGGAAATAAAATTTAAATTTCGAAATTTAAAAAAATATATTTAAAATTGTTGACCGAGGTTTTCGGCAACTATTAAAATATATTTTTAATAATAAGCTGTAAGAAAGCGAGATGAAGACTTTTTACGTGGTTGGGGCGTTAATGAGCCTTAGTCCACGAGCCACTGCTATTAATGGATGTATTTAATACAGATTTTACACTTGAGAGAATGTTTTTCTCTTAAACACAGAGAATGTTCTTGGTGAGTTTTTCTCTTCTTGCTCTTTTGCAACCAAGATTTTCCGACCCCATTAAATGAGCTTTGAGGGGGTATTTATAGTGTTTTGGTGGGGTAATCCCTAGAATTGTTCTTACACATGTGTCTGTAAGTATCCATAAAATTGGGCATTTCCGATGAATATACCATGGGTGATGCATGGTCAAATCCCTAGGTGCTGTAGGGCTTTTATGGAGAATGTCCTTTTTGTCTTATGATTGACGTGACTCTTCGCAGAGTAGCCGTCGCTAGACTTAAATGATCATTACTGTAGCGCTGCTGTTTGGGGGTTGTGCCGTCAGACTTTATTGCGTGTTACAGTCCCAACACGCTTCCTCCCATGCAGCATTAAATGCGACTTGATTTCTCGGGAGAGACCTGACACATCCCGGAGAGCCTTCACGCTATACTAGCTTCCGGGAGTAGCTTATACTCCGGGTGTCTCCTCCGGGACCCATGTTAATAGCACTTCCTGGTGGCATAAAAAGACTTAGCAAATCTTTCCAAGTTATCTGATCCACGTGTTCCCTCTTGACTGGTCCACGTATATTGGGCGAATTTAGGAGCAACATTTACCCCCCAAGCCTTGTTTACTTAGTAAAAATAAACCAAGGCTTGTTCAAGTGTCTCCAGTTGGCCCCTCGTTTCCCTAGCTCGAACCTCGAGCGCGTGGGGGCACATTAAATGATGTTATTTAATGCGACAATATGCTTGTTCGCAGGAATGTTTCCAGCCGCCTCCTCGGTCTTATGATACGACTTGGGGGCGCGTGAAGGTGTGCCTAATAATGGCATTAAATGCGGTGATTCACTTTTGCAGAGGTCGATTCGTTTCACGCCCCCTGATTGATGCGGCGCATTGATGGTGTCAGACGGATACTCAAACGTTTCCACCGCCTTAATGGTAGATTGATCTAGCCCGTTGATCTTTTGGGAATTCGAATCGTGCGTTTCCCCCACCGTACGATTGGTAGGTGAAGATGCCTGTTCCTCATGCAGTTTTGCCTATAAAAGCCACCACCTTTCCTTCATTTCGGTTACTTTCCATTCCTTGCCATTTCTGCTCGAATTTCTCAGAGAGAAAATTTCTCGAAGTAGCACAGACTGCTTTAACACTTAAACACTTCTTTTGATTTTCCAGTGTTCGGTTTTGCCAGTGCCTCTCGACTTTCACTCAACCATTTCCAGTACCCCCAGTTCAACAATCAACTGTAAGTTTCTTGCATCTTTAGATAATAACATGCTTACATTTACTTTGTTTGTTTTCTGGGTTCGCACTTAGAGACTTCTGGGTGTGTGAGTGTTTGAGTTCTTCGAGTTCTGCTTTATGTTTACTGTGTTAGTTGTAGAGTCGCCGTTGTAATGCCTCTGTTGTAGGCGTACAGCTTTGCTTGAAGAAGGCCATGTGTTCTTCGATTAGCACTTGCTTAGGGCATAGGAAGACTTTTCTCTTTTCTTTTTCTTTTTGCAAAACCACTTTTCTGCGATTTTACTGCACCCGACACTTGTTCAGGGATTCTCTCTTGAGTTTCCCAGGTGACACGTGTCCGGAGGGGGCCTCTTTCCAGCGGTTAGGGGACCCCCACTCCCTTTTTTCTGATTTAGGGTTTGGTATGGGGCCTAACTGCTGGGTTTTTTCTTTTTGTTTTTCTCAGAACATAAAATGTCTGCTTCTGGCTCGAAATCTTCGAAGAAGAAAGGGAAGAACATAGCCACCCTGGAGGAGGTTTCTCTGGGGCCTGTTGCCCAGGAAGGGTACAAGTCCCGTGCCACTGGTTGGGAAGCGGCCGAGCTTCGATCGACCCTAACTTGCCCTCACCAGCTGGAGAACATCATTAATGTGGCTGGGATCAAACCCTCTACCTCAGGGACCTTCCACCGGCCTCCTCGCGACTCGGAGACGCCTAATCACAACTATGACGGCTTCGGGGCTTGGAGTCAGACCCATTTGATGGCCGGTGCCATGCTTCCGCTCCAGGATTATTTTGTTAATTTTCTTGTATTTGTCGGCCTTGCGCCATACCAACTTATTCCTCAAGCTTACCGCCTGCTTTCAGGCTTATTTATTTTTTACACCGCCCGCGGCTGGGGGGCTCCCAGCCCGGCGGAAATTTTATATTTTTATGAACTTGTATCCGTCCCCAAGAAAGGGGACAAACTTAAGGATGGTTTTTATGGGTTCCGGATCCACCCTGCTAACGAGGGGATGGTTCCATATAATAGGCAGACTCATGTTAAGGAGTACCGCCACCGATTTTTCTTCTCGTCCGGTTCAGGGCCGTGGACCACCGGAGCTTCTCACGAGTGGGTGCGGATCCCACCTTACCACGGACGCTCACCACTCGTGCTTTCCTTCGAAGGGCCCAAGCCTTCGCCTCCTATGACCACGCCGATCTTGATGTCGGGGGCCTGGTCACCACGGAGAATTGTAGAAAGGCTAAACTTATCCTTTCTCATCAATCCGTGGATGACTCCAACCTCTCCAAGGTCATCTGCCCTAATGTGAGGGCGCCGGTTGCGGAGAAGGCCTTCCGGGATGAGCTCATTGCTACGGCAGAGAAGAAGTACCAAGACTATCTCTACCGGAAGGCCCAGGAGAAGGCGTATTCTAAGGCCCAGCCGCCCGGGAGAGGGCTTCGCGTGGGGAGTCCGGTGGTGCGAAGGAGCCAAGCCATCGGCGGGAAGTCCGAGGCAAAATTTTCGACAAGATTCTTCAAGAAGAGATTGGGGGTCCTTCCGCCGGGGGCCCCTTCGTCTTGAAGGTTCTTCGAGAACCAGACTTCCCGGCCTCGGCCTTCGGCCCCGAATCAAACTCGGGTGCTCCCGCGCTAGCACTTCCGTGCCGGTGGTAAGTCTCCCTTGATAATTCACTATGTCCCTTCCGTTGATGAATATACCAGTCGTAGGCCCATAGGGTTCGACGAGCGTCTCCGTAGGTTTAAGATGCCGTCGACCCGGTGGGGGGATCATTTGAAGGAATTTTATTTTACAAACTTAGGAGATTACCTAGGTCGGTCCCGGATGGGCCCCGGCCCTCCGGAACCTATTCCCTTAGGTCCGTCGGCTTACATAGCGTCCAGCTGGTTTCGGCTCTCGGACAGTTATCTCGGAGATGATGCTGCCAGCATTAAAGTTCGGGACTTTGCTAGGGCCGAATTAGGAAGTCCGGGTAGGAGTAGTTTATTTGCTGCACCTTTCGTAAGCAGTTTCTCACGAACTTCTAACACTTGCTTATTTTATTGGAACAGGTACCTCCATGGATGCCATCCTGGAACAGCTTGCCGGGGTCCATACTCCGGTGGCTCCTCCGGCTTTCACCCCCTCTCCCCCGGCCCCTTCCTTGAAGGTTTCTTCCGGCGCTCCTCCCGAAACCATTGACTTAGTGGATGACGAGGAGGTGCTTCCGGGAGAAGGCCAGGGGAAAGGGTGGGACTTCTCGGAGGAAGCCGCCGAGGGTGCTGGAGAGCCTCAAGCCCTTCCAGTGGTAGCAGAGGAGGACGAGGAGGAGCCTGAAGTGGCTCTAATTCGCAAGCGTAAGGGCAAGATGATTGCCCAGGATGAGCCGAAGAGGCCTCGGAGGGCCGACACTCCCGCTCATGGCCTAGACGGCGGGGTTTCTCCGATGGAGGAAAATCCTGCTCCTCCTCACATTGAGCTTACCCCGATTCCGGGGGATGAGGTGAGGCAGGAGCTTCGCATAGCCAAACACAACTACGCTATGGACGAGTACTCTCGGGGATATGCCGAGGTGGAGGCCCTTAGGAGGATTCTGCGAGCGGAGGTTGAGGCGAGCATCAGCCATCCGGACTATCATGATCCGTGGAACCTCAACCTGGATCCTTTAACAGACTGGTTCCGTCCCCTCCTAGGGCCCACTTTGGCTCCCTTTGCCGCGGAAATGACCGGTGAGTTCGCTTCTCAGCTTACACGCTGTGCACCTAAGCGGTTTGCCACTTGCGCTTCCCTGAACTCCATCTTCCAGGTCCAGGACCTCAGCCATTCCCTTACAGTGGTAAGTACTTTGCAATTTCTTGCGTTTCCTTTTTGGTGTTTGTGTTTTGTTTTCTTCCTTTGAGAAATTTTTCCTTATACCCCGTTATGGTTCAGCTTGCAGCTGAGGCTGGTCGCCTCTCCAGGAACATTATAAACCACGGCTTCGCTCTGTCCGACTTTGGGGACATGAACGGCGTCAAGAAGGTCCTCCAAGACCTTACAGCGGAGAGGCAGATCTACCAGGAGGCTGCCGAGCGCCAGGAAGCAGCGGCCAAGGCCAAGGAAGAGAAGGCCAAGGCTAAGGAGGAGGAGGCCATCCGGAGGGAGGCTCAGGCGGAGGACATGATCCAGGCCGAGGCCCAGCGGAGAGGCAGGATGGAGGCCCATCATCAGGAGGAACTAAGGGCTCAAACCGAGGCTGCCGAGAAGGCTAGGCGAGATCTTCGGGAGGCCAGGGAGGCTTTGGATGAAATGGCCGCCAAGGTGAGGTCTCTAGAGGAGACTCACCAGTCGGATATCGAATCTAAGGCCGCTCTAGCTGCGGAGTTGAAGGAGCTTCGGGACTACAAAGATCAGTCTATCAGGAAGGCCAAGAGGGCCGAGCTCCTTTCTCCTGTCTCCTGCGCCCGGTGCCCGAAGCGCTTTGATGATGGTGTCTACATGGCTTGGGCCACCAATGATCAGAGTATCAAGCTTACTTTTTATCCCAAACCCGAGGACATGATTGCCAAATTTCGGGAAAAGAAGAAAAGGCTTGATGCTGAGCTTGAGGCACGGATCGGACCTCGTCTTCCTCCGCGGGCTGATTGAGCTGCCATATTATTGACCCAGATTTTACCCGTTCTTTTTATAACTCTTTTTTTTTGTTTGTACATACTTGCTGCTGCCTTAGAACAATTTGCATGCAGGCGGCAGCTTTTATTTGAAGGGGAGACAATTTAAGGCCTGTCCCCGGGCCATTTACATGTGTATGACCTACCCTTCGGGCTAGGATATTTTTTTTTATATATATATATACGGTCTTTTGTCACACTTATATATTTCAACCTGTCCTTTGGCTCAGGGTTTTTATACTTATGCTTTTTATTTTTGCGCATATTTTTTGACCTGCCCTTTGGGTCAGGATATTTTACTTAGCTTGACCTGCCCTTAGGGTCAGGATATTTTACTTAGCTTGACCTGCCCTTTGGGTCAGGATATTTTACTTAGATTGTTTTTGTTTGTCCGTGCGGTATACCCTAGTACCCCCCTGAGTGGCATAGAAACTTTGTTTTTAAGGCACTCAGTTTTATTTAATATAGAGGAGGCATACATTTGGACAGTACAAACCCTTTGAACAAAATCTAAGTCTAATTCGCTACTGGTAATATTTTCTGAGGTGATCGGCATTCCAGGCTCTTGGGACAGTAGTTCCGTCCATTCTTTTCAGTTTGTAAGTGCCAGAGCCGATTTCGTCCTCGATTTCATATGGTCCTTCCCAATTCGGTCCAAGTACCCCCACTCCGGGTTCTTGGGTGGCTGGGAAGACCCTTCTTAGGACCATATCCCCAATAGCGAATTTTCTGTTTTTAACCTTGGAGTTAAAATACTTGGTCACCTTCTTTTGATAAGCGGCCATCCGTATTTGGGACTCATCCCGGAGTTCCTCGACTTGATCCAGAGCTTCTTGGAGCAGGGCCTGATTGGTGGCCGGATCGTAAGTCGTCCTCCTGTGGGATGGGAATAATGTTTCCACCGGGACCATTGCTTCACAACCGTACGCCATTGAGAATGGCGAGTGACCGGTTGTGGTTCTGGGGGTCGTCCGGTAGGCCCACAATACCCTTGGCAATTCTTCAGGCCAGTTATTTTTACGGACGGCAGCTTCTTTTTCAAGGTGACCTTTAGGATTTTATTGACCGCTTCCGCCTGGCCGTTTGTTTGAGGCCGGGCTACCGCGGAGAAGCTTTTCACTACTCCGTGTTGGTTGCAGAAGTCAGTAAATTCCTCGCAATCAAATTGCTTTCCATTGTCTGAGACTATTTTGTGAGGTAAGCCGTATCGACACACTATGTTTTTGATAACAAAGTCCAACGCCTTCTTAGCGGTTATTGTCTTCATAGGCTCAGCCTCTGTCCACTTGGTGAAGTAGTCCACTGCTACTATTGCATACTTTACTCCTCCTTTTCCCGTAGGTAGAGACCCGATGAGATCTATGCCCCAGACCGCGAAGGGCCAGGGGCTGGTCATCAGAGTGATCTCATTTGGAGGAGCTCTCGGTATGTTCGCGTACCTTTGGCACGAGTCACACTTTTGGACATAGTCTATACAATCTTTTTTCATTGTTGGCCAGAAGTATCCCTGCCTCAATATTTTCTTTGAGAGGCTGGGTCCTCCCGTATGATCTCCACAGAACCCTTCATGGACCTCCAGCATAATTTGTCTAGCTTCAGGGTCCGATACACACCTTAAATAAGGCATGCTGAGTCCTCTTCGGTAGAGAATTTGATCCATCATTACATAACGATGAGCCTGATACTGAATCTTTCGAGACAGTGCCCTCTCTTGGGGCAACTCACCTGTAGTTATGTATTTTATGATGGGGACCATCCGAGTGGGTTCTTGCCCAACCGTTTGTGTGGTCTCTTTTATTTTGATGCTTGGCTCTGCCAAACGTTCCACTGGTACTACCCCCAGCTCTTCGATTTCGCTGTCCGAGGCTAACTTAGCCAGACAGTCCGCGTGAGCGTTCTTTTCTCGGGGGATCCTTTCTATTTTATAGTCCGTGAACTCGTGGAGCAGTTCTCGGACTATTGTTACGTACGCGGCCATCCTCTCGCCGCGAGTTTGGTATTCTCCGGAAACTTGGTTTACGACCAGCTGAGAATCGCTGTAGACTTCCACCCTCTTGGCTCCTACAGCTTTAGCCAATTTTAGCCCTGCTATCAGGGCCTCATATTCGGCTTCATTATTCGAAGCCGTGAAGTTGAATCGGAGTGCCGCCCGGAGCCGCAACCCGCAGGTGATATCATAGCCACTCCGGCTCCTGAACCGTTTTCATTAGAAGCTCCATCCACAAATACTCTCCAAGTGGGGATGGGTGGCTCCGGTGTATTGGCTGTTGCCTCGGCTTCATTACATTCGGTGATGAAGTCCGCCAGGGCTTGGCCTTTTATGGAAATTCGGGGCACGTAATGTAAGTCGAACTGACTCAGCTCCATTGCCCACTTGAGGAGTCTTCCGGATGCTTCGGGCTTTTGGAGAACTTGCCGGAGAGGATGATTGGTCAAAATTCTGATCGGATGGGCTTGGAAGTATGGTCTCAACTTCCGTGATGCCATCAGGAGGCAGAATACTAACTTTTCAATAACCGGATACCTTGTCTCGGCCCCTACCATGCGTTTACTAACATAGTACACGGGGTGCTGAATTTTTTCTTCCTCCCGGACCAATGCGGCACTGACCGCATGCTCGGAGACGGCCAGGTAGAGGAACAAGTCTTCTCCAAGGACGGGTTTTGACAGGATAGGAGGCTTAGCCATATGGTCTCTTAACCTTTTGAATGCCTCCTCGCATTCATCTGTCCATTCGAACTTTTGGCATTTCTTCAGTATGTTGAAGAAGGGTATGCACTTGTCCGTGGACCGTGAGATAAAGCGGCTCAGTGCGACTACCTTTCCGGTCAAACTTTGCACGTCCTTATGTTTCTTGGGGGATGGCATGTCCAGGAGAGCTTGGATTTTCTCCGGGTTTGCCTCGATCCCCCTTTGGCTGACTATGAAGCCCAGGAATTTTCCCGATTTGACCCCGAAGGTGCATTTTTATGGGTTGAGTTTCATGCCGTATCTCCGGACGACATCGAAACATTCCTCTAAGTCGCTTGCATGGCTGTTGCATGCTTTGGATTTGACGAGCATGTCGTCTACATATACTTCCATGTTTCGTCCCAGGAGGCTTTTAAACATCCGGTTAACCATTCTTTGATAGGTTGCTTCGGCAATTTTCAGTTCGAAAGGCATGACTAGGTAACAATATACCCCCTTATCGGTCCTGAAGCTAGTGCACTCCTGGTCTGCCGTATGCATTTTTATTTGGTTGTACCCAGCATAGGCATCCATGAAAGATAGCAGTTTAAACCCGGACGTGGCGTCCACCATCTGGTCGATCCTGGGCAGCGGAAAGCAGTCCTTTGGGCAGGCTTTGTTTAGATCTGTGAAATTTATACAAACCCGCCAAGTCCCGTTTGGCTTGGGCACCAGGACCGGATTGGCTAGCCATTCCGGATAGTATACGTCGCGGATCATGCTATTGGACAAAAGTTTATCCACCTCTTTCTCTAAGGCCTCGGCTTTCACCGAGTCGAGCTGGCGTCTCTTTTGCTATACAGGGGGCAAGTCCGGGTTGACATTGAGTACATGGGTGATGACATGAGGGCTGATGCCGGTCATGTCTTCTTGGCGCCATGCGAAAATATCGATGGCGCCCTTCAGTGTTTTTATTATTTTATCTTTTTCCTCCGGATCTAGGCTTCTCCCTATCCGGAGTACTTTGGTGGAGTCGTCGTCGCACACTGGTATCTCTTCGACGTCCTCCATTGGCTCTACGATCCTTTCGGATCCTATACGAGGATCCAGCTCGTCTTCTTCAGCCTTCTCTACTTCAGGGGGGCCCCCGGACCATGAGTACTGGCAAGTGGGTGGCAACGTTGTAACACTGCCTGGCCTCTCCTTGATTTCCCCTCACCGTTCCGACTCCGGCTTCCTGGGTAGGGAATTTTAGGCATAGGTGTCGGATTGAAGTTATTGCACCGAAGTCGACGAGGGCCGGTCGGCCTAAGATCGCGTTGTAGGCTGTTGGACAGTCTACCACCACAAAGGTGCAATACTTGAACGTGCTTTGGGGGGTATCCGGGCACAGGGTAACTGGGAGCCTGACTTTTCCCATCGGGATTAGCGTTGTCCCGTTAAACCCTGTGAGCTGCGATCCACTAGGAGAGAGGTCCCGGTCGGTCAACCCTATCGCAGTGAAGGCTTCTTTGAAGAGCAAGTTCACGGAACTTCCATTGTCAATCAGGACCCTAGCCACCACTTTATTTGCGATGGGGGTCTCTATGACCAGCGGGTCGTGATGAGGAAAGCGCACCGTCTTGGCGTCTTCTTCCGTGAACGTTATGGGTTGGTCCATTAGCCGAGGCCTTTGAGCTGGGAGTTGAGTGACCTCCCACACCTCACTGTGTCTTGCGGCCTCGGCATATCTCTTTCGCTCCTTCCGAGTGTTTCCTCCGATATGGGGACCTCCGGAGATCATGGCTACCCGTCCATTAGGCCGGGGCGGTAATCCGGGTATATGCTGGGCGTCACCTGCGGGAGCAGCTGGAGGCAATACTCCTGCTGTACCCCCTGGTGTTCCCGAAGGCATACCCCCTGCCACCTGCCCCGGGTTAAGGTGGGGTAACCTATTTTTGATCCACTCATAGAGGTGGCCCAAACGGATCAGATTCTCAATCTCATCTTTGAGATTTTTACACTCGTTGGTGCTGTGGCCAATGTCGTTGTGGTACTCGCACCTTTTACTCGGATCTCTCCAGGAGCTGTCTCTGTACAATGGCTGGGGTCTCCGGTAGTGCGTATTCTACCTTGTGGCAAAATATACACGTTCCTGAGAGTCCGTGAGCTCTGTGTACTGGGTGTATTGGGGTGTGTACCCCTTCTTTTGGCGCTTCTCTCCCGTTCGGGTGCTGCCCTTGGAAGACCTTTTGCTTCTCGACCCTTGGGTAGGGCCTGTTAAGCTGGCGGTTGGGGCGGCTTGTGAAGGAGTCCGTCCATTCACCCCGGACGGGTTGCCGTAATGGGAAGATGCCGGGGGCAAAGCTTGGCCCTGGCTGTATCCGGGAGTAGCAGAAAACTGTATGCCACTTATCGGAGGGGTCGCGGTCGGGACAGTACCCGAGGGCGATACTCCTGGCATGTATCCTGCTATCCCGGTGGGATAATAGCCTCCGTAAGCCACGATCTGGGCTTCTTCGAGATTAATATATTTTTGGACTCGCTTCTGGAAGTCCTGAAGGCTAGCGGCGCCTTCTTGCTGTAATTCGTTCCAGAAGGGAGTCCCGGTGCGGATTCCTGCTTGGAGAAGCGCAAGCTGTTGTCCGTCGTCGACCTTCTTGGTCTTCGAGGCTTCCTCTCGGAACCTCTTGATGTAATTCTTCAAGGTTTCGGTGGGTAGTTGCTTGATGTTGGTCAAGGCACTAACCTCCAAGTTGACCTTCCTGGCGGCGACAAATTGTCTCCGGAAGTTGGTTTGGAGTTTGTTCCAACATCCCACCGATCCTGGTTCCAATTTCTTGAACCATTCCTCTGCCGATCCGCTCAGAGTGAGGGGGAAGCATAGGCATTTGGCGTCATTGCTGACCCGCATGACTGTCATGACTCGGTTGAATCGTGACAAGTGATCACTGGGGTCGGAGTTCCCAGTATATGCCGCCATCTCGGGCATCTTGAAATTTTTAGGGAGCTCCGCCTCCAGGATATGCTTGGCACAAGGCTCCCGGTCCTCACTGTCCGAGTCGGAGTCATCTCCCTTCTGCCTCCGGGAGACTCGGGCAATATCTTTTCGAAGGATGGCAAGCTCTGCCATAATCCCTTCGTTTACAGTACCCGAGGAGACTTCGGGTCTGTATCTTTTTTGATCAAGGTGATCCCGGAGGTCACCTTGATTCCCATTGATTTGATTTCTCAGATCAATGGGTGGACATCTCTGTCCTCCTCTTCCTCTACCCCCTGGTTCCTGGTGCACGGAAACGCTTTTCCGGTCCCCTCGATCCTGAGGGCCAAGACTCCCTCTTTGGGGCTTGCCCCTCTGCGGACATTTCCCCTTAGGGAAATCTGAGCGGACCTTACGCGGATCCTGCGCCTTTTTCTTTCGACCAGGGGCAGAAGTAGGGTTTTTTGCTTGGTTTTCCTCAGCAGGGTGCCTTATAGGGCTAGGTTCCCTAGGCCTTTGCTGCTGGGAATTAGGCGAAGACGTCGCTGGCTCCCCGTCGAGTCCAGCGGCCATCGCCTTGGGATGCACGTGAATACCAGCAGCCTCCATGGCTTTCTGCATGGCTAGCATTACTTCGTGCATTTTTTGGTTTTGCACTTTCTGAGCTTCGATCTCAGCTTCATGATCGATAGCTTTTTGTCTGAGGAGCACCCGGCCTCTTGGTAGCTTCCATCATCATAAGCGTACTCGTCGAGGTGTTCCTCGTGGTTTTCATCCGGAACTTCTTCCTCGGACTCCTCTCGCCCTTGAGGCTACATCTTCCTCATTGGGATCTTGAGCGTCTTCTAGAGGGCGAGGATGACGTGTAGCTCTTGTCTCCACCATTATCGTGAAGTTAAATGCTTGTTGTGAAGCAGCTTTCTTCAGCTCTCAATGAAAGCACCAAAATGTTGACCGAGGTTTTCGGCAACTATTAAAATATATTTTTAATAATAAGCTGTAAGAAAGCGAGATGAAGACTTTTTACGTGGTTGGGGCGTTAATGAGCCTTAGTCCACGAGCCACTGCTATTAATGGATGTATTTAATACAGATTTTACACTTGAGAGAATGTTTTTCTCTTAAACACAGAGAATGTTCTTGGTGAGTTTTTCTCTTCTTGCTCTTTTGCAACCAAGATTTTCCGACCCCATTAAATGAGCTTTGAGGGGGTATTTATAGTGTTTTGGTGGGGTAATCCCTAGAATTGTTCTTACACATGTATCTGTAAGTATCCATAAAGTTGGGCATTTCCGATGAATATACCATGGGTGATGCATGGTCAAATCCCTAGGTGCTGTAGGGCTTTTATGGAGAATGTCCTTTTTGTCTTATGATTGACGTGACTCTTCGCAGAGTAGCCGTCGCTAGACTTAAATGATCATTACTGTAGCGCTGCTGTTTGGGGGTTGTGCCGTCAGACTTTATTGCGTGTTACAGTCCCAACACGCTTCCTCCCATGCAGCATTAAATGCGACTTGATTTCTCGGGAGAGACCTGACACATCCCGGAGAGCCTTCACGCTATACTAGCTTCCGGGAGTAGCTTATACTCCGGGTGTCTCCTCCGGGACCCATGTTAATAGCGCTTCCTGGTGGCATAAAAAGACTTAGCAAATCTTTCCAAGTTATCTGATCCACGTGTTCCCTCTTGACTGGTCCACGTATATTGGGCGAATTTAGGAGCAACAAAAATTAAACCTACTTTTTGAAAAATTAGGTTTCAACCAACCTAAATATCATTTCAAAATTTGCTAAGTACTTTTAAAAATTAAATGTTATTTTAAAAATAAAAATTAAATAAAAATTAGAAAAGATAAATGAAATATCTTTTCAGATTTTAAATTTAATTTAAATAAATAAAATAACAAAATTTAAAAGTTAGCAAAATATCTTATATCTATTTAAAATTACATGATTATAAATATCTTACTTTAAATTTAAATAAGGTCAAAATATCTAAAAAGATTTAATTTTTGAAAAAAAATCTTAAAAGATAAGATATAATTAAAAATTTCTTAAAAGATAAGATATCTTAAAAATATCTTAAAAGATTTTATAAATATCTTATAAAATCTGACCTTAAATTTTAAAAAAATAAGATATAATCAAATTTAAAAATAAGATAGATTTTTAAGCAAGAAGATAGATACTAATTCTATTCAAATTCAAATTACACTAATATCTTCAATTAAATTTAAAAAATATTAAATTAATTCAAAATGATAATTAGAATTGAATTAGGAATAGTAATAGTATATATACAAAATCATACAAAAAATCGAAAGTTAATTACATGAAAAAGCATGAAAAATCGAAGAAAAACGAAAAAATTTGAAACTGTACGGACAGATTTGCGATCGCAGGAAAATATCAGCACAACCCCGATTTTTTCAAATCTTCAAAAAATCATAACTAATTCAAATAAAATCCAAATTAAGTTCTGTAAAAGGCTAACTTGCTTAATTTTTTCCACACTATCCAATAAAAATAATTCCAGAGATGAAATCGCAATTATTTTTCACGAAAATTTCACAAACATCAATCAATCATCAAATAACACTCAATACAACATGATACCATCCAAAGACAAACAAACAATCATTTTAAAGTCCAAATTTCTTGCAAGTAAATCAATTACCATGGCTCTGAGGCCAGTTATTGGAAATTATTTTACAAGGATCTTAGATCTACTCACAAGTATGTTTATTAACATCCTAAATATGAACTTTCTAAAAACGATGAAATTAAACACATATAAAGTTTAAGAAACCTTACATTGGTTGCAGCGAAATAATATGACTCCTTCCGTTCAGATATCTAGCCCTTGATTCCTTTCTGTAGCAGAGCATTATCAATATCTGAACCTGGATCTCTTTCTCTGAATCTTTGATGCTGAAACTCCTTTTGTTGAATGTCTTTCTTCACGATCTTCCTCACTATGATTGAGGTATCACTTGCTGTGTGTGGGCACTACTCATACACTAAGGATTTCGAAATTCAAGAGGAAGAGAGAGAAGAAGTGGTAGCTAAAGATAGGGAGAGAGAAGGCTCAGTTTTTCTGAATCAGAAGAAGTCTGAAAAAAAGTGTTATTTTCCTGAAGCCTTCACTATAGATTTATAGCATTCCACTAGGGTTAGATTTGAATTATATGGCATTAAAATAATGAAAAAATCAACTTAAAATAGCTACAAAGGTGGCCGGCCATACACTTAGTGGATTGGGCCTTGCTTTTTGCAATTTTGCAATTTTAACACCTTTTGTATCTGATTTTCTCAAAAATGTCAATTTCCCAATTCAACCATTTAAATACCAATTCTAACTATTTAATAACTATAAATAATTATTAAATAATATTCTCATTTATCATATTTATTAATTGAACCATACAAAGTATCATAATTAACAAATATGCCCCTAAAACTATTTCTTTACAATTTCGCCCTTACTTAGTGAAAAATTCACAAATAGACATAATCTAATTTGAGAATTATAATTGATTAATCAAAACCAATTACATGAGTCTTACAAGCAATATTATCTCAACTAGTGGGGGGACCATGGGTCTATATAACCGAGCTTCCAATAAGTAGATCAAGAATTTATTACTAAAATTCACTAACTTATTAATTCTTCGTTGAATCCACGCATAGAACTTAGAATTGCACTCTTAGTATATAGAGTGCTCTATATGTTCCACCATATAGACACATCATTAGTTATCCATTGTTATAATCCTAATTTGATCACTGATCCTCTATATGAATGATCTACACTGTAAAGGGATTAAATTACCGTTACACCCTATAATGTATTTATTCCTCAAAACACTTGACCCCGTATAAATGATATTTCAGCTTATGTGAAATGAGTACTCCACCATTTATGTTCGTTTGGTCAAGCTCGAAGGAGATCATCCTTTGCTTACTATTCGCCAGATAGAAGCTATAGATTCCATGTTTATGTTAGCGCTCCCACTCAATTGCACTACCGTGTTCCCAAAATGTACGTATCACCCTGACCTAAAAGTAGGCTTAACTAACAAATCAAAGAACACGAATAGCCTTTCAAGATTGAGCCTAATCATAACAGGATTAAGAACATTTGATCTAGGATCAACTAGGCGATATTGACTTGAATAGATATTACGGTAAGTTTAATAAATCTAAGTCAAAGTTCAATATCGGTCCCTTCCGATGCATACTCCATGCATCCAACCTGAGCTTTACTTTAACCAATGCTCTGGAAAGAACATAGCATTTCTCCAAATGCAAGTAAACTCTGTTGTAGATTATCATATCAGTAAAACCCTATGTCTGATAAATCTAGGAAACTTTATTCACATAGTCATGTTTACTTTCCAATGTGTTGACGGCACAATAAACAGGATCAAGTATGTGAAAAGGGTTTCAGATGAATTCATACATTATGTACATATAATCATGAAATAAATCATGTGAACCATGCAACATTAAATGTTATTTCTGATCTATATTAATAAGTAAATCTGATTATATTGAAATGAGTTTTATTTAGGGCATAAAACCCAACAGTACCAGGGTTGTAGCATCAACTTTCAGTTCAGAAATAAAGACAAAATCAGGAGAGCGCGATCTGATCAGGGACTTCAGTTCACGAACTGTAGAGGTCTGCCCCAACCCTCTACAGTTCCAGGCCACACCTCTCATGGCTCCTGTGGAGGAGATTTGACATTCTCCTCCACAGGGGTATGGGAGTGTACCGACAATCTCGAATCAGAATCTTCCATCACAAAAGACCCAACCAGAGGGTACTTCATAATTCCATCATTGCAATTCAGGGAGCTGGAGCTATTCTCATAAGGTTCTTCAAAAGCCATGTTAGATTCCTTGTCGTGATCCTTCTTGTCCCAGGGGAAGTCCCAAATAACGACAGGATGTGTTCTGATAACCTTATGAGGTCTAGAGCACAGCGAAGCAAAACCTTCAAACTTCCTCTTCTTAAATGGCGTTGTTCTCTCATTGGTTTCTGAGGTTGGCAAAACACCAAAATCCCCTCCTTTGTTCTTAATCTCAAACAAATCCATCTTCCCAAAAAGTTTTAGATCATACAACAAATGATCTTGGGCCTTAACGAAAAGAGACAAATCCCTATCTTCACCAATGATGGGCTCGGCCTCCACTACACCAACCAGACCCATAGAAGAACCATCATAAACACTAGGGGTCGAGCTATTAATTTTCTGGGATGGGCCCGCCTGATCCCCCAAACAAAGACTATTATTAATGCCATTCTTATTAACTCCCACATCAGTAGAGTATAATGACGTACCACAGGACACCAACGACCCAACTACATCTATAGAGCTTTCGGCCCTATCAACATTGACTTCAGAGCCCATTAGAGGAAGCCCATTATCCAATCGGGCCATAGATCCAACATCACAAGACATGAACACCTTCTCACCAATTAATCCATGTACAATACCACTATCCAGCCCAATATTCGGCCCAACATTCGGCCCAATAGTTATAGGAAACTTTACACAAAGATTTGGCACAATCCTCACTGTTTCCTTGCAAGGACAAGGGTCTACAGAGACCAACGGTTCACTCCTGGAATCCACCTTTAACAACTCTAAACTGGGAGTATAATCAGTTGTCTTTCTTTCCAAATTCAAAAGAGACTTACCCTTATTACCCAAACTAGAACTTCCTCGAATCTCCTCACCTGGCCGTTCCTCGGGTACCCAAGTCGAGGTCGAGATGTCCCTGTCTCCAACCGCCTCGAGCCGCGAGTCGCCGAGGTCATCCCAGTACTGCCCAACGTAGCAACCGTCGACGACCTAGGGCTAGGAAAATTTCCGACAACCGCAACACACCCGAACCAGTCCTTGTCTTCACCCCGTAACTGGAGAAGAAAGAGCGCACCCAAGACAATCACAGAAAAGGCAGAAATGCCAATCTTTTCAAAAGCTTCTGAGAACTGGCCCTTTAAATCAAATATATACCTGGATCTTTCAAAGCCCTCTCAAGCTCCAGTTCAATCTCTCTTCAATGGCCCCCTAGGAATCTTACTCAATGCCTTACTCAACACATTTGCATCAAACACTGCATACTGCTTCTTGATCTCGAAACATGCCTTCTCAGCAAATGAATCAACTTTGCCATCATATTTCTCATAGAGTACGGGAACAGTGTGAAGCAAGACAAAAGCTATGCAAAACAAGGTCAAAAAGTTGCAACAATTTCCCAACATAGATAGAACCCACAAGCCAGCAATCACTGAAAGAAACTTCTTCGGGTCACGCCCTGATGCGATACAGTGAAGAACAGCAAGACCTCCATTAAATTCGAGTCTAAGAGCATTGACAACCTGAAGAACAGGCTCCTCTTTTTACTATTCAAATGGCTGCTACCAAAGATCGTTTCAGAAAACGGCCTTTTCTTTGATCCAACATGCAAATTCAAACACCACTTTTAATGTTTGGGATTGCTCTAAAGTCTCTTCTTTTAAATCAACAACAGAAACCTCTAGCATGAAACCTGACTAATCTTTGCTGACATTTTTTCTTCCCCCTTCATCAATAATTCAATCTCTCTCTCTCTCTCTCTCTCTCTCTCTCTCTATATTAGTATTTTCCTCATTTGGATATATTTAATTATTCAAATTTGTATGTTTAATTAATAACATAGCGAACTTGGAATTACATATGTCTTGTCTTTTGACATGGTTGTGTTGTTCTCTCTATAGTACTCTGTCTTTCGTTTTGTCGTCTACTGCTTATTGACTACAGTGGTGTTCGTATATGTGTTATGGCTTCAACAAGTGCTTTGCTCAAAGATGTGGAAGATCAATATGCTAATATATTGATTGAAGGAGAAGATGATGGGGATGTTGTATATGACATATTTGATGATTCAGACCAAAGTGGGGAAGATCGGTGGTGTATTGTAGGCAATTTTCTAACCGAGAGGGCTATTGATTTTGATGCAATGAGACATATGATGGCATCGTTGTTCCAACCCGGGCGTGGTATGTACGTTAAAGAACTCGAGCCAAATCGGTATTTGTTTCAATTTTACCATGAGATTAATCTTGAAAGGGTTATTGAAGGAAGTCCTTGGACATTCAACCGCACTCAATTTGTTTTTGAAAGGCTTCAACGGGGACAAGATCCTCGTTCTGTTGTTATTTCTAAATTGGATATGTGGGTTCAAGTGCATTGTTTGCAACCCGGTTTAAAAACTGAGAGAACTCTTCGTGAGTTAGGGAATTATATTGGAACGTTTGTGAAGACAGACCCAAAGAATTTCCAAGGTATATGGCTGTTGGAAATTATTTTACCAGGATCTTAGATCTACTCACAAGTATGTTGATTAACACCCTAAATATGAACTTTCTAAGACGATGAAATAAACACATATAAAGTTTAGTAAACCTTACATTGGGTGCATCAGAATAATATGACTCCTTCCGTTCAGATATCTAGCCCTTGATTCCTTTCTGTAGCAGAGCATTATTAATATATGAACCTGGATCTCTTTCTCTGATTCTTTAGTGCTGAAACTCCTTCTTGCTGAAAGTCTTTCTTCACGATCTTCCTCACTATGGTTGAGGTATCACTTGCTGTGTGTGGGCACTACTCTAACACTAAGAATTTCGAAATTCAAGAGGGAAGAGAGAGAAGAAGTGGCGGCTAAAGATAGGGAGAGAGAAAGGCTCAGGTTTTTCTCTGAAGGAAAAAGTAGAAAATTTAAGTGTAAATTTCCTGAAGCCTTCACTATCTATTTATAGCATTCCACTAGAGTTAGGTTTGAATTATTTGGCATTCAAATAATGAAAATATCAGAGGGAAAACCCTACAAAAGTGGCCGGCCCTATTCATGTGGATTTGGGCCTCACTTTTTGCAATTTTGCAGTTTTATCTTTTCTGCATCTGATTTTCTCAAAAACGCCAATTTTTAAATTCAACCATTTAAATGCCAATTCTAACTATTTAATAACTATAAATAATTATTAAATAATATTGTCATTTATCATATTTATTAATTGAACCATACAAAGTATCATAATTAACAAATATGCCCCTAAAACTCTTTCTTTACAATTTTGCCCTTACTTAGTGAAAAATTCACAAATAGACATAGTCTAAATTGAGAATTATAATTGATTAATCAAAAACAATTATATGAGTCTTACAAGAAATATTATCTCAACTAGTGCGAGGACCATGGGTCTATATAACCGAGCTTCCAATAAGTAGATCAAGAATTTATAACTAAAATTTACTAACTTATTAATTCTTCGTTGAATCCACGCATAGAACTTAGAATTGCACTCTCAGTACATAGAATGCTCTATATGTTCCACAATATAGACACATGATTAGTTATCCATTGTTATAATCCTAATTTGATCAATGATTCTCTATATGAATGATCTACACTGTAAAGGGATTAGATTACCGTTACACCCTACAATGTATTTAATCCTTAAAACACTTAACCCCGTATAAATGATATTTCAGCTTATGTGAAATGAGATCTCCACCATTTATTTTTGTTTGGTCAAGCTCAAAGGAGATCATCCTTTACTTACTATTCGCCAGATAGAAGCTATAGATTCCATGTTTATGTTAGCGCTCCCACTCAATTGCACTACCGTGTTCCCAAAATGTACGTATCACCCTGACCTAAAAGTAGGCTTAACTAACAAATCAAAGAACACGAATAGCCTCCTGAGATTGAGCCTAATCATAACAGGATTAAGATCATTTGATCTAGGATCAACTAGGCGATATTGACTTGAATAGATATTACGGTAAGTTTCATAAATCTAAGTCAAAGTTCAATATCGGTCCCTTCCGATGCATACTCCATGCATCCAACCTGAGCCTTACTTTAACCAATGCTCTGGAAAGAACATAGTATTTTTCCAAATGCAAGTAAACTCTATTGTAGATTATCATATCAGTAAAACCCTATGTCTGATAAATCTAGGAATCTTTATTCACATAGTCATGTTTACTTTCCAATGTGTTGACAGCACAATAAACAGGATCAAGTATGTGAAAAGGGTTTCAGATGAATTTATACATTATGTACATATAATCATGAAATAAATCATGTGAACCATGCAACATTAAATGTTATTTCTGATCTATATTAATAAGTAAATCTGATTATATTGAAATGAGTTTTATTTAGGGCATAAAACCCAACAAACTCCCACTTGCACTAATATAAAACAAAAAGTACGTTTCAAATAATCTCAACACCTCGATATACAAATCAAGTGTAGTAGTAGTAAACTCCTCGTAATAGGATCTGAAAGGTTGAATTAACCACAACCTTTTCTCCACCATTACTCTTCCTTTAATCACAAAATCATTGATAATGTGAAATTCCTCTCTATATGTCTACTCTCTTGGGATACTGGATTCTATACCTTTGGCAACTACTTCTTGGTTATTCAGGAAGTAACACTAGTAGTTTAGGCAATTTGGAATGGTGCCAAAAATGTATAGAACTTTCCTTAGACTGAATAAGTACCTTTCCTGTAACTTTAACATTCAGTCCCTTCTTGGTAGACCTAGAGACTTCAGATAGGTTTTTACACTTCTCCAAAATTACTATTCCACCCCCAGAGTAACCACAATCTTATCAGAAAGATTTTCTAGCACAATGGCAAATTTCGAAATCTGATATGGTGTAGTCTAAGAGTTTTAAACACACTCTTATAGACTAACATATAGTTCATCTTCTTAATCTTAGGATTTACTTGATTGTCTTCCAATGTTCTTCTCCTGGATTAATCTGATACCTACTCATTACTCCCACTCAACAACAGGTGTCTGGTCTAAGGCATACTAAAGCATATCTAAGACCTCTCACTGTTGATTTAAGAAATTCTTTCATGGCTTTATCTTTTCTGGAATAGTTGAGACTTTTCCTTAGATAAATAAAATTTATGCCTAAGAAGTTGTGAAGCTTCTAGAGATTGCCATTAGAAAGAAAATGCTTCAGCATCTTACTAAAGTAAGTTGCTTGCATTAGAGTAAGTAATTACCAGGTGTACCACAAGCCATAGGTTTAGATAAACTCAAACCTATAATACTAGGAACAGGAAGTTTTGTTAAGTCCATAGAGTAGACTTATTAACTAAAATTTCCTTTTATGTCATTGTAATAGAAAACTTTAGGTTATTCCATGTGAATGGATTGAACCATAGTTCTATTGGCTTTTCTTCTTAGTTTCTTATCTTGACAATCCATTACTTGTTTAAACTTACAATGGATTTTAATCACTAGTGTCCCCCAAGTGATAAGAAGGTGAGTTCCTAGAAACTCTCCCACTACGACAAGGTACCGTGAATTATGTCTAAGAAAACTAAATGGTATTAACCTCTTTAGTTGTGACAAAACAACAGAGACAGTGGGATCATCATATGTCAAATAAGATGATAGAACACTTTTGGAATCAAAAAATAAATATCTCCTTTATTTGCTACTTTATTTTCAGACTTAGTCATTTTCTTAGAAAAGTAGTATTTGTTTGAACAAACACTTTCTTATCTATTGACTATGGGATGGTCCACCCCTAATCACTTAGAATAGCTAACAAACCATGGTTAACAGTTCTAATTTTTCTTAAGATTTTGATTAGGTCATCCATGAATCTAGTAATGATTTACATTAAGTATACAACCATTACATCATTCTGAAAATGTACTACCATAGAAGGGATTAGGCAACGACTAGTAACTAATCATCAATATGCAATTCGAAATTTCTGGGGAGGTAAGTTTGGATATAATTCAAAAATCAATTTAATGATCTTTGAACTGCATATCTATTAACTATTTCTCCACCCCTATCAGTTCGCAAGATCTTTAACCACTTACCTTAATGGTGTTTAACCATTGCTAGAAATTAATGAGATTTTTCAAACATTTCAAATTTCTTTGCATAAGGTATAATCTAGAGTGATCGTTTTAAGAATACAACGAAAAACTCATATCCACCCCTGAATGTACATCCATCTGCGAATGAGATGAACTACTTTCAGTGGATATAGGCATATTAACTCTTTGCAGAGATTGATCTTGTCAAATCCACTATGAACAAGATACAAATGCCATAGATTAAAAAAAATGTGGTTGTGTCGTTTTGATGACTTAGGTTTAGTTACATCAAAGAGTTATTAGAATACTGCAAGTGGATCCTGGTCACAGAATACTAAACTCATATTCCATACAGTTTGAATCGATTAATAGAAGATGGATATTAAACACTTGAGAAAGTGTAACTGTATTGTATTCTGGAATTAGAAATATAAGAAAATTTCTGTTTGGAATCTAAAATTAAAGTCAAAGACTTAAATTTATACCAAATATAATGAGTAATTCTTTCTTGGACCACCACTACTAATTTAAACTCTAAGTCAGATTTGCCCATACAAGTAGGAGATTTCTAAGATTGAGGATTTATATCAATTGGGAATAGAATTTCGGGATTATAATCATATGCGTCATTTAATTTCTTAAGAGAAAATATAGAATGACATGATATGATATATAGACCATTCATCCAATGATATATTATTGAGCTAATTCGAAATGAATAAGCTAAGAGGAATTAGGATAATTTCGTTTATAAATAAGAATCCAACGATGCTTCGATTAGCGAAAGTCAAAGTAATCTTATTTATATAATCTTCTTGTTTCATATCGTAAAAATACTAGTCTAAGGTGTCATCAATTGATGAACAACTAGATGTCGCATATACAATATTTATCTTTCGAGATCTAACACTATTATGTATGTCTAATGGTAAAAATCCACTAGGGATTTATCTCATTAGATAAACAAACCAAGTTAGACCAACAATGAAGATTCGAAATTAAACTACAACTTAATAACAGAAAATAACATGGTTCAATATAAATTCATACACAATTCAGAAATTATTAAACATATAGCAAGTAGGAAAGACAAGTGAAAATACTAAAACATACAATCCTAAATAATTTCCAAGGTTTTCAACAAACTGATATCAGTGTCCCGTTTAGGCGAGAGTCAAAGCTACCATCCATTGAATAGAGTTGTCAGCTCATCTAAAATGTTAAACATTCTAGCAACCTTTTATTCGATCAAGATTGGAATTCGGCGTTGTCCCGTTTAGGCGAGAGTCAAGACAATTCTATCTTATGAGCTTCCACCATTGTTTCATAACTTGCAAGTCAAATATGGTCGCCACCATTAGGGTGATCCATACCATATAAAACACTTACAAATTACTTATCTTTCGAGATTAAACAGTGCGAAATTGCTAATGAACGTTCCTCCATTAGGGAGGATTACTCACTAAAACAAACGCGATGTAACACCAACAATGGAGATCGAATATCTTAATAATAAAGCTCATTATTTAAAGAGAGTTGTATTTTCTTTGATTCTCTTATTAATCTATTTATTTTAAATATATATTTATTTAATTAAAATTTCCAATTTAGAATGAAAAATTCTAAATATAAATTTTAATTTAATATTTATAAATTTTACTTAGATGGATATGAAAATAATATGAATTATTTCCATCTTAGTAATAATTTCCAATAAATATTTAGAAAAATATTCAATTTAAGTTGTTACAAAATTAATTTAAATTAATTTACAACTCAAATTTAATTTTCTATAAATATATATTGCATTTCGAAAAATTAAAGTATTTATAAATACAATTTTCGAAAATGCATGTTAAAATAAAAAAAATAAATCCTGGAAAAATTATTCTAATTTAATGTTGGCCCAAAATTAATTAATAAAATTAATTTAAAACAAAAAATATAATTTTCCTATTTAATTAAATATATAAGAAAAATTTCAAATATTTAAGTATGATGATGAAAATCAACTTAAATATTAATTTTCTATTTAATTAAATACACTAGAAAAATACTTCAAGCAAAAATATCACCTATCTAGATTTTCCTTTGACTAATTAATTAAATTTCTAATAAAATATATTTTACTTCATTTATTTTAATTAATCATTAAATGAAAAAATCATTGATTTAAGTTGGTCCAAAATTAAAATAAATAATTTACAACTTTAATCTATTTTTCAAATAAAATTCCAAATTCCAGCATTTAATAAATGCAATTTCGAAATTTGATTAATAAAATAAAGAAAAAATATATTTTGAAAATTATTTAAATTTAGTTGAAAAAATAAATTTCAACTAAAAATAATTTTCTATTTAATTAAGTGTCATGAAAAAGAAATATTTAAGTATAATGATGAAAATCAACTTAGATATTTAATTTTCAAATTAATTAAATGTATTAAATTCAAGAAATAAATAATTAAGTGTAGAGAAGGCTTAATTATTAATCTCTAGTTTAATACTAGGAAAAATATACTTAAAATAAATTGTACCAAAATTAATTATTTAAATAATTAATTTCACAATGTATAATATTTTCTTATTTAATATTAAAAATAATAAGTAGTCTAGAAATAACTATCTAGAAAATATCTTATTTGAATAAGTATCTTTTCCACAAAATTTGAAAAAATATCTAATTTAAGTTGTATTAGAAAAAATCTAGAACTTAAATATTTTCAAATTTAAATTTAATTAAATATAAAAAATTAAGTTGTAACCACTTAATTTGAAAATATTCTATTTTAAGTTAATATTCGAAAAGATATTAACTTGAAAAATATCTAAAATATTCCATTTTAAGTTAATATTCGAAAAAATATTAACTTAAAAATATCTAAAGAATCTTAATAACCAATGCCTAAAATTCCTCAACTTAATTTTGAAATTTTAAATCCAAAAGATATTCAGATTTAAGCTGGTTAGTTATAGATAACTAAATGTCAACTTAAATAGGAATATTTAATGAAAAATTTAAATTAAGCTTCAGAAAGAATCTAGATGGTTATTGTTGCTCGTAAATTTGCCCAAAATACGTGGACCAGTCAAGAGGGGACACGTGGATCAGATAACTTGGAAAGATTTGCTAAGTCTTTTTATGCCGCCAGGAAGCGCTATTAGCATGGGTCCCGGAGGAGACATCCGGAGTACAAGTTACTCCTGGAAGCTAGTATAGCGTGAAGGCCCTCCGGGATGTGTCAGGTCTCTCCCGAGAAATCAAGTCGCATTTAATGCTGCATGGGAGGAAGCGTGTTGGGACTGTAACACGCAATAAAGTCTGACGGCACAACCCCCGAACAGCAGCGTTACAGTAATGATCATTTAAGTCTAGCGACGGCTACTCTGCGAAGAGTCACGTCAATCATAAGACAAAAAGGACTTTCTCCATAAAAACCCTACAACACCTAGGGATTTGACCATGCATCACCCGTGGTATATTCATCGGAAATGCCCAACTTTATGGATACTTACAGACACATGTGTAAGAACAACTCTAGGGATTACCCCACCAAAACACTATAAATACCCCCTCAAAGCTCATTTAATGGGGTCGGAGAATCTTGGTTGCAAAAGAGCAAGAAGAGAAAAAACTCACCAAGAACATTCTCTGTATTTAAGAGAAAAACATTCTCTCAAGTGTAGAATCTGTATTAAATACATCCATTAATAGCAGTGGCTCGTGGACTAAGGCTCATTAACGCCCCAACCACGTAAAAAGTCTTCATCTCACTTTCTTACAGCTCATCATTATAATTATATTCTAATAGTTGCCGAAAACCTCGGTCAACATTTTGGTGCTTTCATTGAGAGCTGAGGAAAGCTACTTCACAACAAGCATTTAACTTCACGATAATGGTGGAGACAAGAGCTACACGTCATCCTCGCCCTCTAGAAGACGCTCAAGATCCCAATGAGGAAGATGTAGCCTCAAGGGCAGCAGAGGAGTCCAAGGAAGAAGAAGAAGGAATAGTTCCTGATGAAAACCACGAGGAACACCTCGACGAGTACGCTTATGATGATGGAAGCTACCAAGAGCTGGTGCTCCTCAGACAAAAAGCTATCGATCATGAAGCTGAGATCGAAGCTCAGAAAGTGCAAAACCAAAAAATGCATGAAGTGATGCTAGCCATGCAGAAAGCCATGGAGGCAGCTGGTATTCACGTGCATCCCAAGGCGATGGCCGCTGGACTCGACGGGGAGCCAGCGACGTCTTCGCCTAATTCCCAGCAGCAAAGGCCTAGGGAACCTAGCCCTATAAGGCACCCTGCTGAGGAAAACCAAACAAAAAACCCTACTTCTGCCCCTGGTCGAAAGAAAAAGGCGCAGGATCCGCGAAAGGTCCGCTCGGATTTCCCTAAAGGGAAAGGTCCGCAGAGGGGCAAGCCCCAAAGAGGGAGTCTTGGCCCTCAGGATCGAGGGGACCGGAAAAGCGTTTCCGTGCACCAGGAACCAGGGGGTAGAGGAAGGGGTGGACAGAGATGTCCACCCATTGATCTGAGAAATCAAATCAATGGGAATCAAGGTGACCTCCGGGATCACCTTGACCAAAAAAGATACAGACCCGTAGTCTCCTCGGGTACTGTAAACGAAGGGATTATGGCAGAGCTTGCCATACTTCGAAAAGATATTGCCCGAGTCTCCCGGAGGCAGAAGGGAGATGACTCCGACTCGGACAGTGAGGATCGGGAGCCTTGTGCCAAACATATCCTGGAGGCGGAGCTCCCTAAAAACTTCAAGATGCCCGAGATGGCGGCATATACTGGGAACTCCGACCCCAGTGATCACTTGTCACGATTCAACCGAGTCATGACAGTCATGCGGGTCAGCAATGACGCCAAATGCCTATGCTTCCCCCTCACTCGAGCGGATCGGCGGAGGAATGGTTCAAGAAATTGGAACCGGGGATCGGTGGGATGTTGGAACAAACTCCAAACCAACTTCCGGAGACAATTTGTCGCCGCCAGGAAGGTCAACTTGGAGGTTAGTGCCTTGACCAACATCAAGCAACTGCCCACCGAGACCTTGAAGAATTACATCAAGAGGTTCCGAGAGGAAGCCTCGAAGACCAAGAAGGTCGACGACGGACAACAGCTTGTGCTTCTCCAAGCAGGAATCCGCACCGGGACTCCCTTCTGGAACGAATTACAGCAAGAAGGCGCTGCTAGCCTTCAGGACTTCCAGAAGCGAGTCCAAAAATATATTAACCTCGAAGAAGCCCAGATCGTGACTTACGGAGGCTATTATCCCACCGGGATAGCAGGATACATGCCAGGAGTATCGCCCTCGGGTACTGTCCCGACCGCGACCCCTCCGATAAGTGGTATACAGTTTTCTGCCACTCCCGGATACAGCCAGGGCCAAGCTTTGCCCCCGGCATCTTCCCATTACGGCAACCCGTCCGGGGTGAATGGACGGGCTCCTTCACAGGCTGCCCCGACTGCTAGCTTAACAGGCCCTACCCAGGGGTCGAGAAGCAAAAGGTCTTCCAAGGGCAGCACCCGAACGGGAGAGAAGCGCCAAAAGAAGGGGTACACACCCCAATACACCCAGTACACAGAGCTCACGGACTCTCAGGAACGTGTATATTTTGCCACAAGGCAGAATACGCACTACCGGAGACCCCAGCCTTTGTACAGAGACAGCTCCCAGAGAGATCCGAGTAAAAGGTGCGAGTACCACAACGACATTGGCCACAACACCAATGAGTGTAAAAATCTCAAAGATGAGATTGAGAATCTGATCCGTTTGGGCCACCTCTATGAGTGGATCAAAAATAGGTTGCCCCACCTTAATCCGGGGCAGGTGGCAGGGGGTATGCCTTCGGGAACACCAGGGGGTACGGCGGGAGTATTGCCTCCGAGGCTTGCTCCCGCAGGTGACACCCAGCATATACCCGGCCTACCGCCCCGGCCTAATGGACGGGTAGCCATGATCTCCGGAGGTCCCCATATCGGAGGAAACACTCGAAAGGAGCGAAAGAGATATGCCGAGGCCGCAAGACACAGTGAGGTATGGGAAGTCACTCAACTCCCAGCTCAAAGGCCTCGGCTAATGGACCAACCCATAACGTTCACGGAAGAAGACGCCAAGACGGTGCGTTTTCCTCATCACGACCCGCTGGTCATAGAGACCCCCATAGCAAATAAAGTGGTGGCTAGGGTCCTGATTGACAATGGAAGTTCCGTGAACTTGCTCTTCAAAGAAGCCTTCACTGCAATAGGGTTGACCGACCGGGACCTCTCTCCTAGCGGATCGCAGCTCACAGGGTTTAACGGGACAACGCTAATCCCGATGGGAAAAGTCAGGCTCCCAGTTACCCTGTGCCCGGATACCCCCCAAAGCACATTCAAGTATTGCACCTTCGTGGTGGTAGACTGTCCAACAACCTACAACGCAATCTTAGGCCGACCGGCCCTTGTCGATTTTGGTGCAATAACTTCAATCCGACACCTATGCCTAAAATTCCCTACCCAGGAAGCCGGAGTCGGAACGGTGAGGGGAAATCAAGGAGAGGCCAGGCAATGTTACAATGTTGCCACCCACTTGCCAGTACTCATGATCCGGGGGCCCCCTGAAATAGAGAAGGCTGAAGAAGACGAGCTGGATCCTCGCATAGGATCCGAAAGGGTCGTAGAACCAATGGAGGACGTCGAAGAAATACCAGTGTGCGACGACGACTCCACCAAAGTACTCCGGATAGGGAGAAGCCTAGATCCGGAGGAAAAAGATAAAATAATAAAAACACTGAAGGGCGCCATCGACATTTTTGCATGGCGCCAAGAAGACATGACCGGCATCAGCCCTCATGTCATCACCCATGTACTCAATGTCAACCCGGACATGCCCCCTGTACAGCAAAAGAGACGCCCGCTCGACTCGGTGAAAGCCGAGGCCTTAGAGAAAGAGGTGGATAAACTTTTGTCCAATAGCATGATCCGCGACGTATACTATCCGGAATGGCTGGCCAATCCGGTCCTGGTGCCCAAGCCAAACGGGACTTGGCGGGTTTGTATAGATTTCACAGATCTAAACAAAGCCTGCCCAAAGGACTGCTTTCCGCTGCCCAGGATCGACCAGATGGTGGACGCCACGTCCGGATTTAAGCTGCTGTCTTTCATGGATGCCTATGCTGGGTACAACCAAATAAAAATGCATACGGCAGACCAGGAGTGCACTAGCTTCAGGACCAGATAAGGGGGTATCTTGTTACCTAGTCATGCCTTTCGGACTGAAAAACGCCGGAGCAACCTATCAAAGAATGGTTAACCGGATGTTTAAAAGCCTCCTGGGACGAAACATGGAAGTATATGTAGACGACATGCTCGTCAAATCCAAAGCATGCAACAGCCATGCAAGCGACTTAGAGGAATGTTTCGAAGTCGTCTGGAGATACGGCATGAAACTCAACCCGAAAAAATGCACCTTCGGGGTCAAGTCGGGAAAATTCCTGGGCTTCATAGTCAGCCAAAGGGGGATCGAGGCGAACCCGGAGAAAATCCAAGCTCTCCTGGACATGCCATCCCCCAAGAAACATAAGGACGTGCAAAGTTTGACCGGAAAGGTAGCCGCACTAAGCCGCTTTATCTCACGGTCCACGGACAAGTGCATACCCTTCTTCAACATACTGAAGAAATGCCAAAAGTTCGAATGGACAGATGAATGCGAGGAGGCATTCAAAAGGTTAAAAGACCACATGGCCAAACCTCCTATCCTATCAAAACCCGTCCTGGGAGAAGACTTGTTCCTTTACTTGGCCGTCTCCGAGCATGCGGACAGTGCTGCACTAGTCCGGGAGGAAGAAAAAATTCAGCACCCCGTATACTATGTTAGTAAACGCATGGTAGGGGCCGAGACAAGGTACCCGGTTATTGAAAAGTTAGTATTCTGCCTCCTGATGGCATCACGGAAGTGGAGACCATACTTCCAAGCCCATCCGATCAGAATTTTGACCAATCATCCACTCCGGCAAGTTCTCCAGAAGCCTGAAGCCTCCGGAAGACTCCTCAAATGGGCAATGGAGCTGAGTCAGTTCGACTTACATTACGTGCCCCGGATTTCCATAAAAGGCCAAGCCTTGGCAGACTTCATCACCGAATGTAATGAAGCCGAAGCAACAGCCAATACACCGGAGCCACCCATCCCCACTTGGAGAGTATTTGTGGATGGAGCTTCTAATGAAAACGGTTCAGGAGCCGGAGTGGCTATGATATCACCCACTGGGTTGCGGCTCCAGGCAGCACTCCGATTCAACTTCACAGCTTCGAATAATGAAGCCGAATATGAGGCCCTGATAGCAGGGCTAAAATTGGCTAAAGCTGTAGGAGCCAAGAGGGTGGAAGTCTACAGCGATTCTCAGCTGGTCGTAAACCATGTTTCCGGAGAATACCAAACTCGCGGCGAGAGGATGGCCGCGTACGTAACAATAGTCCGAGAACTGCTCCACGAGTTCACGGACTACAAAATAGAAAGAATCCCCCGAGAAAAGAACGCTCACGCGGACTGTCTGGCTAAGTTAGCCTCGGACAGCGAAATCGAAGAGCTGGGGGTAGTACCAGTGGAACGCTTGGCAGAGCCAAGCATCAAAATAAAAGAGACCACACAAACGGTTGGGCAAGAACCCAGCTGGATGGTCCCCATCATAAAATACATAACCACAGGTGAGTTGCCCCAAGAGAGGGCAACGTCTCGAAAGATTCGGTATCGGGCTCATCGTTATGTAATGATGGATCAAATTCTCTACGGAGAGGACTCGGCATGCCTTATTTAAGGTGTGTATCGGACCCGAAGCTAGACAAATCATGCGGGAGGTCCATGAAGGGTTCTGACTGTGGAGATCATACGGGAGGACCCAGCCTCTCAAAGAAAATATTGAGGCAGGGATACTTCTGGCCAACAATGAAAAAAGATTGTATAGACTATGTCCAAAAGTGTGACTCGTGCCAAAGGTACGCGAACATACCGAGAGCCCCTCCAAATGAGATCACTTTGATGACCAGCCCCTGGCCCTTCGCGGTCTGGGGCATAGATCTCATCGGGTCTCTACCTACGGGAAAAGGAGGGGTAAAGTATGCAATAGTAGCAGTGGACTACTTCACCAAGTGGACAGAGGTGAGCCTATGAAGACAATAAGCTGCTAAGAAGGCGTTGGACTTTGTTATCAAAAACATAGTGTGTCGATACGGGTTGCCTCACAAAATAGTCTCAGACAATGGAAAGCAATTTGATTGCGAGGAATTTCTTCGACAGCAACCAACACGGAGTAGTGAAAAGCTTCTCCGCGGTAGCCCAACCTCAGACAAACGGCCAGGCGGAAGCAGTCAATAAAATCCTAAAGGTCACCTTGAAAAAGAAGCTGCTGGCCTGTAAAAATAGCGGCACGAAGAATTGCCAAGGGTATTGTGGGCCTACCGGACGACCCCCAGAACCACGACCGGTCACTCGCCGTTCTCAATGGCGTACGGTTGTGAAGCAATGGTCCCGGTGGAAACATTATTCCCATCCCACAGGAGGACGACTTACGATCCGGCCACCAATCAGGCCCTGCTCCAAGAAGCTCTGGATCAAGTCGAAGAACTCCGGGATGAGTCCCAAATACGGATGGCCGCTTATCAAAAGAAGGTGACCAAGTATTTTAACTCCAAGGTTAAAAGCAGAAAATTCGCTATTGGGGATATGGTCCTAAGAAGGGTTTTCCCAGCCACCCAAGAACCCGGAGTGGGGGTACTTGGACCAAATTGGGAAGGACCATATGAAATCGAGGACGAAATCGGTTCTGGCACTTACAAACTGAAAAGAATGGACGGAACTACCGTCCCAAGAGCCTGGAATGCCGATCACCTCAGAAAATATTACCAGTAGCGAATTAAACTTAGATTTTGTTCAAAGGGTTTGTACCGTCCAAATGTATGCCTCCTCTATATTAAATAAAACTAAGTGCCTTAAAAACAAAGTTTCTATGCCACTCAGGGGGGTACTAGGGTATACCGCACGGACAAACAAAAAACAATCTAAGTAAAATATCCTGACCCAAAGGGCAGGTCAATCTAAGTAAAATATCCTGACCCAAAGGGCAGGTCAATCTAAGTAAAATATCCTGACCCAAAGGGCAGGTCAATCTAAGTAAAATATCCTGACCCAAAGGGCAGGTCAAAAAATATGCGCAAAAATAAAGAGCGTAAGTATAAAAACCCTGAGCCAAAGGACAGGTTGAAATGTATAAGTGTGAAAAAAAAAAGATCGCATATATATATAAATAAAAAAATATATCCTAGCCCGAAGGGTAGGTCATACACATGTAAATGGCCCGGGGACAGGCCTTAAATTGTCTCCCCTTCAAATAAAAGCTGCCGCCTGTATGTAAATTGTTCTAAGGCAGCAGCAAGTATGTACAAACAAAAAAGAAAAAAAAAGTTATAAGAAGAACGGGTAAAATCTGGGTCAATAATATGGCAGCTCAGTCAGCCCGCGGTGGAAGACGAGGTCCAATCCGTGCCTCAAGCTCAGCATCAAGCCTCTTCTTCTTTTCTCGAAATTTGGCAATCATGTCCTCGGGTTTGGGATAAAAAGTAAGCTTGATACTCTGATCATTGGTGGCCCAAGCCATGTAGACACCATCATCAAAACGCTTCGGGCACCGGGCGCAGGAGACAGGAGAAAGGAGCTCGGCCCTCTTGGCCTTCCTGGTAGACTGATCTTTGTAGTCCCGAAGCTCCTTCAACTCCGCAGCTAGAGCGGCCTTGGATTCGATGTCCGACTGGTGAGTCTCCTCTAGAGACCTTACCTTGGCGGCCATTTCATCCAAAGCCTCCCTGGCCTCCCGAAGATCTCGCCTGGCCTTCTCGGCAGCCTCGGTTTGAGCCCTTAGTTCCTCCTGATAATGGGCCTCCATCCTGCCTCTCCGCTGGGCCTCGGCCTGGATCATGGCCTCCGCCTGAGCCTCCCTCCGGGTGGCCTCCTCTTCCTTGGCCTTGGCCTTCTCTTCCTTGGCCTTGGCCGCTGCTTCCTGGCGCTCGGCAGCCTCCTGGTAGATCTGCCTCTCCGCTGTGAGGTCTTGGAGGACCTTCCTGACGTCGTTCATGTGCCCAAAATCGGACAGAGCGAAGCCATGGTTTATGATGTTCCTGGAGAGACGACCAGCCTCAGCAGCAAGCTGAACCATAACGAGGCGTAAGGAAAAATTGCTCAAAGGAAGAAAACAAAATACAAACAACAAAAAGGAAACGCAAGAAATTGCAAAGTACTTACCACTGTGAGGGAATGGCTGAGGTCCTGGACCTGGAAGATGGAGTTCAGGGAAGCGCAAGTGGCAAACCGCTTGGGCGCACAGCGTGTAAGCTGAGAAGCGAACTCACCGGTCATTTCCGCGGCAAAGGGAGCCAGAGTGGGCCCTAGGAGGGGACGGAACCAGTCCGTTAAAGGGTCCAGGTTGAGGTTCCACGGATCATGATAGTCCGGATGGTTGATGCTCGCCTCAACCTCAGCTCGCAGAATCCTCCTAAGGGCCTCCACCTCGGCATATCCCCGGGAGTACTCATCCATAGCGTAGTTGTGTTTGGCTATGCGAAGCTCCTGCCTCACCTCATCCCCTGGAATCGGGGTAAGATCAATGTGAGGAGGAGCAGGATTTTCCTCCATCAGAGAAACCCCGCCGTCTAGGCCATGAGCAGGAGTGTCGGCCCTCCGAGGCCTCTTCGGCTCGTCCTGGGCAATCATCTTGCCCTTACGCTTGCGAATCAGAGCCACTTCAGGCTCCTCCTCGTCCTCCTCTGCTACCACTGGAAGGGCTTGAGGCTCTCCAGTACCCTCGGCGGCTTCCTCCGAGAAGTCCCACCCTTTTCCTTGGCCTTCTCCCGGAAGCACCTCCTCGTCATCCACTAAGTCAATGGTTTCGGGAGGAGCGCCGGAAGGAACCTTCAAGGAAGGAGCCGAGGGAGAGGGGGTGAAAGCCGGAGGAGCCACGGGAGTATGAACCCCGGCAAGCTGTTCCAGGATGGCATCCATGGAGGTACCTGTTCCAATAAAATAAGCAAGTGTTAGAAGTTCGTGAGAAACTGCTTATAAAAGGTGCAGCAAATAAACTACTCCTACCCGAACTTCCTAATTCGGCCCTAGCAAAGTCCCGAACTTTAATGGCCGGCAAGCATCATCTCCGAGATAACCGTCCGAGGGCCGAAACCATTTGGACGCTATGTAAGCCGACTCGACCCAAGGGAATAGGTTCCGGAGGGCCGGAGCCCATCCGGGACCGACCTAGGTAATCTCTTAAGTTCGTAAAATAAAATTCCTTCAAATGATCCCCCCACCGGGTCGACGGCATCTTAAACCTACGGAGACGCTCGTCAAACCCTATGGGCCTATGACTGGTATATTCATCAACGGAAGGAACATAGCAAATTATCAAGGGAGACTTACCACCAGCACCGGAAGTGCTAGCACCGGGAGCACCCGAGTTTGGTTCGGGGGCTGAAGGCTGAGGCCGGGAAGTCTGGTTCTCAGAAGAACCTTCAAGACGAAGGGGCCCCCCGGCGGAAGGACCCCCAATCTCTTCTTGAAGAATCTTGTCAAAAAATTTTGCCTCGGACTTCCCGCCAATGGCTTGGCTCCTTCGCACCACCGGACTCCCCACGCGAAGCCCTCTCCCAGAGGCAGCCTGGGCCTTAGAATACGCCTTCTCCTGGGCCTTCCGGTAGAGATAATCTTGGTACTTCTTCTCTGCCGTAGCAATGAGCTCATCCCGGAAGGCCTTCTCCGCAACCGGCGCCCTCACATTAGGGCAGATGACCTTGGAGAGGTTGGAGTCATCCACGGATTGATGAGAAAGGATAAGTTTAGCCTTTCTACAATTCTCCGTGGTGACCAGGCCCCCGACATCAAGATCGGCATGGTCGTAGGAGGCGAAGGCTTGGGCCCTTCGAAGGAAAGCCTGAGTGGGGAGCGTCCGCTAGTAAGGTGGGATCCGCACCCACTCCGTGAGAAGCTCCGGGTGGTCCACGGCCCTGAACCCGGACGAGAAGAAAAATCAGTGGCGGTACTCCTTAACATGAGTCTGCCTATTATATGGAACCATCCCCTCGTTAGCAGGGTGGATCCGGAACCCATAAAAACCATCCTTAAGTTTGTCCCCTTTCTTGGGGACGGATACAAGTTCATAAAAATATAAAATTTCCGCCGGGCTGGGAGCCCCCCAGCCGCGGGCGGTGTAAAAAATAAATAAGCCTGAGAGCAGGCGGTAAGCTTGAGGAATAAGTTGGTATGGCGCAAGGCCGACAAATACAAGAAAATTCACAAAGTAATCTTGGAGCGGGAGCATGGCACCGGCCATCAAATGGGTCTGACTCCAAGCCCCGAAGCCGTCATAGTTATGATTAGGCGTCTCCGAGTCACGAGGAGGCCGGTGGAAGGTCCCTGAGGTAGAGGGTTTGATCCCGGCCACATTTATGATGTTCTCCAGCTGGTGAGGGCAAGTCAGGGTCGATCGAAGCTCGGCCGCCTCCCAACCAGTGGCGCGGGACTTGTACCCTTCCTGGGCAACGGGTCCCAGAGAAACCTCCTCCAGGGTGGCTATGTTTTTCCCTTTCTTCTTCGAAGATTTCGAGCCAGAAGCAGACATTTTATGTTCTGAGAAAAACAAAAAGAAAAAACCCAGCAGTTAGGCCCCATACCAAACCCTAAATCAGAAAAAAGGGAGTGGGGGTCCCCTAACCGCTGGAAAGAGGCCCCCTCCGGACACGTGTCACCTGGGAAACTCAAGAGAGAATCCCTGAACAAGTGTCGGGTGCAGTAAAATCGCAGAAAAGTGGTTTTGCAAAAAGGAAAAGAAAAGGGAAAAGCCTTCCTATGCCCTAAGCAATTGTTAATCGAAGAACACATGGCCTTCTTCAAACAAAGCTATACGCCTACAACAGAGGCATGGCAATGGCGACTCTACAACTAACACAGTAAACATAAAGCAGAACTCGAAGAACTTAAACACTCACACACCCAGAAGCCTCTAAGTGCGAACCCAGAAAACAAACGAAGTAAATGTAAGCATGTTATTATCAAAAGATGCAAGAAACTTACAGTTGATTGTTGAACTGGGGGTACTGAGCGTGGTTGAGTGAGAGTTGAGAAGCACTGGCAAAGTCGAACACTGGAAAATTAAAAGAAGTGTTTAAGTGTTAAAGCAGTTTGTGCTACTTTGAGGAATTTTCTCTCTGAGAAATTCGAGCAGAAATGGAAAAGAATGGAAAGTAACCGAAATGAAGGAAAGGTGGTGGCTTTTATAGGCAAATGTGCATGAGGAACAGGCGTCTTCACCTACCAATCGCACGGTGGGGGAAACGCACGATTCGAATTCCCAAAAGATCAACGGACCAGATCAATCTACCATTAAGGCGGTGGAAACGTTTGAGTATTCATCTGACACCATCAATGCGCCGCATCAATCATGGGGCGTGAAACGAATCGACCTCTGCAAAAGTGAATCGCCGCATTTAATGCCATTATTAGACACACCTTCACGCGCCCCCAAGTCGTATCAGAAGACCGAGGAGGCGGCTGGAAACATTCCTGCAAACAAGCATACTGCTGCATTAAATGACATCGTTTAATGTGCCCCCACGCGCTCGAGGCTCGAGCTAGGGGAACGAGGGGTCAACCGGAGACACTTGAACAAGCCTTGGTTTATTTTTACTAAGTAAACAAGGCTTGGGGGGTAAATGTTGCTCGTAAATTTGCCCAAAATACGTGGACCAGTCAAGAGGGGACACGTGGATCAGATAACTTGGAAAGATTTGCTAAGTCTTTTTATGCCGCCAGGAAGCGCTATTAGCATGGGTCCCGGAGGAGACATCCGGAGTACAAGTTACTCCTGGAAGCTAGTATAGCGTGAAGGCCCTCCGGGATGTGTCAGGTCTCTCCCGAGAAATCAAGTCGCATTTAATGCTGCATGGGAGGAAGCGTGTTGGGACTGTAACACGCAATAAAGTCTGACGGCACAACCCCCGAACAGCAGCGCTACAGTAATGATCATTTAAGTCTAGCGACGGCTACTCTGCGAAGAGTCACGTCAATCATAAGACAAAAAGGACTTTCTCCATAAAAACCCTACAGCACCTAGGGATTTGACCATGCATCACCCGTGGTATATTCATCGGAAATGCCCAACTTTATGGATACTTACAGACACATGTGTAAGAACAACTCTAGGGATTACCCCACCAAAACACTATAAATACCCCCTCAAAGCTCATTTAATGGGGTCGGAGAATCTTGGTTGCAAAAGAGCAAGAAGAGAAAAAACTCACCAAGAACATTCTCTGTATTTAAGAGAAAAACATTCTCTCAAGTGTAGAATCTGTATTAAATACATCCATTAATAGCAGTGGCTCGTGGACTAAGGCTCATTAACGCCCCAACCACGTAAAAAGTCTTCATCTCACTTTCTTACAGCTCATCATTATAATTATATTCTAATAGTTGCCGAAAACCTCGGTCAACAGTTATAATTCTATATTTAATTAAATACAAGAAAATACATATAGTTTAGCTTAGAATATAAAATTCTTTAAACTATAATTTTCTTAAATTAATTTCAAAATAAATGAAATTAATTATGTTGCTAATCAATTTTATTAGGTTAAACTAGTTTAATTAACATAGTACAGTTATTCAAATCAGGCAAATGGGCCTTCACAATTGGGGTGGTTCATGTGAGGGGGTGCTGGGTTCAGTATGTCGTACCCACTACTATGGCTCCCAACTCTCACACAAGGCCCAAAAGAGAGGAATTTAACCTTAAAATGAACAACTGTTATTAATTGAATAGGCACAAAAACTAAATGGGCCTAAATAAAATCTATCAAGAACTATGACATTTTATTTAGCAACAACAACCTATATGCATCTATAATGAAATTAAACACATAGGCTCACACAGACACACTTTGGATGGGTCCTATCATGTTGCTAGGTCATACACAGATGAAAGAAGATTGTAAATTTACCTGTTACAAATTATTGACTTGACCAAGGGAGCCATCAGATCATTAGATTTGGCAAAAGTTAACCATGGCTATTTGCAATCAAGCAATAATAGGTTTTGAAAACTTACAAACAAGCTAAAACATATACTCATGCAACAAGGTTAGCTGGATAGTCGTATGTATGATTTATTTAATTTTAAATAAATAATTTCGAAAAAATTAATTAATTAAATAAATAAAAAAATTATTTTCGAAAATTTTAAAAAACATTAAAAAATTTTGAAATTTTTTAAAAAAATTTAAAATTAAACCTACAATTTTGAAAAATTAGGTTTCAACCAACCTAAATATCATTTCAAAATTTGCTAATTACTTTTAAAAATTTAATGTTATTTTATAAATAAAAATTAAAAAAGATAAATGAACATCTTTTTCAGATTTTAAATGTAATTTAAATAAATAAAATAACAAAATTTAAAAGTTAGCAAAATATCTTACATCTATTTAAAATTACATGATTATAGTTATCTTATTTTAAATTTAAATAAGGTCAAATTATTTAAAAAAAAAATTAATTTAAAAAATTTAAAATCTGACCTTAAATTTAAAAATAAGATAAGATATAATCAAATTTAAAAATAAGATAGATAATTAAGCAAAAAGATAGATATTTACTATTTTTAAATTCAAATTACACTAATATCATGAATTAAATTTAAAAAATATTAAATAAATTAATTATGATAATTAGAATTGAATTAGGAATAGTAAATGTATAAATACAGAACTACACAAAAAAACAGAAGTTAATTCCATGAAAAAGCATGAAAAAACGAAGAAAAGCGAAAAAATTGCGAGTTGTACGGACAGTATGCTTGGCATACTGTCCATGGGCGCGCAAGGAGCTGCATGGCGAGGGATGTGGGCGCAGGAGGCTGCATGCAACCTGTTCCGCGCGCGTATCCGTGTTGCTCAACCCCGATTTTTTCGAAACTTCAAAAAATCATAACTAATTCAAATTAAATAGAAATTGAGTTCTGTAAAAAAGTAACTTGCTTAATTTTTTCCATACTATCCAATAAAAATAATTCGAGAAACAGATATTCAATTATTTTTCACGAAAATTTACAAACATCAATCAATCATCAAATAACACTCAATACAACATGATACCATCCAAAACATCAAACAATCGTTTTAAAGTCCAAATTTCTTGCAAGCAAATCAATTACCATGGCTCTGAGGCCAGTTGTTGGAAATTATTTTACCAGAATCTTAGATCTACTCACAAGTATGTTGATTAACACCCTAAATATGAACTTTCTAAAACGATGAAATAAACACATATAAAGTTTAGTAAACCTTACATTGGGTGCAGCGGAATAATATGACTCCTTCCGTTCAGATATCTAGCCCTTGATTCCTTTCTGTAGCAGAGCATTATTAATATCTGAACCTGGATCTCTTTCTCTGATTCTTTAGTGCTGAAACTCGTTCTTGCTGAAAGTCTTTCTTCACGATCTTCCTCACTATGGTTGATGTATCACTTGCTGTGTGTGGGCACTACTCTAACACTAAGAATTTCGAAATTCAAGAGGGAAGAGAGAGAAGAAGTGGCGGCTAAAGATAGGGAGAGAGAAAGGCTCAGGTTTTTCTCTGAAGGGAAAAGTAGAAAATTTAAGTGTAAATTTCCTGAAGCATTCACTATCTATTTATAGCATTCCACTAGGGTTAGGTTTGAATTATTTGGCATTAAAATAATGAAAATATTAGAGGAAAAACCCTACAAAAGTGGCCGGCCCTATACATGTGGATTTGGGCCTCACTTTTTGCAATTTTGCAGTTTTATCTTTTCTGCATCTGATTTTCTCAAAAACCCCAATTTTCAAATTCAACCATTTAAATGCCAATTCTAACTATTTAATAACTATAAATAATTATTAAATAATATTGTCATTTATCATATTTATTAATTGAACCATACAAAGTATCATAATTAACAAATATGCCCCTAAAACTCTTTCTTTACAATTTCGCCCTTACTTAGTGAAAAATTCACAAATAGACATAGTCTAAATTGAGAATTATAATTGATTAATCAAAACCAATTATATGAGTCTTACAAGCAATATTATCTCAACTAGTGCGGGGACCATGGGTCTATATAACCGAGCTTCCAATAAGTAGATCAAGAATTTATTACTAAAATTCACTAACTTATTAATTCTTCATTGAATCCACGCATAAAACTTAGAATTGCACTCTCAGTATATAGAATGCTCTATATGTTCCACCATATGGACACATCATTAGTTATCCATTGTTATAATCCTAATTTGATCAATGATCCTCTATATGAATGATCTACACTGTAAAGGGATTAGATTACCGTTACACCCTACAATGTATTTAATCCTTAAAACACTTAACCCCGTATAAATGATATTTCAGCTTATGTGAAATGAGATCTCCACCATTTATTTTCGTTTGGTCAAGCTCGAAGGAGATCATCCTTTACTTACTATTCGCCAGATAGAAGCTATAGATTCCATGTTTATGTTAGCTCTCCCACTCAATTGCACTACCGTGTTCCCAAAATGTACGTATCACCCTGACCTAAAAGTAGGCTTAACTAACAAATCAAAGAACACGAATAGCCTCCTGAGATTGAGCCTAATCATAACAGGATTAAGATCATTTGATCTAGTATCAACTAGGCGATATTGACTTGAATAGATATTACGGTAAGTTTAATAAATCTAAGTCAAAGTTCAATATCGGTCCCTTCCGATGCATACTCCATGCATCCAACCTGAGCTTTACTTTAACCAATGCTCTGGAAAGAACATAATATTTCTCCAAATGCAAGTAAACTCTGTTGTAGATTATCATATCAGTAAAACCCTATGTCTGATAAATCTAGGAATCTTTATTCACATAGTCATGTTTACTTTCCAATGTGTTGACAACACAATAAATACGATCAAGTATGTGAAAAGGGTTTCAGATGAATTTATACATTATGTACATATAATCATGAAATAAATCATGTGAACCATGCAACATTAAATGTTATTTCTGATCTATATTAATGAGTAAATTTGATTATATTGAAATGAGTTTTATTTAGGGCATAAAACCCAACAATGGCATGATTACTTGCGAGTTCGTGTTACACTCGACATCAACGTTCCATTGAAGAGGAGAAAGAAGCTACGTCGTACTGCTGCTGAGGAAGGATTCTGGGCTATTTTCAAGTATGAATATGTTCCTACCTTCTGTTTTATTTGTGGAATATTGGGTCATTCGGATAGGTTCTGCCCTCAATTGTTCGTTGTGCCTGCTGATAAAATTGTCAAGCCTTATGGGGCTGGTATGCGTGCCCAGCCACGAAGACAGAATCACTTGATCGATTCGAAATGGCTCAGAACTGGCGATGAGGAAGACGACTCCTTCACTGGTGGTGCGACTGGTCCAGGTTCATTTCCCTCAATCAACGCTCAAGGACAATCTTCTTCTTTAGGAGGAGTTATGACCACCAATCAAGGAATATCGACAGGTAAATTACCTGTTATTATTTCAAATCAATTTGAAGGAGTGAATATTGGCAAGTCAAATATTCAAGGAATTAATGTTGTTGCTGATCCTATTCACGTGGGGACTAATATGGAAACAAGTGAGGCTTCTCCTTTGCTTGTAATTGATACTAAAAGAAGAAGGACAAATGAGGTGGGTTCTAATGGGCCTGATGGAGTGGGCTTGCAAAATAGTGACAATATGGATATTTTAGTTTGTGATGATGATACTGAAGAGGGCTCAAAAAATGGGCTTTTGGTGGGTACTGGTTCCCAGGCCCACCGCTCATTATGAATATACTAAGCTGGAATTGCCGGGGGCTTGGGAACCCACGGGCTTTTTAATTCATTTCGGATCTTGTTATCCAGAAGCGGCCCAATCTTGTTTTTCTTTGTGAAACGTTATGTCGAAAGAATTTGGTGGAAAAGCTTAGAGTGGCTATCGGTTTTGAGGGCATGGTAGCTAGTGATGCTCGTGGTCATAGTGGTGGTGTTGCGTTGTTGTGGCGGTTTAGTGATGAAGTTGTTTTGTTGGGTTATTCTTTGAATTATATTGATTTAAAGATAACCACGGCTAGAGAAGCTCCTTGGAGGCTTACCTTGGTGCATTATCGGTGATTTGAATAATGTAACATCCCAGGCGGATAAAAAAGGTGGGCATCCGTACCCACAATGGTTACTTGATGGTTTTTGCAAAGTGTTGGAGGATTGTAATCTTAACGACTTGGAGCTCTCAAGTTATCCATTCACTTGGGAAAGGGGTCGTGGTTCTAATAATTGGATTGAGGTTCGCCTTGATCGTGTTCTTGCTTCTCATGATTGGACTCAACGTTTAATAACGACCCAGCTTTTTAATCTTAAAGTGACGATCTCGGATCATTGTCCTATCCTTCTCCGTACTGCTGCGATAAATCTCTACCATTCGGTTGCTCAGTTTCGTTTTGAAAATGCATGGCTTCGTGAGCCATTGTGTCGGCAAGTAATCCTAGACAGCTGGGAAGTTTGCGCGGGGCTGACTTTAACTGACAAAATAAAATATTGTGGTGAGAAATTGATGGTTTGGGGTCAAGACTATACGGGCAATTTTAAGAAGAGGATTGCTAATTGTAAAAAAGAGATCTGAAGGCTTAAATGGTGTACTGATGAGGACTCTATTGCTCAGTATAAACGGTCTGTTGCTGCTCTTGGGGAAGTGTATACTGTTGGGAATTATTTTACCAGGATCTTAGATCTACTCACAAGTATGTTTATTAACATCCTAAATATGAACTTTCTAAAACGATAAATTAAACACATATAAAGTTAAGAAAACCTTACATTGATGCAGCGGAATAAATGTCTCCTTCCACTCAGATCTCTAACCCTTGATTCATTTCTGTAGCAGAGTATAATCAAGATCTGAGCCCGAATGTCCTCCTTCTTCAAGCTTTGATCCTTCACAGTCTTCTAATCTATGATTGAGTTACTGCTTGCTGTGTGTGGGCACTTACTCTTTCACTAGGGTCACGAAAAAGATGAAGGGAAAAGAGAGAGAGGTATTTCGGCCAAGGTAGAAAGTGAGGGAAGGCTCAGTTTTTCTGAAGAGAGAAAATTCTGTCAGAAAGCTAATGAAAGCATGTTTTGTGACTGAGCCATCACTTTCTATTTATAGGCAACTACTAGGTTTAGGTTAGGATTTATTTGGCATTAAAATAATGAAAATATTAATTTGAAAAATCTATTTAAGGGGCCGGCCATATGGTGTTATTGGGCCTCACTTAATTTTGCAATTTTATCAAATTTTATCTCTATTTTCTCAAAAACGCCAATTTTTCAATTCTAACCTTTTAAATGCCAAAACTAATTATTTAATAACTAAAATATATTATTAAATAATATTGTCATTTAATTTAATTATTAATTAGACATATAAAGTCTATTAATAAATAAATAAACCTAGAAAACTCTTTTCCTTACAATTTCACCCCTGTTTAGTGAAAATTCATAAAATTAGATACAGTCTAACTTTAGAATTATAATTGATCAATCACGAATCAATTAATGAGTCTTACAAGTAGAATGTTCTCAACTAGAATGGGGACCATGGATCTATATGCTGAGCTTCCAATAAGTGAACCAAATTTACCAAGTAAATTCCTACTTATTAATTCTTCATTGAATCCACTCTTAGAACTTAGAATTGCACTCTCAGACTTATATAGAGCATATTGTATGTTTCACGATACCAATATACTATCTCATTTAACCATTGTTATAATCTTATTGTGATTTAAAGATCCTCTATATAGATGATCTACATCGAGATGGGATTTCTTTACCGTTCTCACCCCTCAATGTATTTTGCCCCTTAAAACACTTAGCTACCTGTAAATGGTGTTTAGTGATCTAATAATTAGTCAGTTAAACAAGAGCTCATCCATTTACTTCTATTTGCTAAGCTCGAAGGGAATCATCACTTGACTTCTATACACCAGTAGAAGCTATAGATTCCATATTTATGTTCAGCACTCCCACTCAATCATACTATCATGTTCTCGAAATATACGTATCACCCTGACCCGAAAGTAGGCTTAGCTAATAAATCTAAGAACATGAATAACACTCCTGAGTTGAGCCTAAGCATATCAGGATTTAGATTCTTTTAATCTTAAGATCAACTACTGATATTGACTTGGAAAGATATGTATAACGGTAAGTTTGTAATATCTTAACTTAGTTGCAATATCGGTCCAGTCTAATGTATACTCCATACATTCGAAACTAGTATACTTTACTAATGTCCTGGAAAGAACATAACACTTACTCCAAGTGTAAGTACACATCATCGTTGATTATCACATTAGTGTAAATCCAATAACACTGATGAAACAGGGACCAAAACTTTTGATTCATATGATCACAATCACATTCCACTGTGTTGACGATACTGTAATTGTGAATAAACATATGATCTGGATTTAACTGATTTTGTGTGTATGAATGTAATAAACATATTAAACATGTTAAACATATTAAACCATTAGCATGTAAAATTCATGCAAACATCAATCACTTCAAATTTCTTATATTGATAACTAATCAGATTGTAAAGAGTTTTATTTAGGGCATAAAACCCAACAAACTCCCACTTGCACTAATATAAAACAAACTGCGCAAATAGGTCAATCTGATGTCTTGATCTTCAGATCAAGTGTAGTATATTTGAATCCACCCAAACTTCTGGAAACTAGTTCATAAATACACTTATGAAACATCCTTTACTATATGCTTTACTCATCAAGGGATACTGAAATCTTTACTGTTTCAAAAGTACATCTGAATTAACAGAGGACATATCTCTCATATTTTAAAATATGTAATTGAGATAATACAGTGTAGACTTTTCTTCAGTGATATAACTTTCTGGTATTTTTGAATAGACCAAGTTACAATTCTTCTCTGGTAGAGCTTGAATTATTATTCAATAATTCCTCCACCCCCAAAGTAAGCACCATCTCATATAATTCGAAATTAGATGGTGAGATACAAAGACAACTGATACACAGTTCCTTAATATCTGACATATAGATCACTTTTATAAATCCTTCTTGAATATCTTCTAATGTTCCCTATTTGATTACATCTCAGATAGCTCCCACTCAATAGCAGATGTCTGGTTAAATAATACTTTTAACCTCTGATTGTTTAGAGAGTTACCTAGTTGTGACTTTTGTGTTAGTCTGAAACTTTAAGTTTAGACTAAGTCATCAACATAGCAGACTAGTATTTGAAGTGAAAAATACATGCCAGAGATAAAGTAATCAAAATTAAGATACCATCAAATTTTATGAGGATTAAGAATTCTTGGTTCAAGTCATTCGAATGGACTGAACTAGAGTTCTTTATCTTATTCTCATAATTCTGATAAGCTATACCTATCCATGTGAATGGTTAGATTTGCTTTTCAGTAGTGTTCTTAAGTACCTATCACAATTATCAACCTAATGAAGATGGGTATAGAACTTTAAAATTCTCCCACTCAATTAAGGTAGTGTGAAACTTTAACAAAGAACTTTTAAAGGTATCAAACTTTTACTTACAACAGTAAAATCGAAATGGAACATACAATCAAGATCAAGAATTTATGTTGACAATAGCTGACTCATTATATTACTTCCATGTTTAAAGAAGATATGTGTTTCATAGGGAATTGTGGAATGGACTCCACCCCTAAGAATATACATATAGGGTACTTGTGGATAACCTCCACCCCTAAGTATATAGAGATTATGTAATATCCCAGAAAATAAATAATATTTAAATGGACATATTTTATTAAATATGTAATTACTTGGAAAATGAAGTAGGATTATGATCTTACTTAGATGAATTTTTGAGAAATTATTTAAGTAAATATGTTATTTTGGGCCCGGTAATTGTGGAAATTTAGCTATGTGGTTAGCAATGTCACGACATTAAATGAAAGAATTATTTTGAGAATATCCCGGATTAAGTTAGAATTTTATTAGAATGTCGGAATGGGGAGTTAGTAAAATTACCAAAATGCCCCTAGGGTTTTCTTTTAAAAAAAAAAGTGTGAGAGGGGTAAATTAGGAATTCAAGAAAATATTTTTTTGACTTTCCCTCTTTTCTTTGCTGCTGCTCATTTTATTTAAAAAGGAAAGAAATTTTTAAAAAAAAAAAAGAAAAGAAAAGCTTTTTTTAAAAGGAAGAAGGAGTTTCCTTCCAAGTGAAGCAACTTTTTTTTCTCCATCTTCTTCTCCTTTTTCCTTCGAGCAGCTGAACCAGCCTCAAGAGGGATTGGTTTGCTTCAGCCAACACCAATTTTCTGAGCTAAACTCCATCTCCAAGTTGACCTTGCACCCTAGGTAAGTTCACCCTTCAAGTCTTGGTGTTTTCTTAAGTTTTCAAGCTAGGTTTTGTTATTTTTTTGAAAATTTTCAAAGCTGTAGGTTTAGTGAGGGTGTAGGTTTGTTATCCAAGTTAAATATGGTTTGTTAATGCATGTTTGGATTGAATTCATGGCTGTTGGGATTGATTGGAGAGTGAGGAAGCTAAAAGAAACTTGATTTCTTCACTTGAGTATGTGATTTCAAGCTAGAGATTGAACCATTGTGTTTTGCAGCTTAGGTTATGTCATATGTATGTTAATAAACTGTTCTGGAAAGTTTGGATAGGTTTGGAAGGGTTTTGGATCGATTTTTGGTGAAAAGGAACTATTGTTCCTGGTCTGCGAGAAGCCGGTCGGCCGGATGGGTTACGGTATACCGAGAACCGGTCGGCCGGTTACACTGCAGGGGAGAATTTCTTCGGGTTTGTTTTATGCTCAGTTTTGACCCGGGGAGTTTTGTACTATCTGTTTTAAATTAAATATGGGATGCTTGACCTAAATTAGGGTTGTTGGGAGTTAGGTTACGTTTGATTTCTAAATTAGGGTTTTAAATCCGGAATATTATGTTAAGGTATTTATTGTGTTTCTCAATTGTCGTGACATAGGACCGGGATTGCCTAGCTTGTTTTTCCACCCAGGTCGGCCATATTCTTGACTTCTGAATTAAGGTAAGAAAAGTGGTAAGCACCATATGTGGTTAAAAATCAATGAATGAATGGAGGTGATCTTGATTATTATCATGATATTGATTAAAGTTTATTAAGCCTAGGTTATTACCTAGGGTTGGAAACGGTTATTACCGTTATGAGTAATTACTCTTGAAACCTCGGTTAGGTTTCTTACTTATCGTTTGCGCTATCGGGCAACGATAGTGACATATTCAGCTCGTATGTAACGAGTGGTAAAAGTGGTACTTTATTAAGTACCAGGAATGTATGATGTTTAAGAAAATGCCTGTTATTATCGAATAATGAGTAAACATAATGGCATGAGAATAAGTTGTTAATCTTTTTCTTTCAATTATTGTTTTTGTCACTTTCTTGCTGAGTCTTTGTGACTCACTGGTGCTTTATGGTGCAGGTAAAGGAAAAGCTAAAGTCGAACAACCATGAGTTATGGTCACAGCAGCAATGTACATACCAGCCACAGGCAGCCCAGTTTACAGGATGCTCTATTTTGATTGTATTTTGGAAAATATAAAGTTTATGTTGTAAATTACTTTGAAATCAGTTTGTAAATATTTTGGAAACAGGGGGACCCCATAAATCATATTACTTATCTTTTGTTAAATAGTTTTAAAGGATGAGTTTTTAACTATCAAAATTTTAATTACCCACACTTTTAGTATAATTACATCTTATGTAATTATTGGTATTTTAAATAAAGTGCACACACGTGGCGTCCCTGTTGGACAGGGCGTTACAGATTATGATCTAATTCTCTTAGTGTGATAGAGTTTATGTGGAGTTGAATACTATCCAGAGTTCATTAGATATAAAAGATCGTTGAACTGCATAGTTTTCTTAACTTTTCTCCACCCCTATCAGATCATAAGATCCTTTTATTAAACAAATTCTTAATAATTGTTTGAGAATTAACAATTATTGATAAACATAGAAATAATTTCTAGTGTTTATTTAATATAACTCTATGAAGAGTTGTAAATATTATAGAATTTGCATCAATAATAAAAACAATTACACATACAAACATACAAATATAATGTGGTAATAATTGATGAAGATAAATTAAATGAAGCTCAATTTCATAAATTGCAATGGTGATTTCGAAAATAAAACTTTATTAATAAAAAAAAATGTATTGCAACAATATGAGAGAAACAGGGATAAATATCCCTGACTAAAATTTGAAATCCAAATTGTCTTTAAACTAAAACAATTAATTCAAATTGATGAGCTTCATCTTCATCTGGACGATTTCACCCTTTGGTCCAGCTTTCTGATCCAACTCAATTGAGTTCAAGTAGCTTGGCCTATAAGAAGAAGAAAACAAATAAACAAAGTTTAGTCCAGAATCATAAATCCAATTGGATAACAATTCACTAAACTTTTAAAGTTTATTAATGGAAATACCTTGTTTCTTTGCAAGAAGTTTAGGACACTGGGGTTTCCAATGACCTTTCTCATTGCAGTAGAAACACTTTCCTTTAAGTGTAGCATCACCGGAAGGAGCAGCCTTTTTAATGGCTTTTGTTCGCTTCTTGGTGTTGTGCCACTTCCTCTTCAATTTGGGCTTTGAAGCAGATGCAACATTTGCTTCAGGTTTGATCGTCCCATTACCATTCCCAGGATTGTGAGGTTTACTCCCTTTCTTCTTGGGTCCTCCAATCAAATTTTCATAAGTTTGAAGGTCATTGACTAATTCATGAAAGTCAATTTCCTTCTTATTCATGACATAATTTGATGTGTATGGTAGAAATGCTGGAGTCAGGCTATTCAAGATAAGACTAACTTGAGTAGCACTGTCCATTTCAGCACCATGATCCTGGGCTTCTTGGAAATAACTGGACATGAGGAGAACATGATCACGCACGTTTTGATGAGGTTCCATCCGTGCGTTAATATACTTCTTAGTCGCGTCAAAGCGTGACTGAAGTGATGCCTTACCGAATAGCTCATTTAACTTCGTCATAACTTCAGCAGCCTTCTCAGTTTTAGAAAACCGAGTTTTGAGGGTGTCAACCATGCTAGAAAGCATAAAGTATAGAGCTTTGTCATTTGCTTTCTGCCAACGCTCATACTTTTCTTTCACAGCTTTGGATGCATTATCCCCAGGCACTTCAGGTGACGGCTCAGTTAAAACAAACAAGACACTTTCTCCTATGAGAGCAATATTAATGTTCTCATTCCATTTATTAAAGTTAGATCCATTCAGCTTATTTTCAGTCAACAGTGATAACATGGGATTCATTTTGATAATACAAGATACTACAAAATAATAGAAATCAACAAATAGAAATTAAATAATGGTTTAACACACAAAAACAATTCAGAAATTATAAGCACATAGGAAGTAGGAATGATATGAGAAAATACTTAAAAAATTCAATCCTAAATAATTTCCAAGGTTTTCAACAAACTGATATCAGTGTCCCGTTTAGGCGAGAGTCAAAGCTACCATCCATTGAATAGAGTTGTCAGCTCATCTAAAATGTTAAACATTCTAGCAACCTTTTATTCGATCAAGATCAGAATCCAGCGTTGTCCCGTTTAGGCGAGAGTCAAGGCTATTCTATCTCATGAGCTTCTACCATTGTTTCGCAATTTGCAAGTCAAATATGGTCGCCACCATTAGGGTGATCTATACCATATAAAACACTTACAAACCACTTATCATGCGAGATTAAACGGTGCGAAATTGCTAATGAACGTTCCTCCATTAGGGAGGATTACTCACTAAAACAAACGCGGTGTAAAACCCACAATGGAGATCGAATATCTTAATAATAATAAAGCTCATTATTTAAAATGTATTTTCTTTATTATTCTAATAAATAAATCTCATTAAATTCTATTTAAGAATTAAAATTCAAAAATAAGAATTTAATATAATATTTATAAAATTATACTTAGATGGTGATTGAAATAAAATTAATTATTTCCATCTTAGTAGTAATCTTAAATATAAATATTAAGGAAATTAATTTAAGTTGAATTAAATAAATAATTAGCAACTTAAAAATTTCCTTTGAGAATATATTTATTGGGTTCGAAAATTTAAAGTATATAAAAATACAATTTTCGAAAATAATAAAAAATATAAAAGAAATACTTCAAGCAAAAATATCATCTATCTAGATTTTCTTTTGACTAGTTAATTCAATTTCTAATAATATATATATATTTTAAATTCATTTATTTTAAATTAATCAATTAAATGAAAAAATCATTGACTTGAGTTGGTCCAAGAATTAATGAAAATAATTAATTTACAACTCAATCTATTTTTCAAAATAAAAAAATTCGAAAATATTGCATGAATTAAATGCAAATTTCGAAATTGATTAATAAAAATATATATATTTTGAAAATTATTTAAATTTAAGTTGAAAAATTAAATTTCAACCTAAAAAAAAATAATTTTCTATTTAATTAAGTGTCATGAAAGATCAATAAATATTTAAGTATCATGATGAAAATCAACTTAGATATTTAGATTTTTCAACTTAATTAAATGTATTAAATTCAAGAAATAATAATTAAGTGTAGAGAAGGCTTAATTATTAACTTCTATTTAATACTAGGAAAAATATACTTAATAAAATTGTACCAAAATTAATTATTTAAATAATTAATTTCACAAAGTATAATTTTCCTATTTAAATATTAGAAATAATAAGTAGTCTAGAAATTACTATCTAGAAAATATCTTATTTGACTAAGTATCTTTTCAAAACTTTGAAAAATATCTAATTTAAGTTTGATAAAAAAAATCTAAAACTTAAATAATTTCAAATTTAGATTTAATTAAATATCAAAATTAAGTTGTAACCACTTAATTTGAAGATATCTTTTTAAAGTTAATATTTGAAAAGATATTAACCAAAAAATATCTAAAATATTCCATTTTAAGTTAATATTTGAAAAGATATTAACTTAAAAAATATTTTAAGAATCTTTAATAACTAATGTCTAGGATTCCTCAACTTGATTTAAAATTTAAATCAAATATTCAAATTTAAGTTAGATAGAAAAATCAGTTGATACAACTAATTTATAACTTAAATAGGAATATTTAATTAAATAAGCTCCAGAAAGAATCTTAGTTAGTTAAAATTCTATATTTAATTAAATACAAGAAAAATACAAATAGTTTGTCTAGAATAATAACTAAACTAAAAGTGTTTTTCTTAAAAATTAACTTTAAAATATTAAAATGAAAATAAATTTCATATATTTTAAAAGTTAATTATGTTGCTAATTCAATTTTATTAGGTCAAACTAATATAATTAACCTAGTACAGTTATTCAAATCAGGCAAATGGGCCTTCACAATTGGGGTATTTCATGTGAGGGGGTGCTGGGTTCAGTATGTCGTACCCACTTCTATGGCTCCCAACTCTCACACAAGGCCCAAAAGAGAGGAATTTAACCTTAAAATGAATAACTGTTATTAATTGAATAGGTCCAATAACTAAATGGACCTAAATAAAATCTATCATGGTGTGACATTTTATTTAGCAACAACCTATATGCATCTATATTAAAACAAAATAAACATATAGGCTCACACAGACACACTTTGGATGGGTCCTATCATGTTGCTAGGTCATACACAGATGAAAGAAGATTGTAAAATTTACCTGTTACAAATTATTAACTTGACCAAGGGAGCCATCAGATCATTAGATCTGGCAAAAAGTAACCATGGCTATTTGCAATCAAGTAATAATAGGTTTTGAAAAACTTACACACAAGTTTAAACCATATACTCCTGCAACAAGGTTAGCTGGATAGTTGGAAGTAGGATTTATTTAATTTTAAATAAATAATTTCGAAAAATAAATAATTTTAAAAAAAATATTTAATTAATTTCGAAAATAAAGTTTTAAAAAAAAATATTTAATTTCGGAAATAATAATAAAAAAAATTTAAATTTCGAAATTTTTTTTAAAAAAATATTTAAAATTAAACCTACTATTTTGAAAAATTAGGTTTCAACCAACCTAAATATCATTTCAAAAATTTACTAACTACTTTTAAATATTAAATGTTATTTTAAAAATAAAAATTAAATAAAAATTAGAAAAGATAAAAGAAATATCTTTTTAAATTTAATTTGAATAAATAAAATAACAAAATTTAAAAGTTAGTAAAATATCTTATATCTATTTAAAATTACATGATTATAAATATCTTATTTAAATTTAAATAAGGTCAAAATATCTAAAAAGATTTGATTTTAAAAAAAAATCTTAAAAGATAAGATATTATTAAAAAATATCTTAAAAGATAAGATATTTTAAAATATCTTAAAAGATTTTATAAATATCTTATAAAATCTGACCTTAAATTTAAAAAAAAAATAAGATATAATCAAATTTAATAGATTTTTAAGCAAGAAGATAGATACTAATTCTATTCAAATTCAAATTACACTAATATCTTGAATTAAATTAAAAAAAAAATTAAATTAATTCAAAATGATAATTAGAATTGAATTAGGAATAGTAATATTATATATACAAAACCATACAAAAAATTGGAAGTTAATTACATGAAAAAGCATGAAAAATCGAAAAAATTCGAAACTGTACGGACAGATTTGCGATCGCAGGAAAATATCAGCACAGCCCCGATTTTTTCAAATCTTCAAAAAATCATAACTAATTCAAATAAAATCCAAATTGAGTTCTGTAAAAGGCTAACTTGCTTAATTTTTTCCATACTATCCAATAAAAATAATTCCAGAAACGAAATCACAATTATTTTTCACGAAAATTTCACAAACATCAATCAATCATCAAATAACACTCTATACAACATGATACCATCCAAAGAACATACAAACAATCGTTTTAAAGTCCAAATTTCATGTAAGTAAATCAATTACCATGGCTCTGATACCAGTTGTTGGGAATTATTTTACCAGGATCTTAGATCTACTCACAAGTATGTTTATTAACATCCTAAATATGAACTTTCTAAAACGATAAATTAAACACATATAAAGTTAAGAAAACCTTACATTGATGCAGCGGAATAAATGTATCCTTCCACTCAGATCTCTAACCCTTGATTCCTTTCTGTAGCAGAGTATAATCAAGATCTGAGCCCGAATGTCCTCCTTCTTCAAGCTTTGATCCTTCACAGTCTTCCAATCTATGATTGAGTTACTGCTTGCTGTGTGTGGGCACTTACTCTTTCACTAGGGTCACGAAAAAGATAAAGGGAAAACAGAGAGAGGTATTTCGGCCAAGGTAGAAAGTGAGGGAAGGCTCAGTTTTTCTGAAGAGAGAAAATTCTGTCAGAAAGCTAATGAAAGCATGTTTTGTGACTGAGCCATCACTTTCTATTTATAGGCAACTACTAGGTTTAGGTTAGGATTTATTTGGCATTAAAATAATGAAAATATTAATTTGAAAAATCTATTTATGGCCGGCCATATGGTGTTATTGGGCCTCGCTTAATTTTGCAATTTTATCAAATTTTATCTCTATTTTCTCAAAAACGCCAATTTTTCAATTCTAACCTTTTAAATGCCAAAACTAATTATTTAATAGCTAAAATACATTATTAAATAATATTGTCATTTAATTTAATTATTAATTAGACATATAAAGTCTATTAATAAATAAATAAACCTAGAAAACTCTTTTCCTTACAATTTCACCCCTGTTTAGTGAAAATTCATAAAATTAGATACAGTCTAACTTTAGAATTATAATTGATCAATCACGAATCAATTAATGAGTCTTACAAGCAGAATGTTCTCAACTAGAATGGGGACCATGGATCTATATGCTGAGCTTCCAATAAGTGAACCAAATTTACCAAGTAAATTCCTACTTATTAATTCTTCGTTGAATCCACTCTTAGAACTTAGAATTGCACTCTCAGACTTATATAGAGCATATTGTATGTTTCACGATACCAATATACTATCTCATTTAACCATTGTTATAATCTTATTGTGATTTAAAGATCCTCTATATAGATGATCTACATCGAGATGGGATTTCTTTACCGTTCTCACCCCTCAATGTATTTTGCCCCTTAAAACACTTAGCTACCTGTAAATGGTATTTCGTGATCTAATAATTAGTCAGTTAAACAAGAGCTCATCCATTTACTTCTATTTGCTAAGCTCGAAGGGAATCATCACTTGACTTCTATACACCAGTAGAAGCTATAGATTCCATATTTATGTTCAGCACTCCCACTCAATCATACTATCATGTTCTCGAAATATACGTATCACCCTGACCCGAAAGTAGGCTTAACTAATAAATCTAAGAACATGAATAGCACTCCTGAGTTGAGCCTAAGCATATCAGGATTTAGATTCTTTTAATCTTAAGATCAACTACTGATATTGACTTGGAAAGATATGTATAACGGTAAGTTTGTAATATCTTAACTTAGTTGCAATATCGGTCCAGTCCAATGTATACTCCATACATTCGAAACTAGTATACTTTACTAATGTCCTGGAAAGAACATAACACTTACTCTAAGTGTAAGTACACATCATCGCTGATTATCACATTAGTGTAAATCCAATAACACTGATGAAACAGGGACCAAAACTTTTGATTCATATGATCACAATCACATTCCACTGTGTTGACGATACTGTAATTGTGAATAAACATATGATCTGGATTTAACTGATTTTGTGTGTATGAATGTAATAAACATATTAAACGTGTTAAACATATTAAACCATTACCATGTAAAATTCATGCAAACATCAATCACTTCAAATTTCTTATATTGATAACTAATCAGATTGTAAAGAGTTTTATTTAGGGCATAAAACCCAACATATACTCAGCGTGAAGTCTTTTGGCGTCAGCATTCCAAGCAACTTTGGCTTCGTGAGGGCGATCAAAATAGTAAGTTCTTCCATGCAAAGGCAACTGCTCGTAAGAAAAACAACTCCATTAACTCTCTTTTGAATAATTCAGGTGTGTGGGTTGATTGGGAAGGGGGTCTTTCAGATGTTATTGTTGATTATTTCTCTGTTATATTTACTTCCACTAGCTCTAACTTTGATACTGTGGTAAGTGGTATTCGGCCGACTATTACCAGTGTTCAGAATGACTCTCTGTTACAACAAGTTACACCTGAGGAGATTAGAAAAGCTTTGTTCCAAATGCACCCCGATAAATCGCCGGGACCTGATGGGATGACACCTGGGTTTTATCAAAAATATTGGGATGTGGTTGGTGTGGATGTTATATCTCAAGTTGTTGATTTCTTTGAGACTTGCTCTTTTCCTGCTGATTTGAATCAAACCAACATTGCTCTCATTCCTAAGAAAAAACATGTTACCACTATGAGTGATCTAAGGCCTATCTCTTTGTGCAATGTGGCTTACAAAGTTGTTTCTAAAGTGCTCGCGAATCGACTCAAGATAGGTTTGCCTTGTGTTATCTCTGAAAATCAATCTGCTTTCATCTCGGGGCGTCTTATTTCCGATAACATTATGATTGCTTTTGAGGTTATGCATTACCTCAAACGTAAGCGTAAAGGGAAAACGGGATTTATGGCACTGAAGCTGGATTTAAGCAAAGCTTATGATCGCATTGAATGGGGTTTCTTGAAAGCTATGATGCTCCGTATGGGTTTCCACCCTCGGTGGGTTGATCTTATGATGGCAGCAGTGATGCATGTGGAGTATAAGGTAGTCCATGGTGGTAGGAGTATGGGGCCTATTATTCCAAGTCGCGGTATTGGACAAGGTGATCCATTGTCACCCTACTTATTCCTTCTTTGTGCTGAAGGTTTTTCTTCTTTGATCAAGCAGTTCGAAAGAAATGGCGAGTTGAAGGGCTGTAAAGTAGCAAATGGAGCTCCAACTATCTCACATATGCTATTCGCTGATGATAGCTACATTTACTGTCGTGCTACTGAGAAAGAGGCTCAAAATGTCCTTAGATTGCTTAATTTGTTTGAAGCTGCTTCAGGTCAAAGGGTAAACTATGCAAAATCTTCTATCTTTTTTAGTGCTAATACGCCGATGGATTTGTGAGACAGATTGTGTAACCGGTTGGGGATGGTTGCTGTTGATGAAAATAGTTTCTACCTGGGTCTTCCTTGCACTATGAGTCGAAAAAAGACATCCATTCTTGGCTTTCTGAAGGAGAAGATGGAGAAGAGAATTCTGAGTTGGGAGGGTAAGTTCCTTTCTAAAGCTGGCCGTGAAGTCCTTCTAAAAACGGTAGCACAAGCACTCCCAAGCTATGCTATGTTTGTGTTCCTTATTCCACTTGAAACTTGTAGTGCGCTTGAGAAACTTATGGCTAAGTATTGGTGGGGTAATTCAAAGAAAGCTAGAGGCATAAGCTGGATGAGTTGGGATCGTTTAAGCAAACATAAGAGTTCGGGAGGGATTTGTTTTAGGAATTTACATGACTACAACTTATCTCTTCTGGGCAAACAAGCTTGGCGATTACTAACTAATGATCAGTCCCTTGTTGGTCGAATCTATAAGAGCAGATATTTTCCTCATGGTTCTTTTCTTACTGCTGAGATTGGCAACAATCCTAGCTTTATTTGGAGGAGTATCTTTGAGACTCAATCGATTATTGCAGCAGGGGCACGTATTCACATTGGAGCTGGTTCAAATGTGCCTATTCTGAACACTCCTTGGTTACCCGATCAGTCCAACCTGTGTGTGTCGAGTACTCATCCTGCTCTTGTGGGGGCTTCGGTTAATCAACTGATGACAGAAACCAATGATCAATGGGATGTGGAAATACTTGAGGACCTGTTCGAGCAACGTGATCAGGATCTTATCATGCATATCCCCTTGAATTCTGGTGAAATGAATGACATTTGGTTTTAGCAACATGAGAATTCGGGCTTCTATTCAGTCAAGAGCTGCTATCAATGGTTACAAGCTTCGAAAGGGAGATGGTCTGCTGATATGGAATCGAACCTTTGGCGTTCTTTATGGAAAACCAAAGTTCCTCCTAAGGTTATTCATTTTGCTTGGAAAGCAATCACTGGGTGTCTTCCCACTCGTACTCAACTTTATACCAAACATGTGCCTGTGCAACTTGATTGTGTTTGTTGCTCAAGAGAGGAAGAATTGATTTTCCATGTCTTGGTTGGTTGTAATTTTGCTCAATCTTGCTGGAACTTGTCAAGTGTGCCTACTGGTGCTATTATGGGGACTGAATTTGGTGAATGGATAGAGCAGATTTTAAATAACTGCCAGCCTGTGGTGTTTGAAGAAGCTCTTATGGTGGCATGGGCTACTTGGAAAGCAAGGAACGAACTGCTATGGAATAAAAATGCTACTCGAGCGGCTGAGGTAATTACCACTGCAACAACAGTGCTGAATCAATGGAAAACTGCTGCTTCCAACAGGTTTTCCCTCTGCCTGCTGTCGTAAACAACACCAGCAACAACTACATTAACTGGACAACACCTGCTGCTGGTTTTTTGAAGGTAAATGTGGATGGTGCTGTGTTTTCTGCATCCGACTCTTTTGGTGTGGGAGGGCTTGCCCGTGACTCTAATGGCCAGTTTATTGAAGCATTTTGTATGCACAAAGCAGGGTGTTTTCAACCCAGTTTGGTGGAGGCCATTGGTGTGAAAGAAGCTTTAAGTTGGATTAAAAATAAAGGATGGGAACATGTTACTTTGGAAACCGATTCTCTTGTGGTTGTTCAAGCTCTTCAAAGTAATGTGGTCATGCATTCTATGTTTGGCTCTACTATTACATATTGTCTGAATCTTTTAAAGTCTTTGTCTCATGTTAATGTTTGTTTAGTTAAACGATTTGCTAACAACGCTGTACATTGTCTTACTCGTGGCGCTTGTTATTGGTCAGATTGTATTTTTGTTGGTAGCAATGTCCCTGATGATATTAACAATGCTGTAATGGCCGATTTGGCTGTTCTCTCTTAATGAAGTTTTCTATTTTCATTCAAAAAAATTAATAATATAGCGAACTTTGGGTAAAATAAAAAAAACTAAAAGAAAATTTGATTTTCTATACTTACATATACTTAATATTTTTTCTCTAAACTAATACTTTTCTACATTAAAAATATATGACCACTTTTCCAAAACCTCAAAAATACCCATCTCAAAAACTCTTTTTTTTTTTCAATTTTTCTGGGCTTTTAAGGGGTCGGGTCCGATGGGGCCCGATGCCCGTCCGATGGGGCATGTTTTTGGGTTTTTGAAATCGGGTCCAATGGGCCCGATGCCCTGTCCGATGGGCCCATCGGACCCGACCTTAAAAACCCAAAAAAAAAAAATTGAAATTTTTGCGCGGCATCGGACCTTCTTCTTCTTCGGTGGTGTTCGGCCGGCGTGCGTGCGTGTGTTCGGTCGAGATGGCGTGCGTGCGTGCGTGGGTTCGGTCGAATGGGCATGGGTTCGGTTCGTGGATGGTGCTTTGGGTCTCCGTCGGTGCGTGTTTACGGTGTTGTGGATGGTGGTGAAGGGCCGGCATTTTGGGCGGTGGTGAGGGGCTGGCGCTTTGGGCGGTGGTGAGGGGGATTAGGGATTGTGGTTCGGTCGGTTGAGAGAGAGATAGACGAAGAGAGAGATGGGGAAGAGAGAGAGATGGGATTGAGTTATGAGAGAGGTAGTATTGGGTTTTAGACAAAATTACATATTTTCAATTTTCATATGTATTCAATTAAGGAAAAAATTATCCCCTAATTAATACATAGATATTTAAATTTCCCAAACTAAATCACACATAATTTAATTTAAACTAATTAAAATTTTTATTTTTTGAACTTTAACATATATCATCATGCCGTAAACTTTTCAAGTTACTAAAAATTCTTTCGAATTATTGAAATCGTTAAATTTAATCGCTTTTTTTCTAATTCTATACTTATAATTGAGAGACATAATTTTGGTTGGAAAAATAATCCTAATTTAAAAAAAAACACCTATATAATTAGCTTTTTTAGTCCCTGTACTTATGACACTATACTATGATGCCCCTTAATTTATAAGTGTAGTTAAAAATACCCCCTAAAATATATCAGTTGGAATAGTATAATCCTTCTATCTAATTCAGTTGAACAATTATATACCATTAGGAAAATAAATTACAAGTCATAAAAATTACAATCACAGGAAAAAAAAATGAAAAATAACATCCCAAAAAATAGAATATCATTACCTTAATTTTCCAAAAATCCCATGTTCTTTCTAGTGATATCCATCTCTTCAAATACTGTAGAATCCTAATTTTACGCATTTTTCTAATTTGAACGGCTAAAAAACGATTGGAATTATTTTAATAAAATTACTTTTATTAAATTTTTTTTAAAAGGTTATGAAATTATTTTTTAATCATCTTTCATTGTCAGTTATTATGCCACCTCATAGTCAATTTTCCCTCTAAAAAGAGATGAAATTACTACTCTATCCTTTGTTATAATACCACATCATCAATACAAACGGTATTTTTAAACAAAATAAACAGAAGGACTAAATGTATGCATATAAAATTATACAAGGACTATTTGTAACAAGCTGAATAGATTAAGGGGCATAATAGTATAGTGTCATAAGTACAGGGTAAAAAAAGATAAGGGGAGTTATATTTGCACCCCACAAAATTATAAATACACCCCATTATTAAAAAAAATATAAACTTGAATAATTTTTAAAAATTACTCTTAATATATTTTTAAAATTTTTTCCTCACATTATTTTATGTTAATTTCAATACTTACTTTGATTTCATTTTTATAATTTTTTCTAACTCATGTATATATTTTTTTATTTTTTTTTAAGAAAATGTCATATAAAATTTTTTATTTTAATTTTTTAGTCATAATTTTTAAAATATAATTTAATTTTGTTTGATAGGTATATTTTTTAAGAATATAAATTGAAAGAAAAAAGTTAAAAATACTTAGTATAATTAAAGATATAAATTTTATATAAAATAAAAATTATTAAAATGGGGTGTACTTAACAATTTTTGGGGTGTAAATAAAATTTCCCAAAAGATAATTATGAAGAAAGTGAAGGAAGGTCCGGAAGCTTATAGAAGTAATTAAGAGAGATCGGTTTTGATAACAGAAAGAATTTAAATTTGATTCCCCAAACCAAACACAATCATCTTCAATCTTCAATCTTCAATGGCTGTCAACCCTCAATTGTTCCCCAATGGAATGCCAGTTCCTTTCCTCAACGAGATGTTCGTCCTCGCCAGAGATGGCGTCGAATTCGAAATCGACAAGGTCCCTGGGTTAGTTTTCTATTCCCCAAACCCTTCTTTCTTTACTTTCAATCATTTTCACCTATGTTTATTGCAAATCGATTTTTGATGTTTATATCAAATCTCTAGTTCTTTCTGCACGGAGATTCGATTGGGTCCAGTACTTGTTGTAACTGTATGGTTATAGGGTTGATTTTTCTTGTTGTCGTAATTAGAATTTGGATTTAGATGAAATTTTAATGGAAATACCTTTTGATTTTTTTTGTTACTATACGAGAAAAGATTATGCGAATTAGTGAAAAATATGTACTTGATAACTACTAGGAAGTTAGACCAGATTTCCATGTTTTATTCAACATCGATATCTGTTGTTCTCAGGCTCAATTTTAGGATTTCTGTACCTGAAATCGATATTTAGATTAGGATAAAAGAAAAAGAAAAATGAAAAGAAAGAAAGAAAAGGAAATTGGAAACTATTAAACATTTAGCTCTTTAATTACATATGAAGCCAGATTATTTAGTTGAAGTTTTTGATCTAACCAATTTTCTATATGGAATATTTTCAATGTCCTTTTGAAGATTGGCTCTCATGTTTTGATATCAGAATAATAAACCAAAGCATGGATTCAATTTACTGTTTCCATTGAATCTGCCCAAATCAATTTGCCTATTTGTTTTAGTTTTATTCGCTAGTTCTCTTTGTTAGTCTTGAAAACCCAAAGGATCAATCAAATCCATAGATACAGCAATATATAATTTTACTCTACCATCTTTTGTTTTTTTTACTTGAAATATCCACAATTTTTTCATTTATGTGAATTGAATCACTCACTTTTGTATCTCTGTTGTCAGAAATCATGGAGGTCATGTAAAAGCAAAGGGAACAATTTACTTGTCAAATATTAGAATGGTATTCGTCGCAAGTAAACCAGTTGGAGAATTTGTTGCATTTGATATGCCACTGGTATGTAATACTTCTTATCTTCTTTAGTTGCTTGTGTTGGAAAGTTGTCTTTGATATTGCTATATCTTTGTCTCCTTTAGTTGCTATGATGTTGGAAAGTTGCTTTTATATGATAATTACACTTTATCTGCACTATGTGGTTAATATACTTTTAGCTTAAAAGAAAAAAAGAGCATAGCTTATACATTCTATTTTTGTTTAAAGAATTTCGTTGACTATAATTTGAAACTGGGGGAGCTTGTAAAATAGATAGCTTATAATTAAAATAGCCTTGATATTTTAATTACACTTTATCCGCAAGATATGGGTAATATACATTTAGCTTAAAAGAAAGTAGAGCATAGCTTATACATTTTATTTTTGCTTAAAGAATGTTACTGACTATAATTTGAAACTGGGGGAGCCAGTAAAATAGATAGCTCTTAAAACTAACAAAATGCATGACTCAGTGATTTTGTTTTGATTTTGCTGCTGGCCACCAGAAATATTTGCAGCTTTCATTTGATACACCAGAGTCAGGTAACTAAGGAAAACCAGAGAAAAATAAACAAAACAAAGAGTGTTTTAATTGATATTCAAGGAAATTCGAGCCCTGGTTTCTCTCCCAAGAGCCAAGCCTCAATATGGATTAGAATAAACATATCCTAACCGTACACTCTCAACATATTTATTCCTTAAACTCACCAAATAAAACAGAAATAAGAAGAGATCCTGAACAATCAAATTGTTTCTCATATTATCAGAACTTGCCCTAATTCTTGCCCTTATCATATGTTACCAAATGGGAGGTCTTATCACATTTCACTTTAGGGTCCTATTGTAGTGCAACTGTTAATTGGTTTGTGCTTAAATAGACTTTTACTTTCTATGCAGCTTTTCGTCCACGGAGAGAAGTTTAATCAACCAATATTTTTCTGTAACAACATTGCTGGTCAAGTGGAGCCTGTAAGTAATTTGGTTTGGTTACTGATAAAACGCCATGATTCCTTGCTTTACCGATACATAATGCCTTAACATGACTTATTTCAGGTGGTTCCGGAAAATCAACCTGCGGCTTTATTTTCCACTCACTCATTCAAGATTTTGTTCAAGGAAGGAGGCTGTGGAACATTTGTTCCCCTTTTCTTCAACTTGATTTCTTCGGTCAGACAATATAATCGACAACAGCAGCAAGCTAGTTCAATGCCGGAGCCACCACGTACGGATCCTTTACAAGCAGCACAGACTCCCGTTGATGAGATGATAAGACACGCGTAAGTGACCTATGTGCGCTTGTCAAACTAATAAGAACAATTTTATTAATTCTTGTTTTCTCAATGATATGCAGATATGTCGACCCGAACGATCCAACAAGAATCTTCCTGCAGCAGCCAACACCAGAATCTCAACTCAGGCGACGAACTTACCAGCCCCGTCCAGCCGAACACTCTATGTAATGTTTAACAGATGGTAAATAAATTTACTATTGTGTCATGAAACAGATGAAGAATTCGTCACTATGATGTTGGATAGCAAGAGTGCGTACATAAAATATTGCATATATATATAACGCTTGGTAGCTTGTATATTGTATATTGCAAAGTGTGTTATTAAGTTGTATGTTCAATCAGTGTGTCATCTCAATGAACCTGACTTGATCAGATGGTTTTTTTTCTTTAAAAACTTTTGATACAGATAAGTTTTCAATTTCAAAAATTGGCGGTTATAGTCTCTAATGTTATGATTTTTGTAAGTTTGTTAATCTTAAATTTAACTGATTTGTTTGCTTATTCAAAATTGCTATATGTTAAAATAGTATTGGTCCAATTAATAATTTAAATTAAACAAAAAAAATTAAGAAGTTACTTTTTTTAATTTTTTTTTCTTCTTCATCTTCTACGTATAGCCAACCTCGATCTTCACTCCCATACCTATAGTCACCCCTATCCCTCGACCCCACCCTCATCCCCTAACCTCAAATCTCTCTCTCTCTCTCTCTCTCTCTCTCTCTCTCTCTCTCTCTCTCTCTCTCTCTCTCTCTCTCTCTCTCTCTCCTTGACCGTGTCAGGACTGGGATGATATTCTGTTGTCTACCAGAAGTCCCCTCCCTCTCTTATCTTCTTCTCCATGGTTTAAGAGATGACTCGTGGCGGAGCCTCGCTAAAGTCGAGTGCTTGTCGAGTTCAAACATAGACCATAAGCTGTGACAGTCTAGCTCTAAACATAGACGATGAGCTTTGTCTTGGATGTAGGGTTTTTATTAGCATCCGATAGATTTATTAAAAAAAGAGTATTAGAATTACAAAAAAGTGACATTGAGAACTATTACCGCTAATTTTTTAAATTAAAAATTTATCTGCATGAAATATAAGTTTTTGAAAACTTATATCGCAAATTTACCTTTTTTATTTATTTAGTTTAGGGGTGTTCATTGGATCACATCCAATGGATTTGGACCCATCCGATCCAATCCAATTATTTATTCGATATTGGATTTTTCCATCCGATCCAATCCAATTGAATTGTCATCCGATCCGATCCGATCCAATGAATGTATTGGATTGGATCAGTTCTATCCATTGGATGCTTTAACTGGTTTTTTATTGGATTGGATTGGATCCATCCAATGAATCCAATGGATGAATCCAATCCATTTTAGCCACTATTTAGGCTGATTTCATTAAAAAGAAAAAAAAAATATATGAAAAAACATAATTTAAAACCTAATAATCCAACATAGATAATAAAATAATATATAAATATTAAATAAAATAATTAAATATATAAATTTATAAATATTAAATATAATTGGATAGACATTGGATGATATTGGATTGGATCAGTTATCCATTGGATCGAATGTCTTATCCAACATCCGATCCGATCTAATTAGATTTTTAAAATTTGCATCCGATCCGATCCAATTATAATTGAATATCCGATTCCATTGGATCGATTAGGATTGGATCTGATGACTTTCTGCACACCCCTAATTTAGTTCCTTTTTTTTTGTTCTAGAAAAAACAACCAACTGTGAATCTATGATAACCTTCATTTCTAACTTGATATATTTAGAATCCATGATAAACTTCAAACTTTTTTTTATCTTTTAATTTCCAAAATAATCCATATTACAAAATTTTATTCTAGGTTAATTAGTGGTATCATGATAGAATTTATAAGAGTACTAATTATAATTTCTTAGTTAATTTTTACGTCTAAAATTAAATGTTGGAATAGTTACAATGTACACATGACACAATGTGGACACGATGTACACATGATACAATTTTATTAATCCACGTAAGAAATTATTTTAAAAAATAAAAAAATTTAAAATATATATATTTTTTCAAAAAAAAATAACTTTTGTTTTTTTTTTTAAAGTTCTTCACTTTCACATATATCATCACCACCATTGTTACATGAAAAGATTAACAACCATCACCCACCACCCTTCTCCACAACCCACCATCACCCAACATCAGCGCAACAAGCACTACCACTTCACCCTACTGTTTATATCCAAATCACACATATAAAAAAATTAAACAAAACTTAAACTAAATTTAAACAAAATTAAATCAAACAAACACACACTTATATACACAAAAATTTTAGATCTTCAACTTTGAACCAGATCTAAGATCTCTACTTTCATTACAAAGCCCAACCCGGACTATCCACTTACGAGATCTCCACACAAACCCACGAACTCATCCATCCCCATCGAACCAAGAATACCATCCCTGTCATCAAACAATAAACCCACGAACCCAGACCATCCCCGTTGAACCACGAACCCACGAACCTGACCCCACATCCCCTTCGAGCCACGAACCCCATCGCCATCCTCGTCAAACCTGCACAAAAAAAAAGGCACACACACACACACACAGAGAAACAAAAAGAGAGAGGGAAAATAAAAGAGACGAGTTTGGGAGGACCTGAGTTTTGGGGGTCGTAGATCTTGATTTCGTGGTCCAAACACATCGCCAGAGTGCTTCTCCACCACCACCGACGACTTCTCCGTGAGTGCATCTGTTACGAATTTTATGGTTACTACGCAAGTATACGCAATCAAGTAGTATCTCACGCAAGTGAGGTCGAACCACAAGGAATTGGATTAAGTACTACTAAACTATACTTATGATTCTATTTGGTAAAATAATAATTTTGCAATTTAAAAGAAAATAACTCAGAAAATTAAGAAGAATATACGACGATTAATCAAGATTAGAGATTAGGGAGGTGAATCCTGCTGATAAGTTACCAATGTTAATACCTAATTGCTATCCTTATCTTAATGTGACTGACAGATTATGAATTTAACCTAACTCTTTTCAGATCTTTTAGGTTCTAAATCCTATGTTCTCTAATTAACTTCTTAATTAAATCAACATAAAATCAACATTTAGCAATAATCTATTTGTCACTAAGGCTATGTAAATACTTTCATTTCACATCAAAACCTAGACTATCCAATTTTAACATTCTCAATTCTCACTTTTCAGATTTCGAATTGAGATCATTAAACATGTAAAAGGTGATCAAACTTGCACATGGAATTAAACACAAATATAGATAGTATTCACAAACAAGATGAAGGAATGACAATTATTTATTAACTAGGCATAAACTTAAACAACATTCATCATCCTCCCTTAATGGGAAATTTAGCTCATAAAAACTTTAAAAACATCCATGATTAATTCAGAAACAAAACTAAACATAAAAGAAGAAAAGGGTAAAAGAAAGAAACTAGAAGGTGATATCGCTCCGGGTCTTCAAGATAGCTTCCTCTCCACCTTCATCCACTTTTTAGGTCTTTTTCTGCTTAGGTTGACCTTCAGAGTCGTATTCCTTATATAGGGATGAGAGGTGTGCCTCCAATTGAGAGAAAAATCAAAATTAGGTCAAAACTGCGATTTCCGTACCTAGTCGCGACTAGCATTTAAGCTAGTTGCGACTATAGGCAAAACTCAAAAAATCGAGTTTTTGCCAATTCTCGAAGTCGAGACCATGAAAAAGGGTCGCGACCTGGCTCTATGGAGGTCGCGACTACTGACGCGTCTGGAGCCGAATTTTCCAATTTTTTTGCCAGTTTGTCCCATCTTTTCACCATTTGACTGAATTTGAACTTTAACACCCCGGGAACCTGAAACAATGAAAATCAAGTGTAAAACTGCTCCGAAAGACACCATTAGACGAGAAAATGCTAACTTTAAAGACGCGAAACATAGGCTAAATATAACCTAACAAAATTCCCCCAAACTAGATTCTTACTCGCCCCCGAGTAAGGTAAAAAAAACTAACTACGCTATCAGATAATCACTACGCTGCTGACTCATGCTCTGTTTTCTTCCTTGCATAAACTAGAATTTCGATCCTACTAACTCTAACAATTAACTCAGATGCTCAATTCATAGCACTATATACAACTGCAAAAATTTATTCATATGTGAAACATTGTTATAAAAGTTTTACTCTTTCCAACAGTTCCACAGCCCGATAACTCATAAGCTTGCATGCTTACCTTTCTCCACTAATGTTGACAGTATTCTTTGGAATCATTAGGTCTTTTCAAGGCTTAGGCAATATGGCTCAGATATTCAGGGATAGACAAAAGACAATTTTTGGCTCAAGATATCATAAGCACACAAACAGAACCCACAAGCTTCTTACTTTTCTTTTTCTAAAACCCCATAATGTTCCCGAATTTACCAAGATTGATAGAAGATATCTCTATTATTTTTCCAACATCACTGAATTTTTTTCAAACATATTTTTACTTTTTTTTATTGTTTTTTTTTTCATCACATTTCATTCTTTTCTCAGTGACATTGAATTACACATTTTTTTCCTCTTCTCAATCTTACAAGTTCTTCTCCCTCTCACTATTTCCTCACACTAAATGTTTCTCCTCCCCCAAATTAATTATGTAGCTTATGATATCATGGATAACATGGTGAAGAAAAATTAATAGTGTGGTTACAAGTTTTCAAATCAATGGGTGAAAAACATAGCAGGTGTAGGCTCAAAAGGTTAACTAGGGATACACATTATTACGGTAGGCTTGAAAGGCTCAAACTATCCAACAAATGCCTAAGTCATATTCCAATTGAACACTATCAAGGATTTCGTCTTAAAAGAATGAGCATGCAAGTTCTAAGCTATCCTGTAAATCTTACCACAAACCATAGTAAAACAATTATAACAATTTTCACAGATTGAGTATTTGCAGATATACACAGGCTTCTAAGCATCCAACTAATCCAAAGAGTTAACAGAATCAAGCACACAGTTATTTTACAATTTTAGATCACATCACACTAATCAGCAGTATACAACTATCTTCTAGCTTATTGCCATTCCTTAACTAAAACAAAAACTAAAATAGACAATTAAAGTGCAGAATTTAAAATTTTAGGTCTCTCCCCCCAAACTAAATATGACATTGTCCCCAATGTATACAATAACATGCAGAGAGAAGAGACTTACCTGAGACCCTCTCAGAAAGGGTTGGGTGGTGGCGGCTGGTCATATGGGTAGAACCGAGGAGGTTGCGCCAAATAATTCGGGTCATCAATCCCGATGTTCATTCTGTTGATGAGAGAGTTAAGTTGCTGAACTTGTCCCTCATCATGGATACTCCTCTGCACCATGTAGTGTTGCATGTGGTTGTTCTGCTGAATTATATAACTCAGCTGTGCATGAGTGTATTGCGTCGTGGGATCGATAGGCCCAGGCAATTGTAGGGGTTGCTCCTCTTCTTCTTCAACACTAGGCTCTCGTTGCCGCCTACGTCCTTGCGGTGCATCAGGTGGAGGCTGGCCATAGGGATGTGGCTCTTTCAGCCTGTTGACAAATGCAATGTCCATCTTGCGAAGTGGCAACACCGTGTTGTCATACTCCAATTGGGGAACTTCATATGCCCCGCAAAGTTCTGTTATAACTCCCGCCAAACTAAAACCACCTCCCGTGGCTCCTTGTACAATCTGATCAATACTATGCCTGATGACTTGTCCAATGTTTATGTTGTACCCCTTCATAATGGCGTACACATATTTCAGGCGGTCCATTTGGACATCGGAGAAGTGCTTATTTGGCACCAACCGAGCACTTACAAAGTACAGCCATGTTTTCGCCACCGGGTTTAATTCACACCAGTATAGGATGTTTGGCGACCCCTCTGTGTCATCGTTGTCGTGGAACCTCAACCCAGGAAATCCCACTGTCTCAGCCACATCCACCATATCAAACTGCTCTTCCTCCTCAATAATTCGGAGGCGTTGCTCTTCCCTAGAGTAATCTTGGACAGAGAACATCACATTAAAAGCATCAGCAGTAGCGGGAACCTTCTTTCCACGCACCTTTACTTCCCCATTCCGGCGGTCGGGCCAATTTGCAAGAAATTCACAGGCCATAGTTACATTAGCCCGACCCCGAGCATCCACAAAGCTCCCCCACTTCATCCTCTCAATTTGGGCTCGAATTGTCTCAAACTGTGGTTGACGTCTCAAAGGATTTTCAGGGAATTCAATACCCCGGTCCTCAATATAAGCCCTATTTTTCAGCCTCATAAAACGATTCTGGGCCTCCACATTCCCAAACCGAGTTCTATCAAAACCCGTAGTTGGTGGGTTTGATGACGAACCCTCCTCCACATGCCTAGTTCTTTTAGGTGCCATTTTTCTAGCAAAAATAGAATATTTTTTTTTTTCTTTTTCTCTTTTTTTTTTGGATTTTTCTTGTTATTATTTTTTTCTTTTTCTTTTTTCGGATTTTTTTCTAAATAATGCTAAAAAAAAATTGGGCAGCACCTCCCCTTAATTTTTTTACTTCCTAAAAGTTCAAAATCAATCAACTACTATTTCCAAACCACAATACAATATTAACAAACCCAATATCAACAATATTTTTCCAAAACACACAATTATTACCACCCAAAATCTATAACAAGTGAATCAAATTCCTTAAAGATTGAAGGAAGTGATACTTACAAACCCAAAGAAGCTTTACTCCACCTCCATTGTTGAATGTTCTTGAAAGCTTGAGGTTGAAGATGAAGACAATGGTAATTTTCGGATTTGGGGTATTATGGGTGATTTTTGGTATGATTTTTGATGGTATGTGTAGATTGATGAGTGAAATTGGGTTTTTAAATGGATTGGGTTTAAGAAATTGAAGAAAAGATGAAAAGATTGAAGATTTAGGAAGGAAAATTTGAATTTTTGGAATGAAAGGGGCTAGGGTCGGCTGAGAAGAAAGAGTGATTTGAATTTTTGGTGTAGGGTTGAATGGGGGGGAAAATTGGGATATTTATAGAAAAATCATCAGTTGGTCGCGACTTGGCCAAAGGCTGGTCGCGACCAGCTTAAATTCAAAATATTGGGGGTTTCTGGAAAATTGGGTAGTCGCGATTGGGGTCGCGACTTGGAAAAAGGGTCGCGACTTCCAGTTGTGCTAGTCGCGACTACTGAGCATGAAAATTTTTTGAGGTTCTGTAAAAACCTGAGGTTGCGACCAGGGTCGCGACTACCAAAAAGGGTCGCGACCCAGGAACCTAGTGGTCGCGACCACTGGGCGCCTGGTCTGGAAAATTAATTTTTTTTTTCACGATTCAACTGGAAAAAATAATGTCTGGTACTAAGCTAAAAATTGAAAATACTAAAAATACTAAAAATACTAAAGCATAAACTAGAAACATAATCAAAAAGTCTGAAAAATTAAAGAAAACACTTGGGTTACCTCCCAAGAGCGCTTTCTTTATCATCATATAGCCAGACGCTGAGCTGTGTTCTTCATAGTGGCGCCAGAATCATGGCAGACTTGGCTTGGTCAAATTGACCTCCCAAGTAGAGCTTTAAACGCTGTCCATTAACTTTGAAAATTGCTGGACCTTCACCTTTTAACTCCACCGCTCCATAAGGAAACACCTTGACTACTGTGAATGGTCCTGACCACCTTGACTTCAACTTTCCAGGAAACAGCTTCAACCTTGAATTGAATAGTAACACTTGCTGCCCAGGTTGAAACTCCTTCCTTACTAGAGCTTGGTCATGCCACTTCTTAGTTCTCTCCTTGTAGATTTTTGCGTTCTCATAGGCTTCATTTCGAAACTCCTCTAGTTCATTCAATTGTAGTAGCCTTTTCTCTCCTGCAGCTTTTAATTCCATGTTAAGAGTCTTCATGGCCCAAAAAGCTTTATGCTCTAACTCCACCGGCAGATGACAAGCCTTTCCAAACACCAACCGATATGGAGACATGCAAATCAGTGTTTTGAAAGCAGTTCTGTATGCCCACAATGCATCATCTAATCTTCTTGACCAATCTTTTCTTGATCTTTGCACTGTTTGTTGGGTTTTATACCCTAAATTAAACTCATTTCAATATAATAAGATTTACTTATTAATATAGATCAGAAACAACATTTAATGTTGCATGGTTCACATGATTTATTTCATGATTATATGTACATAATGTATGAATTCATCTGAAACCCTTTTCACATACTTAATCCTGTTTATTGTGCTGTCAACACATTGGAAAGTAAACATGACTATGTGAATAAAGTTTCCTAGATTTATCAGACGTAGGGTTTTACTGATATGATAATTTACTACAGAGTTTACTTGCATTTGGAGAAATGCTATGTTCTTTCCAGAGCATTGGTTAAAGTAAAGCTCAGGTTGGATGCATGGAGTATGCATCAGAAGGGACCGATATTGAACTTTGACTTAGATTTATTAAACTTACCGTAATATTTATTCAAGTCAATATCGCCTAGTTGATCCTAGATCAAATGTTCTTAATCCTGTTATGATTAGGCTCAATCTTGAAAGGCTATTCGTGTTCTTTGATTTGTTAGTTAAGCCTACTTTTAGGTCAGGGTGATACGTACATTTTGGGAACACGGTAGTGCAATTGAGTGGGAGCGCTAGCATAAACATGGAATCTATAGCTTCTATCTGGCGAATAGTAAGCAAAGGATGATCTCCTTCGCGCTTGACCAAACGAACATAAATGGTGGAGTACTCATTTCACATAAGCTGAAATATCATTTATACGGGGTTAAGTGTTTTAAGGAATAAATACATTGTAGGGTGTAACGGTAATTTAATCCCTTTACAGTGTAGATCATTCATATAGAGGATCAGTGATCAAATTAGGATTATAACAATAGATAACTAATGATGTGTTTATATGGTGGAACATATAGAGCATTCTATATACTGAGAGTGCAATTCTGAGTTCTATGCGTGGATTCAACGAAGAATTAATAAGTTAGTGAATTTTAGTGCTAAATTCTTGATCTACTTATTGGAAGCTCGGTTATATAGACCCATGGTCCCCGCACTAGTTGAGATAATATTGCTTGTAAGACTCATATAATTGGTTTTGATTAATCAATTATAATTCTCAATTTAGACTATGTCTATTTGTGAATTTTTCACTAAGTAAGGGCGAAATTGTAAAGAATGAGTTTTAGGGGCATATTTGTTAATTATGATACTTTGTATGGTTCAATTAATAAGTATGATAAATGACAATATTATTTAATAATTATTTATAGTTATTAAATAGTTAGAATTGGCATTTAAATGGTTGAATTAGAAAATTAGTGTTTTTGAGAAAATCAGATGCAGAAAAGGTAAAACTGCACAATTGCAAAAAGTGAGGCCCAAATCCACTAGTATAGGGCCGGCCACTTTTGTAGGAAATTTAAACTGATTTTTTCATTATTTTAATGCCAAATAATTCAAACCTAACCCTAGTGGAATGCTATAAATAGATAGTGAAGGCTTCAGGAAATTTACACTTAAATTTTCTAATTTTTCATTCAGAAAAAACTGAGCCTTCTCTCTCCCTATCTTTGGCCGAACCCACTCTCTCTCTCTTCCTCATTGAGATTTCGAAATTCTTAGTGTATGAGTAGTGCCCACACACAGCAAGTGATACCTCAATCATAGTGACGAAGATCGTGAAGAAAGACTTTCAGCAAGAAGGAGGTTTCAGCATCAAAGATTCAGAGAAAGAGATCCAGGTTCAGATATTGATAATGCTCTGCTACAGAAAGGAATCAAGGGCTAGATATCTGAACGGAAGGAGTCATTATGTTTCGCTGCACCCAATGTAAGGTTTCCTAAACTTTATATGTGTTTAATTTCATCGTTTTAGAAAGTTCATATTTAGGGTGTTAATCAACATACTTGTGAGTAGATCTAAGATCCTGGTAAAATAAATTTCCAACAACTGGCCTCAGAGACATGGTAATTGATTTACTTGTAAGAAATTTGGACGTTAAAACGATTGTTTGTTTGTTTTTGGATGGTATCATGTTGTATTGAGTGTTATTTGATGATTTATTGGTGTTTGTGAATTTTTCGTGAAAAATAATTGAATATCTATTTCTGGAATTATTTTTATTGGATAGTATGGAAAAAATTAAGCAAGTTACTTTTTTACAGAACTCAATTTCTATTTAATTTGAATTAGTTATGATTTTTTGAAGATTCGAAAAAATCGGAGTTGTGCTGAAATTTTTCTGCGATCGCGAAAACTGTGCGTACAACTCGCAATTTTTTCGTTTTTCTTCGATTTTTCATGCTTTTTCATGGAATTAACTTCCGATTTTTTGTGTAGTTATGCATTTATACTATTACTATTCCTAATTCAATTCTAATTATCATTATGAATTAATTTAATATTTTTTAAATTTAATTCAAGATATTAGTGTAATTTGAATTTAAAAATAGTTAGTATCTATCTTATTTGCTTAATAATCTATCTTATTTTTAAATTTGATTATATCTTATCTTATTTTTAAATTTAAGGTCAGATTTTAAATATTTTAAATTTATCTTTTTTTTTTTTTAAATAATTTTACCTTATTTAAATTTAAAATAAGATAACTATAATCATGTAATTTTAAAAAGATGTAAGATATTTTGCTAACTTTTAAATTTTGTTATTTTATTTAAATTACATTTAAAATCTGAAAAAGATATTCATTTATCTTTTTTAATTTTTTATTTAATTTTTATTTATAAAATAACATTTAAATTTTAAAAGTAGTTAGCAAATTTTGAAATGATATTTAGGTTGGTTGAAACCTAATTTTTCAAAATTGTAGGTTTAATTTTAAATTTAATTTTTTTTTAAATTTCGAATTTTTGAAAATTATTTTTTTATTTAATTAATTATTTCGAAATTAATAATTTAATTTAAAATTAAATAAATCCTACATCCAACTATCCAGCTAACCTTGGTGCAGGAGTATGTGTTTTAGCTTGTGTGTAAGTTTTCAAAACCTATTATTACTTGATTGCAAATAGCCATGGTTACCTTTTGCCAGATCTATTGATCTGATGGCCCTCTTGGTCAAGTAAATAATTTGTAACAGGTATATTTACAATCTTCTTTCATCTGTGTATGACCTAGCAACATGATAGGACCCATCCAAAGTGTGCCTGTATGAGCCTATGTGTTTAATTTCATTATAGATGCATATAGGTTGTTGTTGCTAAATAAAATGTCATAGTCATTGATAGATTTTTTTTAGGCCCATTTAGTTTTTGGGCTTAGTCAATTAATAACAGTTGTTCATTTTAAGGTTAAATTCCTCTCTTTTGGGCCTTGTGTCAGAGTTGGGAGCCATAGAAGTGGGGTACAACATACTGAACCCAGCACCCCCTCACATGAACCACCCCAATTGTGAAGGCTCATTTGCCTGATTTGAATAACTGTACTAGGTTAATTAAACTAGTTTAACCTAATAAAATTGATTAGCAACATAATTAATTTCATTTATTTTGAAATTAATTTAAGAAAAATTATACATTAAAGAATTTTTATTCTAAGCTAAACTATATGTATTTTCTTGTATTTAATTAAATATAGAATTATAACCATCTAGATTCTTTCTGAAGCTTAATTTAAAATTTTCATTAAATATTCCTATTTAAGTTGATATTTAGTTATTTACAACTAACCAACTTAAATCTGAATATCTTTTGGATTTAAAATTTCAAAATTAAGTTGAGGAATTTTAGGCATTGGTTATTAAGATTCTTTAGATATTTTTTAAGTTAATATCTTTTCGAATATTAACTTAAAATGGAATATTTTAGATATTTTTAGGTTAATATCTTTTCGAATATTAACTTAAAATGGAATATTTTTGAATTAAGTGGTTACAACTTAATTTCTGATATTTAATTAAATTTAAATTTGAAAATATTTAAGTTCTAGATTTTTTCTAATACAACTTAAATTAGATATTTTTTTTCAAATTTTGTAGAAAAGATACTTAGTCAAATAAGATATTTTCTAGATAGTTATTTCTAGGCTACTTATTATTTTTAATACTAAATAGGAAAATATTATACATTGTGAAATTAATTATTTAAATAATTAATTTTGGTACAATTTATTTTAAGTATATTTTTTCCTAGTATTAAACTAGAGATTAATAATTAAGCCTTCTCTACACTTAATTATTTATTTCTTGAATTTAATACATTTAATTAATTTGAAAATTAAATATCTAAGTTGATTTTCATCATGATACTTAAATATTTCTTTTTCATGACACTTAATTAAATAGAAAATTATTTTTAGTTGAAATTTATTTTTTCAACTAAATTTAAATAATTTTCAAAATATATTTTTTCTTTACTTTATTAATCAAATTTCGAAATTGCATTTCTTAAATGCTGGAATTTCAAATTTTATTTGAAAAATAGATTAAAGTTGTAAGTTATTTATTTTAATTTTGGACCAACTTAAATCAATGATTTTTTCATTTATTGATTAATTTAAAATAAATTGAATTAAAGTATATTATTAGAAATTGAATTAATTAGTCAAAGGAAAATCTAGATAGATGATATTTTTGCTTGAAGTATTTTTCTAGTGTATTTAATTAAATAGAAAATTAATGTTTAAGTTGATTTTCATCATCATACTTAAATATTTGAAATTTTTCTTATATATTTGATTAAATAGGAAAATTATATTTTTTTGTTGTAAATTAATTTTATTAATTAATTTTGGGCCAACATTAAATTAGAATAATTTTTTCAGGATTAATTTTTTTTATTTTAACATGCATTTTCGAAAATTGTGTCCTTGAATACTTTAATTTTTCGAAATGCAATATATATTTATAGAAAATTAAATTTGAGTTGTAAATTAATTTAAATTAATTTTGTAACAACTTAAATTGAATATTTTTCTAAATATTTATTGGAAATTATTACTAAGATGGAAGAAATTCATGTTATTTTCATATCCATCTAAGTAAAATTTATAAATATTAAATTAAAATTTATATTTAGAATTTTTCATTCTAAATTGGAAATTTTAAATAAATATATATTTAAAATAAATAGATTAAATAAAGAGAATCAAAGAAAATACAACTCTCTTTAAATAATGAGCTTTATTATTAAGATATTCGATCTCCATTGTAGGTTTTACACCGCGTTTGTTTTAGTGAGTAATCCTCCCTAATGGAGGAACGTTCATTAGAAATTTCGCACCGTTTAATCTCGAATGATAAGTAGTTTGTAAGTGTTTTGTATGGTATGGATCACCCTAATGGTGGCGACCATACTTGACTTGCAAATTATGAAACAATGGTGGAAGCTCATAAGATAGAATTGCCTTGACTCTCGCCTAAACGGGACAACGCTGAATTCCAATCTTAATCGAATAAAAGGTTGCTAGAATGTTTAACATTTTAGATGAGCTGACAACTCTATTCAATGAATGGTAGCTTTGACTCTCGCCTAAACGGGACACTGATATCAGTTTGTTGAAAACCTTGGAAATTATTTAGGATTGTATGTTTTAGTATTTTCACTTGTCATTCCTACTTGCTATATGCTTATAATTTCTGAATTGTGTATGAATTTATATTGAACCATGTTATTTTCTGTTATTAAGTTGTAGTTTAATTTCAAATCTTCATTGTTCGTCTAACTTGGCTTGTTTATCTAATGAGATAAATCCCTAGTGGATTTTCACCATTAGACATACATAATAGTGTTAGATCTTGAAAGATAAATATTGTACATGCGACATCTAGCTGTTCATCAATTGATGACACCTTAGACTAGTATTTTTACGATATGAAACAAGAAGATTGTATAAATAAGATTACTTTGACATTCGCTAATCGAAGCATCGTTGGATTCTTATTTATAAACAAAATTATCCTAATTCCTCTTAGCTTATTCATTTCGAATTAGCTTCAAAACATATCATTGGATGAATGGTCTATAAATCATTTCATGTCATGCTATATTTTCTCTTAAGAAATTAAATGACGCATATGATTATAATCCTGAAATTCTATTCCCAATTGATATAAATCCTCAATCTTAAAAATCTCCTACTTGTATGGGAAAATCAGACTTAGAGTTATATTAGTAGTGGTGGTCCAAGATAGAATTACTCATTATATTTGGTTGAATTTAAGTCTTTGACTTTAATTTTAGAATCCAAACAGAAATTTTCTTATATTTCTATTTCCAGGAAGCAATACAGTTACACTTTCCAAGTGTTCAATATCCATCTTCTATTAATGGATTCAAACTATATGGAATATGAGTTTGGTATTCTGTGACCAGGATCCACTTGCACTATTCTAAGAACTCTTTGATGTAACTATACCTAAATCATCAAAAGACTCAACCACATTTTTCATCAATCTATGGTATTTGTATCTTGTTCATAGTGGATTTGACAAGATCAATCTCTGCAAAGAGTTAATATGCCTATATCCACTGAAAGTAGTTCATCTCATTCGTAGAAGGATGTACATTTAGGGGTGGATATGAGTTTTTCGTTGTATTCTTAAAACGATAACTCTAGATTATACCTTTTAGCAATAAATTTGAAATGTTTGAAAAATTTCATTAATTTCTAGCAATGGTTAAAACCATTAAGGTAAGTGGTTAAAGATCTTGCGAACTGATAGGGGTGGAGATATAATTAGTAGATATGCAGTTCAAAGATCATTAATTTGATTTTTGAATTATATCCAAACTTACCACCCCAGAAATTTCGAGTTGCATGTTGATGATTAGTTACTAGTTGTTGCCTAATTCCTTCTATGGTAATACAATTTCAGAATGATGTAATGGTTGTATACTTAATGTAAATCATTACTACATTCATGGATGACCTAATCAAAATCTTAAGAAAAGCTAGAACTGTTAACCATGGTTTGTTAGCTGTTCTAAGTGATTAGGGGTGGACCATCCCATTGTCAGTAGATAAGAAAGTGTTTGTTCAAACAAATACTACTTTTCTAAGATAATGACTAAGTCTGAAAACAAGTAGCAAATAAAGGAGATATTTTTCTTGATTCCAAAAGTGTTCTATCATCTTATATAACATATGATGATCCCACTGCCTCTGTTGTCTTGTCACAACCGAAGAGATCAATACCATTTAGTTTTCTTAGACATAATTCACGGTACCTTGTCGTAGTGGGAGAGTTTCTAGGAACTCACCTTCTTATGACTTGGAGACACTAGTGATTAAAATCCATTTTGAGTTTAAACAAGTAATAAATTGTCAAGATAAGAAACTAAGAAGAAAATCCAATAGAACTATGGTTTAATCCATTCACATGGAATAACCTAAAGTTTTCTTTTACAAGGACATAAAAGGAAATTTTAGTTAATAAGTCTATTCTATGGACTTAACAAACTTCCTGTTCCTAGTATTATAGGTTTTAGTTTATCTAAACCTATGGCTTGTGGTATACCTGGTAATTACTTACTCTAATGCAAGCAACTTACTTTAGTAAGATGCTGAAGCATTTTCTTTCTAATTGCAATCTATAGAAGCTTCACAACTTCTTAGACATAGATTTTATTTATCTAAGGAAAAGTCTCAACTATTCCAGAAAAGATAAAGCCATGAAAGAATTTCTTATATCAACAGTGAGAGGTCTTAGATATGCTTTTGTATGCCTTAGACCAGACACCTGCTGTTGAGTGGGAGTAATGAGTAGGTATCAGATTAATCCAGGAGAAGAACATTGGAAGACAATCAAGTAAATCTTAAGATTAAGAAGAGGAACTATATGTTAGTCTATAAAGGTGTGTTTAAAACTCTTAGACTACACCATATCAGATTTCGAAATTTGCCTTTGTGCTAGTAAATCTTTCTGATAAGATGGTGATTACTTTGGGCGTGGAATAGTGATTTTGGAGAAGTGTAAAAACCTATCTGAAGTCTCTAGGTCTACCAGAGAGAGACTGAATGTTAAAGTTGCAGGAAAGGTACTTATTCAGTCTAAGGAAAGTTCTATACATCTTTGGCACCATTCCAAATTGCCTTAAACTACTAGTGTTAATTTCCTGATTAACCAAAAGTAGTTGCCAAAGGTATAGAATCCAGTATCCCAAGAGAGTAGACATATAGAGAGGAATTTCACATTATCAATGATTTTGTGATTAAAGGAAGAGTAATGGTGGAGAAAAGGTTGTGGTTAATTCAACCTTTCAGATCCTATTACGAGGAGTTTACTACTACTACACTTGATTTGTATATCAAGGTGTTGAGATTATTTGAAACACACTTTTTTGTTTTATATTAGTGCAAGTGGGAGTTTGTTGGGTTTAATGCCCTAAATAAAACTCTTTTCAATATAATCAGATTTACTTATTAATATAGATCAGAAACAACATTTAATGTTGCATGGTTCACATGATTTCTTTCATGATTATATGTACATAATGTATGAATTCATCTGAAACCCTTTTCACATACTTAATCCTGTTTATTGTGTTGTCAACACATTGGAAAGTAAACATGACTATGTGAATAAAGTTTCCTAGATTTATCAGACATAGGGTTTTACTGATATGATAATCTACAACATCGTTTACTTGCATTTGGAGAAATGCTATGTTCTTTCCAGAGCATTGGTTAAAGTAAAGCTCAGGTTGGATGCATGGAGTATGCATCGGAAGGGACCGATATTGAACTTTGACTTAGATTTATTAAACTTACCGTAATATCTATTCAAGTCAATATCGCCTAGTTGATCCTAGATCAAATGTTCTTAATCCTGTTATGATTAGGCTCAATCTTGAAAGGCTATTCGTGTTCTTTGATTTGTTAGTTAAGCCTACTTTTAGGTCAGGGTGATACGTACATTTTGGGAACACGGTAGTGCAATTGAGTGGGAGCGCTAGCATAAACATGGAATCTATAGCTTCTATCTGGCGAATAGTAAGCAAAGGATGATCTCCTTCGAGCTTGACCAAACGAACATAAATGGTGGAGTACTCATTTCACATAAGCTGAAATATCATTTATACGGGGTCAAGTGTTTTAAGGAATAAATACATTGTAGGGTGTAACGGTAATTTAATCCCTTTACAGTGTAGATCATTCATATAGAGGATCAGTGATCAAATTAGGATTATAACAATGGATAACTAATGATGTGTCTATATGGTGGAACATATAGAGCATTCTATATACTGAGAGTGCAATTCTGAGTTCTATGCGTGGATTCAACGAAGAATTAATAAGTTAGTGAATTTTAGTGCTAAATTCTTGATCTACTTATTGGAAGCTCGGTTATATAGACCCATGGTCCCCGCACTAGTTGAGATAATATTGCTTGTAAGACTCATATAATTGGTTTTGATTAATCAATTATAATTCTCAATTTAGACTATGTCTATTTGTGAATTTTTCACTAAGTAAGGGCGAAATTGTAAAGAAAGAGTTTTAGGGGCATATTTGTTAATTATGATACTTTGTATGGTTCAATTAATAAGTATGATAAATGACAATATTATTTAATAATTATTTATAGTTATTAAATAGTTAGAATTGGCATTTAAATGGTTGAATTAGAAAATTGGCGTTTTTGAGAAAATCAGATGCAGAAAAGGTAAAACTGCAAAATTGCAAAAAGTGAGGCCCAAATCCACTAGTATAGGGCCGGCCACTTTTGTAGGAAATTTAAACTGATTTTTTCATTATTTTAATGCCAAATAATTCAAACCTAGCCCTAGTGGAATGCTATAAATAGATAGTGAAGGCTTCAGGAAATTTACACTTAAATTTTCTACTTTTTCATTCAGAAAAAACGGAGCCTTCTCTCTCCCTATCTTTAGCCGAACCCACTCTCTCTCTCTTCCTCATTGAGATTTCAAAATTCTTAGTGTATGAGTAGTGCCCACACACAGCAAGTGATACCTCAATCATAGTGAGGAAGATCGTGAAGAAAGACTTTCAGCAAGAAGGAGGTTTCAGCATCAAAGATTCAGAGAAAGAGATCCAGGTTCAGATATTGATAATGCTCTGCTACAGAAAGGAATCAAGGGCTAGATATCTGAACGGAAGGAGTCATTATGTTCCGCTGCACCCAATGTAAGGTTTCCTAAACTTTATATGTGTTTAATTTCATCGTTTTAGAAAGTTCATATTTAGGGTGTCAATCAACATACTTGTGAGTAGATCTAAGATCCTGGTAAAATAAATTTCCAACACTGTTTTCTCTAGAAGCATCTTTATTTCCCGATTAGAAATTTCAGCTTGGCCATTACTTTGGGGATGATATGGTAAAACAGTTCGATGTCGGATACCATATCTTGAAAGGAGTGCTTCAAACTGTTTATTGCAGAAGTGACTCCCTCCATCGCTTACAATTGCTCGAGGAGTACCAAACCGAGTAAAGATGTTCTTTTGTAGGAAGCGGAGAACTGTTTTACCATCATTTTGTGGTGTAACTGCAGCTTCAACCCATTTAGACACATAGTCGACAACCAATAGGATGTATTGATTGCTAAAAGATGAAGGAAAATGACCCATGAAGTCTATCCCCCACACATCAAACAATTACACGTCTAAGATTCCTGTTAAAGGCATCTCGTTTCTTCTTGAGATATTACCTATCCGTTGACAACGATCACATGCCTTCACAAAGGTAGTAGCATCCTTGAATAGCGTTGGCCAAAAGAATCCGCTCTGCAACACCTTAGCAGCAGTTCTGGTCCCACTAAAATGTCCTCCACATGGTAAAGCATGACAATGATTTAGGATAGAATAGATCTCCTCTGCAGGCACACATCTTCTAATTATCTGATCAGCGCAGTGCTTGTAGAGGATTGGCTCTTCCCAATAATAATGTTTCACCTCAAAAAAAAAACTTCTTCAATTGTTTACGTGAAAGCTCAGGAGGGGTTATTTTTGTAGCCAAGAAATTGACATAATCAGCATACCATGGTACCATCAGGTTTTCCCTCACACTAAAGAGTTGTTCATTAGGAAATTGCTCATTTATCTGTACCTCTTTCGTATTCTGACTCTCTTCCAACTCTAGTCTTGACAGGTGATCTGCTACCAGATTTTCAGTGCCTTCTTATCTTTTATCTCTAAGTCAAATTCTTGAAGTAGAAGTACCCACTGAATCAGACTCGGCTTTGCATCCTTCTTGGTCATAAGGTATTTGATCGCTAAATGATCTGTATAGGCAATAACCTTATTCCCAATCAGGTAGGGTCGGAACTTATCACAAGCAAACACAATTGTCAACATTTATTTTTCTGTAGTGGCATAATTTAATTGAGCATCATTCAGGGCTCTACTAGCATAGTAGATTGTGTGAAACACCCTGTCAACTCTTTGACCCAAGACCGCTCCAATCGCATAATCACTTGCGTCGCACATTAACTCGAAGGGCAACTCCCAATTTGGTGAAGTGACTATTGGTGCTGAAATCAATTTTTCCTTTAGAACTTTGAACGCCTTTAAGCAATCTTCTCCAAACTTAAATGGAACGCCATTGACAAGTAAACTGCACAGAGGTTTGGAGATCTTTGAGAAGTCCTTAATAAATATTCGGTAGAAGCCAGCATGTCCTAAGAAACTCCTTACTCCTTTTACAGAAACTGGAGGTGGCAAATTCTCTATCGTTGAAACTTTAGCCTTATCCACCTCAATTCCTGCTTTTGAAATTTTGTGGCCAAGAACAATTCCTTCTGTTACCATAAAGTGGCACTTCTCCTAGTTTAGCACCAAGTTAGACTTCTCGCACCTAGTTAGCACCTTTTCTAAATTTTCTAAACAATGATCGAAGGAGGAGCCAAAGACCGAGAAGTCATCCATAAAGATCTCAACACAAGATTCAATCAAGTCTGAAAAGATAGCCATCATACACCTTTGAAAAGTAGCAGGGGCGTTACACAAACCGAATGGCATTCTTCTGAAAGCAAAGGTACCGTAGGGACGTGTGAAAGTAGTCTTTTCCTGATCTTCAGGTGCTATAGCTATTTGGTGGTATCTGTTGGGTTTTATGCCCTAAATAAACCCTTTTCAATATAATCAGATTTACTTATTAATATAGAGCAGAAATAACATTTAATGTTGCATGGTTCACATGATTTATTTCATGATTATATGAACATAATGTATGAATTCATCTGAAACCCTTTTCACATACTTGATCCTGTTTATTGTGTTGTCAACACTTTGGAAAGTAAACATGACTATGTGAATAAAGTTTCCTAGATTTATCAGACACAGGGTTTTACTGATATGATAATCTACAACAGAGTTTACTTGCATTTCCAGAAATACTATGTTCTTTCCAGAGCATTGGTTAAAGTAAAGCTCAGGTTGGATGCATGGAGTATGCATCAGAAGGGACTGATATTGAACTTTGACTTAGATTTATTAAACTTACCGTCATATCTATTCAAGTCAATATCGCCTAGTTGATCCTAGATCAAATGATCTTAATCCTGTTATGATTAGGCTCAATCTCAAGAGGCTATTCGTGTTCTTTGATTTGTTAGTTAAGCCTACTTTTGGGTCAGGGTGATACGTACATTTTGGGAACACGGTAGTGCAATTGAGTGGGAGCGCTAACATAAACATGGAATCTATAGCTTCTATCTGGCGAATAGTAAGCAAAGGATGATCTCCTTCGAGCTTGACCAAACGAAAATAAATGGTGGAGTACTCATTTCACATAAGCTGAAATATCATTTATACGGAATTAAGTGTTTTAAGGATAAAATACATTGTAGGGTGTAACGGTAATCTAATCCCTTTACAGTGTAGATCATTCATATAGAGGATCATTGATAAAATTAGGATTGTAACAATGGATAACTAATGATGTGTCTATATGGTGGAACATATAGAGCATTCTATATACTGAGATTACAATTCTAAGTTCTATGCGTGGATTCAACGAAGAATTAATAAGTCAGTGAATTTAGGTTATAAATTCTTGATCTGCTTATTGGAAGCTCGGTTATATAGACCCATGGTCCCCCCACTAGTTGAGATAATATTGCTTGTAAGACTCATATAATTGGTTTTGATTAATCAATTATAATTCTCAATTTAGACTATGTCTATTTGTGAATTTTTCACTAAGTAAGGGCGAAATTGTAAAGAAAGAGTTTTAGGGGCATATTTGTTAATTATGATACTTTGTATGGTTCAATTAATAAATATGATAAATGAAAATATTATTTAATAATTATTTATAGTTATTAAATAGTTAGAATTGGCATTTAAATGGTTGAATTTGAAAATTGGCGTTTTTGAGAAAATGAGATGCAGAAATGATAAAACTGCAAAAATGCAAAAAGTGAGGCCCAAATCCATACTGTATAGGGTCGGCCACTTTGATAGGTTCTTTCATCTGATATTTTCATTATTTTAATGCCAAATAATTCAAACCTAACCCTAGTGGAATGCTATAAATAGATAGTGAAGGCTTCAGGAAATTTACACTTAACTTTCTACTTTTTCCTTCAGAGAAAAACCTGAGCCTTCTCTCTCTATACCTAGCCGCCACCTTCTTCTCTCTCTTCTTCCTTGAAATTTCGAAATCACTTAGTGATAGAGTAGTGCCCACACACAACAAGTTACCTTTTTACAGAACTCAATTTCGATTTAATTTGAATTAGTTATGATTTTTTGAAGTTTCGAAAAATATCGGGATGGTGTCACTGCAGCGCGCGCGGAAATCATGCAGCACCCTTGCTGCGCCGTGTTTCCTCGCCCAAGCACTCCCATTTGCGCCCATGGACAGTATGCAATGCATATTGTCCGTACAGCTCGCAATTTTTTCATTTTTCTTCGATTTTTCATGCTATTTCATGGATTTAAATTCCAATTTTTTGTGTAGTTTTGTATTTAGACATTTACTATTCCTAATTCAATTCTAAATATCATAATTAAATTAATTAATTTTTTTTAAATTAATTCATAATATTAGTGTAATTTGAATTTGAAAATAGTAAATATCTATCTTTTTGCTTAATTATCTATCTTTTTTTAAATTTGATTATATCTTATCTTATTTTTTAAATTTAAGGTCAGATATTAATTTTTTTTAAAAATTAAATATTTTTTTTTTTTAAATTTGACCTTATTTAAATTTAAAATAAGATAACTATAATCATGATATTTTAAATAGATGTAAGATATTTGGCTAACTTTTAAATTTTGTTATTTTATTTATTTAAATTAAATCATAAAATCTGAAAAAGATATTTATTTATCTTTTTAAATTTTTATTTACAAAATAACATTAAATTCTTAAAAGTAGTTAGCAAATTTTTGAAATGATATTTAGGTTAGTTGAAACCTAATTTTTCAAAATTGTAGGTTTAATTTTAAATATATTTTTTAATTAATTTCGAAAATATATATATTTTATTATATTATTATTTTATTTTTTCGAAAATAAATATTTTTTTTATTTAATTATTTTTCGAAATTTAATTATTTAAAATTAAATAAATCCAACATCTAACTATCCAGCTAACCTTGTTGCAGAAGTATGTGTTTTAGCTTGTTTGTAAGTTTTTTTAAAACCTATTATTGCTTGATTGCAAATAGCCATGGTTAATTTGTTGATAGATCCAATGATCTGATTTTAACTGATGACTCCCTTGGTCAAATAAATAATTTGTAACAGGTAATTTTCACAATCTTCTTTCATCTGTGTATGACCTAGCAACATGATAGGATCCATCCAAATTGTGTGCCTGTGTGAGCCTATATGTTTAATTTTGTTATAGATGCATATAGGTTGTTGTTGCTAAATAAAATATCATAGTTTTTGATAGATTTTATTTAGGCCCATTTAGTTTTGAGTCTATTCAATTAATAACAGTTGTTCATTTTAAGGTTAAATTCCTCTCTTTTGGGCCTTGTGTGAGAGTTGGGAGCCATAGAAGTGGGTACGACATACTGAACCCAGCACCCCCTCACATGAACCACCCCAATTGTGAAGGCCCATTTGCCTGATTTGAATAACTGTACTAGGTTAATTAAATTAGTTTAACATAATAAAATTGATTAGCAACATAATTAATTTTATTTATTTTGAAATTAATTTAAGAAAACCATAGTTTAAAGAATTTTATTCTAAGCTAAACTATATGTATTTTCTTGTATTTAATTAAATATAGAATTATAACCATCTAGATTCTTTCTGAAGCTTAATTTAAATTTTTCATTAAATATTCCTATTTAAGTTGATATCTAGTTATCTCTAACTAATCAACTTAAATCTGAATATCTTTTGGATTTAAAATTTCAAAATTAAGTTGAGGAATTTTAAGAATTGGTTATTAAGATTCTTTAGATATATTTTTTTAAGTTAATATTTTTTCGAATATTAACTTAAAATGGAATATTTTCAAATTAAGTGGTTACAACTTAATTTTGATATTTAGTTAAATTTAAATTTTAAAATATTTAAGTTCTAGATTTTTTCTAATACAACTTAAATTAGATATTTTTTCAATTTTTGTGGAAAAGATACTTAGTCAAATAAGATATTTTCTAGATAGTTATTTCTAGACTACTTATTATTTCTAATATTAAATAGGAAAATATTATACATTGTGAAATTAATTATTTAAATAATTAATTTTGGTACAATTTATTTTAAGTATATCTTTTCCTAGTATGAAACTAGAGATTAATAATTAAGCCTTCTCTACACTTAATTATTTATTTCTTGAATTTAATACATTTAATTAAATTGAAAATTAAATATCTAAGTTGATTTTCATCGTGATACTTAAATATTTCTTTTTCATGACACTTAATTAAATAGAAAATTATTTTTAGTTGAAATTTATTTTTTCAACTAAATTTAAATAATTTTCAATATATATATTTTTTTCTTTATTTTATTAATCAATTTTCGAAATTGCATTTCATAATGCAAGATGATTTTGAATTTATCTTGAAAAATAGATTAAGTTGTAAATTAATTATTTATTTTAATTAATTTTTGGACCAACTTAAATCAATGATTTTTTCATTTATTGATTAATTTAAAATAAACGAATTAAAGTATATTATTAGAAATTGAATTAATTAGTCAAATGAAAATCTAGATAGGTGATATTTTTTCTTGAAGTATTTTTCTAAGTAATTATTATTTAAGTATTTCGAAAATATAAAGTTTTTATACTTTCTTTTTCAAAATACAATAAATATATTCTCATGAAAATTTATTTTAAGTTGCAAATTAATTTAAATTAATACAACTTAAATAATTTTCTTAATATTTATATATCAAAATTACTACTGAGATGGAAATTGTTCAACTTATTTCAATCACCATCTAAGTATAATTTTATAAATATTAAATTAAATTCTAATTTAGAATTTTAATTCTAAATTCGATATTTAATGAATATATTTTATTATAAATAATGATGAAAATACATTTTAAAGAATGAGCTTTATTATTAAGATATTCGATCTCCATTGTTGGTTTTACATAGCGTTTGTTTTAGTGAGTAATCTTCCCTAATGGAGGAACGTTCATTAGCAAGTTCGCACCGTTTAATCTCGAAAGATAAGTAGTTTGTAAGTGTTTCATATGGTATGGATCACCCGAATGGTGGCGACCATATTTGACTTACAAGATTATGAAACAATGCTAGAAGCTCATAAGATAGAATTGCCTTGACTCTCGCCTAAATGGGACAACGCTGAATTCCAATCTTAATCGAATAAAAGGTTGCTAGAATGTTTAACATTTTAGATGAGCTGGCAACTCTATTCAATGGATGGTAGCTTTGACTCTCGCCTAAACGGGACACTGATATCAGTTTGTTAAAAACCTTGGAAATTATTTAGGATTGTATGTTTTAGTATTTTCACTTGTCATTCCTACTTGCTATATGCTTAATAATTTCTGAATTGTTTATGAATTTATATTGAACCATGTTATTTTCTGTTATTAAGTTGTAGTTTAATTTTGAATCTTCATTGTTGGTCTAACTTGGCTTGTTTATCTAATGAGATAAATCCCTAGTGGATTTTCACCATTAGACATACATAATAGTGTTAGATCTTGAAAGATAAATATTGTACATGCGACATCTAGCTGTTCATCAATTGATGACACCTTAGACTAGTATTTTTACAATATGAAACAAGAAGATTGTATAAATAAGATTACTTTGACTCTCGCTAATCGAAGCATCGTTGGATTCTTATTTATAAACGAAATTATCCTAATTACTCTTAGCTTCTTCATTTCGAATTAGCTCAATAACATATCATTGGATGAATGGTCTATAAATCATTTAATGTCATTCTATTAAACGACACTTTTAATTATATTGCCGAAATTCTATCCCAAAATGATATAAATCCTCAATCTTAGAAATCTCCTACTTGTATGGCAAATCAGACTTAGAATTAAATTAGTAGTGGTGGTCCAAGAAAGAATTACTCATTATTTTTGGTATAAATTTAAGTCTTTGACTTTAAATTTTAGATTCCAAATAATTTTTTTTAATACAGTTTCACTTTCACAAGTGTTTAATAACCATTTTCTGTCAATGGATTCAAACTGTATAATATGAGTTTAGTATTCTGTGACCAGGATCCACTTGCACTATTCTAAGTCTCTTTGATGTAAGTAAATCTAAGTCATCAAAAAGACACAACCAACCATTTTTTAATCTATGGCTTTTGTATCTTGTTCATAGTGGTTTTGACAAGATCAATCTCTACAAAGAGTTAATATGCCTATATCCACTGAAAGTTGTTCATCTCATTCGTAGATGGATGTACATTCAGGGGTGGATATGAGTTTTTCGTTGTATTCTTAAAACGATAACTCTAGACTATACCTTATGCAAAGAAATTTGAAATGTTTGAAAAATTTTATAAATTTCTAGCAATGGTTAAAACCATTAAGGTAAGTGGTTAAAGATCTTGCGAACTGATAGGGGTGGAGAAATAGTTAGTAGATATGCAGTTCAAAGATCATTAAATTGATTTTTTTGAATTATATCCAAACTTACCTCCCCAGAAATTTCGATTTGCATATTGATGATTAGTTACTAGTTGTTGCCTAAGACCTTCTATGGTAATACAATTTCAGAATGATGTAATGGTTGTATACTTAATGTAAATCATTACTAGATTCATGGATGACCTAATCAAAATCTTAAGAAAAGCTAGAACTGTTAACTATGGTTTGCATGTTTATTAGCTATTCTAAGTGATTAGGGGTGGACCATCCCATAGTCAATAGATAAGAAAGTGTTTGTTTAAACAAATACTACTTTTCTAAGAAAATGACTAAGTCTGAAAATAAAGTAGCAAATAAAGGAGATATTTATTTCTTCATTCCAAAAGTGTTCTATCATCTTATTTGACATATGATGATCCCACTGCCTCTGTTGTCTTGTCACAACCGAAGAGATCAATACCATTTAGTTTTCTTAGACATAATTCTCGGTACCTTGTCGTAGTGGGAGAGTTTCTAAGAACTCACCTTCTTATGACTTGGAAGACGCTAGTGATTAAAATCCATTGTGAGTTTAAACAAGTAATGGATTGTCAAGATAAGAAACTAAGAAGAAGAGCCAAGAGAACTATGGTTTAATCCATTCACATGGAATAACCTAAAGTTTTCTATTACAAGGACATAAAAGGAAGTTTCGTGTATAAGTCTATTCAATGGACTTAACAAGACTTCCTGTTCCTAGTATTATAGGTTTGAGTTTATATAAACCTATGGCTTATGGTATACCTGGTAATTACTTACTCTAATGCAAGCAACTTACTTTAGTAAGATGCTGAAGCATTTTCTTTCTAATGGCAATCTATAGAAGCTTCACAACTTCCTAGGCATAGATTTTATTTATCTAAGAAAAAGTCGCAACTATTCCAGAAAAGATAAATCCATGAAAGAATTTCTTATATCAACAGTGAGAGGTCTCAAATATGCTTTAGTATGCCTTAGAGCAGACACCTGCTGTTTAGTGGGAGTAATGAGTAGGTATCAGATTAGTCTAGGAGAAGAACATTAGAAGACAATAAAGTAAATCTTAAGATTAAGAAGAGGAACTATATGTTAGTCAATAAGGGTGTATTTAAAACTCTTAGACTACACCACATCAGATTTCGAGATTTGCCTTTGTGCTAGAAAATCTTTCTGATAAGATGGTGATTACTCTGGGGGTGGAATAGTGATTTTGGAGAAGTGTAAAAACCTATCTGAAGTCTCTAGGTCTACCAGAAAGGGACTGAATGTTAAAGTTGCAGGAAAGGTACTTATTCAGTCTAAGGAAAGTTCTATACATTTTTGGCACCATTCCAAATTGCCTTAACTACTAGTGTTATTTCCTGGTTAACCAAAAGTAGTTGCCAAAGGTATAGAATCCAGTATCCCAAAAAGAGTAGACATATAGAGAGGAATTTCACATTATCAATGATTTTGTGATTAAGGAAGAGTAATGGTGGAGAAAAGGTTGTGTTTAATTCAACCTTTCAGATCCTATTACGAGGAGTTTACTACTACTACACTTGATTTGTATATCAAGGTGTTGAGATTATTTGAAATGAACTTTTTGTTTTATATTAGTGCAAGTGGGAGTTTGTTGGGTTTTATGCCCTAAATAAAACTCATTTCAATATAATTAGATTTACTTATTAATATAGATCAGAAATAACATTTAATGTTGCATGGTTCACATGATTTATTTCATGATTATATGTACATAATGTATGAATTCATCTGAAACCCTTTTCACATACTTGATCCTGTTTATTGTGTTGTCAACACTTTGGAAAGTAAACATGACTATGTGAATAAAGTTTCCTAGATTTATCAGACACAGGGTTTTACTGATATGATAATCTACAACAGAGTTTACTTACATTTGCAGAAATACTATGTTCTTTCCAGAGCATTGGTTAAAGTAAAGCTCAGGTTGGATGCATGGAGTATGCATCGGAAGGGACCGATATTGAACTTTGACTTAGATTTATTAAACTTACCGTAATATCTATTCAAGTCAATATCGCCTAGTTGATCCTAGATCAAATGATCTTAATCCTGTCATGATTAGGCTCAATCTCAAGAGGCTATTCGTGTTCTTTGATTTGTTAGTTAAGACTACTTTTGGGTCATGGTGATACGTACATTTTGGGAATACGGTAGTGCAATTGAGTGGGAGCGCTAACATAAACATGGAATCTATAGCTTCTATCTGGCAAATAGTAAGCAAAGGATGATCTCCTTCGAGCTTGACCAAACGAAAATAAATGGTGGAGTACTCATTTCACATAAGCTGAAATATCATTTATACGGGGTTAAGTGTTTTAAGGATAAAATACATTGTAGGGTGTAAATTGTAATCTAATCCCTTTACAGTGTAGATCATTCATATAGAGGATCATTGATAAAATTAGGATTATAACAATGGATAACTAATGATGTGTCTATATGGTGGAACATATAGAGCATTCTATATACTGAGAGTACAATTCTAAGTTCTATGCGTGGATTCAACGAAGAATTAATAAGTCAGTGAATTTAGGTTATAAATTCTTGATCTGCTTATTGGAAGCTCGGTTATATAGACCCATGGTCCCCCCACTAGTTGAGATAATATTGCTTGTAAGACTCATATAATTGGTTTTGATTAATCAATTATTATTCTCAATTTAGACTATGTCTATTTGTGAATTTTTCACTAAGTAAGGGCGAAATTGTAAAGAAAGAGTTTTAGGGGCATATTTGTTAATTATGATACTTTGTATGGTTCAATTAATAAATATGATAAATGATAATATTATTTAATAATTATTTATAGTTATTAAATAGTTAGAATTGGCATTTAAATGGTTGAATTTGAAAATTGGCGTTTTTGAGAAAATGAGATGCAGAAATGATAAAACTGTAAAATTGCAAAAAGTGAGGCCCAAATCCATACTGTATAGGGCTGGCCACTTTTATAGGTTTTTTCATCTGATATTTTCATTATTTTAATGCCAAATAATTCAAACCTAACCCTAATGGAATGCTATAAATAGATAGTGAAGGCTTCAGGAAATTTACACTTAACTTTCTACTTTTTCCTTCAGAGGAAAACCTGAGGCTTCTCTCTCTATACCTAGCCGCCACCTTCTTCTCTCTCTTCTTTCTTGAAATTTCGAAATCACTTAGTGATAGAGTAGTGCCCACACACAGCAAGTGATACCTCAATCATAGTGAGGAAGATTGTGAAGAAAGACTTTCAACAAGAAGGAGTTTCAACACTTAAGAAGGAGAGAAAGAGATCCAGGTTCAGATCTTGATAATACTCTGCGACAGAAAGGATACAAGGGTTAGAGATCTGAACGGAAGGAGTCATATTATTCCGCTGCACCCAATGTAAGGTTTCCTAAACTTTATATGTGTTTAATTCGTAATCGTTTTAGAAGTTCATATTTAGGGTGTTAATCAACATACTTGTGAGTAGATCTAAGATCCTGGTAAAATAATTTCCAACAGTATCCAGAGTAGCCATCAAGAAAACAGTAATATTCTTGCCCCGCCAATCTGTCTAGCATTTGATCAATGAAGGGCAAAGGAAAGTGATCTTTTCGGGTTGCTTTGTTGAGTTTCCTATAATCGATGCAAATCCTCCAACCAGTGACTGTTCTTGTGGGAATCAACTCATTCTTTTCATTCTTGATCACGGTCATTCCACCTTTCTTTGGAACCACTTGCACCGGGCTAACCCACTTACTATCTGAGATGGGATAGGCCACTCCAGCATCCAACCACTTGACTACTTCTTTTCTGACAACTTCCTTCATGGGTGGATTGAGTATACGTTGTGCGTCGATTGTCGGTTTGGCATTGTCTTCCATTAGAATTCGGTGCATCACCGTTGAAGGACTGATTCCTTTAACATCACCTAGTGTCCAAGCGATGGCCTTGTTGTGAGCTCGGAGTACCCTCAGCAGTCTATCAGTTTCCACATCAGAAAGAGAGGCTGACACAATAACTGGCAGCTTTTTATCTTCACCCAAAAACTCATACCTCAAGTGACTAGGAAGCACCTTCAATTCAAGTTCTGGAGGCTTTTCAGTAGATGGCATCAACTCTTTTGGAACTGCTCCCAATTCCTCATAATACCTTCTGTTCAAGGGCCCATAAGAATCAAGCCACTTCACATAACCCATGACATCTTGTCCCTCTTGCTCCGTCAATTCATCTTCAGTTAAGCTCAGTTCGAGAGGATCATCTAACAGCTTTTTTTCACTCACAATTGTATCAATCAAATCAATGAAAAAACAGTTATCACTTGCCTTTGGGTATGTCATAGCCTTTAGCACATTAAAGACCACTTCTTCTCCTTGGACTCTCAGCTTTAATTCACCCTTCTGAACATCGATCAAGGCTTGGCCAGTTGCCAAGAATGGTCTCCCAAGAATGATTGGGACATTGCTATCTTCTTCCATATCCAGAACAATGAAGTCAGCTGGAAAGATGAACTTGTCAACTTTAACTAACACATCCTCAATGACTCCTCTAGGATGAGCTAGTGATCGATCCGCCAATTGGAGAGTTACTGTGGTTGGCTTTGCTTCTCCCAACTGCAATCTTTTAAACACTAACAGAGGCATCAAGTTAATGCTGGCTCCCAAGTCACATAGTGCATTTATTCCTTCAATTCTCCCAATAGTACAAGGAATAGTAAAACTCCCTGGATCTCTGAGTTTAGGAGGGAGTTTCTTCTGTAGAATGGCGCTGCACTCTTCAGTTAGGGCCACTGTCTCATAATCCTCCATCTTTCTCTTCTTTGACAGAATCTCCTTCATGAACTTCACATAACTTGGCATCTGCTCTAAAGCTTCAGCAAAGGGAATGTTAATGTGTAGTCTTTTGAAAACCTCTAGGAATTTGGTGAACTGCTTGTCTAGACTTGTCTTTCTGAGTCTCTGAGGATAGGGTATTTTCACATGGTGATCAATGCTAATTGGTGGAGACTGTTGTGGTTGTGCTGGGCTATCAGTAGCCTTCTCTACTGTTGGTGTTGGGGTTGGCACTGGTTGAGCTTTAATCTCCTTATCTCCATCAGCTGGTTGTGGCAATTCAGGACCATCATATTTCTTACCGCTTCTCAGGGTAATTGCTTTGCAGTTTTCTTTGGGATTGACTTCAGTTGTGCTAGGCAAATTCCCTTGAGGACGGGTTGCTACCTGAGTTGCTAGTTGGCCCATCTGAGTCTGCAGGTCTTTAATTGAAGATCTAGTTTCAGTCATGAATTGTAGCAGTAAATCTGTTTGCAAATAGAATTTCCACTAGAGGCTTGTTGCTGATTAAACTGTTGGTTCTGTGTCTGGTTCTGATTTCGTTGCTGATAGAACCCACTGTTTCTTCGGTTACCACCCTGGTTGAACCCATAATTGTTGTTGTTATTCTGCGAAAAATTTCCAATGGCTTTTGCTTCATCCATTGGCAAATCATCCACATCTGCTTGACATTCTGAAAAGTGATGATTTCCTCCACATATCTCACAAACAACTTGGGCTTGTTTAGCTTGCCCTGCAATTAGCTTTGTCAATGCCTCAACCTGAGCTGTCAACTTTGTGATGGCATCAACCTCTAACACACCAGCTACTTTCTTAGTTTGACTCCTTTCAGTTGGCCACTGTTGATTGTTTAGAGCCATCTCCTCCAATAGATCGTAAGCCTCATTAGCACTCTTTCTCATAAAGGCTCCACCAGCTGCTGCATCTATCAAAGTTCTAGTGTTACCAACCAACCCGTTGTAGAAATTGTGGACCAGCATCCACTTCTCTATACCATGATGAGGGCACTTTCTGATCAGATCTTTAAACCTCTCCCAAGACTCATGGAGAGATTCATTATCTTGTTGGCAGAAGTTGTTGATTTCTCCTCGCAGCTTGGCAGACTTTGCTGGAGGAAAGAACTTTGACAAGAATTTTGTTGCCAGATCATTCCAGGTGGCAATAGAGTTGGGTGGCAAGGAGTTTAACCAACTCTTGGCTCGTTCTCTGAGCGAGAATGGGAACAGTCTCAGTCGAATGGAATCATCACTAACTCCATTAACTTTAAAAGTTTCACAAAGTTCCATGAAGTTAGAGAGATGTAGATTAAGATCTTCAGAAGGGAGGCCACCAAACTGAACAGAAGACTGCACCATTTGAAGTATGGCAGGTTTGATCTCAAAGTTATTCGCATCCACTGCCGGTGGCCTGATACATGACTGCACTCCCGTTAGAGTTGGGAGAATGTAATCTCTCAAGCTACGACCATTAGCTTGATCTTCCACGGTACCACCATTATTACCGTTATTTACAGCATTCGCATTCACATTAGCAGCCATGATTTCTGTTGTTTCAGCAGTTGCTGAAACTCCTCCTTGCCTATTGTTCCTTCGGTTTCTCCTACAAGTTTTCTCAATTTCAGGGTCAATGGGTAATATAACTGCTTGCCCTTGGCGGCGCATGCACTCAAAATACCTGAAATAGATAAGAACAGTTTTGCAAAAGAAAGGTTAGAAATTCAGCAAGAGAAAATATACCAAAGTAGAAGTTAGTATAATTTTGTGTAATATTAATCTTTAAACAATTCCCCGGCAACGGCGCCAAAAACTTGTTACGAATTTTATGGTTACTACGCAAGTATACGCAATCAAGTAGTATCTCACGCAAGTGAGGTCGAACCACAGGGAATTGGATTAAGTACTACTAAACTATACTTATGATTCTATTTGGTAAAACAATAATTTTGCAATTTAAAAGAAAATAACTCAGAAAATTAAAAAGAATATACGACGATTAATCAAGATGAGAGATTAGGGAGGTGAATCCTACTGATAAGTTACCAATGTTAATACCTAATTGCTATCCTTATCTTAATGTGACTGAAAGATTATGAATTTAACCTAACTCTTTTCAGATCTTTTAGGTTCTAAATCCTATGTTCTCTAATTAACTTCTTAATTAAATCAACATAAAATCAGCATTAAGCAATAATCTATTTGTCACTAAGGCTATGTAAATACTTTCATTTCACATCAAAACCTAGACTATCCAATTTTAGCATTCTCAATTCTCACTTTTCAGATTTCGAATTGAGATCATTAAACATGTAAAAGGTGATCAAACTTGCACATGGAATTAAACACAAATATAGATAGTATTCACAAACAAGATGAAGGAATGGCAATTATTTATTAACTAGGCATAAACTTAAACAACATTCATCATCCTCCCTTAATGGGAAATTTAGCTCATAAAAACTTTAAAAACATCCATGATTAATTCAGAAACAAAACTAAACATAAAAGAAGAAATTAAGGGTAAAAGAAAGAAACTAGAAGGTGATATCGCTCCGGGTCTTCAAGATAGCTTCCTCTCCACCTTCATCCACTTTTTAGGTCTTTTTCTGCTTAGGTTGACCTTCAGAGTCGTATTCCTTATATAGGGATGAGAGGTGTGCCTCCAATTGAGAGAAAAATCAAAATTAGGTCAAAACTGCGATTTCCGTACCTAGTCGCGACTAGCATTTAAGCTGGTCGCGACTATAGGCAAAACTCGAAAAACCGAGTTTCTGCCAAATCTCGAAGTCGCGACCAGAGTCGCGACCATGAAAAAGGGTCGCGACCTGGCTCTATGGAGGTCGCGACTACTGACGCGTCTGGAGCCGAATTTTCCAATTTTTTTGCCAGTTTGTCCCATCTTTTCACCATTTGACTGAATTTGAACTTTAACACCCCGGGAACCTGAAACAATGAAAATCAAGCGTAAAACTGCTCTAAAAGACACCAATAGACGAGAAAATGCTAACTTTAAAGACCCGAAATATAGGCTAAATATAACCTAACAGCATCTCCAACAGAAAAAGAGAGAGGGACGAAGATTTCAATTTTGTATAGTTTGTTTCAACAATAGTTGGTTGGAGTTTTGGGTTTGCTCTGGGCAAATCCCATTGGCATAGAGAGAGAGAGGTGAAATGGTTCAGGATTGAGGTAAATGGTTGAAGAAGAAGAAGGTTGAGGAAAAAGAAAAAGAAAAACAAAAGAACAAAAATATTTGTTTTTCAATTTTTTTTTTATTTTTTTAAATGAAAAAAGGTGAAACAATTTTTTTTTTAATTTATTTATAATTTTTTAAATTTCAAATTATTTTTTTTAATTTTTTTTTATTTTTTAAAATAATTTCTTACATGGACTAATAAAATTGTGTCATGTGTACATCATGTCCACATAGATGTACACATGGACAGTCCGACATAAAACTTAAGATTTAAAATAGATGGAAACTATAAATTGCTAACGGTTTCCTACTTTTGGGGGTTTTACCGCTAAAATTTGAATTTTGGGGGTTAAGTGCAAGTAAAGTGAAAGTATTGGAGGTTATGCCGCAAATAACCCTATTTTAAAAATATAGTTTTTTAGTTTAATAATTAAAAACTAAAATAGTAAAAAAAAAAACCTCCAGAAAATATAATAAATCTAGTAGGAATAATTATAATGTAGGTACAATTTTTATTTATTTTTTTTATAATAAATAAGCTAATATGAGTTTAATAGTAGCACTCCTCTACAATGTAAATACCTCGAGAAATTCACATACAACCGATGTGAAATTCATGTGTGTTTCCATCACTATTTTGAAACACTAAAATTGACTAAAAGATTATAATATGAGTTTGACAATATCACTATTAAATACCTCAAAAAAATTCACACACAATCGATATGGGGTTCGTGTAACAAATACACACAAGATATATAGGTCCCATCAAAAGCTCTTTTCAGTACAAAAAATTTCATTATTGGAGACTGTGAATTCTCTTATTTCTATATTTTAGAAGGCTAATTAGGATTTTTGTCTCCTAAACTTTGACATTACTAAATTATGCCCCTTGAATTTTTTTGGCCGTTAAAAATTCTCCCTGAACTATTGAAATTGTTGGATTTAAGGACTGTTGTCCAATTTCAGTCAATTTTATTAATTCAGTGATTGTCCATGTACTAAATTATGCTCCCCGAACTTTGATATCTATCAAAATTGACATGTGTCAAATCATGTCCCCTGAACTTTCATCCAAGTTAGACTTTTCTTACTAAAATTAGACAGAAGTCCTTATATTCAACAATCTCAATAATTCAAGGAAAATTTTTAGCGGTCTTCAAAGTTCAGGAGCATGATTTAGTACATGTCAAAGTTCGAGGGGCAAAACCTAATTAGCCATTCTAGAACATACACTATGGGTTTATTTAATATTATATTTTGTTGAATAGTTAACAATTTTCTCTCATAAATTTTCGACAATACTGATTCTCTCCTAAAATATACGGCTTGTTAAAAATTTCCCATAAACTTTTACATTTGTAGAAATTTAGTCCTTCAGTTAAGTTTCGTCTATATTCCGTTTAAATGTTGACATGTCATTGTAAATTAGCAACTTTATCCTATAAATTTTGATAACTATTAAATCGTACCCAAAATAAAAATGAGAAAAATTAACATTTTTTTTAGTAAATCTTAAAAAAATTAATTCAGATCTTAAAAAAAATTATTTTAAATGATTCAGAAAAGTAAAAAGGAAATTAAAATGTTAAAACTAATTAAGCGATTCAAAAAATTATTTATTCTTTTATTAAAATATCCATGTAGATATAGAAAAATATATTAAAATTCAATTTTTGTAAGAACTAAATTTTACAAGTACAAGTTTAAGTCTATCACTATATAATATATATTTAGTTTGCGAGATAGATTTTTTTTCTTTTAAACTGAGTTATTTTTATGTTATTAACAATAATATATATACACGTTATACATAAATTTTATGTAGATGATGTGCATAAATAACATAACGAACAAAGATAAATAACATAATAAATATATACAGATATTTATTTTAATTAATAAAAAATGCAATAAAATTATAGATTTACTAATTAATAAATATATTTTTTTTACAAATAATTAATTTATTTTTATAAATACTTAACATTAAATAGATATAATAAAAAATATTTTTTTTATTATAATTTTATAAAATAATATATAAGATTCTTGTGGTCAATCAAACAATATAATTCAATTAATGAGAATATGAAAAGGGAAATTTGATTTTCTATACTTAGAAAATCAAAAAATTTGATTTCTAAACCAATAATTTAAACCCTAAAAAAACTATACCTTTTTTTTCAAAACCCCAAAAATACCCCCAAACTCTCACAGCATCTCTCTTTCTCTCTCTATCTCGGTCGGTCCCAAGAATCCCACACCCCAGGTCCGATGGTTGGACCATGGGGTCCGATGGGTCCGACCAATCGGACCCCATCGAACCTCTCTCTTCCCCTCTCTCTCTCAAATCGCAGGAAAAAAAAAAAATTTAAAAGACGGTCGAACCTTGGGGTCCGATTGGTCGGACCCATCGGACCCCAAGGTCCGACCATCGGACCTCTTTCTTCCTCTCTCTCTCAAATCGCAGAAAAAAAAAAAATTTAAAAGACGGTCGGACCTTGGGGTCCGATGGGTCCGATTGGTCGGACCCATCGGACCCCAAGGTCCGATCATCGGACCTCTGTCTTCTTCCCTCTCTCAAATCGCAGGAAAAAAAAAAAAGTTTCAGAGACGGTCGGACGGGTTGTGGTCGGACTGGGGTTGCTCTTTCGGGTTGGGGTTGGGGTCGGAGGGGTTGGGGTCGTGGTCGACAGGGGTGAGGGTGGTGATCGGCGTTGGGGTTGACGTGGGTGGGTGAGGGTGGTTCGGGTGAGGGTGGGCGGTTGGGGTGAGATAGAGGGAGAGAGAGATGATGCAGAGAGAGAGAGAGAGAATATTGTGAGGGGGTATTTTTGGGGTTTTGAAAAAAAAGGAATAGTTTTTTTAGGTTTTAAATTTTTGGTTTAGGGAAATTTTTTTTTGATTTTCTAAGTATAGAAATCAAATTTCCCTATGAAAATTTCTTATCCTACATAAGTAAACACAATTTACATATTTTTCTACAATTATATTCTTCTTCATAATATTCATTATAATTAAATTATTTTGAACACTTAAAATAAAAAAGACAACCGATTCAATATTATATATATCACTATTTTGATCGTATGTGTCGTGCTCACAAACTCGTATGTGTTTAGAAAATTCTTATATATATATTTTTAAAAAAGTTGTCTTTTATCTTATAAGAATTTAATTTAGGTCTAACTTTCGAATGTTAAATTGCTTTCATGTTCTTTTAACGTCAATTCCCAAACTTAAAATAAGCTACAAATAATTATATATATAGCTAGAGTAAAGGATTACTAGTGTTGTTAATTATATATATATAGCTACAGTGAGCAATATATATATATATTTTGCAATTTAGTTGATGATCCTACTGATAGGTTCTCTCTTATTTCGAATTAGCATATCCTTTCTCTCACTTTTTTAGAGCACTGCTATTAAATACAACATTTTGTAAAGGATTAGTAATTTTCCGCAATGGTTATGAACCTAAAATATGTGGGACCTTGGTAGAAGAAAAAAATGTGGGACTCAATACCTATTTGCATTAACAATAGTGTGAAATATCGTAGTGATGTTGGGCACTAAGATTATAGTAGGATATCACTTTTGTTTCTATCAATAAAAATGTTTATGTTTTTATGTTTTTGGTATTTCAAGAAATTATAATTTAATTTTTTTATATGAAGATCTATTTACATTATGATTATAGTAGGCACTAGGCATCTCATTTATTTTTGAAAAATTCAAATAATTTGTGATATTAAAAACAGAGTTTAAAGATTCAATAGCACGAGTACAGTTGAATGTTTGAACTTTATTTCTAATACACTATAAATTATTATAAATTTTTAAAAATAGGTGAAATATATACTATAACTATAATATACATAATCATATAAGAACATTTTAGTTATAATACTTTTAAGCACTAAAATAGAGACATCCCTACCATCATGATGGGTGTAAAGGGATTTTGAAGGGTATGAGGGAGCTACCACTTCGCAACTAAAGAGTATGATGGCAACAAAAAATACTACAAGTAGTAGCTACCGATCTATACGGCAGGTGGTTTCGAGTCAACATAATCCACAACGTTGACAAAGGCAAGATCACTATCTTTATCGACGGTGCCAACAAGTTCATCGTCAATGGCCAGGGTCAGCCTGTCAGAGCGACATCTACTTCAAATTTGGTGTCTATGCTACCTCTGATTCAAGTGGTTACATGGAATCTAAGTTGAAAGATGTGAAGCTTTACAAAAAGCTGATTAGTTTGAAAATGTTTCTTTGTAATGTTATTACTAATATTTGTATTTTGTTTGGTTATTATAGTATATGATTTGTACATGTTTTCTAAACAATAAATTAATAGAAAAATATAATAAAATAAATAGAAAAAAAATCATATTCAAGTAATATATTATTTAGTAAAAGTATTTCGAAGTACAATCATAATGATTTAAACAAGTTTTCTCATACCCTATTTTAGTAAATAATAGAATAGAAATTATTACCATACCCATGTTTTACTTGAAAACATACTAATATAACCCTTTGATTATATGGTGCTATAGAAAAGAAAAATTGAGCAAAAAAAGAAGCCATAAATCATTACAAAGAAAATGTAATGATAATTATTAATCCAAATATTTATTTGAAACAATTCACTATGTTTTCTTCAATAAAAAAATGCACTATAGTTCTATGCAACCTAATTCATTTATTTTTTGAGTAAAAAGAGAAAAATGTAAATGCTAAAAAAAAACCTACCAACCACAAACATGAAAGGCCCCCTAATAGAATGAATGAAATACGAGATCAAAATGATAATAAATAAATAAATAAATCAAAGGGAAAATAAAAAAAAGAAAACTAATGTACAACCATGACATGCATGGAGTAACCCTACGAACCCGAACCACCACATGGTCGGCAGCACAACTTTCCAATTTTAGCGAAGAGCCAATCCAAAGGGTTGGGATATTCCTCGTCGTCTGATGATGAAGACGGTATTGGTAACTCGGGTGGTAAATGTCGATGAAATGCATCGACCGCAGCTGCAACACCATCTTCATTCTCTAACAGCTTTGCTAGCTCTAGTGCCTGAGCTTTAATCTAAGAAATAAAGAATAACCGAGTTTAGTTGGCAAACACGAATCCCATCAAATTCGAAGAAAAATTCTCAAATCATCCTTTCTGCTATAAGATTTTAAACAAGTGATTCATCCTAGCCATAATGAATAATAAAACATGTCATATCATTGTAGGTTGCCACAAATTCATAGCCTTCAAATGGTATAAGATATATTGAACCTACCTCTGGCTGGAGCATAAACCGAATAGCATTCGAAAGGTTCTCGACATTGAGCTGAGATATCGGTATAGGTGCAGGCCCCAATCCTTTTTGATGTATCCTATCACCCCAAAAGAATTGATCTCCAAAAAATGGGACTATGGTGGTTGGACACTGTATAAACAAAAGAATTAAACTTAAGAACAAAAGTGAAAATGGATAAACAATTTCTTTAACAAATTCAATATCCCATGTACAAGAACATAGCCACACTCGAAATAATCAAAGGAGAGAAAAAATAATCGAGTGAAAAGATTATTACCCCGGCTTTTAGACCTGTAGCTGTGGTCCCTGCACCGCCATGATGAACCTACATGTACACAACATAAAATTCACACAGCGTAAGTCTTTACAAATTATCCTGTACTCCTTCCTCGGTAAAAAGCTTTGCGATTCAACAAGTCTCAAGAAAATAACAATCCATAATTCCCAGTTGTTTAATGGCATGTGCTTCCATTTCCATTTCTTTCTTAATCCAGTTTCCATGAAAAAACAGATTATGAAACTTACCACTGCTGAACATTGAGGAAACAGCCAATCATGAGGGCAATCCTCCAAACGGTAAACATCAACCGGAACATCTTTTACTGAAAGGTAAAAATAAGTTCTAGTTACTAAACGCAGTCTACAGCAGCAGGGCTCGCTTAAAAGAATAATCGTTACGAGATTGTCTCTAAAAATATTTAAACATTATATCACCTATATATCCATCACAAGTTTAATTCAATTATATACGAAATACACAGCATATCAAATAAGTTATGTTGTGCATTATCTTAGTTATATGAAACATATTTTCCATGGCTAAATGGCTTCTCGATGGAAAAGATTGGTAAAACGAAAGGGCATTTTCACAGTATTTTCAGTTCTTTCTTTTTATTTTTGTGAAAAACAAATGGATAATCAAATCCAAGATGGAAAAAACACAGTTATAATGAAAAAAAGACTTACAATTGCCAAGATCCCCCCAACCACGATCGATAATGCCTCTCTGTCCTGTGTCCTTCAATGCCTCCAATATGATATCCGTTGTTTGAAGAGAATCGTCCAGAGGCTTAACAAGAAGCATATGATAAATTAGTCTTTCTAAATGAAGAACAAACACAATACATTTGATCTTAATCAATATACATAAAAGTATATATCATCATTCATGTACTCAAAAGATATTTGTCTTATAATGTGCCCATGACTAGAAAGAATATCTTAGCTAATGATACATGGATTACAATTGGTAAAAATATAAACTCTCAGAAATCTTAAGGAGGGTGATTGAAAGGATTTGATTTTAATGCCTCCACTTAGCTTCAATGTCACTCCAAAATCATTTTCCTTTATGATGAGAGCTAACTTTGTTTATATTCTCAAACATGGATCTTTATGTCACATGCAGTGTTGTTCTTTGTCACCAAAATGTGTTAATATTCGAATAAAAGGATAAATATTTCTAGTCTCACATTCTTCATTTTGAATGCTTGAGAAGTCCTCGCATAAATAGAAAACTTCTAAACAAAAATCATGGTATGGTATGAACTTCTACAATTATGGAAGAAACTAATAACGAGAAAATTAACAATTTATTGATTCTTGCTGTCTTTCGTGTGGCCAGCTTAATGAAACACATGAGCATTTGTTTTTCGGATGCAATGTTAGTACTCGGTGCATGGAAGAGGTACTTCATTGGTTGGGCATTGGCTCTCATTCTTATAACCTTCATGGAATTTTGAATTGGGTTAGGCGGTGTGGGCACTCAAGATGTAGAAGAAGCATTTACGTGAGGGCTTTATGTGCTAGTGTGTATCATATTTGGAGGGCTCGGAATGAAGTTTTATGGAGTTCCAAAACTCCAGTGGTCGTGAATGTAATTAAGGATATAAAAAGGGATGTTGGTAGTAAAAAAGTCAGTAAATTGGATATGGATTGGTGTTTGTAAATAGTTTTTTGTGCATAGAGAACAAATAAATAGAGCCTAGTTATTAACTTCAACATTATATTTAGTAATTAATCGTACCATACTTCCAAACCCAATATATACAGGTTTGGGCCCCTTTTTAATCCACTGGACAAACTTCTCTGGTGGTTGATACTTCGACCCAAGATTCAAAAAACAATATCCGACGACATCAACTAAAGATCCCCAGTCTGCACATGGTTGAAATAAAGTCAAAAACAAATACATGACCATTGAAAGATCTTATAACCATAAGCATAATGTATATATACATCTGCACATATCAGATAAACAGTGTAAAACGGATTTTCAGAGTTGAAAGAAAAAAAAAACTACAAGTATTGATGCTTGTGTTACTCTCCAGCAATTTCATACTGAAATAAACGTTTCTGAGAAGGAAAACATCATTATCTCTGTTTGCTAGCAATAGTCGAGTTGGGGAAACAACAACGCGCATGCACAAACACAAAACATATTGGGCGCATTTCAAGCAACCAACTGAATGCTTCTGTCAGCTTTCTATTTCGCAACAGTTGATACACATATGGAAACTCCAATTGGTAGAATATGGTTATGATAATTATAGAGACCGGTTCTCAAAAGCAAGAGAGAAACTATAAGGAAGGTCTTACCACTAGGCTTCGGTACAACGTGGGGACTCCACATATAGCCTGTTGGCAAATGGGATATTGATCCATGGTAAGTACTAAAGTAGGCAATTGGAGCAAGCTTCAACTTTCTTTTTCTGAAGTCATTAATGTATCCCCTAATGCTCCACCATATTAGTAAATCCACAACAATATACGAAAGCTGTACGAGGCAAAAGCAATTCAGAAAGTTAATTATGGCATCAGAGTAATATCATATAAAAAGAATACTAGAATAAGCGTAAGACTAATTGAGAACATACCCAGTAGCCAGCACTCTGAGGTACACGAGCTAGTGGATGAGGAAATTCATACGTTGGCCTGCCTATTGAAATAGATGTGAGATTTCGACCCAAAAATTTAATAGAATTAAAGCTAAGTACCATAATAGACTCCCCCCCTTCCCCGATAAAAGTAAAAAATGAAAAATAAGACGGACAAAAAGTTTTCATGGAACTCACGTCCAAGGCATTGTGAAGAAGATGTGAAGAGGCACACCGAGAGCTTCAGCAACATGTGCATGTCCTGCAAAGCAAATGTAAAAGTTTAACGTACACAGTTCAGAATAGTTTTGATCATAGAAAGTTTACCGACTTAATAAGCAAAAATAAAAGTTTAAGAATTACTAAGGACTTCGTCACTAGTTAGTGGGAAAGGAAGATGTGAATGAAAAACGACTAGGGAAGGAATGAAGAAACTAATGAAACATACTCCCCTTCTAAATACTCACCATAAGCAGGAGGGTTTGCAATTATTGCCTGGGCTTTAAATGGAACACCAGTTTCCAAATCTGGTTCTGTACATGCGGGAAGAAGAGATTCTATAATTGCCTTCAGTTGCTTCCTTTGAATCAATATTTCTTTCGGTCCAGATGGGATGAGACCTTTGTTTCTTGCCATATCTGAAATTCATAAAAAGTACTTGGGTCGTAAACTTCAAACATCGAAGAAATAGGTTGGATATTCAAGAAACATGTCAAGCATATACACATTATTCCTCTTTCTCAATATAATATGTTTTCAAAACTTTAAGGTTCAATATTTGTAATTTTGTATATGTAGAAATATAAATTAAAGATGATGAACTTGTTGCCGTTACAACAGCCATTAGAGAGCACAAAACAAATCGAATATTAAATTCTAATTAACAAACCATGTATGACACTAATTCGTACTTTTTTCTGAGAAAAAGAGAAATGGGGACAAAAACGAAGAAAAAAAATAAAAGAACACTCCCTAATATTAATAAGATACGAATGCATTCGTATAATAGCCTCCTCAACTCCACAAATAATTGACTTGTGACTGTGTACAACAAGGGGTCATATAAAAAGGTCAAACAACAAGATCAAAGATCAATACATAAATTTAAATTGCATTTTTCACCAAGTAATTGAAGAAGAAGAAAAAAATAGTTCCAGAGCAGGGACTGCTTACATCCTGCCAAAATTCGAGGATCACCACCCAAAGGATAAAAGTCTACGCCTGCCGATTTTACAAAAGTTCTGAAGTTAGTATGAGTTGCCAACCTAACATGATGACCAAACTCCTGCAATTACAAGTTGAAGCCGAATCTTAATTTAAGGTGAAACATAGAATAGCTAACTAGTAATGGAGTATACTGTCCTATAAACAAGGGGTAGAAACATGAGAGAAATTTATCTTTCTGATTTCTGTAGAATGTAGCATAGGCTTACTAATTACTAAGAAAAGTACCATATGACAATTTAATAAACATCGATATTAATTATTTGCCCATTTTCACAAATATTATATGATATACTACACTTGACAAGAAACAGAGATCTATTCGCAAGCTCTACTTGTAATTGTATCCCGTTGTCAATGGATTATAAATATAAGAACTAACAACCCACTCCATAAGATTAACAGATGCTAACTGGGATTTTGTATGTTTGGACGAGCCCACTATCAATTGAGTTAGCATATAACTCCGAAATTTAAGATAGAAGGCAGAGGAAAAGGTAATAACATGTGAAACCTAAATCCTAGAAGAAAGTTACATTGTACATATTCTCCCAAAATATCATATAGATAGGATCAATGCAGGTTTATATTTGAGAAAAAAAAATTAAAAAATTATAATTACACGTACTTGAAGTCTCTTTGCCATAGCCAAGAACGGTTGTACATCTCCTCTTGTTCCAACCACAAGTATGACAATTTTCAACCTTGGAATCGATTTACAGGACCCAGAAGTCTTATCATGAAGAGTAATAGGCGGTTCAATATTGTGACGCTCTAACCACTCAGAAGCAACAGGTGTACTTTTATCTAAATCGACTTCTACAGTTCCATCATTCTGGATCTTCACTAGATTCACTATAAGTTGTTGCTGACAAGCACAAAATAGTACTAGATTAATATATAAGAAAGAAGCCAAAATCACAATCACATGCATGTGATTTGACACAAACCTTTTCCCTCTCAGAAAGTCTATCTAGCTTTTCAGTCATGGACCGAGAAAATGTAATCCCATAATCATCATTCATTAGACTTAGACTTCTATGGTGTTCAATAGGAGCGGTGCTGGAATGATCCAAGCCTTCAAGAGCAGATGATTCCAATATCAGTGAAAAGATCACATAAGTTTCCCAATACAAGCATACATGAAATATTAAACTAAAGTAATTTCTAGCAAATTGTAGAAGCATTGGCAAGATTTGAGAAAGGCCAAAGGAATTTGAGTTAAGTTAATTTGGAAAACAACTTCAAACAAATGAATTAATATGTAGCACTGAAAGTACACCCTGTAAGCCAATCAAAAGAAGAAATTCTCAAGGGGGTTGCTCATTCTCCTTTAGTTTTTCGTACTCTGTTTCAAAGTTCTAGTAATTTGGACATAAACTAACAATTTCTAACCTCAACTTTCATAGTGATATTCCTTGCAAACCACAATGAGATCAACACCTTAGTGGCATTCCCCACAAAGTTCAATGATCAATTTTTGCTATTTTTGGTAATACACTTACTGCTACTGGTTTCCATTGTTCCTACTTTCTAAAAGTACACACAACACTATAGTTCTAGATACATAAGAATCTTGTGATTGAAAAAATGAGACATTTTGTCAAGTCTAAATCTAAGTAAGAAACAAGACTAAAACAAAGTAGGCATAGATAATGTCATATAGAATTCGGAAATAACTTTTACTCAAGCGATCTATATCGTAAACTTAGACAGTATAAAAGATAAAGTCTCAAAATTAGACTACACAAACAAGTAGTAGCAAACCAACAACTAAATGGTTCAAAAGTTCGATAAGAGCCTTAAAAGTTTTGTTTTTCACTTACAGTCTTAAATCTTTCAAATGCCAAATGATAGAAAACTAGCAATAAAAGAAACACTTGAATTTTCACATTAGGGGCCAAGTTACTAACCTTTCTTAGGTGAATGGCTGATATACAACTCCTTTGACCGAGAAATCTCTAGTAAAGGAGACCTCCGGCCCGAATTCGCTCTTTGATTACCTGCAATACTTGTACCCAATTGTTCATGTCCACTGTTCTTATCATCTCTATTTACCAATTCACCAACACTACCAATCTTCTCAATATCATCATCACATGGCTGTTTACTACTAACACCTTCTTCCAAATGTTTCACTGATTGATCAACCCCATTATTCCCCATTTCCACCAATTGAAACTCAAAATCAGCACTTTTACTGGCCTAGTAAGTAACTACCCCCAAAAAAATCCTCAAATTCAATAAAAAAAACAGATTAACACAAACATATGATCGAACACAATCAAAACACAAAACCCCACTACTCTAAAACCCTTGAAAACCAGTTCCCACAATCCAAAATCTCAAAAAACAAATGAAACCAATAACTCAAAACCCTCAAAGCTCAAAACCCAGAAACCAAAATCATTAGAAAACGAGTGGTGTGAAGGCGAAAAAAACAACAACCAAACGGTAAAAGGGTTTTTAATGGTAACTGACTTTTTGACCAAACAGTGCCACCCCACCAATTAGTCAAACGCATAGAAAGTTTGGTGTGCACAAAGTTTAAAAAAACGCTTCTTTTAACTCTCTCGAAACCAAAAGCAAGGAAAGTTTGAGTCTTTGACAGCAAACAAACTAAATACAGAAAAGGGAAATCTTCAACTAACTGAATATTCTGAAATTCTTTATCGAAACTAAGAATATCCTTCAATGGAAAACTCAATATAGAATGACACTGTGAAAGAAGAAAAGTACAGTCAGAAGCTTCGTTCTGTCTGTGTGTGGATTGAAGAAAGAAACAACCTAGTTTAATTTTCTTATGTAATATGTATAATTCTATAATGTTTTTTTTTTTTTTTCCTTTATGTCGGTTAAAAGATTATAATAAATGTATTTAGAGTGATATTATTTTTATACCTTAACTTATATTATTTTTTATGCCTTACAGAAAGACAAATGAGATATTGATAGATAGATATATAGATTTATAACCTTTAATAATAATTAATGCCTTTGATAATAATTTAAGACAATATTTGATCTTGTTTAAAAAGAAAAAAGAAAGAGATATTTGTTCAAATTTTGCATTATTTTCCTCCTTGGTTTTTTTTTTTTTTTTTTTGAAAAATTCATCATCTTTATTAATTGCAATTCATAGTGATTACATGATTAAAATCTGGAGTAACATCACTACTCTTGATAACATGATCAACAACTAAATAGGATGCTCGAGCTAAGAAATGAGCCACTATTTGCAGAACGTCTAATAAAATTGACATAAACATCTCGCAAGTCATTTAACAACATCTTACAATCAGAAATAATACTCCCAAAGTATAAAACCATAGGAATAGAGCTACGTAATGCTTGCACCACAGTAAGACTATCAGTTTCAATGACAACCTTCCTCCAATCTTTCCGTTTAACCCAACTCAGTGCCTCCTTAACACCCAAAGCTTCCACCATTTCGGGTTGCAGCACCCCTGACCGACAGCAGGTAAAAGCTTCCACCAATGCGCCAGTTTCATCCCTAATCACCCCTCCAAAGCTATAAGTTGCAGTTCTTGAAAAAATGGCAGCATCTACATTAATCTTCAAGGTGTCTTCAGCTGGTTTGGCCCAAGTTTCAGCACCATCGACATCAGTAAGGAATGCAGTCGTATGATTAAATGTTGAATCTTGAGCCCGAGTCCAATCTGCGAGTAAAGCTTGAGCTAAGTGAGCAACACTCGCAACAGTAGGGGACTTATCAGACCATACTAGCTCATTTTGATGTTTCCAAATTGCCCAACATGTCATTGCGATCAACCTCATTTTCTCCCCATCCGCCTGCAGTAGAACCGTAGAAAACCAGTTGGCAAAAGAACCAACTGCCGTCAAATTAACACTTGCAGCCAACTGTTGCCAACACGCTTTGGCAAAAGAGCAATCCACCAAGCAATAGTAGATGGTTTTATCAGTTACTTTGCACACAGGGCAGATGATATCAACAAGCACATGTCTAGAACAAAGTCTGAATTTCGTAGGCAGACAGTTAGTGGCAGCACGCCATAACAAGTCTTTCACTTTCGGAGGAACACTTAGCTTCCAAAGAGTATTCCAAAAGACAGAATTACCATCATGTGCACCCAACTCTTTGCTCAATTGTAAGAACTTATAAACTGATTTTACTGAGAAATGACCCGAGCTCTCCCAACTCCAATACTAAACGTCACATAAACGACTTGAAGACAAGGAAATACTAAGAATCAAGTTAGCATCCCTTTCATTAAACATATCATGCACCAAGTCAACATCCCAAGCCAACGTATCAGTTTCCATAAGTGCTTTAACATTTTGATCAATAAGAGCAGGATTATTTGAAGTTACTCTTGGATTATCTTCATTGGGCAACCACGGATCCAACACTATATTAATTCGAGAACCATCACCAACTCTGCATCTCACCCCTTTTTGAATGATCTCTTGAGTTTCATAAATACTTCGCCACATGAAACTTGGATTGCTCCCCAACTCAGCATTTAAAAAGGTACCATTACAGTAGTACCTAGTTTTAAAAATCTTGCTGACAAGTGAGTCCAGACGACCAAACAATCTCCATCCTTGTTTACAAAGCAAACTCAAGTTAGTCTGTAAGAACCATTATTTTCTGTAGTGACAAATTATGTCCAATTGCATTCCAGTTGCATCTAGGACTCGTAGTGTTTTGTCTGGAGTTCGTACTGTTAGTGTTAGTCCACGTCAGCAAAGATATTTTAGGTTTTAATTGTTCAGATGGTAACTGCTGTCCATTTCGGGTTTCTTGGTTTAGCTGGGTATAAATACAACTTCTGGGTATTAAGTTGAAAAACTTTTTGATCGGAGATTAGGGATTACGTTTCTTTCTTCTTGTTTCTTCTTTATGTTCCATGACAGGTGATCTCTGAGCTTGGAGGTATTACTCCAAAGTTGCAGATCAGAGCTTGAAGATGTTGAGTTCAGACTGAAGGGATTTCAGTATCATCTTCATCACCAGATTTGAAGAGAGTTCAGATTGAAGAAGTGTTGAAGAGAGCTCATCATTCACTCCAATCAAGGGTCTTGGTTGGTATGTGTATAGATTCACTGTATTTTGTAAAAGAGTGTATTGTTTACAATATTGTTAATTTTTGTAAGATACATCTTTGAATATAGTGAAAGTTATTACTCTGGTTCGGGGAGCCTAAGCGCTTGCCGCCTAGAATGAGTTTCTAGGGCAGGTGAAGCTTGTAAAATTCTGGTGTTGAATCTTTGATTTTGTTCTTTTTATATTCAAGCTTAAATTAAGATAAAATCAATCTAAATATGAAAAAGATAAGTTAGACAAGAACTTGGTGTTTACAAAGTCATGCAAGTTGCGAAATCCCATACCACCTTTAGACTTATATACAGCCTTAATTCGTTGAGAATAGTTAACAGTTTTTTTTTTATAATAATTATTAAATTAGAATGTTATCTTGGTAATTAACACTCTTTAACATTTCTAGTGTGATTAATGCATGCATACAAGTAATAATAATGTGGGTTGAGTTGAGACCGTATTGTGAGACGTAATAGAATAGTAAAGCATATCATCAAGATCTCAGATTTACAGAGAATATACATATTTAATATTCTTGTCTGTATTGCCATGCATGATCTTCAGTGTCATATATATATATATATTTTTTTTGAAAATGCTTCAGTGTCATATTTAATAGATACTCCATTATCATTAGTATTCTGAAACATGCACATAAATGGCTCATGAATATATATGATAATATTCATAATTATGAAATATTATTATTTTATATAAATTTAGTTTATGTTAGAAAATAGAAACGTAGGTGAATTATATATACCAAAATATTTACTATAGGAAAATTTTCTAATTACACATTTTTTTCTCTTTGAAGCTGACACTTTTATAACGGATGAAAATTGTTTTAGCTTGTTAGAATGGAGAAGTGTAATTGAGAAAGTAAATATGATGAGATGTATGGCAAGATATATGAAATTTCATAAATATCTTAAAAGTTAACTGATAATGAAATAGAATAGTTCATGTATCAAATAAATACTATTAACTTTCCACCAATAATCAAGATAGTAATCTTTAACATATTTAGCTAATACATAGAGTTTAATTCTCTTATCTATTTAAACTTTAAATAGTACAATTAATTAATGTATACAATATATAAAATGAATAACTACTAACTACTTATATAAGACTAGATGTTCATAATTATAATCAATTTTAACCTTCATACATGCATATATATGAAATGTGAATCTAATTATATATATTGCTTAGCTAATTCATAATTTCCTTCATCACCAAAGTTCTAGCCCTATTGATATTCACAAGACACAAATAAACATGCTCCTTCAACTCCTCCACATGTCTTCTAAACCCTAAATCACCCTTATTAATAACATCTTTAACCACCTCCAAACAAAAGCTATGCTCTCTCCTCTCCAAGAAAGACTCTAGGATTGTCTTGTTGTGCTCAAGCCCATTTTGAACTCGCACCATGAGCCTGCTCATCGTGTCGAATTCCCTATCCAAGATATAAGTTCCTTTAGCTGCTAAATCAAGTTGGTCTCCAACTTTTCTGAGAGCTCCGCTTCTCAAAAATGGCAAAGAGGAGAGTTTACCCGCCGTGCGCTTAATAGGGAAGCTAAAAAAGACTGGCCCTACAAAAACAAAACTAGCAGCATGAGCTGCTAGGGTTATGCAAATCCCAAAACCCTTTTGGAAGCACTTGATAATTTTGATCTTCTTTGTTACTTTCTTTCTCATCGATTTCAAGCGATGCAAAATCGAGGAACACTTCTCATGAATCAGCTTGAAACCGAACTTGTTTGGACTTGAAAATATCGAGTAATTTAGTTCTGAAATGATCAACTTGACATCATCACCATCACAATCTATAATTCGGTCGAACACTTGTGTTATGATGAGAAGGTAGGTGGATTGAATTTGGTTGATGCCCTTGAGGAGATGGCTACAAAATTTCGAAGCCTCAGCGGTTATGTCGAAGTAGTTGAGTAAAAGGGTTTTCAATTGAGGTATATTTTTGGAGAGTATTAGGGTTGATGATGATTCAAGAATACTAGGTATGAATTCTTGGCTTGGTTCTAGAAGAGTTTCAAAACATTTGTTATGGCATAAAGAAGAAGAAGATTGGTGATTAGCCTTGTTTAAAAGCTCACCAAAGGATTTAGTTCTTAATGCATTAACATACTCCTCATTAATTACGTTTAAGCTTTTGTCAACTTGTCTCGATTCCTTCTCAACTAAACCTGTTTAATTATAATATATACATATATATGCATGATCAGTTTTTATGTATATTCATCATGTTAATTTATACAATTACGCACGTCTATATAATTTGCATTAAACAAGAAAATACTAAAAATAAATAATTAAGTGAAATAAAAATATATCTCTAGGTATCATATTTGTACATGTCTTGAAACTCAAGTTTAATTATTAATGATCACAACTAATTAGAAGCAACAAATAAAGACGAATTAATAATGTACTTTTCATATACTTTTTTTTTTTTGCTTTATGATCAAAATAAATTAATTAAAAATGTATTTCTCTCCTTTTTTTTTTCCTGTAAAACTTATATATATTGATAGTTTTCTCTTTCATTTTCTGGGCTCATTTTCATATATAATATACAGATTAATATTTTGTATACGTATAGATATTATCAAAAGGAATATATCATTAATTAAAGAATTAAAAAGTTATTATAATTAATGTTATATATAAAGTACTACAATATATAAGGCTTAATTGGAAATTATATGGATTATATATATAGTTAACTTATTATAACAACTATAGCATACCTAATTTGACGATCTTTGAAAACTTCAGCTTTGCCCACATATTGAGCTATCAATCGATATGAATAATTCTTCTATAATTATATATGATATTTGTATATGTTTTACAAAAGAATATATACCCTAGTTCTCTTAAGGAAAATAGAGATTTTTTCACAACTCTCTCTATATTCTTTAATTTCTTTTTTTATGGAAATATTCTTTGACTTGCTTAAATATATAGATACAGTGCTATATGTATATATAATACTATAAATTTATATAAGATTGAATGTCACGCAGTCTATTTGATAACTCTTAAAAATTAATGATCTCATCCATAGAGATGCATAATAATAAGTTTGCTTCTCCAAGTAATTTTACAAAATTCAAGGCCAAATTTCCTAATTTAAAGCCAATCTCTTTTTCTTTTCATTCCTTTTCTTCATTAAATTTGTTACATGTCTCCCTCTTTTTCCCCTCTTATCCTCTTTAATTTTGTATATTGTCGTCACTAAGTTGTACAAATTTGTAAGCATACCAAATAAAAAGGGTGAAAAAGTACAACTTATTTAATGTCTTGTAGATATATTTCTATTCCAAATTTGAGATAACTATATGTTGTTCATTTATAAGACAAGACATTATTAAGAGCCACGTGATTTGGAATAACTTTTTAAGCGCGCTAAATATCAGAGATATGTATATGGTAGTTGAGGGTGGCCCTGGCTCCATTTAAATATAAATATGCCACTAGAATAAATGTAACGTCCTAATATTTTGCCTTATTTTATAAAGTGCTAATTTTGATGCATTAATTAAAAAGATTCAAAGCTGTTTGAAAATACACAGTGAATTTTACAATAAATATGCAAAAAGGTGAATGATCATTTATATTAAAACAAAATTAGTAGTTGAGTGTATTTTTCTTAAAAAAAAATTGTAACATCCCACTGAGCTCAGATTACTTTATTATAAAAAAAATAAAACAAAGGCTCCACCGGCGTTCTAGACCGTTTGCTCGTCCATAGCCCCTCGCAGTATACATACTAGAACTGACCCAGCTCATCAAACTTACATTCAATGTTCCCTATCTATTACCTGTAGGGACAAAGTAAGGGGGTGAGCTAAAAGCCAGCAAGGAAATGCTTAACATACAATAGCATTCAATACACTAAACATATCTTAAAATTCACAATAATACGATTCTTTATAACATTAACGTATCCAATCTTAACAAAATTATATGCCTTAGCTCATAACTGTAATTTAAATAACTCCAGATATGGAAAGCTATATCATATACCATATATTTGTACTAAACGAAACCATTGCATATATGTAGGGATCACAACCCCAACATTATACTCATAGCACAATCATAGCAATAATATATAAAAATTATTTCAATCATATCATGTCTTTACCATAACATTGGCATATCATAGCCATTGCTTACATAACCTGGGCCTAGCCTGGCCCTGCAATATCCTGGGCCTAATCAGCCCATATAATTACCTGGGCCTATGTAGCCCTACTATTGTTATAGGATAGGGTATCTCTATATTCAACCGTAACATCACTGTGTCATACCCTGCCATAACAATGTCATACACGAATCAGACAAATGTAGGGTAGGGTATCTCTACATTCAATGGCCTTACCCCGTATCATACCCCACCATGGCCCCTCATTTGTACCTGAGACGTCAGCATACAACATACAACATACAACACACCACATACATCATATAATATACAACATATACAACATACAAATCGTACCAACCATAATATATATCGATTCACAAATTCATATTATGTCCATACCACACATTCTCAGTACTATATACACATTCATAATAATACATCACAAATAATATTTCAATAGACAAATAATTTATATTATGCAATTCAACACATAAAAACTACTTAATTTACTTACCTCAAATCCCTCTGCTTAAGACTTGTTATCTCGTCACTACTACCTATAATAAGACATGGGTCAAGGCCCTAATATTAAAATTCGTACTCTTACAGTACAGCAGAAAGATCACTATTTTTGACGAACAACTACACTAATTCAGTAAAAGTTGTCTTCATAAAAATTATAGGAAATTCCATTATCTTTCCAATGATATAAATATCATTAAAAATGGATTAAAACTGAGGGAGTTATGATTGTTTTACTGAAACTATTTCTGAGAAGGAATATGGAGCAACGAACTATACGACTTAGCGAAAATATAAATTTTAGGCATTGAAAGGTTCAGAACTAGAAGATAATATCTTCATGAAAGTTTTAGGAAATTAAATTCCCTTTACAATGATACCAAAATCTTTGAAATTAGAATTATATTCAGAGAGATATTGTAATTTTACTAAAACAGTTTTGGAAGTTATTCAAGAAATGAAGCAAATGATACAGAAGGAAAATAACTTTTCGACATAGTATAACTCCGAATTAACGAAATGTTTCTTCATGAAACTTATGGGAAATCGAATAATCTTTGAAATCATATATAGATCATTAAAAATGGATGAGAATTGAGAGAGTTATGGTATTTTAAGTGAAAGTACTTTTTCTAGGAATATGAAAAAAATGATTTACAACAACATCAGAAAGATGATAATTTTCGATATAGAATATCACCGAAATGGTGAATAGTTTCTTCATAAAATTTTTAGATCATCAAATAAGCTTTCTAACGATGCAAAAATCGCTGGAAACTGATCAATATTGAGAGAGATATGACTATTTTACTAAGACAATAATTTTCAGAAAAAATAAAAAACGAGATTTCATAATTTAACTTAAAAGTTCACAACAATAAGTGGAAGAACTCTCTTACCTCTTGATGACTCTTCTTAAACAGTGCTAGATCTTGAAATCTCAAATTATTAAAATGGTGATGATGATCTCTGAAAAACCGTGTTTTTGCAAATGTCAATTATATATAAGAAAATATAAAACAGTATGCGTCTGTAGAAGCAGAAAGTAATTTTGCTACAGCAAAACAGAACAGGCAGAATATAAAATATTTGCAGAAAAATAAATAACTTGACACAAGAGATTTATACGTGTTATCAGTGTTCTCACGAACACTCCTAGTCCACGGGGCCACGCCCAGAGAATGAAATCAATTAATAAAGTATCAAAATTACAAAGCCAATTGACTTAAACAAGTTTAGACTCCCTCTAAAGTATTGCCGCAATCCTTTGTAATCCACTTTATGAATCTGACTTCTTGAAACACCTTCAAACCCGAACTCCCTTCGTCTTTGAAGTGTGAGTGCTTACTTCCTCCCGAAGTAAGGCTTCAATAAGTCTTCTTCCGAAGACCAAGTGCTTACTTCCTCCCGAAGTAAGGCTTTATCAAGTCTTCTCCCGAAGACCAATCTCTTGTTCAGTCAAGTAGTTCTTCAAAACCTCTAGGAAAGAGTAAGAACAGAAACAAACAACTAGAACCTAGATTAACAACTAGTCTCTCACAAAACAAAAAAACACTCTTCTCTTTAAAAGATAAATGCAAAAAAAATGAATAATGGAAGAGTTAATTCGAATGATTGCTCTCTAGGCTCTATTTATAGAATATAGAAACCTTAGAGACAGTCACAAGTTCGAATCTACAGCTGTACAAAAACTTTCCTAAAGAAACACGATCTGCTACATTAGATTCGGATGCTAACGCAGCAGATCAGACCAGAAACGGGAAACTTGCTAAAATCGGGTCCGATCCTCTATCAATGCTTGATTCCTGCCAAAAACAGATTAGATATTCTGATTGTATCAAGATACAATCAAAATCAATAAGGAAAAGACAATAATCAAAGTTTCCCTAAAAAAGACAACTTTCCAAAAGAGAATTGCTTCTCTTTTAAGAAGTTTCCAAACAAAGGAAAGTTCAGCTGAAAGTGCAACTTTCCTAACAAGGAAAAGAGCAACTATAAACCGAATTTATAAGGTAAGAAATCGGGTATGAATGCACAACAATCTTACCATAAAAGGAAAAAATATTTTGTGAACTAACTTGCCAAAAAAAGACTTTACAATCTCCCTCTTTGGCACTTTAGATGATCAAAATATTTTTAACATAAAGTACCTGCAAGATAAAGTTAGCCATAACAAATAACTACTCCCCCTGAGTATCACAATCGAAAACCAACAACAACTGAAGAACATGCTAACTTTTAAACCAAAATAGTTCACAAGTACCAAACACAACTCCTCCTCAAAAAAGGGTCCAGAGTTGATAAAAACAAATTGAATGCTCAATAAATATGCACATTAATTAAAAAATATTTTGACAACTAAATTGCCAAAAAAGGACCTAACAATCTCCCCCTTTGGCACTTTAGATAATCAAAATATTATTAATTGACAAACACCTACAAAACAAAGTTAGCTAAACAAACATAAAAACTCCCCCTGAGAAGTACAAAATTAAACCAAAATAAAAAGCTAACTTTGACCAAAGACGACGAACACAAACACAAACACAAACCTCAACTCCCCCTAGACAGTTGAGTATACAATTAAAAACCCAATTACTCCCCCTTTTTGTTTATCTATAAGGGTCAAAGACAAAAAGAAATGGAAATATAGAAATATGTCCAACAAAAACAAAAAGAAAGAAAACTTATGCCCTATAAAGCTTGATCAACGAGGACAGCTGCTTGGACATCTTTTGCTGAACCTCCTCCATGGCAGCAAGACGATTGGAGCAACAAGAGGAGCATTTGAGGGGGCTTGTTCGGATTCCACCATTTTCCTTGGATGCCCTAGGTTCTTAGTTTTAGCCATGAATTTCTGAAAGGAAGAATGAGAAACAAAGAACAAGAACACAAAGAAATAGGAATCGGGTAGCGAGGTTATGAAAATAAGAGACAAAGGAAGTTGATTTACATAATCATGTGAGAGAGGATCAAAAGAGGAAACCAACTTAAAAAGAGAAACTACCAGCCCAAGAACACAAAAGGAAACCGCCCCACTATCTTGCAAAAAAAATTTCTCATTTCCTTTTTTTTTTAAAAAAATAAAAATAAAGGGAAACTAAAAATACCAACATTATTTCCAAAAATATCATATTTAAGACAATCTTTCAAGATTAAAACACATTACCATATAAGAGATCAATCTTTAAATGGAAACATATCAAAATAAATCAAGAAAGAATAAATATTGATACTTACCAATTAAACACAAATTTCCTTTAGCCCATGAATCAAGTCACCAACACCCCGCTCTCTTTATTTATTTATTTTTTTTTTAATTTTAAAGAACCGAAAATAAAATAAAAGATGTACAATAAATATAAGAAATTCTAAACCAAGCAATTTAATCAAAAATCATTACAAATGACAAAAGTACATGTTATGCTTTCGAAAGAGAATAATTAATTAGTATTTCAATAACAAATCATACTTAATTGATGTTGAGGAAAAAGATATGCATGTTACTAACAATTGTGAACCAGGATTTTTAATTTATTTTAGTAGAGGAGACTTACAAATTTGAAAACACTTGTCAGACATAAGTGTGTGTAGTGAAAATAGGATCATTGTCCTTGGTAAGATTTTTCATTTTCGCCTTTTTCAGTTTGATCCCGCAACTGGATGCTATCACACCATACTAAAGGTAGCCCTTTTCTATGGTAGTGCATCCTCATCATAGTTGCTAATTACAATGTTCCAGCTTACTCAAAAGAAGGCTTTCACACCTCAGTATGGGTAGCTCTATTCCAGCAAGGGGCCTGACAAGCAACTGAAACAAAAATCGCTCAACTCTATATAAGAACATTATTTAATCCCAGACACAAATAAAAAGTAACATGAACCTTTTAACTCAATTTCAAAAAGTATGATAAAAATGAGATCCTAACTAATTATATTCCAAAAGCATAAACATAATTTGTCAAAATAAAATAAAAGAAGATTAAATGCTAGAAAAGATTAAACTTAACAATATTGTACAAAAAAATATGAACAAGAGAGATTAGACAATGCAAACTCCCAAAGACTTTCTGAGGGAGTCAAAGCGACTTGAATCTAGGGTCTTGGTGAAAATATCAGCTAATTGTTTTTCAGTATCAACATATTCTAATTGCAAAGATTTATTTTCAACAAGTTCCCTGATAAAGTGATGCCTTATATCAATGTGCTCTGTTCTAGAATGTTGAACAGGATTTTTAGAAATATTTATGGCACTGGTATTTTCACATGCAGAATGACAAGTAAGAATAGATGTGAGAGTATAGCAATTATCAGCAGATCTAAACCCTAGTAAAATACATTGTTTATCACTGTTAAGAACAAAACAATGATCATTGTCAAAATTGACGGTATACCCTTGATTACAAATCTGACTAATGCTAAGTAAATTAGCTTTTAGTCCCTCAACAAGCATAACATTTTTCAACCTTGGTAACCCTTCAAAATTGAGAGTTCCCATACCAATGACATTTCCTGTTAAACGATTACCAAACGTGACCTCACCACATTGTATTGGTCTGATATTCACTAAAAAATTCTTGTCACCTGTCATATGTCTAGAACAACCACTGTCAAAATACCACATTTGAGAAGCAACACTTTTATCAGAAAAACCAGCTAGACATTTTTCTTTTTCAATCCATTTTTGTTTCAAAGCACTATGTTTCTTTTGAAAAAATTTTAAATTACCAAAATAATTTGTTTTAAACATATTTTGCAACGTGAAACATTTAGGCCTGATATGTCCTTTTATACCACAAAAATGACAGATTGGAACAAACCTTCTTACCTGAGATCTTATCCTTTTTGAACTTACTGGAGACTTTGCTTCTGTAGACGACATTTTTGTTGCAGCAGATCTTAAATTTGCAGCATCAGGTAAATTCGCTGGAACACTAGATTTTACAAATTTTGTTTTTCCAGAACTTTCAGTACCATTTGATCCAAGACCAGCAAAGCCTCTTTGACCTGCATTCTGAACTTCCTCAAAAATAGAAGATCCAGGGTTAAGCATTTGAATATTTTTCTTGAAATTTTCAAGTTCCTTCTTTAATAGAATAATTTCTTCATCTTTTAAACAAAAATCAGTCTCAAATTCTTTAATTTTCAATTCAAGAGATTCAGTTTGATTAGACAATTGTTTATTTATTTTTGACAATGATCTATTTTCAGAAGTAACCTGTATCCACTTTTCATACATAACCTTGTAAGACTCAGCCAGTGACTCCTCACAGATGTCAGATTCATCAGAATCAGAATCAGAACTTTCTTTTTCAATGGCATTATTCAAACATACCAATCTTTCTTTCACCTGTGAATCACAAACAAACTTAGAAAAAACTGAGGTTAGTGTAACATTTTTAGAAATATCTTCATCACTATCAGTTTCATCGTCACTCCATGTGACATTGAAACTTTTCTTATTCTTTTTCAGTGTATTTGCACATTCAGATTGAATATGTCCAAAACCATCACATTCCCTGCACTGAATTCCCTTTTTGTTAGTCATTGAAGGTTTTGAAAAAATATTACCTTTGGAGAATTTTGGAAAATTCTTTTTGTCACTTATCTTTTTCATGTATTTTTGAAAGTTTTTAGTTAAAACATCCATCTCATCATCTTCTTCATCATCTGAAGTTTCTTTTTCAGCAACATTAAAAACAATACCTTTACCTCTATCAGCAATGGACTTGGGTTTGTCCTTCTGCTTGATTTGCTGATTCAATTCAAAAGTGCGCAAAGAACCCATTAATTCTTCCACCTTCATTGTGCTAAAGTCTTTAGCCTCCTCCATTGCTAAAAGTTTAGTATCGAACCTCTCTGGAAGAACTTTAACAATTTTTCTCACAAGAACAGAATCATCAAGTTTTTCACCAAGAGCAAAATATTCATTAGCAATATCAGATAGTTTTTCATAGAATTCAGTTAGGGTTTCATTATCTGACATCCTAAGATCATCAAATTTGGTCTGAAGCATAATATATCTAGAACGCTTAACATCAGATGTTCCTTCAAACTGAGTTTGAAGGATCTGCCAATCATCCTTAGCAGATTCACAAGAAGATATAAGCTTAATATAACCTTCACCTACTCCATTAAATATGGCATGTAAAGCTTTGCTATTATAAGCAGACAAATTATCATCTTCAGTAGACCATTCAAGTTCAGATTTTAATTTAGAATTACCTTCAGAATCTACCACAACAGGAGGAGACCATCCTGAAAGAACCATCCTTCATGCTTTCTCATTTTGAGACTTGATAAAGGCTCTCATTCTAACCTTCCAATAAGGATAGTTGGAATCATTGAGGAGTGGTGGGTGAACAATAGAAGTTCCTTCTGCAAAGGAAAACATATTGCAAAAACACAAGAAAACGTTAAAAGGACCACACTAAGAGTTTAGTGTCCCGCTCTGATACCAATTGAAAAACCGTGTTTTTGCAAATGTCAATTATATATAAGAAAATATAAAATAGTATGCGTCTGTAGAAAAATAAATAACTTGACACAAGAGATTTATAAATGGTATCAGTGTTCTCACGAACAAACCTAGTCCACGGGGCCACGCCCAGAGAATGAAATCAATTAATAAAGTATCAAAATTACAAAGACAATTGACTTAAACAAGTTTAGACTCCCTCTAAAGTATTGCCGCAATCCTTTGTAATCCACTTTATGAATCTGACTTCTTGAAACACCTTCAAGCCCGAACTCCCTTCGTCTTTGAAGTGTGAGTGCTTACTTCCTCCCAAAGTAAGGCTTCAATAAATCTTCTTCGGAAGACCAAGTGCTTACTTCCTCCCGAAGTAAGGCTTTATCAAGTCTTCTCCCGAAGACCAATCTCTTGTTCAGTCAAGTAGTTCTTCAAAACCTCTAGGACAGAGTAAGAATAGAAACAAACAACTAGAACTTAGATGAACAACTAGGCTCTCACAAAACAAAGAAACACTCTTCTCTCTAAAAGATAAATGCAAAAAAATGAATAATGGAAGAGTTAATTCGAATGACTGTTCTCTAGGCTCTATTTATAGAGTATAGAAACCTTAGAGACAGTCACAAGTTCGAATCTACAGCTGTACAAAAACTTTCCTAAAGAAACACGATCTACTACATCAGATTAGGATGCTGACTGTAACACCCTAACTAACTTAGGCGTATTACGTGATTTTTTAAACATGCTGTGCAGCTCGTTGCTAATCAACGAGGTTTATGGAAAAACGTGATTAATTAAAATTTTGCGTTTTAATTAAACTTATAAAACAGTATTACAAAAGACTCAGGATCCCGATTATAAAAATATTTACAAAAAGTTTAACTGTTTAACTGTTACATAAAAATAAAGGTCGTCTAACGACCAGTTACAAAATCAGCCTTGCTGTCCCGAGGATCGTACGCTCCAGGCCTAACCGCCCCGACATGTACAATCTCATAAGCTCGCTCACGGTCCATCAGCTATAGCCTTGCCTTTACCTACACATAAACGTAAACTGTGAGTCGACAGACTCAGTAAGAAAAGCATAATAATACTCATACATAATACTAACTGCCGTGTCCAACACGATACTGAGTCCCGCTACTGCCATGTCCAACATGGTACTGAGCCACTACTGCCATGTCCAACATGGTGCCGAGTTCGAACGTTCATAGGGACGGTACTATTGACACGTAACAACCCGATCGGTCGGCCGAACCGGTCATACTCGGCCGCCGGTCATACTCCGGCTCGTACCGACGTGTTACTATATCCTCACGATCGGTCGAACCGGTCATACTCCGCCGCTGGTCATACTCCAGCCTGTACCGACGGGATACGTCAATAGCACGGAACCACCAACCAAGTGTCGGCTGATCGGTCAAACCGGTCATACTCATTCTTGGTCATACTCCACTGTACCGACGTGACAGGGTTGGATGGTTCGAAGCCAACATACAACTAATGTAATCTAATAGGCTTCCTACATGCACGCTAAACATGTAATCTACATATGCATCTTGTTATACTAATCTTACGGATTCCGAATTCGGGTGTCGGTCAACCCGATTTGGAACTGAAGCTGAACGGCGGATTACTGGCTCCTAAACCATAAAAATCACAACGCTATAAGTGACACGCTAAATCACTTCCCGGGGACTAAAACTAGGAACTAAAAGTTTCCCTATCGATAAAAAACATGGCAATACCCCCTAAAACATAAAAACGAGGAAAACTAGGGTCCCTGAATTTTCCCAGTAGGTAAAATAGGCAAGTTGCCCAATAGGAATGCAGTTGGAAAATTCAGAACCCTCATCCGGAATTCCGGATGCACAACCGGAATTCCGGTTCCTCGCAGGCAGCAAACCCAAATTCTCATAACTTGCACAATTCAACCCCAAATCACCTCAAACTTTCCAGACCTGTTCTATACCTTCCCTAGAACATTTCTAAGGCCTAAAAACAACCCAGAAAACACATAAACAAAAATTACCATTGCAGCTCAAGCTTTGAGTTCTAAACTCAAACTTGAGCAAATCCACCTAACAAGCAATCAAACCAACTTAATTCTACATAATCAAGCTCAAAATAACCTCTGGAAACTCAAGCAAACATCCTCAACATCACAGCAACAAAATATAACCTTTTCTCTCAAAAATCACATATTTTTACATAGAAAACTTAAAGCTTTGCATAACCTATCTAACATGCTTCAACACAGCCCATTTTAACTTCAATTAACATGCTTTAAACCACATAAATTAACACAAAACCACAGCAGCAACAGCAACTATAAATCATGCAAGAATCATCATATTTTCATCAAATTTTCAATAAAATTCAAGAGAAAACTAAAGAAGCTAACCTAGCTTGAAGAAAGCTTGGCTTTGGATGAGAATCCACTAGAAAATCAAAGCAAAATCCACCCCTTTGCACCCACATGCACAGCCGAGAGAGAGAGAGAGAGAGAGAGAGAGGAAAAGAGAGAGAGAGAGAGTTTGAAAGTTTTGTAATTTTTTCTAAGTGTAATGCTTTGCAAAATAAAATAATGAATAAAGCCACTTAACATATACTCATTTCAGCCAACAATTAATCAAATAAACACTTATTTTCCATTTCATAAAATCACAAAAGACAAAATACTAATGGGGCAAAAAGACCATTTTGCCCCTCCACCATAAAATCACATAGATCACACTAAAGGGGTATTTTTGGGAAATTCTAAATTCCCGGCCATTCCCGACATTCCCAATGTCTAAAACCCGTCCCCAAACTACTAACATACTAAGTTGTGATTTCTACTGAGCCAAACGCCGAGTTCCAAAATACCGGGCACCGGAATTACAAAATAGGCAAGCTACTGAATAACATTAATAACAGTATAATAAATTATTTAAATAGCTATAAATAATTTCATAATTAATCATAAACAACTGCTAATTTCCAAATTAACTAAGCGGGCTTTACACTGACGCAGCAGATCAGACCAAAAACGGGAAACTTGCTAAAATCGGGTCCGATCCTCTATCAATGCTTGATTCCTGCCAAAAACAGATTAGATATTCTGATTGTATCAAGATAAAATCGAAATCAATAAGGAAAAGGCAATAATCAAAGTTTCCCTAAAAAAGATAACTTTCCAAAAGAGAATTGCTTCTCTTTTAAGAAGTTTCCAAACAAAGGAAAGTTCAGCTAAAAGTGCAACTTTCCTAACAAGGAAAAGAGCAACTATAAACCGAATTTATAAGGTAAGAAATCGGGTATGAATGCACAATAATCTTACCATAAAAGGAAAAAATATTTTGTGAACTAACTTGCCAAAAAAAGACTTTACAATCTCAATCTTATGTTGATGAAAATCATGAGTGTTGTTTGGCGAAGAGAAGGAAACAAGAAGGAAAATTATAAATCTTTGATAGATAGCGAGATGAATAACTTGTAGGGTATAGGATTTTATGAGTGTCTTCTCTAAGAATTGTGTTCAGGCTGAAAGAAAGAGATTGAGATTGAGTTTTATTTTTCTTAGGGTTAGAGGCTCTGCATATTACGTATCAAGAATGTGATAGATTTAGGTTTTATAATCTAATTAAACCTATAAAAGAAAATAATAAAATAACCCCTACAATCTGATGCTAATTTAACTCTAAATAGAATAATTAAATAAAAATCTTATTTGTTAGATATAAGTTTTAAATTTGAATTTTAAAACTTAGGGTTTCTATACTAAACTTAACAGGTCGTCACTTTGTAGCTTAATTTTGACCCCAATAAAGTTAAAATTACGATAAATCTATTTCTACATAATTGATAGATCTTTGAATTATCTTTCCAACGCCACTGAAATCACCTCAATCCGAGCTCTAGAACTCCAGATATGATAGTTTTAGTAAAACAGTTTTTAATCCTGCGAATTTATCCAAACCTACGAATTTTTAACATTAATTCTACAATAATGTTATTTGATATCACTTATACCATTAATTAAAATCCACTAAATAATTTATAAAACCCTAATAAACTTTCATATTGGGCTTTAATTTAATGATTACCTACCTTGTAAAAATACCATAATATTTTACTTTCGTAGTTAATATAACTTTAACTCTCTCTAGAAAATTGGTACAATAATCTAAGCAATAATCTCAACTCACTAACAACACAAATATATAAGATAATTATCCTCACACAATTAATATCCCAAGGAGAGAAAAAAAAATTAAATACTATTTTAATCTGGATATTACATTCTACCCTCCTTAAAAGAAATTTCGTCCTCGAAATTTAACTTACCAACACTCGGGGTGTTGAGTCTTCTGTCTTTCACCACTTATTGCATTACCTCCTTATCTACAATATATATGGACCCAATAAACATGCATTTAACCTATGTCTTATCAGTCAATCCATAACACATAAAATATACACAACTTAATTAAGTATTATTATTTCTCCATACATTACTTAAATACCAAAATGTACTCCATCATAATAACTTACATATACATGCTTTAAATACATAAGTTTTGCAATCACATGCTCGTAATATATGAAAAGTTTTTCTTTCTCTTATGACCATCCTTACATGCCATTAAGAGTGAAACTATTTATTCTTCTATGAGTATCCTTACATGCCATTTAGAGTAACACTATTTATTCTCTAAATGAACATCCTTACATGTCACTTGAGAACACATTATACAATACAAAATAACCAACACAAAGAGTAGGGTAGAAGACCTTATGCAAACTTGTCTTTAATCATTCCCATTCTTTAGTTGAATGTTATTACCTATAAAAATCTTACTTCTCTACCTGATTTTCTACTATAAGGCTATAATGTCGTTCTTTCAATTTCATAGATGTTACTCACTCATCGATAGACACTTGTTCCATGACACTTGAAAATAAACATTTAAGCTCTTTAAAAGGTCTTATATATATAAATATTTAATGATCCATTTCGACCACCTTTTTGTCTAACATTCACTTCTTGATATCCTTTATCCATGTATTCATTGCACTTGTCACGCCTTCCCATTTTCCTAGGTAACCGCTGTCGGTTCCTTTTGTAGTCTCTTTCTTGTATCACTCTATTGTATTTTCTTTGCTAATCTCTCCTATGGTGCTTGGTCCTCCATTACCCCCTTCAATCAAGTTGACTTGATTATGAGATTAGCTAGTTTTCTATACTAACTTTTATCTACTTTGGTATTATCTTGCTATAGTGGTGAAGTTTGAATCTGTAATGCCGATAGATTCTGATAGTTATGTTCAATGATTGCTTCTTCTAATATACTAGCCATCTGAGGTATCACATAACTTCATACTTATCATAGCATTGATTATTCCAGCCATATTCATGCCCTGTATATTGTAGCCTTCTTTAATTCACCAAAAAAATATCTCAACTTCTTAATTGTACTTCTAAAGCTTTTAAATCTCTTAAACATACATTCCAATACTGATTATTTACTTAAGACTATACCATATATGTATTAAAACATAGAAAGCACACTAATAACCCCTTTAAAATAAGTTCAACCCTACCATGGCTTATTGTAGCCTAACTATTTATTATATGTTGACTTTTAACAATAAGTCAACCATACCAATCTCATAATTTATTGATCAGCCAAGGTATCAGGGTAAGGATACTATATATATAATTGGCAAACCATGTCGAACAGACCTTACTCTGTTCATCACTATTATACCTCCTATACCCCCACTTGTATTTGATTTACTACTAGAGACTCAGTATTTATAATTTCTTAGTGAGGGATCGTTGAGTCTTATTTTCTAAACTACGTATAAAAATAAATTTATAATTCACTTAAGCATTTTATTCCATATTTGAATGCAATCATGTTATCAATATATCCATCCCTTTCCTTATAAGTTCTTCACTTTCAATTAGATGAACTTTAGTTATTTTCCAGATAATGGCTATTGTCTCACTCCAGCTTAGATGTGTTCTTCTAGAATTCTCCATTACTAACCCTCTAGGTTGGGAAAAATATCTATATTTATAAAAATTCATTCATCTCAATAATTTTAACTTTTGTCAGATCCATTGTCATTCTCTTCTCGAGCGATGTAAGGCGTAGAAATACCATCACTTTTAATCAAAGTTGCACTCTTTGTGAGTTTTTTTTGGGGATTTTTACACTTGGTATCTTTTTTGCCAATTTTTTTTTTTTACATTTTTGTCTTTATTCGGTTATTTAAACATTTTTAAAAAAATTATTTTTCAATATTATATTTTAAAAAGTTTGATAATTACACAAATACCTATGCATGCTTATGTCATAGGTTTTCTCCAATATTACACTCCATCTCTTCCACCTTCTTATCTTTCATCTCCAATATTACACTCCATCTTTTCCACCTTCTTCTCTTTCATTCATTTTTTTTTAATTTTTCTTTTATTATCTGTTAGTTTTTTTTCCATAACCCACTATCATCCCCTGTGAAGCCCTAACCCACGAATTTCAACCTCCCATCTATGCTACGATCCTAAAATGGGTTTGAAAAATATTGCGAAGAAAGGAATGGGTGATGCTGCAGAGCCATCTGGTTCTAAAAAAAGATTTTTCCAGCTAAGATTGAATCTCGTAAGGCAAAGAGAACCAAATCTTCGAGATTTGTCAAGGATGTAAGTTGGGTTGTTTTTCGATTTTTTTTTAGTTTTTTTCTTGTTGTTTTGTTTTTCGTTTGCTGTTTTGTGTTTTAATTTTTTTTCTCCATAATGTTTTAGGTTCTCTTCGATTTTGACTTCGAGGATGAAGTTCTTGATTTGGAAGTGAAGCCTAAAGTCAAACCCAATGGTTGTTTACCTTGATTTTTTTTCATTTTTTTAAGTTGAAATTTTTAATCAACCGTTATTTTTCATTTTGATTTTGTTCTCATTTTTGTTTTTTTAGTTTTTTTTTTGTTTTGTTACTGCTATTAAATAGTTTTTAGCATCATTTAACAAAACTACACTATTTTTCTTTTTGTCAGTTTGGGTTTTCTTATTAGTTGTTTTTAAGTTTTAAATGTGTTTTTTTAGGGTTTATTGTTGTTTTTGTTCTCATTTTTTGTACGAAGGTTTTGTGTTTTCATAACATTTTTTACTTATTGTTAATTCGTTGTTTGATTGTTCTTTTAGTATTTTATTCGCCTTTTCTAAACAGTTATTTTAATGTTTATTTTTAGTAGTTTTAGTGTTGTTTAATTTTATTTCACAGTGAACAATTTTTTTTTAGTAATTTCATGTTTTGCAGATTGTTGTTAATATGTTTTTTCCCGGTTGTTCATCTTTTAAGCTGTTTATGTCTGGGTGTTTTTAAAATGTTGTTTTGTGGTTGCTTTCTGGTTTTTTTCTAGAAGCTTAGATGATGTTTGTTTTTTCATATTTTATTACCTTCAATTCTTTCTCTGATTCAATCATGGGTGAGTTTCAATGATTTCCAGATCTCCTTCTATTCGATTCTTCACCTCTGAACGCGATTTGCTTTTTTGACTGAATAATGATTTTGAGTTTTTTTTGTACAGCAATGGAGGTTGGATGATTTTTTTTTCTTTCCATTTTTGTATTTGGATTTTCGGGATTTAAGTTGTTTTCCCTTGAGATCTACATTTTTTTTAGATATGATTTTCCTTGTTTTGGAAGGAAAATGGTTGAGAATGGGTTGTTGGGGTTCGTCGGCTGGGTCACAAAGAAGATGGAGGCTTCCGTTTTCCTTGGCTGGTATTTTTGTAATTAACAACATTTAGTTTCTATTTTTGTTTATTTCCCTTTTTTGGGTCATAAATGTAAATATGTTCCATTTTTAGTTTATTATAGAAAAAATCCCTTTTTTTTTTCTTAGTTGACTCTTATGATGACACTCCAACATACTTATACTATTGTCCATAAAGCAAATTGTGAGTGGATTGTAGTTTTGTTTGCTTACGATGTGCCTTGAATCCATTTACTTTCATGAGCATTTTCTAATCCCAACACTTCTCAAAGACTCGTAAGGCCCTTATCATGCCATGAAATTCTTTAAGATACGTCACTTTGGCCTTATATGTGTCTCACTTTTCCCATGTCTCTAATATTAGGGAGTCTTTCCTAACGTTTTCTCCTCAAGCTATGCACTACCCTTCTATTGTTGTGTCGATGGGTATGTAGAATCTAAGTATGTCACTCGTGAAAGTTAATTTCTCTTCTTCCTCTTTTGAATTTGTGATCTCCTCTCTATAGTTGTTTGTTGTACCACCCACCATAAATTTGTATTCACAATGTATTAGTTGTGCAATTGTGACCTGTTCCAAGTAGTTGTCCTCTTGTTATCTCTTCTTCATGTTGTACCCAAATTGTTAGTCGTGCCTAGACCTTCTTAGTCTTTCTCCTTTGAAAATGTCACAGTCGAAACCATGCACATTTTACTCTATTGTCTCCTCCACCAAGTCGATGACCTTGAGTTTAAAGTTTACAACTTTCCTTCGGTAATCTTTTATTTGTTAATGCTCTGTTTATCTCTTAGTGTTTAAGATACCTTCATAAGCTATTACCTCAAGCAATTTTATCATGTCTCTTTCTAACTTCTTATTTTTGGATTCTATTAAGCACACTACACTCCTTTCTATATGATGGCATCGTCCTCTCCTGACTCATTTCTATAACAGACTTCTCTCTAAAGTCTTTGCATACACTATTCATACTTCTTACCCTCTAACTTAGGAGTGTGTAACTTATGGAATATCCAACAAGATAGTACTTACTCCTTAAAGATCTATTCTTTCATCCTTCTTAATAAGTGGGTTTCGTAAAATATACTCCCAGTCTGGTATAACGTCTACTATTCTAAGTCATCCCTACTTATATGTTGGGCTTCCATTCATAGCTAGGTGCAGAGACCGCTTCTTCAACCATTCATAGATAGGTGAAAATATATGTGTAGTTAGCTATTGGTACATTTCATTATGTGCTTCAAGTTCCACCACTAGTGTTGGTGATCTATTGCGCTGAGCCTGTGAAAACTTCTTCAACAAATCATCTTAATCATGCTCGTAGTCCTTCCAATGCCTCTATTAGATTGTTAGCCTTACTATTATTGGGTTCTCTGGAACATCAACCATCTGTGGGTCAGCGGAACACACATCCTTAGCCCCCACCTCTATTGGTCGTTCCTTTCACATTGATTCTAACTGATCTTCTAGTTGCATGTGTGAGCTCTTACAAGAAAGGTTGATTTAATAGAAACAAAAGAGTTCAATTATTGAAAGAGAAGATTTCATGTACATATCTAAACTTAATATTGTCAAGCTTAACTAGTAATATTCTATTTATCAAACAAAGTCTTATGAATTCCTAATATAATTTATTCTAAATTTTCAAGAAAGGAACAATGTCCTACCTAGTTTAAATTCAAGACAATAAAGAAATATAAAATTTATTCATCTTCTTCGTAAAAGTGTAATCAATCATAAGAGGTAATATACTCTTAATTTCTCTAAGCACCCACTACAGATGAGGCTCTAATTCTAGGAAATATATTTTAACAAAAATCTATGTATCACATATAAAACTATTAATGGCAATACTAAGCATATTAAAACTAACACTTACATTATAGTGAGAGGGATCTTTTCAGTCTTCTGTATGTATACTGTGAGTATCCTTCGGGCTAAGGAACAATCGGCTCTGATACCAACTGTAACGCCCCAATATTTTCCCTTATTTTACAAAGTGCTAATTTTGATGCATTAATTAAAAAGATTCAAAGCTGTTTGAAAATACACAGTGGGTTTTACAATAAATATGCAAAAAGGTGAATGATCATTCATATTAAAACAAAATAAGTAGTTGAGTGTATTTTTCATAAAAAAAAAATAAATTTGTAACATCCCACTGAGCTCAGATTACTTTATTATAAGAAAAAACAAAACCAAGGCTCCACCGGCGTTCTAGACCGTTTGCTCGTCCATAGCCCCTCGCAGTATACATACCAGAACTGACCCAGCTCATCAAACTTACATTCAATGTTCCCTGTCTATTGCCTGTAGGGGGAAAGTAAGGGGGTGAGCTAAAAGCTCAGTAAGGAAATGCTTAACATACAATAGCATTCAATACACTAAACATATCTTAAAATTCACAATAATACGATTCTTTATAACATTAACGTATCCAGTCTTAACAAAATTATATGCCTTAGCTCATAACTGTAATTTAAATAACTCCAGATATGGAAAGCTATATCATATACCATATATTTGTACTAAACGAAACCATTACATATATGTAGGGATCACAACCCTGACATCATACTCATAGCACAATCATAACAAATAACATATAAAAATTATTTCAATCATATCATGTCTTTACCATAACATTGGCATATCATAGCCATTACTTACATAACCTGGGCCTAGTCTGGCCCTACAATATCCTAAGCCTAATCTGCCCATATAATAACCTGGGCCTATGTAGCCCCGCCATTGTTATAGGATAGGGTATCTCTATATTCAACAGTAACATCACTGTGTCATACCCCACCATAACAATGTCATACACGAATAAGACAAATGTAGGGTAGGGTATCTCTACATTCAACGACCTTACCCCGTATCATACCCCACCATGGCCCCTCATTTCTACCTGAGACGTTAGCATACAACATACAACATACAACACACCACATACATCATACAACATACAGCATACAAATCGTACCAACCATAATATATATCGATTCACAAACTCATATTGTGTCCATACCACAAATTCTCAGTACTATATACACATTCATAATAATACATCACAAATAATATTTCAATAGACAAATAATTTATATTATGCAATTCAACACATAAAAACTACTTAATTTTCTTACCTCAAATCCCGCTGCTTAAGACTTGTTATCTCGTCACTACTACCTATAATAAGACATGGGTCAAGGCCCTAATATTAAAATTCATACTATTACAGTACAGCAGAAAGATCACTATATTTGACTAACAACTACACTAATTCAGTAAAAGCTGTCTTCATAAAAATTATAGAAAATTATATTATCTTTCCAATGATATAAAGATCATTAAAAATGGATTAAAACTGAGGGAGTTATGATTATTTTACTGAAACTATTTCTGAGAAAGAATATGGAGTAACGAATTATACGACTTAGCGAAAATATAAACTTTTGGCATTGAAAGGTTTAGAACTAGAAGATAATATCTTCATAAACGTTTTAGGAAATTAAATTCCCTTTTCAATGATACCAAAATCTTTGAAATTAGAATTATATTCAGAGAGATATTATAATTTTACAAAAACAGTTTTGCAAGAACATTATTCAAGAAACGAAGCGAATGATAGAGAAGGAAAATAATTTTTCGACATAGTATAACTCCGAGTTAACGAAATGTTTCTTCATGAAACTTATGGGAAATCGAATAAGCTTTGAAACCATATATAAATCATTAAAAATGGATGCGAATTTAGAGAGTTATGGTATTTTAAGTGAAAGTACTTTTTCTAGGAATATGAAAAAAAAAACGATTTACAACAATATCAGAAAGATGATAATTTTCGATATAGAATATCACTGAAATGGTGAATAGTTTCTTCATAAAAATTTTAGATCATCGAATAAGCTTTCTAACGATACAAAAATCGCTAGAAACGGATCAATATTGAGAGAGATATGACTATTTTACTAAGACAATAATTTTCAGAAAAAATAAAAAACGAGATTTCATAGTTTAACCTAAAAGTTCACAACAATAAGTGGAAGAACTCTCTTACCTCTTGATGACTCTTCTTAAACAGTGCTAGATCTTGAAATCTCAAATTATTAAAATGGTGGTGATGATCTCAATCTTATGTTGATGAAAATCATGAGTGTTGTTTGGCGAAGAGAAGGAAACAAGAAGGAAAATTATAAATCTTTGATAGATAGCGAGATGAATAACTTGTAGGGTATAGGATTTTATGAGTGTCTTCTCTAAGAATTGTGTTCAGGCTGAAAGAAAGAGATTGAGATTGAGTTTTATTTTTCTTAGGGTTAGAGGCTCTGCATATTACGTATCAAGAATGTGATAGATTTAGGTTTTATAATCTAATTAAACCTATAAAAGAAAATAATAAAATAACCCCTATAATCTGATGCTAATTTAACTCTAAATAGAATAATTAAATAAAAATCTTATTTGTTAGATATACGTTTTAAAATTTGAATTTTAAAACTTAGGGTTTCTATACTAAACTTAACAGGTCGTCACTTTGTAGCTTAATTTTGACCCCAATAAAGTTAAAATTACGATAAATCTATTTCTACATAATTGAGAGATCTTTGAATTATCTTTCCAAAGCCATTGAAATCACCTCAATCCAAGTTCTAGAACTTCAGATATGATTGTTTTAGTAAAACAGTTTTTAATCCTGCGAATTTATCCAAACCTACGAATTTTTAACATTAATTCTATAATAATGTTATTTGATATCACTTATACCATTAATTAAAATCCACTAAATAATTTATAAAACCCTAATAAACTTTCATATTGGGCTTTAATTAAATGATTACCTACCTTGTAAAAATACCATAATATTTTACTTTCGTAGTTAATATAACTTTAACTCTCTCTAGAAAATTGGTACAATAATCTAAGCAATAATCTCAACTCACTAACAACACAAATACATAAGATAATTATCCTCACACAATTAATATCCCAAGGAGAGAAAAAAAAAATTAAATACTATTTTAATCTGGATATTACAATAAATGTCACTTTTGCCAGCACATTTTTGTGCTGGCAAAAGTTAGTATTGCGCTGGTAAAATAAAATTTACTTGTGCTGCGTTGGCAAAAGGGGGTTGACAAATCAATGTTGGTATTAGAACTTTTTCCAACATAAAATGAAAATGTAACGCCCTGACCCTCAGGGACGCCACGTGTGTGCTTTTAAAAACTTATTATCACTAATCTATAAATGTTTGGAAAAAATGTGGTTTAATTTAAATCTTGATATAAATTCAAAATAAAGACTTTCATTTAAAATACTGTCGTAATATAGGGATCCCCTGTTTATAAAATAAAAATATTCTTTTACAATAGATTACATTTCCAAACATAGAAAGGAATTCGATCCTGCTTCCCAGAAGCCAAGACCCCACGGCTGATATGTACATTGCTGGGAGACCTTTGACTCATGGCCGAACACAGCTTCTAACTTCCTTACATTCGTCACGAAGCACCCGTGAGTCACAATGACTCAACAAGAAAAGATACTAAGTAGACATTATTTAAAGTACAGGCAGATTTCATAATAATATAACATACATACCGGTAGGTCTTACATATGTCAATCTACATATACAAAAATAACATAACGCTTATGTAAGCACACTTAATAGATAATAAAGAATATTTAGAGCTATTCATAATCAACCATCTCAGTGGTTCATAAAGTACCCTAATCACACATCATTATAAACACTCACTTTCAGTACTTCATAAATCACTCTAATTCATATATTACAGTAACCACATAATCTCAGTGCTTCATAAAGCACTCAAACACATAATCTTAGTGCTTCATAAAGCACTCAATTCTTACATCCCTACAACATGTATTTTTACCCCTGTCAGTTACAGAGACTAATTTCATAAGTAATATAACGTTCATTCAATCATACCATAACACAATATATTTAGTTACAACTCATCACATAATAACACGCTTGATCATTCCACAACTTCATAACCACATAATTTAGGTACTTAATAAAGTACCTCTACCACTCGTTAACCACGAGCTGTATATGTCACTATCGTTGTCCGATACAACAAACGATAAGCAAGAAACCTATCCGCGGTTTCAGGAGTAATTACTCATAACGGTAATAACTGTTTCTTTTACTCGATCATAATCGAGCCACAACGATAATAATCGTGTCATAATACTTCCCTCGATCATAATCGAGTCAAACGATAATAACTGTTTCATAATATTTCCCTCGATCATAATCGAGTCAAACGATAATAATCGTTTCATAATATTTCCCTCGATCATAATCGAGTCAAACGATAATAATCGTTTCATAATATTTTCCCTCGATCATAATCGAGTCAAATGGTGATAATCGTTTCATAATATTTCCCTCGATCATAATCGAGTTAAAACATACACTTATCGGAATCTCGATCATAATCGAGACTATCACAATTATAATCGTTAATTACAAACGGTATATAGTAGTTTTCTTACCTTGGTTCAGAACTCAAGTGTACGGGCCGTCCTGAGTGAAAAACAAGCTAGGCGATCCCGGTCCTATGTCACGACAAATCGAAACTCAATAAATACCTTAACTCGAAATTCCGGATTAAAACCCTAGTTAAAATCAAACATAACCTAACTTCCAACAACTCCAAAATAGATCAAGCATTCCATATTTAAATTAAAACAGACAATACACAACTTCCCGGGCCAAAACTGAACCTGAAGGAAACCCGAAAAAATTCCCTGCAAGCAACCGGTCGACCGGTTCTGGTGCACCAGAACCAACCGGTCGACCAGTTCTGGCAGACCAAGTTCCCATGGGTTCTTTCCTTCAAATTCGACCCAAAACTCCTCCAAACCTAACCAAACTTTCCAGAACAGTATAATATCATAAATATAGCATATCACAAGCTGCAAATTACAGTAGTTCAATCTCTAGCTCAAATTCATATGCTCAAGTAATAAAACTAAGTTCCTTTAGCTTCCTCATTCACAAATCAATCCCAACAGCCATGAATTCAATTAAAACATACACAATTAGACTTAATTAAACTAGAATATCACACTCAAACCTCAACTAAGTCTACAGCCCTGTAAACTTACAAGAATTATCAAAACCTAGCCTTAGAACCTAGGATTTCACCAACAAAACATAAGGAGGAACTTACCTCAAGATCTAGGTTGGCTTGGGGATTAAGTTTAGCTCTGAAATAGAACATTGCTGAAGAAAAATAGTCCCCCTAATGGCTGGTTGCAGCTGCTCGAAGGAAGAGGAGAAGGAAGAGCTTGAAAAAGTGAAGTTACTTAACTTACAAGTAACTTAAATAGGAAAGAAAAAGTTTCTTTTATTCTTTTCTTTTTTTTTTAAAAGCTACAGCCCCCTAAATAATAATAAAAGAGGTAACTAAAATTACCCTCAAAAACTAAATAATCTCCAAAATAACCTAGGGACATTTTGGTAATTTTTGCTAATTCCATTAAACCGACATTCGAATATTTCTAACCTAGTCCGGAATATTCCCAAAATAATTCTTCCATTAATGTCGTGACATTATTAACCACATCGCTAAATTTCCACAATTGCTGGGCCCGAAAATATTTTATTTCATTAGATAAATTCTCAATAATTATCCTAAGTAAGATCATAATCTTACTTCGTTTCTAAAATAATTACATATTTAATAAAATATGTCTATTTAAATATTATTTATTTTCCGAGATATTACATATGGTATCTACGATACCCACATATTCCAATACAATCTCCGTAATTAATAAATTACGGTTTATTATTCATTAATTTATATTTCCCTAATCAACTCATGATTAGTTTAAGTAGGATTATAATCCTACTCTAATACCCACATAATCACATATTTAATAAAATATGGCCAAATAAATATCAATATAATTCTCGGGATATTACAGAAAAGCGCTGGCAAAGATGACTTTTCCCAGCACGTAAATGCGCTAGTAAAAGTTAGATTTTAGCCATTGCAAATGTACGCTGGTAAAACTTTGACCTCTTTGCCAGCGCAGTTTGCAAAATGCGCTGGTAAAAGTTATTTTTACCAACGCAATAGCGAACTGTGCTGGTAAAAGTGACATTTCTTGTAGTGTGCATTGTTTCATTATTTTTATTATACATGTAAGGTTAAAAAAACATTAAATGTAAAATAATTTTTTTATTAATACAAATCTTACTTGTATAATTACTATTCAATACATATAAATATATTAAGTTAATGTTACGTGCAATGCACGTATAATTAGGTTTTTTTTTTAATTAGGTTCAATTAGTTGATGTTAAGTGCAATACATGTATGTATAATTTTTTTTAATTAAGTAATGTATTTTTTTAATTTTTAATTGAGATTTGAGATTTTAATTTTTAAGAAAGAAAAAAAATAGCTATTGCTGCATTGATATGTCATTTGGATATGATTATATATATGTACTCATTACAAAAATTTTTACTTTTAGTCATAACAAAATTTGTGATTAAAAGTAATAAAGTTGTGACTAATTATAAATTATTTTTCTTATGTTGTGACTAAAAGATCCGTGGCTAAAGGTATTAGTCACAAAAATTATAATTTGTTGTGACTAAATGTGTTTTTAGTCACAATACTTGTAGTGACTAAAACTAAATTAGTGACAACTTGTGTCTAAATGGTATGTTTTAGTCACAAATAATTTTTTGTTGTGACTAAAAGTCATATTTAGTCACAAAAAATTTATATTGTGACTATAAAGTTGTCACTAATAAAGGTAGCAGGTTTTTGTAGTGACTTTTTAATTTTTATTTTTTTTTAATTAGGTAACGTATCTGATAATGCACATATTGTAATTTACCATATTCTTAACCAAAACTCACATAACCAAATTTCAATGTATTTATATATAGGCTGGATTCGTAAATTTGATATAAAAATTTTTTATTCCCAAATTTTATGAAAAATATGGTGTGTGAATCGGTTTACCACAACTAAAATGAAAATCAATATTTTAAATATTTATCCCAAAAAGCCAAAATTAAATGTCAAAAATATAATAAAAAAAAACCCAAAAAAATTATATTAGTTCCATAAAATTAAATAAGAAATTGATATACATAATCGATATACACTCAAAACAAAAATTCATTTACAGATTAATTAAAAAAAAATACAAAATATTTTGAACTGAACTATTCCCATTAATCAATAAAATTCAATAGCTCGAATATAGGTGTGGAGCTCAATAAAAACCTAGAAAATTTTCATAATAGTTAAAAAATAAATATAAACAAAATAAACGCAAAACTATCAACACCACACCGAAGTTTGTTGTTCAATGCCGTCCGACTGCACGAAAAAAAAGAGCAAGTGAGCCACATAGAAACAGGGAAGTAAAAATGTAACACCCTATCAAGCATAGGCGTGTTAACGTGATTTTAAACTTACTGTACAGCTCGTTGCTAATCAACGAGGTTATTGGAAAACGTGATTAATTAAAATTTTGCTTCTTAATTAAAATATAACATATTACATTAATAAAATACCGGGATCTCATTTACAAAATACAGTTATAAAATTTTGCTATACATATAATCAAAAGTTTGTCGCTCAACGACTAATTAACGAAAGCCCTGATGTCCCGAGAATCGTACGCTCCAGGCCTAACCGCCCCGACATGTACAACCTCCATCTGCTCGTTCTCACGATTCCTCAGCTTTGGCTTTGCCCTTACCTACACATAAACATAGCAGTGTGAGTCGATGGACTCAGTAAGAAAAGCATAATATAAACATAAAAATAACACGGGTTATAATCTGGCACCCATACACCCGATCATAACCCTAATCTTCATGTCCCACACGGTAATGAGTCTAGAACGTTCATAAGACCATACTATCGACCATAATGTCAGCCTATACTCAATATGCTAGTCATACTCTAGCCATATTGATGTGACAGCATCGATCAGTATTCTAGCCAACATACATTTATCAATAATCAGTACAACTCTATGTATACTATTATTGCTATCAATGTAATCTAACAGGCAATAACACATGTACGCTAAACATGTAATAACATATGCATGATATTATACTAATCTTACCGTAATTCCGAATTCAAGTGTGCCGGTCAACCAGAGTGTAACAACCGATCGGCGAATTATAGGCTCCTAAATCACTTTGATTCCAAAATATATAAGTGATCCACTAAATCACAACCGGGACAAAGGTTTAAAACCAAAACTTAACCTACTGTAACCCAATACAAAAATATCCCAAACTAACAGAGAATAAACTGCCTGAAAACCTGAAATTAACACAAAACGACCAGCTGAAAAAACTGGTTTTCACCCCCTGCTGCAAAATCCGGGTAACCGGTTTTACATGCAGTGTAAAACCGGTTAGCCGGTTTTACCCAGAAAACCAACAACAATCAAACCCCCAACCAAAACGTTTCCAAACTCAACCAAACTTTCCAGACCTGCATAATATACCCGAATAAATATTTTCCAAGCAACAAAACAACAATCAAAGCTTAGAATCAAAATTCACCATTAAAGCTTCAAGCTTGAGTTCCAAAACTCAAAGCTTGTCTAAAACTTCCAACACTAACAATTCATGATTAAATTAACATATTCTAACATATCTTAACTGCAGAAACTTAATTTAAACATCAACAGCAAGGAAAGAACTCAAACTCTCAAAACATGCAAAAATTCATAACTTTGAATTTCAAGAACACTAAAGGGAAATTGTCAAGAAGCTTACCCTAGCTTGAATCACTAAGAACTGCTGTAGAATGGCAAGATTGAAGACAAAAAATCTAGAACCCTAGCTGCTTAGGGATTTCGTGAGAGAGAGATTGAATGAGAGAGAATTTTCCAACTTCCTAATTTTTCTATTTTTTTGAATAAATGAGAAAAAACTTGATTTTACTACACTACATTCAGCCAAAATAACTTAAAAAAAACTGATTTAATTAACTTAATACTTTCACAAAAGTCAAAAGGCCAAATGGGGTCATTTTGCCCCTCTCACACTAAAAATCATAAAAGGGGTACTTAGGATATTTTGGGGAACTCTAAAATCCCGTCTATTCCCGACGTTCTAAATGTCTAACTATTGTCCCGCTATACTAAAATACTAAGATGTGATTCTAAAAGCCATACATCGCGTTCCAATGTTACCGGGCACCAAAATATGCAAAATTATGAAATTTCTATATGTGACATAAAAATGCATTCTGAATTCAAATAAAACATCATAAATAATTAATTCAATATTAATAAATAATTTTCATAATAAAGCCATATTTATCTGCTAATTTCCAAATTAAAGCTAAGCGGTCTTTACAACTATCCCTCCCTTAAAAGGATTTCGTCCTCGAAATCTAACCTGAACAACTCTGGATATTGAGCTTTCATATTTGATTCTAACTCCCAGGTGGCTTCCTCCACCTTGCTATTTCTCCAGAGTACTTTGACCAAAGCTATGGTTTTATTCCGAAGAACTTTATCCTTTCTGTCAAGGATCTTAACTAGTTGTTCCTCATAGGACATATCTGGTTGTAGCTCAAGATTCTCATAACTAAGTACATGAGCTGGGTCTGAAACGTATTTTCTCAACATCGAGACATGAAATACGTTGTGAACTGCTGAAAGAGCTGGAGGCAAAGCTAAACGATATACCACTTGTCCAACCTTCTCGAGAATCTCGAAAGGTCCGGTAAACCTAGGGCATAACTTGCCTCTTTTCCCGAAACACTTGATTCCCTTCATAGGAGACACCCGTAAGAACACATGATCCCCTACTTGAAATTCTACATCTCTATGTTTCGGATCTGCATAACTTTTCTGCCTGGTTTGAGAAGCAAGCATTCTGGCTTTAATCTTCTCAATTGCTTCATTGGTCCGTTGCACTGAATCCGGACCTAAGTATTTCTTCTCCCCTGTCTCATCCCAATGGATGGGAGATCTACATTTTCGGCCATACAACAGTTCATAGGGAGCCATCCCTATCGTACTCTGGTAACTATTATTGTATGAAAATTCTATCAACGGTAGGTATTTACTCCAAGAGCTTTCAAAATCCAAAACACAGGCTCGTAACATATCTTCCAGTATCTGAATCGTCCTTTCGGACTGTCCATCTGTTTGAGGATGAAAAGCTGTACTGAACTTTAGTTTGGTACCCATAGCCCGGTGTAGACTTTGCCAAAACTTCGAAGTGAACTTCGGATCTCTATCTGAAATTATGGATTTTGGCACATCGTGCAATCTTACTATTTCCTTGACATACAAATCTGCTTATTGATCCACTGCAAAGGTGGCTTTAACCGGTAGAAAGTGAGCAGACTTCGTTAATCGGTCCACCACAACCCAAATAAAATCAAACAAACCCGTGGTTGTAACCCAACCACAAAGTCCATTGCGATATCTTCCCACTTCCACTCAGGTAGGGTTAAAGGCTGCAACAATCCTGCTGGTCTCTGATGTTCAGCCTTAATCTGCTGGCAAGTTAGGCATCTCGATACGAATTCTACCACATTCTTTTTCCTTCCGCTCCACCAGAAGTAGGGTTTCAAATCTTGATACATTAAGTTTGGAATCTTATTTCAGAATAACTTAAATTTGAATAATTTTCAAAATATATTTTATTTTATTTTATTAATCTTTATCCCACAATTTCGAAATTGCATTTCTTTAATGCAGAAATTTCGAATTTTATTTGAAAAATAGATTAAACTTGAAAATTATTTACTTTAATTTTAGACCAACTTAAATCAATGATTTTTTCATTTAATGATTAATTAAAATAAATGAACTAAAATATGTTATGATTAGAAATTAAATTAATTAGTCAATGAAAGTCTAGATAGATATTATATGTTTTGCTTGAAGTATTTTTCTAGTGTATTTAATTAAATAGAAAATTAATATTTAAGTTGATTTTTAATCATGATACTTAAATATTTGAATTTTTCTTTAATATTTAATTAAATAGAAAAATTATATTTTTTTTGTAAATTAATTTTATTAATTAATTTTGGGCCAACATAAAATTAAGATAATTTTTTCAGGATTTATTTTTATTTTATTTTAAAGCATTTTCGAAAGTAGTATTCTTATACACTTTATTTTTTCGAAATGCAATATATATATTTATAGAAAATTAAATTTGAGTTGTAAATTAATTTAAATTAATTTTGAAACAACTTAAATTGCATATTTTTCTAAATATTTATGGAAATTATTACTAAGATGGAAATAATTCACGCTATTTTTATATCCATCTAAGTATAATTTATAAATATTAAATTAAAATTTATATTTAGAATTTTTCATTCTAAATTGGAAATTTTAATTAAATAAATATATATTTAAAATAAATTGATTAAAATAAATATTAGGAGAAAATACAACCTTCATTATAATGAGCTTTATTATTAGGATATTCGATCTCCATTGTTGGTTTTACATAGCTATGGTTTTAGTGAATAATCATCCCTAATGGAGGAACGTTCATTAGCAAGTTAGCACCGTTTAATCTCGAAAGATAAGTAATCTTGTAAGTTTTTTATATAGTATTGATCACCTTAATGGTGGCGACTGTATAAGACTTGCAAGAAAGTGAAACAATGGTAGAAGCTCATAATCTTAATTATAGGTTCGAAAGTTTATTCCCTGATTTGTCAGAACACTGGATTTAGACTGACATGGTATAATCAGCGATAGGTATTCTTAAACCTTGGAAAAGTGATGTCATTTCCAGGACATTGGCAAAGTTTACCAATATCGGATGTATGGAGTATACATCGGAAGGGACCGATATTGAACTTTGATTAGATATATTAGAATTTACCGTAATATCTATTCAATTTAATATCACCTGTTGATCCTAGATCAAATGATCTTAATCCTGATATGATTAGGTTCAATCTCAAGAGTGTTATTCGTGTTCTTTGATTTGTTAGTTAAGCCTACTTTTAGGTCAGGGTGATACGTACATTTTGGGAACACGGTAGTGCAATTGAGTGGGAGCGCTAATATAAATATGGAATCTATAACTTCTATCTGGCGAATAGAAAGTAAAGGATGATTTCCTTTGAGCTTAACCAAACGAAAATAAATGGTGGAGTACTCATTTCACTTAGCTGAAATATCATTTATACAGGGTTAAGTGTTTTAAGGATAAAATACATTGTAGGGTGTTACGGTAATTTAATCCCTTTACTGTGTAAATCATCTATATAGAGGATCATTGATCACATTAGGATTATAACAATGGATAACTAATGACGTTTCTATATCGTGGAACATATAGAGCGTTCTATATGACTGAGAGTGTAATTGCAAGTTCTAAGAGTGGATTCAATAAGGAATTAATAAGTTAGGGAATTTACTTGGTAAATTCGGTTCGACTTATTAGAAGCTCGGTTATATAGACCCATGGTCCCCATACTAGTTGAGACCATACTGCTTGTAAGACTCAGTTAATTGATTTTAATTAATCAATTATAATTCTAAAGTTAGACTATGTCTACTTTATGAATTTTCACTAAGCAAGGGCGAAATTGTAAAGAAAAGAAATTCTAGGTTTATTTATTAATTAAGATACTTTATATGTCTAAATTAATAAATATATTAAATGGCAATATTATTCAATAATTATTTTTAAGTTATTAAATAATTAGAATTGGCATTTGAATGGTTAAATTAGAAAGTTGGCATTTTTGAGAAAATGGGAATGGAAAATAACAAAATGGGAAAGTTGCAAAGTGAGGCCCAATTTCCTTATATGGGCCGCCCACTATGCATAGGCTTTTACCATTTTATTTTTCCATTATTTTAATGCCACACAATTCTAACCTAAACCTAGAGGGCATTCTATAAATAGAAAGTGTTGGCTTCAGGAAACTCATGACTTTGCACATTGTTTCCTTCAGAGAAAAGCTATGCCACCCCTCTCTCTCTTTTCCTCTCTAAACTTTCGAAATTCCCTTGAGTGAATGAGTAGTACCCACACACATCAAGTGGTACCTCAATCATAGTATGTAAGACTGTGGAAAATCAACCAACAAGAAGGAGAATCAGCATCAAAGAAGGAGAGAAAGAGATCCATATTCAGATCTTGATAATGCTCTGCTACAGAAAGGAATCAAGGGCTAGAGATCTGAATGGAAGGAGTCATAATATTCCGCTGCACCCAATGTAAGGTTTTCTTAAACTCTTATGTGTTTATTTCATTGTTTTAGAATTCATATTAGGATGTTAATGAAACATACTTGGTAGTAAACCTAGATCCTGGTAAAATATTTCCAACACGTTGTTCATAATCTTTCAACTGACGGGAGGCATAAGCGATAACCCAATCGGCTTGCATCAACACACGCCACAGACCCTGTCTGGATGCATCACAATAAACCACGAACTTTTCTTTGTCAGAAGGCAAAGCTAGTACTGGAGCTGTAATCAACCTCTGTTTCAGCTCCTGAAAACTAGCCTCACATTTATCTGACCATATAAAACGCTGATTCTTTTTGGTGAGCTCGGTTAAGGGTGTTGAAATTTTAGAAAACCCATCAACGAACCGACGATAGTAGCCAGCCAGACCCAAGAAACTTCTAACTTCTGTTACTGTTTTCAGTCTTGGCCAATCTCTGACGGATTCTATCTTTCTCGGATCCACTTTGATCCCTTCTTTGCTAACAATGTGTCCAAGAAAAGACACCTGTGACAGCCAAAATTTGCACTTCTTGAATTTGGCATATAACTTATGTTCTCGAAGTCCCTGTAGAACCATCCAGAGATGTTGCTCATGCTCCTCTTCTGATTGAGAGAACACAAGGATGTCGTCGATAAATACAATAACGCAAATATCGAGAAAATCCTTGAATACCCTATTCATCAAGTCCATGAAAGTTGCAGGAGCATTGGTCAGTCCAAAAGACATAACCAAAAATTCTTAATGTCCATACCTAGTGCGGAAAGCTGTCTTTAGGATATCCTCCTTGTTATAATGAGATTTCTCTCATCTAGAAACTCGAGGCCAGACCCCTACTTAGAGGACACGTATACTCAGAAAACTGAGATGTCCCTGAGGGACTCCTCGAAGTTTTAAACCTCGCTTAAGATAGAATCAGCGAGAGGTGGCGAGCATGACCGAAGTCTAATCGCATCCGAGACAAGAGAGCAGCTCGCATATATCGAACTATATGCGAGCATCCTCCCCGTGTCCGTGTATAAACCAAGAGAACGATTCTCTATAAATGCGAGTTGGTCCTAAGAACCCTGCAGCCTTTATAATGTAATATAGACTTGCGTGTCTAGGTCTTATCAGCCCGTCATGCGATGTCCACAGGAGGCGACTACCAAAGAACGCAGACATCCGGAGCATAATCGATGAACCTGCAAGTTTATCACCAGAATATGAACAGTCAACTCGCAGATTTAGAAGACGCATACGTTGATGAACTTAGTAACTGCCGTTCATTTATTAATGTTAACATTGTCTAGTTAATTATTGTAATTCAATGTTTAAAAACGGATTGACATTGAATGCAATCCTTGTATAACTAATTGGACACCTACTTTGTATATAAAGGGGTGATCCACCATGAAATGGCACCTACAAAACTCTTGCTACAGTGGACTAAGCAGACCGTGATCTGACTGAACCACCATAATTCTTTGCCTCATTGTTATTTCCAGTTTTTTGTTCATTATTTTCTCATTCCCAGTTTGAGTACTCGCCATTCTAGGTTGAATACTCGCACTTGTTCTTCACATAAATTTCTTTTTTGTTATTAATAATATTATACAATCTGGTGTTGCGAAATTCACTCGACAACATTTGGCGCTGTCTGTGGGAACGAGAATTAAGATCTTATTCACTTCAAGAATCAGCGAATCATGGCTGGAAATCAAACAAACGGAGGAACTAACAACGGGTCCATCAACATTGGGATGATGAACGTACCGTTATCCGGAGCTGGAACGCCGCCTGTGGACGTCGTTAATGGCGGAGTAGGGAGGAGCAACATCAGACCTCACAACCTGTTCCCAGAAACAACTGACCCTCAAGTCGGGGATACGTCCACACCACCAGCAACCATGCATTTTCCCCCTGTCACTCCGGCAGTAGTATCCGAGGGAATCATCCAGCTCACCACTGATCAATATACTGCGATTTAGGACCAACTGCGTGCACTACAGGTCGAAGTAGATGGACAGAACCGGGCCCGACGCCCCCCTCGAGTCCCTACTACTCGCACGGACAACCTTCAGGTAACAAATTCTAGACGTCGTACTAACCGTGTACGCAGGGAATGAAGAACCAACCCTGAAGGTTTAGACCTGAACCATCCGATATCGAGAGATCAATCTGTGAGGTATCCTAACCAGGGCACGCAGACTGATGAAGACCCTGAACGACGCAATCCTCGCAGTCGACCATCAAGAGACAACGACGCAGAATCAGCCTCTTCGTCATCGCATGGTCGTACACCAAGTAGATATACAAGGTCCGGCTCTGTAAAAACGCAGCAGGGGGGACGCTATCAGGTACATCGAGGTGATTTGCGTGATCACCTCAACGCAGTTCTTAGAGCGCGTTCTCGCGCCCCTCATAACGAGGAAACACTCTGTGATCCCCATGTGGACGATCAGGGTGTCAACACTCACAATAACCCGCCTACCGCACCGATTGGGACTACTGGGATCACCGTCCCAGCGAACCTCGCCATAGTAGTTGCGACTCCCGCAGTCGCAGCAGTCTCGACTCCTGCGACTGGAGGGATTGACCAAAGCATGCTTCTGCAAGCTTTCAAAATGCTCGAGCAGCAACGAAAGCCCATATACAAGTTGCATGGGACCTCACCCTTCACTACGGAAGTGCGACAAGCCCAACTTCCCAAGGGATTTCGTCTATCCGAATCCCTAAAGTATAAAGGTACCTCTAATCCTATAAATTATCTTGAAAAATTTAATACTATAATAGAGGTAGATCAGGTACCACAGCTCGCAAAATGTCGCGTTCTTGCGGCAACACTCGAGGAAAACGCCCACGATTGGTTTACCTAGTTGCCAGAGGCATCAATATCGACATGGGAAACCTTCGTCGACTTATTCCTCACGCATTTCCAGGCCACGATGACCTACAGGCCACCTTATACGACTTTGGCCAACATCAAGCAAGAACCCGGTGAGTCTTTACAAGACTATTTTAAACGGTTTAATGCAGAGGTAATGAAAGTCGAGAAGGCTCCCGAGTCTTCGCTTGTTTGTATGTTGATAACAGGTATTTTTCCAAGGACCGACTTCTGGAAGGAATTACAAGCTCGAAGACCAGAATCGTTAGTCGAATTCTTCGCCATGGCTGAACCCCATAAGAGAATCGAGAATTCTCTGGCAGAGTTGGAGAAGGGCAAGGATAAGCGCAAATCACCAATACCGCGATCAAGATCTCGCAGTCCCCGAGGGAAGAACTCCAGGGGCCGAAGCCCAAGAAGACGCAGCCCACGAAGACAGCGAAGTCCGAAGTTGGCCAAGTCTCCTCCCAAGAAGGAATCCTCGCCGAAGAGGAAGGGTGGACCCCGTTTCGTCAATTATACTGAACTCGCAGTGCCCCGAGACCATATCTATGCAGTCAAAGAGAGAAATGGAGTCTTCAAGAAGCCGCCCCCCATCAGGGGAAATCGCGACAGAAGAGACCCCGAAAAATTCTGTAAGTACCACAAAGACATTGGTCATACCACCTTAGAATGTTGGGTCTTGCAGGACGAAATCGAGGAGCTGATTCGGAGAGGAAAGTTCGACAAGTATAAGAAGGGCGAGGAAAGTCATCCCTGAGCGGATGACAAAGAAGAAAACCAAAATGCGAGCGGTTCGAGAACACCTCGCAACATCTTAACTATCATTGGAGGACCCCATATCGCAGGAGACTCTCGCAAGTCGCAAGAGTGATATGCCACAGAAGCCAAGGAAAAGCCGCTCACCAATGTGAACAATCTTAGTGAGCGGCCCGAGAAGCTGTTTAAGAAGGAATGCGATGACATCACCTTTATGGAGAGTGATGCGAGATGGGTCCATCACCCGCATTCCGATGCACTGGTTATCGTCGCCAATATTGGCGGGGATAATGTCCACCGCATACTCGTCGACAATGGAAGTTCAGTAAATCTGTTGAACTTCCAAGCCTTCAAACAAATGGAATTGCAGGAGAAGGACCTGCGGCCTGTGACGTCGAGCATCTATGGCTTTACTGGCGACGTCATAGCGTTAAAAGGAATGATCAAACTCCCAATCACCTTGGGAACTGCCCCGGTAACAGCCAAGTCAATGGCTGACTTTGCAGTAATCGACCAGTATTCTGTATACAATGCCGTGATTGGTAGACCGATCCTGAAAGAGATGAAGATCATTGTTGGAATTTATTTTACCAGGAACTTAGATCTACTCACAAGTATGTTGATTTAACAACCTAAATATGAACTTCTAAAACGATGGAAAATTAAACACATAAAAGTATCAGAAATCTTACATTGGGTGCAGCGGAATATATGTCTCCTCCCACTCAGATCTCTAACCCTTGATTCCTTTCTGTAGCAGAGTATAATCAAGATCTGAGCCCGATAGTCCTTCTTTGTTGTTTCTGAATTCTACACAGTCTTCCTCACTATGATTGAGGTATTACTTGATGTGTGTGGGCACTACTCTAACACTTATAGATTTCGAAACAGTGAAGGAATAGAGAGAGAGAGGGTGGCGGCTGAGAGAGAATTTTCAGAGAGAAAATTCTGTCAGAATAATGTTGTGAATGTGTGTTGAAAACTAAAGCCTTTGCCATCTATTTATAGAAGACCACCCAGGGCTATGATTGAATTAATTGACATTTAAAATTGAAAAAATCAATGAGAAAAGGAAGCTTGAGTGGCCGGCCTAGGCATTGTGAAAACAAGGCTTGCCACTTTTCCAACTTTTCTTTTCCTACATTGATAGTTTCCTGTTTTGTCAAAAACTGCCAATTCCTTTGTTCAACCACATAAATGTCAAATCTAATTATTTAATAATTAAAAATAATTATCAAATAATATATTGTCATTTATTTTATTAATAATAAAACTAATTAAAGTTTCCTAATCAATAAATATGCCCTTCAAAATCTCTATTTACTGTTTTGCCCTTAATAAGTGATAAATTCTCAAATAGACACATTCTATCTTGAGAATTATAATTGATTAATTAAAATCAATTAATTGAGTCTTACAAGTAATATTATCTCAACTAGTGGGGGGACCATGGGTCTATATATCCGAGCTTCCAATAAGCAGATCTAGAATTTACTACTTAAATTCACTCACTTATTAATTCTTCGTTGAATCCACACATTGAACTCAGAATCGCACTCTCAGTATATAGAATGCTCTATATGTTCCACCATATAGACACATCATTAGTTATCCACTGTTATACTCCTAATGTGATCAATGATCCTCTATATGGATGATTTACACTGTAAAGGGACTAAATTCTGACGGTGCTTTTCGAATGCAGTCACTGCCAAGACTTTGGTGAATGGATCAGCTAAGCCAGACAACCTCTTTAGTTGCTTGAGCCGCAGCTATGTATTCTGCCTCCATGGTAGAATCTGAAATCGCAGTTTGTTTAGCACTTCTCCAAACCACTGTCCACCCCCAAGAGTAAACACCATCCCAGATGTAGATTTCCTGTCTTCAAGACATCCCTGGAAATCTGAGTCTGTATAGCCTAAGGGATTTAAAGCACCACCCTTGTAGACTAATACATAATCTCTTGTGCCCGTCCTGGATTTGACTGATACCTGCTCACGATTCCAACTGCATAGCAGATGTCAGGTCTAGTGCATAGCATAGCATACATTAGACTTCCAACTGCAGAAGCATAAGGAACTTTTGCCATGTCTTCTATCTCTTGAGGATCAGTAGGACACTGTTCCTTATATAGACGGATACCATATCTAGAAGGCATATTTGCCCCATTGGTATTAGTCATGGAGAATCTCTCTAGAACTTTGTCAATGTAAGTTGTTTGAGAGAGAGCAAGGGATTTGTTCTTCCGGTTTCTGATAATCTGAATACCTAGAACATAGGCTGCCTCACCCAAGTCTTTCATATCGAATTGAGTGTCAAGCCATTCCTTGATGTGAGTCATTTTCTTGACATTGTTGCCAATGATCAAAATGTCATCAACATAAAGGACCAGGAATACTACTACTTGGTCTTCCTTGAGTTGGTAAACACAAGGTTCATCTTCATTCTGATGAAAGTTGTAGGTTTTAATGATCTCATCAAACCTTTTATTCCACGAGCGAGAAGCTTGCTTAAGTCCATATATGGACCTATTTAATTTGCAAACTTTGTTCTCCTGCCCAGGAAGAACATAACCTTCTGGTTGCTCCATATAGATGCTTTCTTCAAGAAGCCCATTAAGAAAGGCTGTCTTGACATCCATTTGCCAAATTTCATAATCTAAAGCGGCAGCAATGGAGTCGGATGGATTTGAGTATGGCAACCGGACTAAAAGTTTCCTCATAGTCCACACCTTCTCTTTGGGTATAACCCTTGGCGACCAGTCTAGCTTTGAAAGTTTCGACTTCGCGTCCAGCGCCTCTTTTCTTCTTGTAGACCCATTTACATCCAATTGGATGATAATCATCAGGTGGTTCTACATATTCCCAGACTTTGTTCTTTTTCATGGAATCCATTTCTGAATCCATGACGGCTGACCATCGCTTCCGTTGCGGACTTGCCATTGCCATAACGAGATGGTTTTGTAGAAACCCTCCCACTACGACGAGGAGCAGTGACCTTCTGAACAGGAGCTTTGGTAGTAGTTTTCTCAGTTGCTACAACTGAGGGAGTGGGATGTTCCTCTTCTTGAGTAGAAGAGGATGGAACATTTGAAGGAACAGTATCTGTAAGCATTTCCTCTAATACAATTTCACTTTTCGGTTTGTTGTCTTTCATATAGTTATCTTCAAGGAAAGTAGCATTTGTAGAAACAAACACTTTGTTATCCTTGTGACTATAAAATAGTCCACCCCTAGTCTCTTTAGAATTTCCGACAAACATGCAAACTTCAGTTCGTGATTCCAGTTTGCCTTCTTTCTTTCTCAAGACGTGAGCAGGGCACCCCCAAATCCTATAATGGCGTAAACTAGGTGTACGACCATTCCATAGTTCGACGGGTGTCTTAGGGACTGCTTTAGATGGTACAACATTTAAAATGTCGTTTGCCATTTGAATAACATATCCCCAGAAGGACGTAGACAGAGTTGAATAACTCAGCATAGACCTAACCATTTCCAAGAGAGTGCGATTTCTTCTTTCTGCAACTCCATTTTGCTGTGGAGTGCTTGGGGCAGTATATTGGGATTCAATTCCAAGTTCAGTTAAATGATCTTTGAACTGCATATCCATATATTCTCCACCCCTATTAGTTCGCAAGATCTTTAATGTTTTACCTAATTGGTTTTGAGCCAAAGCATGAAATTCCTGAAACTTTTCAAACGTTTCAGATTTCTTTTGCATTAGGTAAAGAAAATTGTATCTAGAGAAATCCTCAATGAAAGTGACGAAATACTCATAACCTCCTCTGGCTTTTACATTCAGCGGTCCGCAAACATCTGAATGCACTAATCCTATGGGTTGTTTGGCACGCTCTCCCTTCGCAGAGAAAGAACGTTTGGTCATTTTTCCTTCTAGGCAAGACTCGCAAACTGGCAGTTCTCCTAAGACGACATTTTTCAATGGACCGTCTTCGGTTAGCCTATTGAGTCTATCAAAGCCTATATGACCTAAACGTAAATGCCATAGATAAGTTTGATCATCATTATCAATCTCTTTTCTCTTAAGGCTTCTAGGTTTAGCTACATTGAAAAGTTCAGTATTTAGTGAGATTTGAGTATCAGGTCTTAAAACATAAAGCCCTTGTTCCATGTTTGCAACACATATATGAAATCCATTACGAGAAATTGAACAATTTGAACTCGAAAAATTCAATATATAAAATTGTGTTTGTAAACATGAAACGCTGATCAAGTTTCTACTAAAATTGGGAATATATAAAACATTCTCTAAAAGTAAAAACTTCTTAGAATTAAACTTGATTCGGGCTGTTCCTCTTGCTTTGAATGATACCAACTCGCCATTTCCAACTTTAAGCTTTAACTCATCTGGGTGAAGATTCTCCCAAGTTTCAAGCAGCTGCAATGAAGAACATACATGGTTAGTAGATCCAGAATCAACAATCCAAGTGGATTTGTCGTTCTCTAAAACACATGATTCAAAGACAAAAGCATCACCTTCGTTTGAATTGTCTAGAAGCTTGGGACATTGTTCTTCTTTATGTCCCTTTCCATTACAATTCGCACATAGAACATGATGTCTGATAATTGTACTTGAAGAAGAAGCTTTGTTAGAGCCCTCATGCTTAATGTTCTTCCTCTGATTAAAGTTTGCAATACCAGGAGGTCCCATTGCAATCAGATTCCGCTCATGGGCCCTCAACTCAGTCTCGAGTTTGTCCATGTCGGAGGAGTGAGGATTGTTCAATAAGTAATATAGAACAAAACTATCATACTCCTGAGGAAGACTATTAAGTATGAGTCATACCCATTGTTCCTTTGATAAATCAATTCCTAGTAGATTTGCCTTTTGGAATTTCAGATTCATCAACAATAGGTGCGAGTTAATGCAACTACCAGGATGCATTTTCACACTATTGAGTTCTTTTGCAAAGATACTAACTAGGAGTGGATCGGGATGAGGGTTATTCATATTGGCACTACAACATATCAATAAACAGAAGTAAGGTTTTGGTTCTATAAATTCATACACAAGTTCAGAAAACAAATAATCACATATGTTATAAAAATACTAAATCTAACATAGTTTATTTTCCAAGGTTTCCAACGAACTGATATAGTGTCCCGTTTAGGCGAGAGTCAAAGCATCATCCATTGAATAGAGTTGTCAATTCATCTAAAATGTCAAACATTCTAGAAACCTTTTATTCGATCAAGATTGGAATTCAGCGTTGTCCCGTTTAGGCGAGAGTCAAGGCAATTCTATCTTATGAGCTTCTACCATTGTTTCGCACTCTTGTAAGTCTTATACAGTCGCCACCATTAGGGTGGACATAAACCATATAAAAAACTTATAAGAATACTTATCTTTCGAGATTAAACGGCGCTAACTTGCTAATGAACGTTCCTCCATTAGGGAGGATTACTCATTAAAACAATAGCTATGTAAAACCAACAATGGAGATCGAATTTCTCTTGATTAAAGCTCATTATTTAAAAATATGTATTTTGTTTAATCATTTATATTCCATATCTCAATGATGAAATATTACAAATTAAAGTAAAAACTTTAATTAAATTTCAAAAAAGGAATAATTTTGAAAAATATCTTATTTAAGTTGTTTAGAAAAATCTAAATATCCAACTTAAATATTCTTCAATCAATGACTTAATTAAATATTACCAATTAAGTAGTAACCACTTAATTTAGAAGATATTTCATTTTAAGTTCCCATATTTATAAAATATCAACTTAAAAAATATCTAAAGAATCTTAATAACCAATTCCTAAAATTCCTCAACTTAATTTATAATAGGAAATTCAAAAAAAATATTCAAATCTAAGTTGATTTGATAGATTTAACTAAATCTCAACTTAAATAGGAATATTTAATGAAATTATAAACTTAAGATTCAGAAAGATATTACATGGTTATAATTCCATATTTAATTAAACACAAGAAAAATACATATAGTTTTCCAGAATATAATTATTCAAACTATGTTTTTCTTAAATTAATTTCAAGGAAGAATGAAATTAATTATGTTGCTAATCAATTTTTTATTAGGTCAAACTAATATAATTAACCTAGCACAGTTATCCAAATCAGGCAAATGGGCCTTCACAATTGGGGTTGTTCATGTAAGGGGGGGCTGGGTCCAGTATGTCGTACCCACTTCTAAGGCTCCCAACTCTCACACAAGGCCCAAAAGAGAGGAATTTAACCTTAAAATGAACAACTGTTATTAATTGAATAGGCTCACTACTAAATGAGCCTAAATAAAATCTATCATGTATGATATTTTATTTAGCAACAACAACCTATATATATCTATAACAATAATTTAACATATAGGCTCACACATGCATACACATTTGGATGGATCCTATCATGTTACTAGGTCATACACAGATGAAAGAAGATTGTAAAAATTACCTGTTACAAATTATTTACTTGACCTATTGACAATTGAACCATGGGTTAAAATCAGATTATTGGATCTGTCAACAAGTTAACCGTGGCAATTTAGATCAAGCAATAATAGGTTTTAGAAAACTTACAAACAATCTAAAACACATACTCCTGCAACAAGGTTAGATTTGGATAGTTGGATGTAGGATTTATTTAATTTTTAAACATATATTTCGAAAATTTTTTTTTTTAAAAAAATTAAACCTACCATTTTGAAAAATTAGGTTTTGGGTAACCTAAATGTCATTTCAAAATAAATTGCCAACTTTCCTTTTAAATTTCATGTTATTTAATAAATTAAATAATAAAATAAAAAATGGTAAATACATACCCTTTTCTTATTTTACAATTTAATTTAAGTAAGAATAACAAAATTTAAAAGTTAACAAAAATACCTTATTTCCTCTTTTAAAATTATCATGATTATTTTGATCTTATTCTAATTAAGGTCAAGTTACCAAAAAAAATTAATATCTGACCTTAAAAAAATAATCAAATTTTAAAGGAAATAAGAAAAGAGGTAAGAAAAAACTGATTTTTCCTATTTTCAAAATCAAATTACACTAATATCTAAAATTAATTTTTAAAAATAAATTTAATTTATTTCTGATAATTAGATTTGAAATTTCAAAAACAAAAATCAATATACAAAACAACACAAAAAATCAGAATTTAATTCCATGAAATAGCATGAAAAATCGAAAAAAATGAAAAATTGGATGAACTGTATGCCAGGCATGCCCATCCGCGCGCTCCAAGGTGATGCACGCCGAGGAATCACGGCGCAGGAAGGCTGCTTGCAGCCATTCCGCGCGCGTGATGAGGGTGCTCATCCTCCCGATTTTTCCAATTTTCAAAAATTCGTAACTAATTCAAATTAAATCGAAATCGAGTTCTGTAAAAAAGTAAATTGCTTAGAATTTTCCAAAATATCCAACAAAAATAATTACAGAGACAGAAAAATAACTATTTTTCCCAGAATTCACAAACAACAATCAAACATCAATATGACACACAAAGCAAGATGATACCATCCAAAACACATACAAATCGTTTTAAGTCCAAATTTCTTGCAAGCAAATCAATTACCATGGCTCTGATAACAGTTGTTGGAAGTTATTTTACAAGGAACTTAGATCTACTCACAAGTATGTTGATTTAACAACCTAAATATGAACTTCTAAAACGATGGAAAATTAAACACATAAAAGTATCAGAAATCTTACATTGGGTGCAGCGGAATATATGTCTCCTCCCACTCAGATCTCTAACCCTTGATTCCTTTCTGTAGCAAAGTATAATCAAGATCTGAGCCTGATAGTCCTTCTTTGTTGTTTCTGAATTCTACACAGCCTTCCTCACTATGATTGAAGTATTACTTGATGTGTGTGGGCACTACTCTAACACTTATAGATTTCGAAACAGTGAAGTAATAGAGAATGAGAGGGTGGCGGCTGAGAGAGAATTTTTAGAGAGAAAATTCTGTCAGAATAATGTTGTGAATGTGTGTTGAAAACTGAAGCCTTTGCCTTCTATTTATAGAAGACCACCCAGGGCTATGATTGAATTAATTGACATTTAAAATTGAAAAAATCAATGAGAAAAGGAAGCTTGAGTGGCCGGCCTAGGCATTGTGGAAACAAGGCTTGGCACTTTTCCAACTTTCCTTCTCCTACATTGATAGTTTCCTGTTTTGTCAAAAACTACCAATTCCTTTGTTCAACCACATAAATGTCAAATCTAATTATTTAATAATTAAAAAATAATTATCAAATAATATATTGTCATTTATTTTATTAATAATAAAACTAATTAAAGTTTCCTAATCAATAAATATGCCCTTCAAAATCTCTATTTACTGTTTTGCCCTTAATAAGTGATAAATTCTCAAATAGACACATTCTATCTTGAGAATTATAATTGATTAATTAAAATCAATTAATTGAGTCTTACAAGTAATATTATCTCAACTAGTGGGGGACCATGGGTCTATATATCCGAGCTTCCATTAAGCAGATCTAGAATTTACTACTTAAATTCACTGACTTATTAATTCTTCGTTGAATCCACACATAGAACTCAGAATTGCACTCTCAGTATATAGAATGCTCTATATGTTCCACCATATAGACACATCATTAGTTATCCATTGTTATAATCCTAATGTGATCAATGATCCTCTATATGGATGATTTACACTGTAAAGGGACTAAATTACCGTAACACTATACAATGTATTTTATCCTTAAAATACTTAACCCTGTATAAATGATATTTCAACTAAGTGAAATGAGTACTCAATCATTTATCTCGTTTGGTTAAGCTCGAAGGAAATCACCCTTTGCGTACTATTCGCCAGATAAAACCTATAGATTCCATATTTATGTTAGCGCTCCCACTCAATTGCACTACCGTGTTCCCAAAATGTATGTATTACCCTGCCCAAAAAGTAGGCTTAACTAACAAATCAAAGAACACGAATAACACTCTTGAAATTGAGCCTAACCATATCAGGATTTCGATCATGTGATCTAGGATCAACTTAGTGATATTGAATTGAATAGATATTTACGGTAAGTTTCATAAATCTATTTCAAAGTTCAATATCGGTCCATTCCAATGCATACTCCATGCATCCAACCTGAGCTTTACTTTAACCAATATTTTGGAAAAAAACATAGAATTTCTCCAAATGCAAGTAATCTCTGTTGTAGATTGTCATATCAGTAAATCCCAGTGTTCTGATAAATCTAGGAATACTTTATTCACATAGTCATGTTTACTTTCCACTGTGTTGACAACACAATAAACATGATCAAGTATGTGAAAGGGGTTTGGATGAAGTTATAAATCAAATAGACAAACAATTGATTAAGTGAACCAAAACATACACAAATGAATGAAAAATACTTCTGTTACTTTATTGATATTGAATATTCTGGATTAGATTGAAATAGAGTTTTATTTAGGGCATAAAACCCAACAATCATAACCTCGATCTACCATCTCACAATGAAGTTCCCTACTCCCGCTGGAGTAAGTTCTGTACGAGGAGTCCAAGCAGATTCACGAGAATGCTATAACACAGCAGTCAAGCTCGCAGAGAAAAGGACAGTAAATGTTATCTACCTGTTGGAGGCACCACCTCCTCGCTAGGAGGTCCTCAGAATCGAGGAGGTGCCGCACGTAGACGAACCCGATTTGGATCCAAGAATCCTCGATCATGCCGCCGCAACCCAAGCCACAGAAGACACCATTGAGGTACCTATAGATCCTGTAGATAATAGCAAAGTTTTAAAAATTGGTTCTAAATTAAATTTTCAGCAGCGAGAACAATTAACGACCTTTTTGAAACAAAATCTTGATGTTTTTGCTTGGAAACATTCAGATATGGTCGGGATATCTCCGCAGATCATGTGTCATCGCTTAAACATTGACCCCGAGGTGCGAGGTGTCTGATAAAAGCGCCGCAAAATGGACCCTGCGAGGTACCAAGTGCTAAAAGAAGAAGTCGACCGCCTCCTAGCCTGCGGCTTTATACGGGAGTCATTTTACCCCAACTGGTTAGCGAACCCCGTACTCGTGCCTAATCCTAATGGCTCATGGTGCACATGCGTTGACTTTACAAATCTAAACAAAGCCTGTCCCAAAGACAGCTATCCCCTTCCTAGCATTGACCAACTTGTTGATGCCACTGCAGGTCATGAACTTCTGAGCTTTATGGACGCATACTCGGGGTATAATCAAATCCCGATGTATGAGCCCGACCAGGAACACACCTCGTTCATTACTGATCGAGGACTATACTGTTACAAAGTAATGCCTTTTGGTTTGATAAACGCAGGTGCAACTTATCAGAGGCTAGTAAACATGATGTTCGCAGATCTCATTGGAAACACCATGAAAGTATATGTTGACGATATGCTCGTAAAATCTCAACATGCGAAGGATCATATTGCCCATTTACAGGCCATGTTCGATATATTGCGACGATATAAGATGCGGCTAAACCCTCTGAAATGCGTCTTTGGAGTTGGCTCCGGGAAATTCCTCGGGTTCATGGTTAACCAGCGGGGAATAGAGGCCAATCCTGCAAAAATCAGGGCATTGGTGGAAATGCCATCACCAACCAAGCCAAAAGAGGTTCAAAGCCTCACAGGTAAAGTTGCTACTTTAAACCGCTTTATATCGCGATCTTCTGATAAGTGCAAGGAGTTTTTTCAGATTCTAAAAGGCAACAAAAAGTTCTACAGGACCGAAAAATGTGAGCAGGCTTTTCAAGCCTTAAAAACGCATTTGGGGCAACCTCCGATCTTATCAAAGCCCATAACTGGTGAAGTCTTGTCCATCTATTTAGCAGTGTCGGAATATGCGATTAGTTCAGTACTAATACGCGAGGATCAAGGACGACAATACCCGGTATATTATGTCAGTAAGCGATTACTGGATGCCGAGACGCGCTACCCCCAAATGGAAAAGTTGGCGTTTGCCTTGATAACATCTTCAAGGAAATTGCGACCTTATTTCCATGCTCACAATATTGAGGTTTTGACAAACTACTCCTTAAGGCAAGTTTTGGCAAAACCAGAAGCATCAGGGAGGTTATTGAAATGGGCGATGGAATTAAGTCAATTCGACATCAAGTACAAACCAAGAACTGCGATCAAGGGGCAAGCCTCGGCAGATTTTATCCTTGAATTCCCCAGCACCGAGGTAGCACTCATAGAAGACAAAAGCGACATTGCTACAGCGAATAGAGAGATGTGGATATTGTACGTCGACGGAGCCTCAAATAACGAGGGTTCTGGTAGCGGGATCTTATTAATCAGTCCCAACAATTTTAAGGTACATGCTGCTTTACGTTTTGAATTTTCTGCATCTAACAATGAAGCCGAGTATGAGGCATTAATCGCAGGATTGAAACTCGCTCTCGAGATGAAAGTCGAGTATCTTCAGGCTTTTAGAGACTCCCAAATCGTGGTGTGCCAGGTGAATGGAGAATATCTGGCAAGAGGCGGGAGATTGGTTAAATATTTAGCCATTGTATGCGAACTAATGCAAAAAATTCAAAAAAGTAATTGTGTCTTGAGTACCGCGTGCTCAAAATTCACACGCAGACACACTGGCCCGTTTGGCCTCAACTAGAGAAGTCGAATTGCTCGATGTAATTCCGGTGGATGTATTGACTCACCCAACTATAAATCGAGAAGTGACAATGGAAATAGATACCGTTCAGGAAGTCACCTAGATGACTCCAATAGTCGCATACCAGGAAAAGGGCGTTTTACCCGATGAAAAGGTAGAAGCAAGAAAGCTGCGACAACGAGCCGCCCGATATGTAATGTACGATCAAAAGTTGTATCGCAGAAGTTTTAGTCAACCGCTACTCAAATGCATCAACGGGGAAGATTGCGGTTACATACTTCGTGAGGTACATGCGGGAATTCGCGGCAATCATACAGGGGGTAACTCCCTTGCATTAAAAATCATGCGACAAGAGTATTACTGGCCAACCTTGCGACAGGATGCTCTCGCTTTTGCGAAGAAATGCGACAGGTGTCAGCGAATAGCCACATATACCCACCAACCTCCGAGTAACCTACATTCTATCACAAGTATGACCCTTTGCAGTATGGGGGATTGACTTAATAGGTGAGCTACCTAAAGGGAAAGGTGGAGTCAAATATGCGGTAGTCGCAGTAGACTATTTCACGAAATGGGCTGAAGCCAAAGCACTCGCAACCATCACAGCAACGAAATTGCGCGAGTTTGTCTATAACTCCATAATTTGTCGATTTGGTATTCCATACAAACTCATCTCAGACAATGGAAGCAGTTCGATTGTAAAGAGATGCGACAATTATGTGACGATCTGGGAATTAAGAAGGCATTCTCCGGAGTTGCATACCCACAAAGCAACGGACAGAGTGAAGCTGTTAACAAAATAATATAACACACCATTAAAGGGAAACTAGAAGAACGCAAGGAGACTTGGCCAGACGAGCTCTCACAAGTTCTTTGGTCTTACAATACAACTCCTCGATCCACGACTGGCGAAACACCCTTCTCGCTTTCCTACGGGTGCGAGGCCATGGTACCAGTCGAGATTGGGGCAGGTTCCCTACGCAGAGATGTTTTCAACATTTCGCAGAATGAAGAAAAACAGTCACTCTACCTCGATCTTCTGGAAGAAAAACGCGATCAAGCACACTTAAAAAATGCGGCTTACCAACGGCGAACTGCAAGATACTTCAATTCTAAGGTCAAGACAATAGTCCTGCGAACAGGAGACTTGGTCCTTAGAAGAGTAATGCCAAATACCAAGAACCCAGCGCATGGGGTTTTGGGGATAATTGGGAAGGACCGTATCTCATCGCGGAAAAGATTGGTGATGCCACATACCGACTCACAGCACTCGATGGTACTGCGATTCCACGAGCTTGGAATGGCGAAAGCCTAAAATTCTATTATCAATAGTACTCGCATTATTTAAATTGTGTTCGTTTTTTATACTTAGTCATTTTTTATAAAAATCTTAAGTATAGGGGGGGTATATATATCATAATGTACTATTGATTATATAAAGGAAATGCCTCATACTTGTTAATTCTTCAAGTTTAAAACTTTTTCAAGTCTTGTGAGATTTTCTACTTATTACACCACGCTGTAATTAAAGTCGAATATATACTAAAACGCGAGTACCCGTGTACTGCAAAAATGTTAAACATTAAATATCCCCGTGAGGATATGAAGTTGTCCAAAATAAATTGCAAATTTGTCTAAGTACAGAGTGCGAGTACCCCTGTACCGCATAAATAAAAAAGGAAAAACTAGTAGATTTAAAAGAAATATAGTTCAACATAAGCAAACATAGAAGGGAAAAGTCAAGCGTTGGGAGCAACAGATTCATCCGCGACTTTGCTGGCCACCTCGTTCTCAACCTCCTCCACCTCCGCGACTTCAGTCTCCTCGAGAAGGTTCCCTCCACCACCTTGAGTTGGTGTGGGTGACATAGCGCGAAAAGCCTCGGCCATTTCTGCGGCTTCTGCTCCAAGGATCGAGAATTCGAAGTCTGGAACTTTGGAAAGAGTAGTATAGATGTAGTCCGAGACCGCCTGGTCGTACTGTTTTTTACCGTTCTCCTTCTCAGTTTCCAAGTCGCGAGACATCTCTTCGATCTTCGCCTTGGCTTCAAGCTCGACCTGCTCCTTGGCCTTGTGAAGTTCCTCTAGTTCTTTGGCCTTAGAAGACGCATCTTGCTTCAGCTTCTTAATGTCTTCTTGAAGCTGAGTAATATGTTTCTTCGCGAGTTCAACCTCTTTGGGCCCTGCAGCAAAAGCCTTCGCAAACGTGGCCATGAACTGCGAAGCTAACTCCGCAGCGCAAGGAAGCAGCTCCTCTGAAGATGCCTTGTCAATCTTCGACAAGAACTCATCGCTGACAAACCTTTCCTGAAGGTACAACAGATGACGAGCTCGAGTCGCTGGGTCGATCACAACCTTCTTCCCTTTCTCTTGAACACCCTTAGCAGGCCTCTTGGAGGAGTCTGTGACAGGGGTAACAACCACATCGCTTTTCCTCTTCTGGGAGATAATAGGAGAGGTTGTTGCTGTCCCGGGTTTCAGTTTGCGGTTGAGCATAGGAGCGGACTTTAGGAAAGTCATTTCTGCGATTACAAAAGGAAAAAATAAGGGTTAATATTAATAAGGATAAAATTCTAACACCCTAAGTTTGCGCATACGATAAAATACCTGATGATGGTCGAGGGGTTTGCTTGGAAAGGCGTTTATCAATTCGCTCTTGCTGCTTTTCAGAAGGCTCCTTGTACACCGGCTCTCTCCAAAGACTCGTGTTCTCAGGAATCAGTTTATGTTCATGCAGTTTAGCAGTTGTACACAACAGTCGCCAGTCGCGATCTTGTACAGGAAGGCTCCTCAGAACTTCAGCTGTTTCTCTGCGAGTCGCGTCGAGGGTGGGACGAGACGGTCTATCTGCGAAAACCAAAAGAAAAGAGCGAGTCAGATTAAAACCTCAAAGTAACTCAGAAAAATATCTAAGTCAGGAGACATGCGACGTACTAGGTCGACGGTTAAAGTCAGTTCTAATCCCTGGGACTTTGAATATGTAGAACCACTTTGATTTCCAATCTCCCATATTAGATACCATCCCTTCTACCCCGTTAATCTCAGAAGTCGCCCATTTGCTGAAGCAGTAGAAACCATTGTGAAGGCCTACGCTTTTTATATCGTAGAAGTAGCTAAACTCTTCTACCGAGGGAGCCCTATGTACATACTCCATATACATCGCATAAAAAGCCAGGGTTGTGCGATAGCTGTTGGAGGTTAGCTGGAAAGGAGATACGTCGTAACGTTTGAGGATAGCCGCGATAAAGGGATGGAAAGGGACTGATACTCCACATCGGAGAATGGGTATTGAGATTACCACATCCTCTGTGGGGATAATCGCTAGATTAGTAAAAGGAAGGTGCGCCCTCTGAGTCGGCTTAGGTCGCAAAGAAGCAAGTCGCAACAGGTTAAGCCTCGTAAAGGTGGTGAGGTCCAATTTGGTAACTCTCGAAACCAAATCCTCACACGAGAAAGGCTCGTTCAGCTAGGTGTCATCCACCGAGTCAGTACCGCTCCCTTCTGCCTCTTCCTCCTCCTCGTCGGATTCGCGAGCTGGGGCCGTCCAGTCGTCGTCCGTCTCCTCGACCTCGACGTCAGGAGCATGCCTCGAGTGAATAAGATAGTCGCGGGCTGACACCGTAGACTCACTGTCTCGAATATCAATGGCCCCAGGTTCAGCGAACTCCTGCACCATTTTCTCGATGTCCGAAGAAGACATCGGACCTAGCTCTATACCTACGGTAGGTGCGATCTCCTCTTCTGAGATCGAAGTTGGGATAAAGCTATCCTCCTCCTGGTCCTCGTCACTATCAAATGCGTGGCCTCCCGAGCCAAGCAGCTGACTATCCGACAGGTCGCTCATCTGAAAGATAAAAGATCTTTTCAGCTTGGTGAATGTGTGAAAACAAAGTAAGTGATCTCACCCGCATAAACTATAAAGTCGCACTTGATAGAATGGTCAGCGTTCTTGCGAATACTGACCACCCCGTCAATATGCGAGTAGAGAGAATACTGAAAATGCAAATAGAAAAGCATCCCAATGAATGGTCAGGAGCACCCTGGTGACCTCAGTGACATGCGTCTCCTGGCATGACCCTGAGGAAACGAGGAGGCACCAACCATTTCAAGGAGTCTAACTAAAGTCGCAGCCTGCGAACAAGTCACGCATCCTGGGCCAAGCGATATACCTCTAGAAACGGCTGGGAGAAACTCAGTGACTCAAGGGGCATGTGTTCTCAAGCATAACCCTGAAGTTACTGAGGTACTCCCACCGTTTCGAGAATATCTACCAGCCAAAGAGTACGCTCATTAGAACATTAACGCATGTCGCAAATGGCTGGGTGAATCACAGTATCTCAAGGGGCATATAACCGCGTATATGACCATTAGAATACTGTGACACATCCACCATTTGGAAACTCAGTTAATGTTCTCGCGACTAATTTCACAGTATACAAAATCCTAAAAGATCTAGGCAAAATCAGAAGTAAATAAGTCTCGCAAATATGCGAGTATTCGAAGTGTTCATCCGAATACCCGCAAGTATTCAAAACATAAAACAATGCCTATTCAAGTTTTTCTTACACCGTATGCGGTTATGCCAATTTACAGGTCATTCTCTACGAAATTACCCAGGTTTTTTACCTAAAAAACATAGCCTCATACATATCATCTATAAACATTCATTCTTGAATCACCCTCATGCATACTAAAACCCAGAAAATACAGTCCCCACTCAAACAGAAAACGAAACACAGTGAAGATTCGAAAACTAACCTTTTACTTCTGCTAAATCTGTTCCCACGAATCGCCCTTGACAGCACTGTAGAGTCAAGAAAAACCCACGAAGAAAGGCGAAAATCTAGGCAATTTATGGAAGTGTTTTTTGGTGGTTTCTCTGAGAGTGAAGAAACAAAGGATTTAAGGAAGTTAAAGAAAAATGAGGGAAAATGGGGATTTTTGGTTCGAATCAGGGGGTTTAAATACCCAAATCCCTCATTAATTGGGATCACGACACGTGGCATGTGGAATGCTTAGAGTCGCCCAATCCAACGGCCAAAGATAGCCACGCCTACACAGAAACCGAAGAGTTTTGTGACGTGGCACCATAAATGCAATAAAAGTAATGATTATAGCCGTCATTTTTCGAAACCCTCAAAAGGACAACCAAAGGTCACCTCCTCGTGACAACCTTTTGTTGGGTTTTATGCCCTAAATAAAACTCATTTCAATATAATCAGATTTACTTATTAATATAGATCAGAAATAACATTTAATGTTGCATGGTTCATGTAACACCCCGATTTCCCGAGATGTCACATAGGATAGTCCGTATGAAACATTTTAATAAGATAAAGACAAACAAATACATCTTTATTGAAAAATATCCAAGCATGAGATCTCATTGTTTAAAACAAAATTCTTTTAGTACTGTAAACTTAAATAAGAACTAAATAAGTCAAAATAATAGTTCCAAAATGTTTAACAGTTAAAAACATTAAAAGCAAAATACTGTGCCAGCCCCCTAACATGCGGTCCACGCCTCGAGCTCTTCATTCTCACTGCTTAGCCTTACCCTTACCTGCACACAGAGTACCCGTGAGCTAACGCCCAGTAAGAAGAGCTATGTAGGACATAACCCTCCTAACTAGTTACTTGACATAATTTGCTCTTTAATATTAATCAACAGTAATTCACATTCCATAAATATATCCACATCGCATGTTGTTCTCACATGCACACATCAAGTCTCATACCGCACATTATACTCACATACGATAATCAACTATTATCTCATGTTGATCAGACATGAGGTAACCTACCCTGCCTTGTGTTATTCTCACACTTGGAATCCAGCAGGGCAATTAATTGCCATAAGTTGTACTCACCCATGATAATGTTATAACCTGCAAGTGTTATGCTCACACAAGCAGCAAGACCCTAATATTATTCTCATGCTAACGATGCTCACAAAATATAAGGAAATCACAACACAATCAAATTAAATAACAAACCAACCCAAGTTGTATGCATAACATACACCCTGTGTACAGATGTCCACTCTTCTTACCTCAGTTGCTAAGACCACACTTTCTACATCGAGCACCTCAACGAATTTCCTTGTTGAGAACAAGATCCTAGACATTCATTAACACAACAATACACTCAAAATACATTCAAGTATGAATCTGTAAACTCATACAGAAACTTACGTAAAAATACGTAACACATAGGTCCATTTCACTTGCATGACACACCATACATAAGCATTTATTATTTTGATTCACACAAACATATTGCATGGACTCAAACAAACATTCTTAACGTAAAACATGAATTCATACAACAACTTTTTACGTAAAATTTACTAAAATACTATTTATTCTCCTTAAAACCCAAAAAAATAGTTAATTAATCACCAATAATTATAATAAATACCTACATCAACTAATAAATAATAAAACCTATTCCTTTTGATATCATAGGCAGTAAATGGTATTACAAAAATACATTTTACTATTTTAACAACACTTATCCATTTTTCATAATTAACTTAAGCATTAATTAAGTAAATTCATGAAAAATACCAAAATTGATTAAAAACCGAATCTAACTCTTCTAATACACTTTATAATCTGTAATAAGTCATAAATAATTTTCTTTGAATTTTCTAAGCAACCTAGGTATTTTTCATAATTAAAATAAGAAATAACATCAATAATTCATGAAAAATACATAATCGCTTGAAAATTCAATCTACCAATTTTATAACAGTTTATATATTATAGTTCATCATATAAAATAAATCTAGATTTTTCTGAGCAACCTAAGTATTTTTCATAATTAATTTAATAAATAACACAAATAATTCATGAAAAATACAAAATTAACCGAAATTCGAATCTACTAATTTTGTAATGGTTTATATCTCATAACTAATCATACAAAATATATTTAGATTTTTCTGAGTAATCTAAGTATTTTTCTTAATTAATTTAACAAATAAACCAAATAATTCATAATAAATCAAATAATTGCAAGAAAATTATCAAACTTCATAGTATGCCTAAGAACACCTAGCAAAAGTCAAGAACTGAAAGAAAATCGAAAAATAACCTCCAGAAACCCCTGAACGGAGTGTCGCCGGAGTTCTCGTCGGTTTCGTCGCCGGTAAAGTGTAACTTTGTCTCCGATTGCTCTTGAAGCGTCCTTTCGATTGGGGAAGCTCTCGACAATGCTCAGGACCTCAAAACGATCAAGAAAAGTGGTCCGAGAAGGCAGATCGGGGTTGTCTTCTTCGTTGGCGGTGTACCGTCTTTAATGGAGTCAAAATTTTGGATTTTCGTTTTGGACGTTAAAGCTTCGTTTTCTTACGTCAAAAACAATCCTTAGGGTCCCATGCACTCAAATATAACCTCCCTTGACCCAAGAACAAGCTTAAACACGTTCGAATTCGAGTCCGTAACTAAGCCGCACCTTTGAAGCTTTAAAAATGGCGAATCTTAAAACGACGACTTCCGCCCCTTATACCACGTTAAAAAGCTTCCTTAGGTCGTATATAAATGATCCCAAACCCCCACGTTCACCCAGGTTTCACTCCGCTTGAAGAAACGAAAATTTTCGGTATCGTATACGCCGTATACGTGCTCTTTCTCTCTCGTTGGTTCTCTGTTTTTGGTGTACGAAAATAAAGTTTAAAACCTAATTTCTATCGTGTTTAAACCCAAGCAAAATATCGCATTGAACCGAAGTGGAGCGATTCCCATTCCACCAAAATAGGCGTTCGGTTCGGTTCAGTTCGTGTATGTAAGTTTGTATATAACAGTTAATAATAATAATAATAATACGTATAATAATAATAATAATATGTTAATAATGTTAATAATAATAATAATATACCCATATAACAATATCCAGACATATGTATCTATTAGGCATTATGCACATGCCAATAAAATCAAATATTATATCATCATAAAAATAATCCCATACATATTTAAATCCATAAATATGTAAAATAAAAAAAAATACTCTCAGCTAAATAAAATTACAAAAATACCCTTTCGGAGTTAGCGGATATTACAATTATCCCCCTCTAAAAGAAAATTTTGTCCCGAAATTTTTCTCAAATAATTCTGGATATTGTTCTCGCATATCAGACTCTAGCTCCCAAGTAGCTTCCTCAACCACGCTGTTTCTCCATAGGACTTTCACCAAGGTAATTGTCTTATTTCTCAAAATCCTATCCTTTTGATCAAAAATCTTTACCGGACGTTCATTGTAGGACAAATCTTCCTGCAAACCCAGTGTTTCATAGCTCAAAACATGCGATGGGTCTGACACATATTTCCGGAGTTGAGATACATGAAATACATTGTGCACCCCAGATAATGATGGCGGTAAAGCTATTCTATAAGCTACACTGCCCACTCTATCCAATATCTGAAATGGACCAACATATCTAGGACTTAGTTTCCCTCTCTTACCAAATCTCTTCACTGAGAGTCCTTTTCGTGGTGTCACTCGAAGAAACACATGATCACCCACTTCGAACTCAATGTCCCTCCGCTTCGGTACGCGTAAGATTTCGTCCGCTTCCGAGCCGTGATCATTCTAGCCACGATCTTCCGAATAGCTTCGTTGGTGTCTTTGAACCGCATCCGGCCCTAGGAGTTTGTTCTCTCCCAACTCATCCCAATGCGGTGGAGACTGCATTTTCTTCCATACAACATCTCATAGGGTGCTACCCGATAGTAGACTGATAGCTGTTGTTGTAAGAAAATTCAATCAAAGGCAGGTATTTGCTCCATGATCCTTGGAAATCTATCACACATGCCTTCAACATATCTTCCAAGATCTGATTTGTTCTCTCAGTCTGACCATCTGTATCTGGATGATATGCAGTGCTGAACTTCAATCGAGTTCCCATTGCTCTCTGTAAGCTTTCCCAAAAAGATGAAGTGAACCGAGCATCTCGATCACAAACAATAGAATACGGTGCCCCATGTAATCTCACAATCTCATTCACATAAAGTTCAGCAAAATGGTCCATGGAGTAAGTCATGCGTACTGGTAGAAAATGGGCAGATTTTGTATACCTATCGACGACTACCCAAATGGCGTCATGTTGCTTTGTAGTCTTAGGTAACCCAGTCACAAAATCCATGGAAATCTCTTCCCACTTCCATTCAGGGAGCTTCAGTGGTTGTAATAATCTCGCTGGTCTTTGATGCTCTGCTTTAACTTGTTGACATGTTAAGCATTTGGCCACAAATTCAACTACATCCTTTTTCATACCAGGCCACCAATACAATGCTTTTAGGTCATGGTACATTTTAGTGGTCCCGGGATGAACTGAATAAGGTGTAGTATGAGCTTCTACCAATATCCCCTTCTTGAGCTCATCATTATCGGGCACATAAATTCGTCCCTTGAACCGAATTAATCCCGTGTCTGATATTTCATAATCTTTGGCGTTACTATTCAAAATTTCTTGCTTTAGTTCACTGAGCTTTTGATCTGTCGTCTGCCCCTCCTTAATTCTTTCTAACAAAGTGGATTGAAGTGTGACCTTTGCAAGTTGCCCTGTAATAAACTCTATACCAGCTCGTTCCATGTCTTCCACTAATTCCCTTGATACTCCTTGTAAAGTGGAAACTAGTCCGGGACCTCTACGGCTGAGTGCATCCGCTACCACATTGGCTTTACCGGGATGGTACATTATCTCGCAGTCGTAGTCTTTGACCAACTCCAACCATCTTCTCTGCCTCATGTTTAACTCCCTCTGGGTGAAAAAGTACTTTAAACTCTTATGATCGGTGTAGATTTCACATTTCACTCCATAGAGATAATGACGCCAAATTTTTAGTGCAAAAACCACTGCGGCTAACTCTAGGTCATGTGTCGGGTATCTCTGTTCGTATTCTTTTAATTGCCTTGAAGCGTAAGCAATTACCTTCCCTTCTTGCATTAGAACACAACCCAACCCTTGTTTAGATGCGTCACAATATACCGCAAATTGTCCCTCTTCTGTTGGTAAACTGAGGATTGGTGTTGAGATAAGTCTATTCTTCAACTCTTGGAAGCTTTGCTCATACTTGTCTGACCAGGAAAATTTTAGATTCTTCCTAGTTAATTCTGTTAAGGGTGTGGCTATCTTTGAGAACCCCTCAACAAACCTTCTATAATAGCCTGCTAAACCCAAAAAGCTTCGAACCTCTGAGGCGGTCTTTGGTCTAGGCCATTCTTTCACTGCAGCAACCTTGGCAGGATCTACTTTTATTCCCCCGTTAGTGACAATGTGGCCCAAAAATGCAACCTCGGACAACCAGAACTCACATTTTTTGTACTTGGCATACAATTGATGTTCTCTCAGTCGCTGCAAGGTCAAGCGTAAGTGCTCCTCATGTTCCTCCTCTGTCTTAGAATAAATCAGTATATCATCTATGAATACAATGACAAGCTGATCCAGATATTCCTTGAAGACTCGGTTCATGAGGTCCATAAAAGCTGCTGGGGCATTTGTAAGTCCAAATGACATCACCATGAACTCATAATGCCCGTATCTCGTTCTGAAGGTTGTCTTCGGTATGTCTTCATTTTTGATTCTTAGCTGATGATATCCTGAACGAAGATCAATCTTAGAAAACACCTTTTTTCCTTGAAGCTGGTCAAACAGATCGTCAATCCTCGGTAGTGGGTACCGATTCTTTATAGTCACCTTGTTCAATTCTCGGTAATCTATGCACATTCTCATAGTACCGTCTTTCTTTTTAACAAATAGAACTGGTGCGCCCCACGGAGAGTAGCTAGGTCTGATAAACCCTAACTTAAGCAATTCTTCCAACTGTATTTTGAGTTCTTTCAATTCAGATGGTGCCATTCTATATGGTGCACGGGAAACTGGTGCTGTCCCGGACACTAATTCTATCACAAATTTGATTTCTCTGTGTGGTGGTAACCCGGGTAACTCCTCTGGAAATACATCAAGAAACTCAGCAACTACCCGTGTTTCCTCCGGCTTTCTTTCAATTTTCTTGGTGTCATCAACCACATTAACTAGATACCCTAAGCACCCACGCTGCAATAGTTGTCCAGCCTTCATTGCCGAAATAATAGGAGTGCGGGGTTTCTTTCCTACCCCCTGAACTCGAAAGTCTCTCCATCTTCTGGTGTGAAAACAACTTTCTTTTGCTTGCAGTCAATTGATGCTCCATATTTGGTAAGAAAATCCATGCCCAAGATTACATCAAAATCAAATAAATCTAATACAATCAGGTCTACAAATAATTCTCTACCATCTATCCTGACAGGTATACCCCTAAGCCAACTTCTAGAGATTACAACCTCCCCAGATGGTAACATGGTCCCAAACCCCACAGTAAATAATTCACTCGGTGCATTTATATGATTTACAATTGTGCTAGCAATAAAGGAATGAGTTGCACCAGAATCAAACAAAACTTTACAAGTGGTGTTGGCCATAGGAATCTGACCTGATACAACTGAAGGACTGGCCTCAGCTTCGTCGAGTGATGGCAAAAACTCTAGTTGGAACATACTTGTCATCTTTCTTCGGTTCGCTCTTGTTCCCCGATCTGTCCCCACAGTGGGCAATTGCGTTTGATGTGTCCTTCTTTTCCACATTTGTAGCATGCTTTTGCGCGACACTCGCCGAGATGACGTTTGGTACATTTAGGGCATTCTGGAATGTTTCGCCCACTGCTGCCATTAAATCGTTGGTCGTTATCACTTTTGTACCTCTTGTCTTGACTTGGCTGCCCGGACTGGTCTTGTCCCCGTTTCTTGTGGTCATTAGAATTGGCTCCACCTTTCTTAGATTCTCTCCTGGCAGCATTTTCCTTCCAAATTTTGTTTTCACTCCGCTCCGCCGTAAGAGCCATTTCGACAACTTGAGCATAACTGAATTGACCCCTTGACACAATTTCCACATCTCGAGCAACCATTGGTGTCAGGCCTTCCACAAATCTATGCGCTCGCACTCTATCAGTAGGTACCAGATCTGGAGCGAATTTCGCCAATCTATCAAATTTTTGTGCATACTCAGTCACAGTAAGACTCCCTTGGACTAACCCAGTAAATTCATCGACCTTTCTTTGTCGGCTATTTCGCCGAGTTATAATACTTCTCATTAAAGACCCTTTTGAAATCGTCCCAGTTCATGGTATCTACATCCTTTGTTTGTTCCACCACCTCCCACCAGATACGAGCATCTTTCCTCAGCATGTAAGATGCACACTTCACTCGGTCATTGCCATCCACCCTTAGCATCTGCAAAATACTTTCTATGCGACTTATCCACTCCTCAACCACTACCGGGTCTATGCCTCCCTCAAACTCAGGTGGGTGTTGTTTTCGAAATCTCTCTGCTAACAACTCATGTCTAGCCTCTGTAGCAGGATATACCACTGCAGCTGGTGGGTCTCTATTTTCTACATCTTGCCTTATTTGGACTGGCGGCTCCGGTTGACGTCTCAGCTGACGAAGTTCTTCATCCTGCCTATGAATGATTCCTTCCAGTGCGGCAATGCGCTCTTCCCATCCCTGTGGTGCTTGAGGTGGTTCATTGATCCCTCCATCATCTCGGCCTTGGCCTTGGCCTCGACCTCGACCTCGACCTCGACCCACTCTAACTGACCTTCTAGGAGGCATTTCTAAACTCCTGAACCACACAAATCAAAACACATCAACATAATTTTGATCATCAATTTTACATGAAAATAATGTTACCCTCTCGCATGCAGAAATTTAAGGCAACTTAATTATAAGTAATAACCACTTACAGTACAGTGAGTCGGGCTCGTCTCATGGCGGTGAACTTTACATGTTAGGGCTAACCACATTCTTTAGGACCGTATTGCTCTGATACCATATTGTAACACCCCGATTTCTCGAGATGTCACATAGGATAGTCCGTATAAAACATTTTAATAAGATAAAGACAAACAAATACTTCTTTATTGAAAAATATCCAAGCATGAGATCTCATTGTTTAAAACAAAATTCTTTTAGTACTGTAAACTTAAATAAGAACTAGTTAAGTCAAAATAATAGTTCCAAAATGTTTAACAGTTAAAAACATTAAAAGCAAAATACTGTGCCAGCCCCCTAACATGCGGTCCACGCCTCGAGCTCTTCATTCTCACTGCTTAGCCTTACCCTTACCTGCACACAGAGTACCCGTGAACTAACGCCCAGTAAGAAGAGCTATGTAGGACATAACCCTCCTAACTAGTTACTTGACATAATTTGCTCTTTAATATTAATCAACAGTAATTCACATTCCATAAATATATCCACATCGCATGTTGTTCTCACATGCACACATCAAGTCTCATACCGCACATTATACTCACATACGATAATCAACTATTATCTCATGTTGATCAGACATGAGATAACCTACCCTGCCTTGTGTTATTCTCACACTTGGAATCCAACAGGGCAATTAATTACCATAAGTTGTACTCACCCATGATAATGTTATAACCTGCAAGTGTTATGCTCACACAAGCAGCAAGACCCTAATATTATTCTCATGCTAACGATGCTCACAAAATATAAGGAAATCACAACACAATCAAATTAAATAACAAACCAACCCAAGTTGTATGCATAACATACACCCTGTGTACAGATGTCCACTCTTCTTACCTCAGTTGCTAAGACCACACTTGCTACATCGAGCACCTCAACGAATTTCCTTGTTGAGAACAAGATCCTAGACATTCATTAACACAACAATATACTCAAAATACATTCAAGTATGAATCTCTAAACTCATACAGAAACTTACGTAAAAATACGTAACACATAGGTCCATTTCACTTGCTTGACACACCATAAATAAGCATTTATTATTTTGATTCACACAAACATATTGCATGGACTCAAACAAACATTCTTAACGTAAAACATGAATTCATACAACACCTTTTTACGTAAAATTTACTAAAATACTATTTATTCTCCTTAAAACCCAAAAAAATAGTTAATTAATCACCAATAATTATAATAAATACCTACAGCAACTAATAAATAATAAAACCTATTCCTTTTGATATCATAGGCAGTAAATGGTATTACAAAAATACATTTTACTATTTTAACAACACTTATCCATTTTTCATAATTAACTTAAGCATTAATTAAGTAAATTCATGAAAAATACCAAAACTGATTAAAAACCAAATCTAACTCTTCTAATACACTTTATAATCTGTAATAAGTCATAAATAATTTTCTTTGAATTTTCTAAGCAACCTAGGTATTTTTCATAATTAAAATAAGAAATAACATCAATAATTCATGAAAAATACATAATCGCTTGAAAATTCAATCTACCAATTTTATAACAGTTTATATATTATAGTTCATCATATAAAATAAATCTAGATTTTTCTGAGCAACCTAAGTATTTTTCATAATTAATTTAATAAATAACACAAATAATTCATGAAAAATACAAAATTAACTGAAATTCGAATCTACCAATTTTTCAATGGTTTATATCTCATAACTAATCATATAAAATATATTTAGATTTTTCTGAGTAATCTAAGTATTTTTCTTAATTAATTTAACAAATAAACCAAATAATTCATAATAAATCAAATAATTGCAAGAAAATTATCAAACTTCATAGTATGCCTAAGAACACCTAGCACAAGTCAAGAACTGAAAGAAAATCGAAAAATAACCTCCAGAAACCCCTGAACGGAGTGTCGCCGGAGTTCTCGTCGGTTTCGTCGCCGGTAAAGTGTAACTTTGTCTCCGATTGCTCTTGAAGCGTCCTTTCGATTGGGGAAGCTCTCGACAATGCTCAGGACCTCAAAACAATCAAGAAAAGTGGTCCGAGAAGGCAGATCGGGGTTGTCTTCTTCGTTGGCGGTGTACCGTCTTTAATGGAGTCAAAATTTTGGATTTTCGTTTTGGACGTTAAAGTTTCGTTTTCTTACGTCAAAAACAATCCTTAGGGTCCCATGCACTCAAATATAACCTCCCTTGACCCAAGAACAAGCTTAAACACGTTCGAATTCGAGTCCGTAACTAAGCCGCACCTTTGAAGCTTTAAAAATGGCGAATCTTAAAACGACGACTTCCGCCCCTTATACCACGTTAAAAAGCTTCCTTAGGTCGTATATAAATGATCCCAAACCCCCACGTTCACCCAGGTTTCACTCCGCTTGAAGAAACGAAAATTTTCGGTATCGTATACGCCGTATACGTGCTCTCTCTCTCTTTCTCTCGTTGGTTCTCTGTTTTTGGTGTACGAAAATAAAGTTTAAAACCTAATTTCTATCGTGTTTAAACCCAAGCAAAATATCGCATTGAACCGAAGTGGAGCGATTCCCATTCCACCAAAATAGGCGTTCGGTTCGGTTCAGTTCGTGTATGTAAGTTTGTATATAACAGTTAATAATAATAATAATAATACGTATAATAATAATAATATGTTAATAATGTTAATAATAATAATAATATACCCATATAACAATATCCAGACATATGTATCTATTAGGCATTATGCACATGCCAATAAAATCAAATATTATATCATCATAAAAATAATCCCATACATATTTAAATCCATAAATATGTAAAATAAAAAAATACTCTCAGCTAAATAAAATTACAAAAATACCCTTTCGGAGTTGGCGGATATTACAGTTCACATGATTTATTTCATGATTATATGTACATAATGTATAAATTCATCTAAAACCCTTTTCACATACTTGATCCTGTTTATTGTGCCGTCAACACATTGGAAAGTAAACATGACTATGTGAATAAAGTTTCCTAGATTTATCAGACATAGGGTTTTACTGATATGATAATCTACAACAGAGTTTACTTGCATTTGGAGAAATGATATGTTCTTTCCAGAGCATTGGTTAAAGTAAAGCTCAGGTTGGATGCATGGAGTATGTATCGGAAGGGACCGATATTGAACTTTGACTTAGATTTATTAAATTTACCGTAATATCTATTCAAGTCAATATCGCCTAGTTGATCCTAGATCAAATGTTCTTAATCCTGTTATGATTAGGCTCAATCTCGAGAGGCTATTCCTGTTCTTTGATTTGTTAGTTAAGCCTACTTTTAGGTCAGGGTGATACGTACATTTTGGGAACACGGTAGTGCAATTGAGTGGGAGCGCTAGCATAAACATGGAATCTATAGCTTCTATCTGGCGAATAGTAAGCAAAGGATGATCTCCTTCGAGCTTGACCAAACAAACATAAATGGTGGAGTACTCATTTCACATAAGCTGAAATATCATTTATACGGGGTCAAGTGTTTTAAGGAAAAATACATAGTAGGGTGTTACGGTAATCTAATCCCTTTACAGTGTAGATCATTCATATAGAGGATCATTGATCAAATTAGGATTATAACAATGGATAACTAATGATGTGTATACATGGTGGAACATATAGAGCATTCTATATAACTGAGAGTGCAATTCTAAGTTCTATGCGTGGATTCAACGAAGAATTAATAAGTTAGTGAATTTTAGTAATAAATTCTTGATCTACTTATTGGAAGCTCGATTATATAGACCCATGGTCCCCGCACTAGTTGAGATAATATTGCTTGTAAGACTCATATAATTGGTTTTTATTAATCAGTTATAATTCTCAAATTAGACTATGTCTATTTGTGAATTTTTCACTAAGTAAGGGCGAAATTGTATTGAAAGAGTTTATAGGGGCATATTTGTTAATTATGATACTTTGTATGGTTCAATTAATAAATATAATAAATGACAATATTATTTAATAATTATTTATAGTTATTAAATAGTTAGAATTGACATTTAAATGGTTGAATTTGAAAATTGGAATTTTTGAGAAAATCAGATGCAGAATTGAGAAAACTGCAAAATCCAAGTAAGGCCCATTTATGTACTGTTGGGAATTATTTTACCAGGATCTTAGATCTACTCACAAGTATGTTTATTAACATCCTAAATATGAACTTTCTAAAACGATAAAATAAACACATATAAAGTTAAGAAAACCTTACATTGATGTAGCGGAATAAATGTCTCCTTCCACTCAGATCTCTAACCCTTGATTCCTTTCTGTAGCAGAGTATAATCAAGATCTGAGCCCGAATGTCCTCCTTCTTCAAGCTTTGATCCTTCACAGTCTTCCAATCTATGATTGAGTTACTGCTTGCTGTGTGTGGGCACTTACTCTTTCACTAGGGTCACGAAAAAGATGAAGGGAAAAGAGAGAGAGGTATTTCGGCCAAGGTAGAAAGTGAGGGAAGGCTCGGTTTTTACGAAGAGAGAAAATTACGTCGTAAAGCTAATGAAAGCATGTATTATTTGACTGAGCCATCACTTTCTATTTATAGGCAACTACTAGGTTTAGGTTAGGAATTATTTGGCATTAAAATAATGAAAATATTAATTTGAAAAATCTATTTAAGTGGTCGGCCATATGGTGTTATTGGGCCTCACTTAATTTTGCAATTTTATCAAATTTTATCTCTATTTTCTCAAAAACGCTAATTTTCCAATTCTAACCTTTTAAATGCCAAAACTAATTATTTAATAACTAAAATACATTATTGTCATTTAATTTAATTATTAATTAGACATATAAAGTCTATTAATAAATAAATAAACCTAGAAAACTCTTTTCCTTACAATTTCACCCCTGCTTAGTGAAAATTCATAAAATTAGATATAGTCTAACTTTAGAATTATAATTGATCAATCACGAATCAATTAATGAGTCTTACAAGCAGAATGTTCTCAACTAGAATGGGGACCATGGATCTATATGCTGAGCTTCCAATAAGTGAACCAAATTTACCACGTAAATTCTTACTTATTAATTCTTCGTTGAATCCACTCTTAGAACTTAGAATTGCACTCTCAGACTTATATAGAGCATATTGTATGTTTCACGATACCAATATACTATCTCATTTAACCATTGTTATAATCTTATTGTGATTTAAAGATCCTCTATATAGATGATTTACATCGAGATGGGATTTCTTTACCGTGCTCACCCCTCAATGTATTTTGCCCCTTAAAACACTTAGCTACCTGTAAATGGTGTTTAGTGATCTAATAATTAGTCAGTTAAACAAGAGCTCATCCATTTACTTCTATTTGCTAAGCTCGAAGGGAATCATCATTTGACTTCTATACACCAGTAGAAGCTATAGATTCCATATTTATGTTCAGCACTCCCACTCAATCATACTATCATGTTCCCAAAATATACGTATTACCCTGACCCGAAAGTAGGCTTAACTAATAAATCTAAGAACATGAATAGCACTCCTGAGTTGAGCCCAAGCATATTAAGATTTAGATTCTTTTAATCTTAAGATCAACTACTGATATTGACTTGGAAAGATATGTATAACGATAAGTTTGTAATATCTTAACTTAGTTGCAATATCGGTCCAGTCCAATGTATACTCCATACATTCGAAACTAGTATACTTTACTAATGTCCTGGAAAGAACATAACACTTACTCCAAGTGTAAGTACACATCATCGCTGATTATCACATTAGTGTAAATCCAATAACACTGATGAAACAGGGACCAAAACTTTTGATTCATATGATCACAATCACATTCCACTGTGTTGACGATACTGTAATTGTGAATAAACATATGATTTGGATTTAATTGATTTTGTGTGTATGAATGTAATAAACATATTAAACATATTAAACCATTAGCATGTCAAATTCATGCAAACATCAATCAATTCTAATTTCTTATATTGATAACTAATCAGATTGTAAAGAGTTTTATTTAGGGCATAAAACCCAACAAACTCCCACTTGCACTAATATAAAACAAACTGTGCAAATACGTCAATCTGATGTCTTGATCTTCAAATCAAGTGTAGTATATTTGAATCCACCCAAACTTCTGGAAACTAGTTCATAAATACTCTTATGAAACATCCTTTACTATATGCTTTACTCATCAAGGGATACTGAAATCTTTACTGTTTTAAAAGTACATCTGAATTAACAGAAGACATATCTCTCATATTTTAAAATATGTAATTGAGATAATACAGTGTAGACTTTTCTTCAGTGATATAACTTTTTGGTATTTTCGAATAGACCAAGTTATAGTTCTTCTCTGGTAGAGCTTGAATTATTATTCAATAATTCCTCCACCCCCAAAGTAAGCACCATCTCATATAAATCGAAATTAGATGGTGAGATACAAGGACAACTGATACACAGTTCCTTAATATCTGACATATAGATCACTTTCATAAATCCTTCTTGAATATCTTCTAATGTTCCCTATTTGATTACATCTTAGATAGCTCCCACTCAATTGCAGATGTCTGGTTAAATTATACTTTTAACCTCTGATTGTTTGGAGAGTTACCTAGTTGTGACTTTTGTATTAGTCTTAAAACTTTAAGTTAAGACTAAGTCATCAACATAGCAGACTAGTATTTGAAGTGAAAAATACATGCCAGAGATAAAGTAATCAAAATTAAGATACCATCAAATTTTATGAGGATTAAGAATTCTTGGTTCAAGTCATTCGAATGGACTGAACTAGAGTTCTTTATCTTATTCTCATAATTCTGATAAGCTATACCTATCCATGTGAATGGTTAGATTTGCTTTTCAGTAGTGTTCTTAAGTACCTATCACAATTATCAACCTAATGAAGATGGGTATAGAATTTTAAAATTCTCCCACTTAATTAAGGTAGTGTGAAACTTTAACAAAGAACTTTCAAAGGTATCAAACTTTTACTTACAACTGTAAAATCGAAATGGAACATACAATCAAGATCAAGAATTTGTATTGACAATAGCTGACTCATTATATTACTTCCATGTTTAAACAAGATATGTGTTTCATAGGGAATTGTGGAATAGACTCCACCCCTAAGAATATACATATAGGGTACTATGGATAACCTCCACCCCTAAGTATATAGAGATTATGATCCACCTTTGAAGGTTGTAAAGATCATGATTCTCATAGTGTGATAGAGTTTATGTGGAGTTGAATACTATCCAGAGTTCATTAGATATAAAAGATCGTTGAACTGCATAGTTTTCTTAACTTTTCTCCACCCCTATCAGATCATAAGATCCTTTTATTAAACAAATTCTTAATAATTGTATGAGAATTAACAATTATTGATAAACATAGAAATAATATCTAGTGTTTATATAATATAACTCTATGAAGAGTTGAAAATATTATAGAATTTGCATCAATAATAAAAACACTTACATATACAAACATACAAATATAATGTGGTAATAATTGATGAAGATAAAATTAAATGAAGCTCAATCTCATTAATTGCAATAGTGAATTTCGAAAATTATAACTTTATTAATAATAAAATAAAATGTATTGCAACAATATGAGAGAAACAGGGATAAATATCCCTAACTAAAATTTGAAATCCAAATTGTCTTTAAACTAAAACAATTAATTCAAAAATTGAAGAGCTTCATCTTCATCTGGACGATTTCACCCTTGGTCCAGCTTGCTGATCCAACTCAATTGAGTTCAAGTAGCTGGGCCTATCAGAAGAAGAAAACAAATAAACAAAGTTCAGTCCAGAATCATAAATCCAATTGGATAATAATTCACTAAACTCTTAAAGTTTATAAATGGAAATACCTTGTTTCTTTGCAAGAAGTTTAGGACACTTGGGTTTCCAATGACCTTTCTCATTGCAGTAGAAACACTTTCCTTTTAGTGTAGCATCACCAGAAGGAGCAGCCTTTTTATTCTTCATGGCTTTAGTTCGCTTCTTGGTGTTGTTCCACTTCCTCTTCAATTTGGGCTTTGAAGCAGTGGCAACATTTGCTTCAGGTTTCATCGTCCCATTACCATTACCAGGATTGTGAGGTTTACTCCCTTTCTTCTTGGGTCCTCCAATCAAATTTTCATAAGTTTGAAGGTCATTGACTAATTCATGAAAGTCAATTTCCTTCTTATTCATGACATAATTTGATGTGTATGGTAGAAATGCTGGAGTCAGGCTATTCAAGATAAGACTAACTTGAGTAGCATTGTCCATTTCAGCACCATGATCCTGGGCTTCTTGGAAATAACTGGACATGAGGAGAACATGATCACGCACGTTTTGATGAGGTTCCATCCGTGCATTGATGTACTTCTTAGTCGCGTCAAAGCGTGACTGAAGTGATGCCTTACCGAATAGCTCATTTAACTTCGTCATAACTTCAGCAGCCTTCTCGGTTTTAGAAAACCGAGTTTTGAGGGTGTCAACCATGCTAGAAAGTATAAAGTATAAAGCTTTGTCATTTTCTTTCTGCCAACGCTCATACTTTTCTTTCACAGCTTTGGATGCATTATCCCCAGGCACTTCAGGTGACGGCTCAGTTAAAACAAACAAGGCACTTTCTCCTATGAGAGCAATATTAATGTTCTCATTCCATTTATTAAAGTTAGATCCATTCAGCTTATTTTCAGTCAACAGTGATAACATGGGATTCATTTTGACAAAACAGGATACTACAAAATAATAGAAATCAACAAATAGAAATTAAATAATGGTTTAACACACAAAAACAATTCACAAATTATAAGCACATAGCAAGTAGGAATGATATGAGAAAATACTTAAAAAATTTCAATCCTAAATAATTTCCAAGGTTTTCAACAAACTGATATCAGTGTCCCGTTTAGGCGAGAGTCAAAGCTACCATCCATTGAATAGAGTTGTCAGCTCATCTAAAATGTTAAACATTCTAGCAACCTTTTATTCGATCAAGATCAGAATCCAGCGTTGTCCCGTTTAGGCGAGAGTCAAGGCTATTCTATCTCATGAGCTTCTACCATTGTTTCGCAATTTGCAAGTCAAATATGGTCGCCAGTCACTATAAAAAATTTTACTTTTAGTCACAACAAAATTTGTGACTAAAAATTAAAAAAAAAAAAAAGTTATGACTAATTATAAATTATCAATTTTACGTTGTGATTAAAAGGTCCGTGGCTAAAAGTATTAGTCACAAAAATCTCCAATTGTTGTGACAAAATGTATTTTTGGTCGCAACACTTGTTGTGACTAAAACTAAATTAGTGACAACTTGTATCTAAATACTATGTTTTACTCACAAATAATATTTTGTTGTGACTAAAAGTCACATTTAGTCACAAAAAAATTATATTGTGATTAAAAAGTTACCACTGAAGGTAACTTTTTTTTTGTAGTGGGTTATTATATAAATTTGGGTTGTGATTTAAGTTGCTATGTGTTATTATGTGAATTTCGTCCGTAAAAATACCAAAAAAAAAAAACTACTTTGAAATGTAGAAAAAAAAATCCTCACTAAAGTAAAAAGTATATGTATCTATAGGATCCAATATCAAATTTATATGTTTGATGACTATTTTTTAGAAAAATTACAATTAAATATTTATAATTCGATATTTACATTTAATCGATTAAAAAGTTAATATTATTATAACCCGACTAAATTGAAAAAATATTTTTATATAGAGTAATTTGCGGCATAAATACTTAAATTTAATTTTCACTTGTAAATAAATACTTAAGTTTAATTTTTGATAGTAATAATATCTAAATTATTATTTTAGAACTTCTATAGGTACATGCCACCATTAAATTTTAAGGGGGGCAAAAATATATTCATACATGCAATTAGATATAATTTAACATGAGTGCTTAATATATATATAATATATAGCCTACAAATATACTACTAGACCGTTTGTTTTAATGTTCTTTGAAAATTTTTTACATTCATTATTATAGTTAATTAAGTGGTAGTTAGTAACATTTGATAGAAATAAAACTACATATATATAGTAAAATTAATGAGAACAAGATACCTCAGTATTTTGGGTGGGGAGCTAACGCTACTACTACAAAAAATTTTATTTTTAATCACAACAAAATTTGTGACTAAAAGTAAAAAAAATTGTAACTAATTATAAATCATCATTCCTATGTTGTGACTAAAAAGTCCGTGGTTAAAAGTATTAGTCACAAAAATTACAATTTATTGTGAATAAATGTGTTTTTAGTCACAATACTTGTTGTGACTAATATTAAATTAGTGACAACTTGTAGCTAAATACCGTGTTTTAGTCACAAGTGATAAGCTTATAAGTGCTATAGTTTTATAACTTTCTTATCTAATCTTATATTTTATGTAATTTTAACCTTATATAATAGTAACAATTTAGTTATAATTTTGTTACGTGCTAAAAATAAAGAAATTTCTACCAATAGAGACAAAAGTGATGTGTCTATGATATAACTTTTCTATATATTGTTTTAGTGATTATATATAGTAAGGTATATATACAACAATGGAACACTCCTTAATGGGTATTACCCATGAATGGTTACTAAACAAATTTAACTATAAATATTAATTTTAAAAATATCAAACCATCAAATTTTGATCTAACGAATAATGAAATCACAAATTTAAATTTCTATGCTTAATTTAACTACTTAATTAGAAAAATATAAAAAAAATATCTCTTTTTACACTATATCAAAAATATGTTCAGATAAAAATATTTAACTCAAACTCAACTTTTTCTTTTCTTATTTTTCTTGCTAAAAAACTTTTTTTTATTAATTTTTTTTTACTGATAGAACAATCTCAGCCCATATGATATAAAAATGAGAGTTTTTTTTTAATTAGATAGAAAAATTAAGTATAAAAACTCAAAATTTTCTAATTTTACCCATTCATGAGTAATATCCATTAAGAGTGCACCCTTACAACATATGCATTCATTTAAATATATAGTCTATGTATTATATAGTACAATACAACTAAGCATGTATTGACTTACAATTTCCTCCACATAAATTTTCTAACACAATAAAAGTACTAAAATATAATTGGCCTATTCATTTTGTAATAATTCAATTTTTCATAATATTAATCAACCTATGTATTTTTTTTTAATATTTTTATTTTTTATTATTTTTACGGTTTCAGTTGCTGCAATAGTTATTCTGATGGTTGTTATGTGGGTCACTATAAAAAATTTTACCTTTAATCACAACAAAATTTGTGACTAAAAATAAAAAAAGTTATGACTAATTATAAATTATCATTTTACATTGTGACTAAAAGGTCCGTGGCTAAAAGTATTAGTCACAAAAATCTCCAATTGTTATGACAAAATGTATTTTTGGTCGCAACACTTTTTGTGACTAAAACAAAATTAGTGACTGTTAATTCCATTTTTGGCATATTTAATTGACAAAAATATTTTATTATTTTCTATTAATTTCGGTTGGTATGTATTAATATGGTTTCATATTTTGTGTATTCAAACTTTGAAGGAAAGTTGTCTAGCTTTCCTATTTTTGGAAAAAAAGTAAAAATGGTAAGTTTGGTTACCCATTTCTTTTTTATCTAACCAGCTGTAAAATCTGATCCTTTGTTGAGTTTCCCATTTTCTCAGATCAGATTTCTTGAAGAGAAAACCGGAGCTAAACTTTCCTTTTCTATAAAAGGGAAGTTGTAGTTACTGCCTATAATTCTGTAGGTACAGAAACGGAAATTCCTGAACTGATTGAAGAATTATTTTAGGGAAGTTTCTAGTGGGTTGAGGTCTTGTTCAGACCGAAAGTAAGCTGTCAATAAGATGTATATTCATTATAAATACATCTTATAGCAGCTAGGTTTATTATCTCTTTCATTCACTTTCATAACTTAAGGAAAGACTGTCTTTGTTATGTAGAGAAGAGCTGTTCAACTCTTACTCTGTTTATTTGTTGTTTGTATTGTCTTGAGTCTGTATTCAAGTCTACAACGAAGAAGAACATCAGTGCACCTTCAGGAGAAGGTATTTACAAGCTTTCGAGAGATTGCTTTTGAAGTCTTGCATGGGAGGATACAAGCACACCTTCGGGAGAAGGGTTTTACAAGCTTTTGGGAGATTGCTTTTAAAGTCTTGTATCGGGATGACACAAGCACACAACCTTTGGGAGATGGTTGTATAGGCTTTCGGGAGATAGCCTTTAAGCCTTGAATCGGGAGGATTCAAGCACTCTTCAAGGTGATCGAAGGGAGTTCGAGCTCTTGGAGTTTTATCAAGATTCAGTTAGTAGGTAGAATACATAGCTTGTGGCATACAATAACAGGGAGTCTATTTATGCAGAAGTCAATTACTTTGTATTTTTGATACCGATCTAATGAATCTTATCTCTGGGCGTGGCCTCGTGGACTAGTAACAATCTAAAAGGATTGTTGAAACCACGTAAAAAAATCTTGTGTGTGTGTGTTTTTTTTTTTTACTTTTATGCACTGTTTATTTTTCTGGGTTTCTCTCGAGTTACAGAATTGTATTCTGTAACTACGGAAAAACTATTTTCAGTACCAGTTTCATTATTCCACATTTAATTAATCACTTAATTAAATAATCAAACTGGGAATATTAAAATACGGAATATCAGTGACAACTTGTATCTAAATACTTTGTTTTAGTCACAAATAATATTTTCTTGTGATTAAAAGTCACATTTAGTAAAAAAAAATTATGTTGTGATTAAAAAATTACCACTAAACGTGGCCTTTTTTTTGTAGTGGGTTATTATATAAATTTGGGTTGTGATTTAAGTTGCTATGTGTGTTATTATGTGAATTTCCGTAAAAATACAAAAAAAAAAAAACTGCTTCGAAATGTAGAAAAAAAAACTCCTTATTAAAGTAAAAAGTATATGTATCTATAGGATCCAATATCAAATTTATGTTTGATGGCTATTTTTTAGAAAAATTATAATTAAATATTTATAATTTGATATTTACATTTAATCGATTAAAAAGTTAATATTATTATAACCAAACTAAATTGAAAAAATATTTTTATATAGAATAATTTGCGGCATAAATACTTAAATTTAATTTTCACTTGTAAATAAATACTTAAGTTTAATTTTTGATAGTAATAATATCTAAATTATTATTTTAGAACTTCTATAGGTACATGCCACCATTAAAATTTTAAGGGGGGCAAAAATATATACATACATGCAATTAGATATAATTTAATATGAGTGCTTAATATATATAATATATAGCCTACAAATATACTACTAGACCGTTTGTTTTAATGTTCTTTGAAAACTTTTTACATTCATTATTATAGTTAATTAAGGGGTAGTTAGTAACATTTGATAGAAATAAAACTACATATATATAGTAAAATTAATGAGAACAAGATACCTCAGTATTTTGGGTGGGGAGCTAAGGCTACTACTACAAAAAATTTTATTTTTAATCACAACAAAATTTGTGACTAAAAGTAAAAAAAGTTGTGACTAATTATAAATCACCATTCCTATGTTGTGACTAAAAAGTCTGTGGTTAAAAGTATTAGTTGATCCTAGATCAAATGTTCTTAATCCTGTTATGATTAGGCTCAATCTCGAGAGGCTATTCCTGTTCTTTGATTTGTTAGTTAAGCCTACTTTTAGGTCAGGGTGATACGTACATTTTGGGAACACGGTAGTGCAATTGAGTGGGAGCGCTAGCATAAACATGGAATCTATAGCTTCTATCTGGCGAATAGTAAGCAAAGGATGATCTCCTTCGAGCTTGACCAAACAAACATAAATGGTGGAGTACTCATTTCACATAAGCTGAAATATCATTTATACGGGGTCAAGTGTTTTAAGGAAAAATACATAGTAGGGTGTTACGGTAATCTAATCCCTTTACAAAGGTAAACATCATTCATATAGAGGATCATTGATCAAATTAGGATTATAACAATGGATAACTAATGATGTGTATACATGGTGGAACATATAGAGCATTCTATATAACTGAGAGTGCAATTCTAAGTTCTATGCGTGGATTCAACGAAGAATTAATAAGTTAGTGAATTTTAGTAATAAATTCTTGATCTACTTATTGGAAGCTCGATTATATAGACCCATGGTCCCCGCACTAGTTGAGATAATATTGCTTGTAAGACTCATATAATTGGTTTTTATTAATCAGTTATAATTCTCAAATTAGACTATGTCTATTTGTGAATTTTTCACTAAGTAAGGGCGAAATTGTATTGAAAGAGTTTATAGGGGCATATTTGTTAATTATGATACTTTGTATGGTTCAATTAATAAATATAATAAATGACAATATTATTTAATAATTATTTATAGTTATTAAATAGTTAGAATTGACATTTAAATGGTTGAATTTGAAAATTGGAATTTTTGAGAAAATCAGATGCAGAATTGAGAAAACTGCAAAATCCAAGTAAGGCCCATTTATGTACTGTTGGGAATTATTTTACCAGGATCTTAGATCTACTCACAAGTATGTTTATTAACATCCTAAATATGAACTTTCTAAAACGATAAAATAAACACATATAAAGTTAAGAAAACCTTACATTGATGTAGCGGAATAAATGTCTCCTTCCACTCAGATCTCTAACCCTTGATTCCTTTCTGTAGCAGAGTATAATCAAGATCTGAGCCCGAATGTCCTCCTTCTTCAAGCTTTGATCCTTCACAGTCTTCCAATCTATGATTGAGTTACTGCTTGCTGTGTGTGGGCACTTACTCTTTCACTAGGGTCACGAAAAAGATGAAGGGAAAAGAGAGAGAGGTATTTCGGCCAAGGTAGAAAGTGAGGGAAGGCTCAGTTTTTCTGAAGAGAGAAAATTCTGTCAGAAAGCTAATGAAAGCATGTATTATTTGACTGAGCCATCACTTTCTATTTATAGGCAACTACTAGGTTTAGGTTAGGAATTATTTGGCATTAAAATAATGAAAATATTAATTTGAAAAATCTATTTAAGTGGTCGGCCATATGGTGTTATTGGGCCTCACTTAATTTTGCAATTTTATCAAATTTTATCTCTATTTTCTCAAAAACGCTAATTTTCCAATTCTAACCTTTTAAATGCCAAAACTAATTATTTAATAACTAAAATACATTATTGTCATTTAATTTAATTATTAATTAGACATATAAAGTCTATTAATAAATAAATAAACCTAGAAAACTCTTTTCCTTACAATTTCACCCCTGCTTAGTGAAAATTCATAAAATTAGATATAGTCTAACTTTAGAATTATAATTGATCAATCACGAATCAATTAATGAGTCTTACAAGCAGAATGTTCTCAACTAGAATGGGAACCATGGATCTATATGCTGAGCTTCCAATAAGTGAACCAAATTTACCACGTAAATTCTTACTTATTAATTCTTCGTTGAATCCACTCTTAGAACTTAGAATTGCACTCTCAGACTTATATAGAGCATATTGTATGTTTCACGATACCAATATACTATCTCATTTAACCATTGTTATAATCTTATTGTGATTTAAAGATCCTCTATATAGATGATTTACATCGAGATGGGATTTCTTTACCGTGCTCACCCCTCAATGTATTTTGCCCCTTAAAACACTTAGCTACCTGTAAATGGTGTTTAGTGATCTAATAATTAGTCAGTTAAACAAGAGCTCATCCATTTACTTCTATTTGCTAAGCTCGAAGGGAATCATCATTTGACTTCTATACACCAGTAGAAGCTATAGATTCCATATTTATGTTCAGCACTCCCACTCAATCATACTATCATGTTCCCAAAATATACGTATTACCCTGACCCGAAAGTAGGCTTAACTAATAAATCTAAGAACATGAATAGCACTCCTGAGTTGAGCCCAAGCATATTAAGATTTAGATTCTTTTAATCTTAAGATCAACTACTGATATTGACTTGGAAAGATATGTATAACGATAAGTTTGTAATATCTTAACTTAGTTGCAATATCGGTCCAGTCCAATGTATACTCCATACATTCGAAACTAGTATACTTTACTAATGTCCTGGAAAGAACATAACACTTACTCCAAGTGTAAGTACACATCATCGCTGATTATCACATTAGTGTAAATCCAATAACACTGATGAAACAGGGACCAAAACTTTTGATTCATATGATCACAATCACATTCCACTGTGTTGACGATACTGTAATTGTGAATAAACATATGATCTGGATTTAATTGATTTTGTGTGTATGAATGTAATAAACATATTAAACATATTAAACCATTAGCATGTCAAATTCATGCAAACATCAATCACTTCTAATTTCTTATATTGATAACTAATCAGATTGTAAAGAGTTTTATTTAGGGCATAAAACCCAACAAACTCCCACTTGCACTAATATAAAACAAACTGTGCAAATACGTCAATCTGATGTCTTGATCTTCAAATCAAGTGTAGTATATTTGAATCCACCCAAACTTCTGGAAACTAGTTCATAAATACTCTTATGAAACATCCTTTACTATATGCTTTACTCATCAAGGGATACTGAAATCTTTACTGTTTTAAAAGTACATCTGAATTAACAGAAGACATATCTCTCATATTTTAAAATATGTAATTGAGATAATACAGTGTAGACTTTTCTTCAGTGATATAACTTTTTGGTATTTTCGAATAGACCAAGTTATAGTTCTTCTCTGGTAGAGCTTGAATTATTATTCAATAATTCCTCCACCCCCAAAGTAAGCACCATCTCATATAAATCGAAATTAGATGGTGAGATACAAGGACAACTGATACACAGTTCCTTAATATCTGACATATAGATCACTTTCATAAATCCTTCTTGAATATCTTCTAATGTTCCCTATTTGATTACATCTTAGATAGCTCCCACTCAATTGCAGATGTCTGGTTAAATTATACTTTTAACCTCTGATTGTTTGGAGAGTTACCTAGTTGTGACTTTTGTATTAGTCTTAAAACTTTAAGTTAAGACTAAGTCATCAACATAGCAGACTAGCATTTGAAGTGAAAAATACATGCCAGAGATAAAGTAATCAAAATTAAGATACCATCAAATTTTATGAGGATTAAGAATTCTTGGTTCAAGTCATTCGAATGGACTGAACTAGAGTTCTTTATCTTATTCTCATAATTCTGATAAGCTATACCTATCCATGTGAATGGTTAGATTTGCTTTTCAGTAGTGTTCTTAAGTACCTATCACAATTATCAACCTAATGAAGATGGGTATAGAATTTTAAAATTCTCCCACTTAATTAAGGTAGTGTGAAACTTTAACAAAGAACTTTCAAAGGTATCAAACTTTTACTTACAACTGTAAAATCGAAATGGAACATACAATCAAGATCAAGAATTTGTATTGACAATAGCTGACTCATTATATTACTTCCATGTTTAAACAAGATATGTGTTTCATAGGGAATTGTGGAATAGACTCCACCCCTAAGAATATACATATAGGGTACTATGGATAACCTCCACCCCTAAGTATATAGAGATTATGATCCACCTTTGAAGGTTGTAAAGATCATGATTCTCATAGTGTGATAGAGTTTATGTGGAGTTGAATACTATCCAGAGTTCATTAGATATAAAAGATCGTTGAACTGCATAGTTTTCTTAACTTTTCTCCACCCCTATCAGATCATAAGATCCTTTTATTAAACAAATTCTTAATAATTGTATGAGAATTAACAATTATTGATAAACATAGAAATAATATCTAGTGTTTATATAATATAACTCTATGAAGAGTTGAAAATATTATAGAATTTGCATCAATAATAAAAACACTTACATATACAAACATACAAATATAATGTGGTAATAATTGATGAAGATAAAATTAAATGAAGCTCAATCTCATTAATTGCAATAGTGAATTTCGAAAATTATAACTTTATTAATAATAAAATAAAATGTATTGCAACAATATGAGAGAAACAGGGATAAATATCCCTAACTAAAATTTGAAATCCAAATTGTCTTTAAACTAAAACAATTAATTCAAAAATTGAAGAGCTTCATCTTCATCTGGACGATTTCACCCTTGGTCCAGCTTGCTGATCCAACTCAATTGAGTTCAAGTAGCTTGGGCCTATCAGAAGAAGAAAACAAATAAACAAAGTTCAGTCCAGAATCATAAATCCAATTGGATAATAATTCACTAAACTCTTAAAGTTTATAAATGGAAATACCTTGTTTCTTTGCAAGAAGTTTAGGACACTTGGGTTTCCAATGACCTTTCTCATCAAGTAAGAGAAACACTTTCCTTTTAGTGTAGCATCACCAGAAGGAGCAGCCTTTTTATTCTTCATGGCTTTAGTTCGCTTCTTGGTGTTGTTCCACTTCCTCTTCAATTTGGGCTTTGAAGCAGTGGCAACATTTGCTTCAGGTTTCATCGTCCCATTACCATTACCAGGATTGTGAGGTTTACTCCCTTTCTTCTTGGGTCCTCCAATCAAATTTTCATAAGTTTGAAGGTCATTGACTAATTCATGAAAGTCAATTTCCTTCTTATTCATGACATAATTTGATGTGTATGGTAGAAATGCTGGAGTCAGGCTATTCAAGATAAGACTAACTTGAGTAGCACTGTCCATTTCAGCACCATGATCCTGGGCTTCTTGGAAATAACTGGACATGAGGAGAACATGATCACGCACGTTTTGATGAGGTTCCATCCGTGCATTGATGTACTTCTTAGTCGCGTCAAAGCGTGACTGAAGTGATGCCTTACCGAATAGCTCATTTAACTTCGTCATAACTTCAGCAGCCTTCTCGGTTTTAGAAAACCGAGTTTTGAGGGTGTCAACCATGCTAGAAAGTATAAAGTATAAAGCTTTGTCATTTTCTTTCTGCCAACGCTCATACTTTTCTTTCACAGCTTTGGATGCATTATCCCTGTGCACTTCGGGTGACGGCTCAGTTAAAACAAACAAGGCACTTTCTCCTATGAGAGCAATATTAATGTTCTCATTCCATTTATTAAAGTTAGATCCATTCAGCTTATTTTCAGTCAACAGTGATAACATGGGATTCATTTTGACAAAACAGGATACTACAAAATAATAGAAATCAACAAATAGAAATTAAATAATGGTTTAACACACAAAAACAATTCAGAAATTATAAGCACATAGCAAGTAGGAATGATATGAGAAAATACTTAAAAAAATTCAATCCTATATAATTTCCAAGGTTTTCAACAAACTGATATCAGTGTCCCGTTTAGGCGAGAGTCAAAGCTACCATCCATTGAATAGAGTTGTCAGCTCATCTAAAATGTTAAACATTCTAGCAACCTTTTATTCGATCAAGATCAGAATCCAGCGTTGTCCCGTTTAGGCGAGAGTCAAGGCTATTCTATCTCATGAGCTTCTACCATTGTTTCGCAATTTGCAAGTCAAATATGGTCGCCACCATTAGGGTGATCTATACCATATAAAACACTTACAAACCACTTATCATGCGAGATTAAACGGTGCGAAATTGCTAATGAACGTTCCTCCATTAGGGAGGATTACTCACTAAAACAAACGCGGTGTAAAACCCACAATGGAGATCGAATATCTTAATAATAATAAAGCTCATTATTTAAAATGTATTTTCTTTATTATTCTAATAAATAAATCTCATTAAATTCTAAATTAAGAATTAAAATTCAAAAATAAGAATTTAATATAATATTTATAAAATTATACTTAGATGGTGATTGAAATAAAATTAATTATTTCCATCTTAGTAGTAATCTTAAATATAAATATTAAGAAAATTAAATTAAGTTGAATTAAATTAAATAATTAGCAACTTAAAAATTTCCTTTGAGAATATATTTATTGGGTTCGAAAATTTAAAGTATATAAAAATACAATTTTCGAAAATAATAAAAAATAGAAAAGAAATTCAAGCAAAAATATCACCTATCTAGATATTCTTTTGACTAATTAATTCAATTTCTAATAATATATATATTTTAAATTCATTTATTTTAAATTAATCAATTAAATGAAAAAATCATTGATTTGAGTTGGTCCAAGAATTAATTAAAATAAATAATTAATTTACAACTCAATCTATTTTTCAAAATAAAAAATTCGAAAATATTGCATACATAAAATGCAAATTTCGAAATTGATTAATAAAATAAAAAATATATATATATTTTGAAAATTATTTAAATTTAAGTTGAAAAATTAAATTTCAACCTAAAAATAATTGTCTATTTAATTAAGTATCATGAAAAATCAATAAATATTTAAGTATCATGATGAAAATAAACTTAGATATTTAGATTCTTCAAGTTAATTAAATGTATTAAATTCAAGAAATAATAATTAAGTGTAGAGAAGGCTTAATTATTAATTTCTATTTAATACTAGGAAAAATATACTTAATAAAATTGTACCAAAATTAATTATTTAAATAATTAATTTCACAAAGTATAATATTTTCCTATTTAAATATTAGAAATAATAAGTAGTCTAGAAATTACTATCTAGAAAATATCTTATTTGACTAAGTATCTTTTCAAAATTTGAAAAATATCTAATTTAAGTTATATAGAAAAAATCTAAAACTTAAATAATTTCAAATCTAGATTTAATTAAATATCACAAATTAAGTTGTAACTACTTAATTTGAAGATATCTTTTTAAAGTTAATATTTGAAAAGATATTAACCAAAAAAATATCTAAAATATTCTATTTCAAGTTAATATTTGAAAAGATATTAACTTAAAAAATATCTTAAGAATCTTTAATAACTAATGCCTAAGATTCCTCAACTTGATTTAAAATTTAAATCAAATATTCAAATTTAAGTTAGTTAAGAAAAATCAGTTGATACAACTAATTTATAACTTAAATAGGAATATTTAATTAAATAAGCTCCAGAAAGAATCTAGTTAGTTAAAATTCTATATTTAATTAAATACAAGAAAAATACAAATAGTTTGTCTAGAAATAATATCTAAACTAAAAGTGTTTTTCTTAAAATTAACTTTAAAATATTAAAATGAAAAATAAATTTTCATATATTTTAAAAGTTAATTATCTTGCTAATTCAATTTTATTAGGTCAAACTAATATAATTAACCTAGTACAGTTATTCAAATCAGGCAAATGGGCCTTCACAATTGGGGTAGTTCATGTGAGGGGTGTTGGAAATTATTTTACCAGGATCTTAGATCTACTCACAAGTATGTTTATTAACATCCTAAATATGAACTTTCTAAAACGATGAAATAAACACATATAAAGTTTAAGAAACCTTACATTGGGTGCAGCGGAATATAATGACTCCTTCCGTTCAGATATCTAGCCCTTGATTCCTTTCTGTAGCAGAGCATTATCAATATCTGAACCTGGATCTCTTTCTCTGAATCTTTGATGTTGAAACTCCTTTGCTGATGATCTTTCTTCACGATCTTCCTCACTATGATTGAGGTATCACTTGATGTGTGTGGGCACTACTCAAATCACTAAGGATTTCGAAATTCTAAGGAAGAAGAGAGAGAGTGGTCAGCTAAAGATAGGGAGAGAGAAGGCTCAGTTTTTCTGAATAGAAAAAGTCAGAAGAAAAGTGTAATTTTCCTGAAGCCTTCACTATCTATTTATAGCATTCCACTAGGGTTAGATTTGAATTATATGGCATTAAAATAATGAAAAAATCAATTTAAAAAAGCTACAAAGGTGGTCGGCCATACACTTAATGGATTGGGCCTTGGGCTTTGCAATTTTGCAATTTTAACACCTTTTGTATCTGATTTTCTCAAAAATGCCAATTTCCTAATTCAATCATTTAAATGCCAATTCTAACTATTTAATAACTATAAATAATTATTAAATAATATTGTCATTTATCATATTTATTAATTGAACCATACAAAGTATCATAATTAACAAATATGCCCTTATAAACTCTTTCTTTACAATTTCGCCCTTACTTAGTGAAAATTTCACAAATAGACATAGTCTAATTTGAGAATTATGATTGATTAATCAAAACCAATTACATGAGTCTTACAAGCAATATTATCTCAACTAGTGGGGGGACCATGGGTCTATATAACCGAGCTTCCAATAAGTAGATCAAGAATTTAGCACTAAAATTCACTAACTTATTAATTCTTCGTTGAATCCACGCATAGAACTTAGAATTGCACTCTCAGTATATAGAATGCTCTATATGTTCCACCATATAGACACATCATTAGTTATCCATTGTTATAATCCTAATGTGATCAATGATCCTCTATATGAATGATCTACACTGTAAAGGGATTAAATTACCGTTACACCCTACAATGTATTTATTCCTTAAAACACTTGACCCCGTATAAATGATATTTCAGCTAATGTGAAATGAGTACTCCACCATTTATGTTCGTTTGGTCAAGCTCGAAGGAGATCATCCTTTGCTTACTATTCGCCAGATAGAAGCTATAGATTCCATGTTTATGATAGCGCTCCCACTCAATTGCACTACCGTGTTCCCAAAATGTACGTATCACCCTGACCTAAAAGTAGGCTTAACTAACAAATCAAAGAACACGAATAGCCTTTCAAGATTGAGCCTAATCATATCAGGATTAAGATCATTTGATCTAGGATCAACTAGGCGATATTGACTTGAATAGATATTACGGTAAGTTTAATAAATCTAAGTCAAAGTTCAATATCGGTCCCTTCCGATGCATACTCCATGCATCCAACCTGAGTTTTACTTTAACCAATGCTCTGGAAAGAACATAGCACTTCTCCAAATGCAAGTAAACTCTGTTGTAGATTATCATATCAGTAAAACCCTATGTCTGATAAATCTAGGAAACTTTATTCACATAGTCATGTTTACTTTCCAATGTGTTGACGTATGCACAATAAACAGGATCAAGTATGTGAAAAGGGTTTCGGATGAATTTATACATTATGTACATATAATCATGAAATAAATCATGTGAACCATGCAACATTAAATGTTATTTACGATCTATATTAATAAGTAAATCGATTATATTGAAATGAGTTTTATTTAGGGCATAAAACCCAACAAACTCCCACTTGCACTAATATAAAACAAAAAGTGCGTTTCAAATAATCTCAACACCTTGATATACAAATCAAGTGTAGTAGTAGTAAACTCCTCGTAATAGGATCTGAAAGGTTGAATTAACCACAACCTTTTCTCCACCATTACTCTTCCTTTAATCACAAAATCATTGATAATGTGAAATTCCTCTCTATATGTCTACTCTCTTGGGATACTGGATTCTATACCTTTGGCAACTACTTTTGGTTAATCAGGAAATTAACACTAGTAGTTTAAGGCAATTTGGAATGGTGCCAAAGATGTATAGAACTTTCCTTAGATCGAATAAGTAACTTTCCTGTGACTTTAACATTCGTCCTATCTGCGGTAGACCTAGAGACTTCGAGATAGGTTTTTACACTTCTCCAAAATCACTATTCCACCCTGCAGTAATCACCATCTTATCAGAAATATTTACTAGCACATAGGCAAATTTCGAAATCTGATATGGTGTAGTCTAAGAGTTTTAAACACACCCTTATAGACTAACATATAGTTCCTCTTCTCTATCTTAGGATTTACTTGATTGTCTTCCAATGTTCTTCTCTGGATTAATCGATACCTACTCATTACTCCCACTCAACAGCAGGTGTCTGGTCCAAGGCATACAAAAGCATATCTAAGACCTCTCACTGTTGATGTAAGAAATTCTTTCATGGCTTTATCTTTTCTGGAATAGTTAAGACTTTTCCTTAGATAAATAAAATCTATACCTAAGAAGTTGTGAAGCTTCTATAGATTGCCATTAGAAAGAAAATGCTTCAGCATCTTACTAAAGTAAGTTGCTTGCATTAGAGTAAGTAATTACCAGGTATACCACAAGCCATAGGTTTAGATAAACTCAAACCTATAATACTAGGAACAGGAAGTTTTGTTAAGTCCATTGAATGGACTTATAAACGAAAATTTCCTTTTATGTCCTTGTAATAGAAAACTTTAGGTTACTCCATGTGAATGGATTAAACCATAGTTCTATTGGCTTTCTTCTTAGTTTCTTATCTTGACAATCCATTACTTGTTTAAACTCACAATGGATTTTAATCACTAGTGTCTCCCAAGTCATAAGAAGGTGAGTTCCTAGAAACTCTCCCACTACGACAAGGTACCGTGAATTATGTCTAAGAAAACTAAATGGTATTGATCTCTTCGGTTGTGACAAGACAACGAGAGGCGGTGGGATCATCATATGTCATATAAGATGATAGAACACTTTTGGAATCAAGAATTAAGTATCTCCTTTATTTGCTACTTGTTTTTCGGACTTAGTCATTTTCTTAGAAAAGTAGTATTTGTTTGAACAAACACTTTCTTATCTATTGACAATGGGATGGTCCACCCCTAATCACTTAGAATAGCTAAGAAACCATGGTTAACAGTTCTAGCTTTTCTTAAGATTTTGATTAGGTCATCCATGAATCTAGTAATGATTTACATTAAGTATACAACCATTACATCATTACCGAAATTGTATTACCATAGAAGGATTTAGGCACCGACTAGTAACTAATCATCAACATGCAACTCGAAATTTACGGGAGGTAAGTTTGGATATAATTCAAAAATCAATTTAATGATCTTTGAACTCGCATATCTACTAACTATTTCTCCACCCCTATCGATTCGCAAGATCTTTAACCACTTACCTTAATGGTGTTTAACCATTGCTTTAGAAATTAATGAAATTTTTCAAACATTTCAAATTTCTTTGCATAAGGTATAATCTAGAGTTATCGTTTTAAGAATACAACGAAAAACTCATATCCACCCCTGAATGTACATTCATCTGCGAATGAGATGAACTACTTTCAGTGGATATAGGCATATTAACTCTTTGCAGAGATTGATCTTGTCAAATCCACTATGAACAAGATACAAATGCCATAGATTAAGAAAATGTGGTAGTGTCTATGATGACATAGGTTTAGTTACATCAAAGAGTTCTTAGAATACTTCAAGTGGATCCTGGTCACAGAATACCTAACTCACATTCCATACAGTTTTAATCCATTAATAAAAGATGGATATTAAACACTTGAGAAAGTGTAACTGTATTGTATTCTGGAATTAGAAATTTAAGAAAATTTCTATTTGGAATCTAAAATTAAAGTCAAAGACTTAAATTCAACCAAATTTAATGAGTAATTCTTTCTTGGACCACCACTACTAATACAAACTCTAAGTCAGATTTGCCCATACAAGTAGGAGATTTCTAAGATTGAGGATTTATATCAATTGGGAATAGAATTTCGGGGTTATAATCATATGCGTCATTTAATTTCTTAAGAGAAAATATAATGACATGAAATGATTCATAGACCATTCATCCAATGATATATTTGAAAGCTAATTCGAAATGAATAAGCTAAGAGGAATTAGGATAATTTCGTTTAAAATAAGAATCCAACGATGCTTCGATTAGCGAAAGTCAAAGTAATCTTATTTATATAATCTTCTTGTTTCATATCGTAAAAATACTAGTCTAAGGTGTCATCAATTGATGAACAGCTAGATGTCGCATATACAATATTTATCTTTCGAGATCTAACACTATTATGTATGTCTAATGGTGAAAATCCACTAGGGATTTATCTCATTAGATAAACAAGCCAAGTTAGACCAACAATGAAGATTCGAAATTAAACTACAACTTAATAACAGAAAATAACATGGTTCAATATAAATTCATACACAATTCAGAAATTATAAACATATAGCAAGTAGGAATGACAAGTGAAAATAGTAAAACTTACAATCCTAAATAATTTCCAAGGTTTTCAACAAACTGATATCAGTGTCCCGTTTAGGCGAGAGTCAAAGCTACCATTCATTGAATAGAGTTGTCAGCTCGTCTAAAATGTTAAACATTCTAGCAACCTTTTATTCGATCAAGATTGGAATTCAGCGTTGTCCCGTTTAGGCGAGAGTCAAGGCAATTCTATCTTATGAGCTTCCACCATTGTTTCATAATTTGCAAGTCAAGTATGGTCGCCACCATTAGGGTGATCCATACCATACAAAACACTTACAAACTACTTATCATGCGAGGTTAAACGGTGCGAAATTGCTAATGAACGTTCCTCCATTAGGGAGGATTACTCACTAAAACAAACGCGGTGTAAAACCCACAATGGAGATCGAATGTCTTAATAATAAAGCTCATTATTTAAAAAAAAAGTTGTATTTTCTTTTATTCTCTTTATTTATTCTATTTATTTTAAATATATATTTATTTAATTAAAATTTTCAATTTAGAATGAAAAATTCTAAATATAAATTTTAATTTAATATTTATAAATTTTACTTAGATGGATATGAAATAATATGAATTATTTCCATCTTAGTAATAATTTCCAATAAATATTTAGAAAAATATTCAATTTAAGTTGTTACAAAATTAATTTAAATTAATTTACAACTCAAATTTAATTTTCTATAAATATATATTGCATTTCGAAAAATTAAAGTATATAAGAATACAATTTTCAAAAAATGCATATTAAAATAAAAAAAAATCCTGGAAAAATTATTCTAATTTAATGTTGGCCCAAAATTAATTAATAAAATTAATTTACAACAAAAAATATAATTTTCCTATTTAATTAAATATATAAGAAAAATTTCAAATATTTAAGTATGATGATGAAAATCAACTTAAATATTAATTTTCTATTTAATTAAATACACTAGAAAAATACTTCAAGCAAAAATATCACCTATCTAGATTTTCCTTTGACTAATTAATTCAATTTCTAATAATATACTTTAATTCAATTTATTTTAAATTAATCAATAAATGAAAAAATCATTGATTTAAGTTGATCCAAGAATTAATTAAAATAAATAATTAATTTACAACTTAATCTATTTTTTTCAAAATAAAATTCGAAATTCTAGCATTTAAGAAATGCAATTTCAAAAATTGATTAATAAAATAAAGAAAAAATATATTTTGAAAATTATTTAAATTTAGTTGAAAAATTAAATTTCAACTAAAAATAATTTTCTATTTAATTAAATGTCATGAAAAAGAAATATTTAAGTATGATGATAAAATCAACTTAAATATTTAATTTTCAAATTAATTAAATATATTAAATTCAAGAAATAAATAATTAAGTGTAGAGAATGCTTAATTATTAATTTCTAGTTTAATACTAGGAAAAATATACTTAAAATAAATTGTACCAAAATTAATTATTTAAATAATTAATTTCACAATGTATAATATTTTCCTATTTAATATTAGAAATAATAAGTAGTCTAGAAATAACTATCTAGAAAATATCTTATTTGACTAAGTATCTTTTCTACAAAATTTGAAAAAATATCTAATTTAAGTTGTATTAGAAAAAATCTAGAACTTAAATATTTTTCAAATTTAAATTTAATTAAATATCAAAAATTAAGTTGTAACCACTTAATTTGAAAATATTCCATTTTAAGTTAATATTCGAAAAGATATTAACTTAAAAAATATCTAAAGAATCTTAATAACCAATGCCTAAAATTCCTCAACTTAATTTTGAAATTTGAAATTCAAAAGATATTCAGATTTAAGTTGATTAGTTGTAGATAACTAAATATCAACTTAAATAGGAATATTTAATGAAAAATTTAAATTAAGCTCCAGAAAGAATCTAGATGGTTATAATTCTATATTTAATTAAATACAAGAAAATACATATAGTTTAGCTTAGAATAAAAAATTCTTTAAACTATATTTTTCTTAAATTAATTTCAAAATAAATGAAATTAATTATGTTGCTAATTCAATTTTAATTAGGTTAAACTAGTTTAATTAACCTAGTACAGTCATTCAAATCAGGCAAATGGGCCTTCACAATTGGGGTAGTTTGTGTGAGGGGGTGCTGGGTTCAGTATGTCGTACCCACTTCTATGGCTCCCAACTCTCACACAAGGCCCAAAAGAGAGGAATTTAACCTTAATAAGAACAACTGTTATTAATTGAATAGGCCCAAAAACTAAATGGGCCTAAATAAATCCTATCAAGAACTATGATAATTTATTTTAGCAACATTAACCTATATGCATCTATAATAAAATTAAACACATAGGCTCACACAGGCACACTTTGGATGGGTCCTATCATGTTGCTAGGTCATACACAGATGAAAGAAGATTGTAAATTATACCTGTTACAAATTATTATCTTGACCAAGGGAGCCATCAGATCATTAGATCTGGCAAAAGGTAACCATGGCTATTTGCAATCAAGTAATAATAGGTTTTGAAAAACTTACACATAAGTTAAAACACATACTCCTGCAACAGGGTTAGCTGGATAGTTGGAAGTAGGATTTATTTAATTTTAAATAAATAATTTCGAATAAATAAATAATTAAATTAAAAAAAATTAATATTCGAAAAATAATTTAAAAAAAAATTAATTTCGGAATTTAAAATTAAATTTCGAAAATAAAAAAAATTTAAAATTAAACCTACTTTTTATCTTATATCTATTTAAAATTACATGATTATAAATATCTATTTTAAATTTAAATAAGGTCAAAATATCTTAAAAAGATTTAAAAAAAAATCTTAAAAGATAAGATATTTTTAAATATCTTAAAAGATAAGATATTTTAAAATATCTTAAAAGATTTTATAAATATCTTAAAAGATATTTTTAAAATATCTTAAATATCTTAAAAGATATTATAAATATCTTAAAAGATATTATAAATATCTAAAAAATCTGACCTTAAATTTTAAAAAAAATATAATCAAATTTAAAAATAAGATAGATTTTTAAGCAAAAAGATAAATACTAATTCTATTCGAATTCAAATTACACTAATATCTTGAATTAATTTAAAAAAAATAAATTAATTCAAAATGATAATTAGAATTGAATTAGGAATAGTAATAGTATATATACAAAACCATACAAAAAATTGGAAGTTAATTCCATGAAAAAGTATGAAAAATTGAAGAAAAAGGAAAAAATCCGAAACTGTACGGACAGTTCTGCGATTGCAGAAAAATATCAGCACAGCCCCGATTTTGTCAAATCTTCAAAAAATCATAACTAATTCAAATAAAATCCAAATTGAGTTCTGTAAAAGGCTAACTTGCTTAATTTTTTCCATACTATCCAATAAAAATAATTCCAGAATCGAAATCACAATTATTTTTTTACGAAAATTTCACAAACATCAATCATTCATCAAATAACACTCAATACAACATGATACCATCCAAAGAACATACAAACAATCGTTTTAAAGTCCAAATTTCTTGCAAGTAAATCAATTACCATGGCTCTGAGGCCAGTTGTTGGAAATTATTTTACCAGGATCTTAGATCTACTCACAAGTATGTTTATTAACATCCTAAATATGAACTTTCTAAAACGATGAAATAAACACATATAAAGTTTAAGAAACCTTACATTGGGTGCAGCGGAATATAATGACTCCTTCCGTTCAGATATCTAGCCCTTGATTCCTTTCTGTAGCAGAGCATTATCAATATCTGAACCTGGATCTCTTTCTCTGAATCTTTGATGCTGAAACTCCTTTGCTGATGATCTTTCTTCACGATCTTCCTCACTATGATTGAGGTATCACTTGATGTGTGTGGGCACTACTCAAATCACTAAGGATTTCGAAATTCTAAGGAAGAAGAGAGAGAGTGGTCAGCTAAAGATAGGGAGAGAGAAGGCTCAGTTTTTCTGAATAGAAAAAGTCAGAAGAAAAGTGTAATTTTCCTGAAGCCTTCACTATCTATTTATAGCATTCCACTAGGGTTAGATTTGAATTATATGGCATTAAAATAATGAAAAAATCAATTTAAAAAAGCTACAAAGGTGGTCGGCCATACACTTAATGGATTGGGCCTTGGGCTTTGCAATTTTGCAATTTTAACACCTTTTGTATCTGATTTTCTCAAAAATGCCAATTTCCTAATTCAATCATTTAAATGCCAATTCTAACTATTTAATAACTATAAATAATTATTAAATAATATTGTCATTTATCATATTTATTAATTGAACCATACAAAGTATCATAATTAACAAATATGCCCTTATAAACTCTTTCTTTACAATTTCGCCCTTACTTAGTGAAAATTTCACAAATAGACATAGTCTAATTTGAGAATTATGATTGATTAATCAAAACCAATTACATGAGTCTTACAAGCAATATTATCTCAACTAGTGGGGGGACCATGGGTCTATATAACCGAGCTTCCAATAAGTAGATCAAGAATTTAGCACTAAAATTCACTAACTTATTAATTCTTCGTTGAATCCACGCATAGAACTTAGAATTGCACTCTCAGTATATAGAATGCTCTATATGTTCCACCATATAGACACATCATTAGTTATCCATTGTTATAATCCTAATGTGATCAATGATCCTCTATATGAATGATCTACACTGTAAAGGGATTAAATTACCGTTACACCCTACAATGTATTTATTCCTTAAAACACTTGACCCCGTATAAATGATATTTCAGCTAATGTGAAATGAGTACTCCACCATTTATGTTCGTTTGGTCAAGCTCGAAGGAGATCATCCTTTGCTTACTATTCGCCAGATAGAAGCTATAGATTCCATGTTTATGATAGCGCTCCCACTCAATTGCACTACCGTGTTCCCAAAATGTACGTATCACCCTGACCTAAAAGTAGGCTTAACTAACAAATCAAAGAACACGAATAGCCTTTCAAGATTGAGCCTAATCATATCAGGATTAAGATCATTTGATCTAGGATCAACTAGGCGATATTGACTTGAATAGATATTACGGTAAGTTTAATAAATCTAAGTCAAAGTTCAATATCGGTCCCTTCCGATGCATACTCCATGCATCCAACCTGAGTTTTACTTTAACCAATGCTCTGGAAAGAACATAGCACTTCTCCAAATGCAAGTAAACTCTGTTGTAGATTATCATATCAGTAAAACCCTATGTCTGATAAATCTAGGAAACTTTATTCACATAGTCATGTTTACTTTCCAATGTGTTGACGGCACAATAAACAGGATCAAGTATGTGAAAAGGGTTTCAGATGAATTTATACATTATGTACATATAATCATGAAATAAATCATGTGAACCATGCAACATTAAATGTTATTTCTGATCTATATTAATAAGTAAATCTGATTATATTGAAATGAGTTTTATTTAGGGCATAAAACCCAACAAGGGGGTGCTGGGTTCAGTATGTCGTACCCACTTCTATGGCTCCCAACTCTCACACAAGGCCCAAAAGAGAGGAATTTAACCTTAAAATGAATAACTGTTATTAAGTGAATAGGTCCAATAACCAAATGGACCTAAATAAAATCTATCATGGTGTGACATTTTATTTAGCAACAACCTATATGCATATATATAATAAAATAAACATATAGGCTCACACAGGCACACTTTGGATGGGTCCTATCATGTTGCTAGGTCATACACAGATGAAAGAAGATTGTAAATATACCTGTTACAAATTATTAACTTGACCAAGGGAGCCATCAGATCATTAGATCTGGCAAAAAGTAACCATGGCTATTTGCAATAAAGTAATAATAGGTTTTGAAAAACTTACACACAAGTTTAAACCATATACTCCTGCAACAAGGTTAGCTGGATAGTTGGAAGTAGGATTTATTTAATTTTAAATAAATAATTTCGAAAAATAAATAATTAAAAAAATATTTAATTAATTTCGAAAATAAAGTTTTAAAAAAAATATTTAATTTCGGAAATAAAAAAAATTAAATTTCGAAATTTAAAAAAAAAAAATATTTAAAATTAAACCTACTATTTTGAAAAATTAGGTTTCAACCAACCTAAATATCATTTCAAAATTTGCTAACTACTTTTAAAAATTAAATGTTATTTTAAAAATAAAAATTAAATAAAAATTAGAAAAGATAAATGAAATATCTTTTCAGATTTTTAAATTTAATTCAAATAAATAAAATAACAAAATTTAAAAGTTAGCAAAATATCTTATATCTATTTAAAATTACATGATTATAAATATCTTATTTTAAATTTAAATAAGGTCAAAATATCTAAAAAGATTTAATTAAAAAATCTTAAAAGATAAGATATAATAAAAAAAAAATATCTTAAAAGATAAGATATTTTTAAAATATCTTAAAAGATATTATAAATATCTTATAAAATCTGACCTTAAATTTAAAAAAAAAATATAATCAAATTTAAAAATAAGATAGATATTTTAAGCAAGAAGATAGATACTAATTTTATTCAAATTCAAATTACACTAATATCTTGAATTAAATTAAAAAAATATTAAATTAATTCAAAATGATAATTAGAATTGAATTAGGAATAGTAATAGTATATATACAAAATCATACAAAAAATTGGAAGTTAATTACATGAAAAAGCATGAAAAATCGAAGAAAAACGAAAAAATTCGAAACTGTACTGACAGATTTGCGATCGCAGGAAAATATCAGCACAGCCCCGATTTTTTCAAATCTTCAAAAAATCATAACTAATTCAAATAAAATCCAAATTGAGTTCTGTAAAAGGCTAACTTGCTTAATCTTTTCCATACTATCCAATAAAAATAATTCCAGTGATGAAATCGCAATTATTTTTCACGAAAATTTCACAAACATCAATCAATCATCAAATAACACTCAATACAACATGATACCATCAAAAGAACATACAAACAATCGTTTTAAAGTCCAAATTTCATGTAAGTAAATCAATTACCATGGCTCTGAGGCCAGTTGTTGGGAATTATTTTACCAGGATCTTATATCTACTCACAAGTATGTTTATTAACATCGTAAATATGAACTTTCTAAAACGATAAAATAAACACATATAAAGTTAAGAAAACCTTACATTGATGCAGCGGAATAAATGTCTCCTTCCACTCAGATCTCTAACCCTTGATTCCTTTCTGTAGCAGAGTATAATCAAGATCTGAGCCCGAATGTCCTCCTTCTTCAAGCTTTGATCCTTCACAATCTTCCAATCTATGATTGAGTTACTGCTTGCTGTGTGTGGGCACTTACTCTTTCACTAGGGTCACGAAAAAGATGAAGGGAAAAGAGAGAGAGGTATTTCGGCCAAGGTAGAAAGTGAGGGAAGGCTCAGTTTTTCTGAAGAGAGAAAATTCTGTCAGAAAGCTAATGAAAGCATGTATTATTTGACTGAGCCATCACTTTCTATTTATAGGCAACTACTAGGTTTAGGTTAGGAATTATTTGGCATTAAAATAATGAAAATATTAATTTGAAAAATCTATTTAAGTGGCCGGCCATATGGTGTTATTGGGCCTCACTTAATTTTGCAATTTTATCAAATTTTATCTCTATTTTCTCAAAAATGCCAATTTTCCAATTCTAACCTTTTAAATGCCAAAACTAATTATTTAATAACTAAAATACATTATTGTCATTTAATTTAATTATTAATTAGACATATAAAGTCTATTAATAAATAAATAAACCTAGAAAACTCTTTTCCTTACAATTTCACCCCTGCTTAGTGAAAATTCAGAAAATTAGATATAGTCTAACTTTAGAATTATAATTGATCAATCACGAATCAATTAATGAGTCTTACAAGCAGAATGTTCTCAACTAGAATGGGGACCATGGATCTATATGCTGAGCTTCCAATAAGTGAACCAAATTTACCAAGTAAATTCCTACTTATTAATTCTTCGTTGAATCCACTCTTAGAACTTATAATTGCACTCTCAGACTTATATAGAGCATATTGTATGTTTCACGATACCAATATACTATCTCATTTAACCATTGTTATAATCTTATTGTGATTTAAAGATCCTCTATATAGATGATTTACATCGAGATGGGATTTCTTTACCGTTCTCACCCCTCAATGTATTTTGCCCCTTAAAACACTTAGCTACCTGTAAATGGTGTTTAGTGATCTAATAATTAGTCAGTTAAACAAGAGCTCATCCATTTACTTCTATTTGCTAAGCTCGAAGGGAATCATCACTTGACTTCTATACACCAGTAGAAGCTATAGATTCCATATTTATGTTCAGCACTCCCACTCAATCATACTATTATGTTCCCAAAATATACGTATTACCCTGACCCGAAAGTAGGCTTAACTAATAAATCTAAGAACATGAATAGCACTCCTGAGTTGAGCCCAAGCATATCAGGATTTAGATTCTTTTAATCTTAAGATCAACTACTGATATTGACTTGGAAAGATATGTATAACGGTAAGTTTGTAATATCTTAACTTAGTTGCAATATCGGTCCAGTCCAATGTATACTCCATACATTCGAAACTAGTATACTTTACTAATGTCCTGGAAAGAACATAACACTTACTCCAAGTGTAAGTACACATCATCGTTGATTATCACATTAGTGTAAATCCAATAACACTGATGAAACAGGGACCAAAACTTTTGATTCATATGATCACAATCACATTCCACTGTGTTGAAGATACTGTAATTGTGAATAAACATATGATCTGGATTTAACTGATTTTGTGTGTATGAATGTAATAAACATATTAAACCATTAGCATGTCAAATTCATGCAAACATCAATCACTTCTAATTTCTTATATTGATAACTAATCAGATTGTAAAGAGTTTTATTTAGGGCATAAAACCCAACGTGTACATGGCCGACCACTTGGTTTAAATTTTTAAACTGATATTTTCATTATGTTAATGCCAAATAATTCAAACCTAACCCTAGTGGAATGCTATAAATAGATAGTGAAGGCTTCAGGAAAATTACACTTAAATTTTCTACTTTTTCATTCTAAAAAAAACTGAGCCTTCTCTCTCCCTATCTTTGGCCGAACCCACTCTCTCTCTCTTCCTCATTGAGATTTCGAAATACTTAGTGTAAGAGTAGTGCCCACACACAGCAAGCAATACCTCAATCATAGTGAGGAAGATCGTGAAGAAAGATCATCAGCAAAGGAGATTCAGCATCAAGGATTCAGAGAAAGAGATCCAGGTTCAGATCTTGATAATACTCTGCTATAGAAAGGATACAAGGGTTAGAGATCTGAATGGAAGGAGTCATTTAATTCCGCTGCACCCAATGTAAGGTTTCTTAAACTATATATGTGTTTAATTTATCGTTTTAGAAAGTTCTTATTTAGGATGTTAATAAACATACTTGTGAGTAGATCTAAGATCCTGGTAAAATAATTTCCAACAACTTTCACCTGTCTCTCGAGTATAGTTCCCCTTGTGACCGTACCTGTCACATCGCGCAACTAGGGGCATGTGTTATAATGAGATTTCTCTCATCTAGAAACTCGAGGCCAGACCCCTACTTAGAGGACACGTATACTCAGAAAACTGAGATGTCCCTGAGGGACTCCTCGAAGTTTTAAACCTCGCTTAAGATAGAATCAACGAGAGGTGGCGAGCATGACCGAAGTCTAATCGCATCCGAGACAAGAGAGCAGCTCGCATATATCGAACTATATGCGAGCATCCTCCCCGTGTCCGTGTAGAAACCAAGAGAACGATTCTCTATAAATGCGAGTTGGTCCTAAGAACCCTGCAACCTTTATAATGTAATATAGACTTGCGTGTCTAGGTCTTATCAGGTCGTCATGCGATGTCCATAGGAGGCGACTACCAAAGGACGCAGACATCCCGAGCATAATCGATGAACCCGCAAGTTTATCACCAGAATATGAACAGTCAACTGGCAGATTTAGAAGACGCATACGTTGATGAACTTAGTAACTGCCGTTCATTTATTAATGTTAACGTTGTCTAGTTAATTATTGTAATTCAATGTTTAAAAATGGATTGACAATGAATGCAATCCTTGTATAACTAATTAGACACCTGCTTTGTATATAAAGGGGTGATCCACCATGAAATGGCACCTACGAAACTCTTGCTACAGTGTACTAAGCAGACCGTGATCTGACTGAACCACCATAATTCTTTGCCTCATTGTTATTTCTAGTTTTTTGTTCATTATTTTCTCATTCCCAGTTTGAGTACTCGCCATTCTAGGTTGAATACTCGCACTTGTTCTTCACGTAAATTTCTTTTTTGTTATTAATAATATTATACAATCTGGTGTTGCGAAATTCACTCGACAACACTCCTCTTGGATTCTCAACTGATGATAGCCCGATCGGAGATCAATCTTTGAAAAGACAGTCTTCCCCTGAAGTTGATCAAAAAGATCGTCTATCCTTGGTAAAGGATATTTATTCTTGATTGTTAGCTTATTAAATTCCCGGTAGTCAATGCACATCCGCAAAGATCCATATTTCTTCTTAACAAATAGTACTGGAGCTCCCCAGGGTGACACACTAGGTCGGGTAAACCCTATGTCAAGCAACCCGTGAAGTTGAATTTTTAATTTTTTAAGTTCTGTTGGAGCCTGTAACACCCTAACTAGCATAGGCGTATTACGTGATTTTTAAACATGCTGTGCAGCTCGTTGCTAATCAACGAGGTTTATGGAAAACGTGATTAATTAAAATTTTTGCTTTTTAATTAAACTTGTAAAATATTTATACAAAAGACTCAGGATCCCGATTACAAAACCATTTACAAAAGTTAACTGTTTATACAAAATATTTGTCGCCTAGCGACTAGTTAAAAAAAATAGCCTCGCTGTCCCGATGATCGTACGCTCCAGGCCTAACCGCCCCGACATGTACAATCTTCATAGGCTCGTTCACGGTCCATCAGCTCTAGCCTTGCCTTTACCTACACATAAACATAGCACTGTGAGTCGACAGACTCAGTAAGAAAATCATAATAATACTCATACATAAATCCCGGTCATGATCAGACGCCCATACCCCTGACCATAACCCTAACTGCCGTGTCCAACACGATACTGAGTCCCCCTAACTGCCGTGTCCAACACGGTACTGAGTTCTGAATGTTCATAGGGACGGTACTATTGATAAGTAACAGCCTAATCAGTCGAACCGGTCATACTCCGGCTGCTGGTCATACTCCAGCCTGTACCGACGTGTTACAGTATCAGCCTGATCGGTCGAACCGGTCATACTCCAGCTGCTGGTCATACTCCAGCCTGTACCGACGTGATACGTCAAATAGTACAGAACCACCAACCTAAGTATCAGCCTAATCGGTCGAACCGGTCATACTCCGGCTGCTGGTCATACTCCAGCCTGTACCGACGTGATACAGTGTCAGCCTAATCGGTCGAACCGGTCATACTCCGGCTGCTGGTCATACTCCAGCCTGTACCGACGGGACACAGTTGGATGGTTCGAAGCCAACATACATATCTAATGTAATCTAACAGGCTTCCTACATGCACGCTAAACATGTAATCTACATATGCATATTGTTATACTAATCTTACCTGGATTCCGAATTCAGGTGTGCCGGTCAACCTGACTGGAACTATCTGCGCGGCGGATTACAGGCTCCTAAACCATAAAAATCACAACACTATAAGTGATACGCTAAATCACTTCCCGGGGACTTAAACTAGGAACTAAAAGTTACCCTATCGATAAAAAGCATGGCAATACCCCAAATAACATAAAAACGAGGAAAACTAGGGTTTCTGAAAATTCCCCAACCGGTAGACCGGTTCTGCAACCGGAATTCCGGTTCTGAGAATTCCTGGACCCTCATCCGGAATACCGGTTGCACAACCGAAATTCCGGTTCCTCGCAGGAATTTTTCAAAAATTCACCACTCAATCAAATCCAACCCAAATCACCTCAAACCTTCCAGACATGTTCTAGATAACCCAAACAACATTTCTAAAGCATTAAAATCACCCAGAATGCACAGAATTGAAAAACACCATGTGAGCTCCAAGCTTTGAGTTAAAACTCAAACTTGGCTAAAGCTCACTAACAGGCCTCAAAACTAGCTTAGAACATCATAAACAAGCATAATAACACTACAGAAAACTAACCCTAATTCATGCAACAACTACAGCAACAATTCACACAATTTCTCTTTGAAAACTAAAGCTTTTTAACAAGAAAAACCATAACTCAAGCAACCTATCTATTATGCATTACTAACAGCTCAAATATCCTTAATTTAACATGCTTAAAACTCTGAAAATAACAACAAAATACAGCAGCAACAACTTCAATTAATCATGCATGCAATACTCCATTTTCATCAAAATTCATCAAACTTAAAGAAGAAAAGCTTAGAAGCTAACCTAGCTTGAATTGAACCTCAAAGAAAGATGAAATCACAAGAAAAATCCCAAGTCCTTTGCTGCACCAATAGGCCGAAAAAGAGAGAGGAAAAGAGAGAGAGTTTTCAAAAAAAATTTCTATTTTTCCTAACTTTGAAATTTTGAAGCTTTGTAAAGTAAAATGAAATAAAAATAAGGGATTCTAATTATTCTTTTCAGCCAACAAATAATTAAATAAAACATATAATTCAATTAAATAAAGCCCACTAAAGGTCAAAATATCATTGGGGCAAAAAGACCATTTTGCCCCTCCACACTAAGATAACATAAATAACACTAAAGGGGTATTTTTGGGAAATTCTAAATTCCCGGCCATTCCCGACATTCCCAATGTCTAATAAACCGTCCCAAACTACTAACATACTAAGTTGTGATTTTACTGAGCCAAACACCGAGTTCCTTGTTACCGGGCACCGGAAATGCAAAATTATGAAAACTACTGAATGACATAAAATGCATCTCAGAATTCAATAATAACAGTATAAATAATTATTTAAATAGCTATAAATAATTTCATAATTAATCATGATTAACTGCTAATTTCCAAATTAAACTAAGCGGTCTTTACAGAGCCATTCTGTAAGGAGCCTTGGAAAGTGGTTCTGCTCCAGGTGGCAAGTCAATTATGAAATCAATTTCCAGCTGAGGTGGTAAACCCGGAAGTTCTTCAGGAAAAACATCTAAAAATCCCCGAACCACCTTGATGTCTTCTGGCCGAACAGTATCTGGCCGAGTGGTATCTACTACCACGGCCAGAAACCCTAAGCACCCATCACATAACAATTCTTTAGCTGATAAGGCCGAAATCACCGGGATTCGAGATCCTTGAACCGATCCAACAAAAACAAACGGTTCTTCGCCTTCAGGCTGGAAGATTACCATCTTCCTCTTACAGTCAATACTGGCTGAATATTTGGATAAGAAATCCATTCCCAGTATGATATCAAAATCCACTAAATTCATCTCTATCAAATCAGCGCTCAACTCTCTATCCTCTATTCTGATTGGCATAGACGTAATCCACCTTTTGGAGATAACTAACTCTTTGCCAGGCAGTAGGGTTCCGAACCCTGATTCATAACTATCATGCGGTCTATCCAATTTACCAAAAACTCTAGCCGCCACTTAAGAATGAGTGGCTCCAGAGTCAAACAACACAGAGAAATAAGAGTTGTTGACCGAGAGCTGACCTGTTACCACAGAGGGGCTGGCTTCTGCATCAGCCTGAGTTATCGCAAACACCCTGGCTGGAGTGGGTTTTGCTGCAGTCTTCGGTGCCTCAGTTCTGAGCTGGGGACAATCTCTCTTGTAATGCCCTGGCATGCCACACTAAAAGCATCCTTGCCCTTTACACTCCCCCAGATGGTGCTTTTTACAACTGGGGCACTCTGGGTAAGTGTATCGGGTTTCGGTGCCACTCTGGCAATTTCCCCGACCCTGGTTCCCCCGGAACCTCTTGTTCTAACCCGAGCCACTGGTTGCAGTGGATGCCTTTCTTTTCTGGTCTGTGGCCGAACCACTACCTGCCCTGCTAAAACCTGATGCAGGAGGGGTAGGAGTCCCGCCAACCACCGGAGTCCCACCAGACTCTATCTTGCATCCCACTGCGCGCTCAACTCGTAGTGCCTTATCCACCATTTCAGCATAGGTGGTTTTGTTGTCAATAGTAATCATCAGGTCATGTCTGATCTTTGCATATAGTCCATCCAGATATTTTTCTATCTTGCTGAAGTCAGTTGGCACAATTCCTGAGGCCAACCTCGCCAATCGGTCAAATTGCGTTGTATATTCAGTAACACTCATATTTTCTTTCTGAGTCAAATGAGTGAATTCTTTTCTCTTAGCACTTCTGACTGCTTCATTGTAATATTTTGCATTAAAAAGTTCCTGGAACTTTTCCCAGGTCATTGTCGTGACATCATGTATCATAGACACCATGTCCCACCAGACCAGTGCATCTTCTTGAAACTGGAAGGTGGCATAGACCACCCTGTCATTTCCGGTGACGCCCATAAAGTTCAGGATTCTAGTAATCACTGATAGCCATTGCTCGACTTTCATGACATCAGGACCTCCCAGAAAAACTGGAGGTGCTTGATTGCGGAACCTTTCATACAAGGGTTCCATCTGATTCACTGCCACCACTGGTTCGGCCTGGACAGCCGGGGCAGGTGCCACTGGAATTTCTGGAGCAGGCATTGCAGGAGCACCCTATTGACGTAACCGTTGAATCTCATTATCCTGTTCCTCAATTCGGGCTTGCATTGCTGCAAACCTATTTTCCCAATTTTGGGCTTTCTGAGCATCTTGGGCAGCTTGGGCAACCTGTGGCGGGTTAACATCACCCCAGCCACGTGCCCTGCCACTGAGACCTCTACCTCGGCCACGAACATTTGGGGGATTCTGAGCTCCCTGACCAGCATTAGATCCAACCGAATTGACCTGGCTCCTGGTATTTCGCCTGCCGTCCATACTGATCTGAACAGCCTGCGTAACCAAGAGCTAGCATGGTCAGATCATGATCAAAGAGAGACTTAATAATTCCGCTTATTTGGAAATTAAAAACATGCTCCTATTCTATTGGAATTTATTTTACCAGGATCTTAGATTTACTCACAAGTATGTTGTTTAACACCCTAAATATGAACTTTCTAAAACGATAAATTAAACACATATAAAGTTAAGAAAACCTTACATTGATGCAGCGGAATTAATGTCTCCTTCCACTCAGATCTCTAACCCTTGTATCCTTTCTGTAGCAGAGTATAATCAAGATCTGAGCCCGAATGTCCTTCTTCTTCATGTTTGATCCTTCACAGTCTTCCAATCTATGATTGAGTTACTGCTTGCTGTGTGTGGGAACTTACTCTTTGACTAGGGTCACGAAATTTATGAAGGGAAAAGAGAAGAGAGGTTTCGGCCAGGTATAGAAAGTAGAGAAGGCTCAATTTTTCTGAAGAGAGAAATTTCTGTCAGAAAGGCTTATTGAAAACTTGTAATTTGACTGAGCCATCACTTTCTATTTATAGGCAACTACTAGGTTTAGGTTAGGAATTATTTGGCATTAAAATAATGAAAATATTAATTTGAAATCCCACAATAAGTGGCCGACCATGGTGTAGTTTATGGGCCCCACTTGATTTTGCAGTTTTATCAAATTTTATTTCTATTTTCTCAAAAACGTCAATTTTTCAATTCTAACCTTTTAAATGCCAAAACTAATTATTTAATAACTAAAATAGATTATTAAATAATATTGTCATTTAATTTAATTATTAACTAGAAATATAAAGTCCATTAATAAATAAATAAACCTAGAATCTCTTTTCTTTACAATTTCACCACTACTTAGTGAAAATTCATAAAATTAGACACAGTTTAACTTTAGAATTATAATTGATCAATCACGAATCAATTAATGAGTCTTACAAGCATAATATTCTTAACTAGAATGGGGACCATAGATCTATATGCTGAGCTTCCAATAAGTGAACCAAATTTACCAAGTAAATTCCTACTTATTAATTCTTCGTTGAATCCACTCTTAGAACTTAGAATTGCACTCTCAGACTTATATAGAGCATATTATATGTTTCACGATATCAATATGCTATCTCATTTAACCATTGTTATAATCTTATTGTGATTTAAAGATCCTCTATATAGATGATCTACATCGAGATGGGATTTCTTTACCGTTCTCACCCCTCAATGTATTTTGCCCCTTAAAACACTTAGCTACCTGTAAATGGTGTTTAGTGATCTAATAATTAGTCAGTTAAACAAGAGCTCATCCATTTACTTCTATTTGCTAAGCTCGAAGGGAATCATCACTTGACTTCTATACACCAGTAGAAGCTATAGATTCCATATTTATGTTCAGCACTCCCACTCAATCATACTATCATGTTCCCAAAATATACGTATCACCCTGACCTAAAAGTAGGCTTAACTAATAAATCAAAGAACATGAATAGCACTCTTGAGTTAAGCCTAAGCATATCAGGATTTAGATTCTTTTAATCTTAAGATCAACTACTGTATTGAGTTAGAAAGATATATATAACGGTAAGTTTGTAATATCTTAACTTAGTTGCAATATCGGTCCAGTCCAATGTATACTCCATACATTCGAAACTAGTATACTGTACTAATGTCCTGGAAAGAACATAACACTTACTCCAAGTGTAAGTACACATCATCGCTGATTATCACATTAGTGTAAATCCAATAACACTGATGAAACAGGGACCAAGTCTTTTGATTCATATGATCACAATCACATTCCACTGTGTTGACGATACTGTAATTGTGAATAAACATATGATCTGGATTTAACTGATTCTGTGTGTAAATGTAATAAACATATTAAACCATTAGCATGTAGAATTCATGCAAACATAAATCACTTCAAATTTCTTATATTGATAACTAATCAGATTGTAAAGAGTTTTATTTAGGGCATAAAACCCAACATATTCTACTATCAGACTACTAACATGCTTCCTAACAGGCTTTTCTTAAATCATACTATTAAAATAAGCTACTAAAGCAATAAAAGCTTACTGAACCGTGGAACGAGCTAACTGCTGATGATGATTGTACATGTCGTGACGATCTTCGGAAGACAACCTGGCGGCTCTGATACCAAATTGTAAAACCATAACAAGCATAGGCGTGTTAACGTGACTTTAAACTTACTGTGCAGCTCGTTGCTAATCAACGAGGTTATTGGAAAACGTGATTAATTAAAATTTTGCTTTTTAATTAAAACATAACATATTACATTAATAAAATACCGGGATCCCGTTTACAAAATACAGTTATAAAATTTTGCTATACGTATAATCAAAAGTTTGTCGCCCATCGACTAATTAACGAAAGCACTAATGTCCCGAGGATCGTACGCTCCAGGCCTAACCGCACCGACATGTACAACCTACATCTGCTCGTTCTCACGATTCCTCAGCTTTGGCTTTGCCCTTACCTACACATAAACATAGCACTGTGAGTCGACGGACTCAGTAAGAAAAGCATAATATAAACATAAAAATAACCCGGGTTATAATCTGGCGCCCATACACCCGATCATAACCCTAATCCCCGTGTCCCACACGGTAATGAGTCTAGAACGTTCATAAGACCATACTATCGACCATAATGTCAGCCTATACTCAATATGCTAGTCATACTCTAGCCATATTGATGTGACAGCATCGATCAGTATTCTAGCCAACATACATTTATTAATAATCAGTATAACTCTATGTATACTATTATTGCTATCAATGTAATCTACCAGCCAATAACACATGTACGCTAAACATGTAATAACATATGCATGATATTATACTAATCTTACCTTAATTCCAAATTCAAGTGTGCCGGTCAACCTGAGTGGAACAACCGATCGACAAATTATAGGCTCCTAAATCACATCGATTCCAAAACATATAAGTGATCCACTAAATCACAACCGGGACAAAGGTTTAAAACCAAAACTTAACCTATTGTAAGCTAATACAAAAATATCCCAAACTAACAAAGAATAAACAGCCTGAAAACCTGAAATTAACACAAAACGACCAGCTGAAAAAACTGGTTTTCACCCCCTGCTGCAAAATCCGGGTAACCGGTTTTACATGCAGTGTAAAACCGGTTAGCCGGTTTTACCCAGAAAACCAACAACAATCAAACCCCCAACCAAAACGTTTCCAAACTCAACCAAACTTTTCAGACCTGCATATTATACCCCAATAAACATTTTCCAAGCAACAAAACAACAATCAAAGCTTAGAATCAAAATTCACCATTAAAGCTTCAAGCTTGAGTTCCAAAACTCAAAGCTTGTCTAAAACTTCCAACACTAACAATTCATGATTAAATTAACATATTCTAACATATCTTAACTACAGAAACTTAATTTAAACATCAACAGCAAGTAAAGAACTCAAACTCTCAAAACATGCAAAAATTCATAACATTGAATTTCAAGAACACTAAAGGGAAATTGTCAAGAAGCTTACCCTAGCTTGAATCACTAAGAACTGCTGTAGAATGGCAAGATTGAAGACAAAAAATCCAGAACCCTAGCTGCTTAGGGATTTCGTGAGAGAGAGAGAGAGAGAGAGAGAGAGATTGAATGAGAGAGAATTTTCCAACTTCCTAATTTTTCTATTTTTTTTGAATAAATGAGAAAAACCTTGATTTTACTACACTACATTCAGCCAAAATAACTTAAAAAAAAGCTGATTTAATTAACTTAATAATTTCACAAAAGACAAAAGGCCAAATGAGGCAAAATGACCATTTTGCCCCTCTCACACTAAAAATCATAAAAGGGGTACTTAGGGGTATTTTGGAGAACTCTAAAATCCCGTCTATTCTCGACATTCTAAATGTCTAACTATTGTCCCGCTATACTAAAAATACTAAGATGTGATTCTAAAAGCCATACACCGCGTTCCAATGTTGTCGGGCACCAAAATATGAAAAATTATGAAATTTCTATATGTGACATGAAAATGCATTCTAAATTTAAATTAAACATCATAAATAATTAATTCAATATTAATAAATAATTTTCATAATAAAGCCATATTTATCTGCTAATTTCCAAATTAAAGCTAAGCGATCTTTACAAAAAAAGAGTTTAAGTGATGTCAACCTTGGGTTTTCGAGGTTGGGATATCGGATCTACAGTTGGAGTGGCTGGATCAAGATATCAAATGAAGAAAAAAATAGCAGAGCCTTCGTCATTTGTCGTCAATTTTTTGGTCCAGTCGTTGCTCGAGCTTTGGAGGTTGTAGAAAAAAAAAATAGCAGATCGTTTCAGAGATTGAGATGCTTGAGCACGAAGAAGAAAAAAATATCTGAGAGAAAGATTGCACCACCACTTAGGGAGTGATACGAGAGAGAGACGGCTGGGAGGGAATGAGATGTGTAAATGAAACCCTAAAACCTAATGTTCTTTTTATATGTGTAAAGGCCCAACAAGGCCCTTGTTCAATTTTTTTTAAGGCTCCAAATGTAAAAGTGAGATCAAAAGTTTTTATCCCACTTTTTATTTTTTTCATGTGTAAAAACTGAGATAAAAAGTCCCTTTTGTTGCTGTATCTTCAATTGTGAATCTGCTACTACTAAATACAGAGTATAGAGCTTCCTCTCAATAAAGCTATTAACCGGCAAGGTTGGAACATAACTTAGTTCAGAAATTTATAAATTGGCAAAGAGTAGGAATTTACTAAATTCTTCATTTCTATACTAGAAATTCAGGTGGGAAATCTTCATCTGAGACATTCTAAAACATTCAAAAACAGGGAACCCAAAGATTTCCTCAAAGGCATTCTATATCATTCATTCATTTGTTTATAAAAAAGACTAATGAAATTCCATTTCACTACAAGGGAATAAAAAAAAGTAGTGCCTTTTCTTCTTCAAACTTGGAAATAGTATCTAACACCAAAAAAATAAATCTCATTACATTGTTGTCTATAATCTTATTTCAAACATCATGTTGATATTAAGTAAGAAAATATAGAATAAGATTATAAATTAATGTATTATAACATAACTTACACTACTACACCACTACAATTAGTACAATTATTTTACAATATAATGTTGTGATTTGAAACACTAAATTTAAAAAGTTATTTAAAATTAAAATAAGAGAGAATACCTTTCAAAGCCTGCAAATGGGTTGCTTTTTCCTTACAAAATTGTTGATAAATTGATTAAAACTTAGAAGTTTCGCTTTTTAAACAGTTCTCAAACTACAAAATATGAAAAACATAGAATTAAAACTTTCACACTAGAACCTCTTTCGAGCTCTGTGAAAGTGATTTAACAAACTTCAAGCTAATTTTTTACTATAATTCATTCACTTCTAGGAAAAACTTTTTGAATAAAAGTTCTATATCTCTCTTTTATCTTTCCAAAATATCTTAAATTGTTTAATTGCGAGTTATATTGAGAGAGATGACCAAAATACTATTGGTCATCATCGCAGCTGGAAACTGAAAATGGGAAACTTCAAAAATCAACGAAGAAAATAGGAAATCCCTTGTAAGGTCGTGATCTTGGTGTTTTTTTTTGGAAAACTTGGATTTTTGGCTCTATTTAAAGAGGGTTGAGGCAAAGCTTTGACACTTGTTGTCGAGTGAATTTCGCAACACCAAAAAGTACTATTTAATTGATATAAAAGATAATTTTTAGGGAAATGACAAGTGCGAGTATTCAACCTAGAATGGCGAGTACTCGACTGGGAATGCAAGAACAAGCAACAAGGCTGGAAAAAGTAAACAAGACAATGAATTATAGTGGTTCAGTCAGATTTCGATCTGCTTAGTCCACTATAGCAAAGGATTCGTAGGTCCATTTTCATGGTGGATCACCCCTTTATATACAAAGTAGGTGTCCAATCGGTTACATGAGGATCACATTCATTGTTAATCCATTATTTACACATTGAATTGTAATAACTAAACTCAAACAACGTTAACATTAATAAATGTATGACAGTTACTAAGTTCATCAACGTATGCGTCATCCGCATCTACGAGTTGACCGTTCATGTTCCGTTTGTTGAGCTCGCAGGATTGCCAGTACGTTTGGAACGTCTGCGTCCTTAGGTAATCGCCCCTTGTAGACGTCGCATGTTGGAGCTATTAAAGTCTGGACATGCGAATTTATATTGGTCTGTCAGGGCTATTGAGTCGTTGGGACCAAACTGCATCATAGGGAGTTGGTCTCTATACTTGTCGGGGAGATATAGAGGGGATACTCGCACATGCTCTGACACATGCGAGTTGGGTCTACCCTGTATGATGAGAATTACGGTTACGCGGTGCAACTTAAGTCGCACTTGCAATACCTCGCTAGTTTTATCCTGAGCGAGGTCTAAACTTCGAGGAGTCTCTCACGGACATTCAGCCTTCATTGGAAATCTGAATACACGTGTCCTTTAAAGAGGAGTCTGGTCTCGCGTTTCTAGGTGAGAGAAATCTCACTACAACACATGCCCCTAGTTTCGCGATGTGACAAGAGCGGTCACTGAGGGAAACTATTACTCGAGAGACAGGTGAAAGGTTGTCACGAGGAGGTGACATTTTGGTTGTCCCATCGAGGGTTTCGAAAAATGACGGCTGTAATTATTAATTTTTATTCTCTCTAGGGTGCCACGTCACGAAACTCTTCGGTTTTCGTGTAGGCGTGGCCATAGTTGGCCGTTAGATTGGGCGACCTTAGGCATTCTGGCTGCCACGTGTCACAATCCCAATTAATAAGGGATATGGGTATTTAAACGCTTTGATACGAATCAAATTTCCCATTTTTCCCTCTTTTCTCTTAACTTCCCTCCAGTGCATACACTTCAGAAAAAATCCATTCCCAGATTTTCTGCCACTTTCCACAACATTTTCAATCTCAGAAGTGATCGAGAGCAATCGCAGGAATCAAAACTAAAGGTTAGTTTCTAAATCACTGCATTTTCGTTTTCTTTTTTTGGAGAAAATGTGCTTTGCTTTCTGGATTTGGATGTTTTTAAAGGCTTTTAGGAATGTATGCTAGTGGGTATTACATGTTTTAGGTAAATGAAACTGGGTAACATTCATAGTATAGGACCTGTAAACTGACATAACCGCACATAATTCATAGGCACTGATTCACGTCTCGAATACTCGCGGATATTCGGATGAACAATTTGAATGTTCGCGGGTGTTCGGATGAACAACTTGAATAATCGCATATTTCCAAGACTTATTTCCGCTTAACTGTTGGCTAGACCTTTTAGGATCTTTACATGTCGCGGGCTGAGTGGTGAGAGTATTAATTGCCATTCCAAATGGTGGGTGTGTCACAGTATTCTAATGGCCATATATGCAATTATATGCCCCTTGAGATACTGTGATACACCCAGCCATTTGTTGACGTGCGTTAATACTCGAATGATCGCACTCTTTGGTTGATAGGTAGTCGCGAAACGGTGGGGGTCTCCCAGTAACTTCAGGGTTATGCTCGAAAATACATACCTCTTGAGTCACTGGGAAACTCCCAACCGTTTCTGGAGGTATACCGTTTAATCGAGGATGTGTGAATTACTTGCCCAAGATAGTTGTATCTCTTCTCGCATATTGACGGGATGGTCAGTTTTCGCATGGAGGCTGACCTTTCTGTCGAATGCAACTTTATAATCTACTGCGGGTGAGATCACTTACTTTTATTTTTCACACATCCATCACGCTGAAAAGATCTTCTATCTTTCAGATGAGCGATCTATCGGATAGCCAGCAGCTCGGCTCAGGAGGCCACGCCTTTGACGGAGAGTCGGATCAGGAGAGAGAAAGTTTTCTCCCTACGGATATCTCCGAAATGGAGGCTGCAGAAATAGAGTTAGGTCTGATGTCTTCCGTAGACATCGAGAGGATGGTACAGGAGCTCGCTGAACATGGGACAATCGATATCCGGGACAGCGAGTCCACAGTGTCGGCACGCGACTACCTCATACATACGAGGCATGCTCCCGACATCGAGGTCGAGGAGGTGGAGGAGGAATGGACGACTCCAGTCCGCGAGTCAGGTGGGGAAGAGGAGGAAGCGGAAGGGAGTGGGACAGATTCGGTCGACGACTCCCAATTGGATGAGCCCTTCGCGTGCGAGGATTTAGTCTCGAGGGTTGCCAAATCAGACTTCACCACCTTTGTGAGGTTGAATTTGTTGCGACTCGCGTTTCAACGTCCTAAACCATCTCAGAGAGCGCACCTTCCATTCACCAACCCTGCGATCATCCCTACAGAGGATGTGGTAATCTCAATACCCATCCTTCGATGTGGTGTATCGGTCCCCTTTCATCCCTTCGTCGTAGCCATTCTTAGGCGATATGACGTATCGCCCTTTCAGCTGACACCCAACAGTTATCGCAGCGTATTGGCTTTCTATGCGATGTACATGGAGTATGCCCATAGGGCTCCGTCAGTAGAAGAGTTTAGTTACTTCTACGATATAAAGAGCGTGGGCCTCCATAACGGCTTCTACTGCTTTAGCAAATGGGAGACTTCTGAAATAAACGGTGTTGAGGGGATGGTATCGAACATGGGTGACTGGAAGTCGAAGTGGTTTTACGTCTTTAAGGTTCCTGGGATTAGGACTGACTTTAATCGCAGACCCAGTATGTCGCGTATTTTTTGACTTAGACATTTTTTACTTTGCTTTTTGAAATCTTTTGCTAACCCGCTTTTTGTTGTCATCGCAGATAGACCAGCTCGACCAACTCTTGACGCGACTAGCAAGGAGACAGCTGAAATTCTTAGGAGCCTTCCGGTACAAGATCGCGACTGGCAATTATTGTGTACGACTGCGAAGTTGCGAGAACATCAGCTGATTCCCGAGAACGCGAGTCTTCAACGGGAGCCAGTATACAAAGAACCATCTGAGAAGCAGCAAGAGCGAATAGACAAGCGTCTTTCTAAGCAAACTCCTCGACAAATTTCAGGTAACTCGTCTTTTGCTATAAACTGACGGGTAGGATTGTGATTTTTTACTTATCTGTCATTTATGCTTGCAGATATGACTTTTCTGAAGTCTGCCCCTGTCCTGAAGATCAAACCAAAGGGTGGAACAGCGACGACTTCGCCGGTCGTTGCCCAGAAGAGGAAGAGCGATGTGATGGCTTCGCTTGTCGCAGACTCTTCCAAGAAGCTGGCCAAGACCACTCAGGACAAGGGGAAGAAAGTCGTCATTGACCCTCCAGTTCGCGCTCGCGACTTCCTGGCCATGCAGGAAAAGTTCCTGGCTGAGATCCCTTACGAGGATCTCGTTACTCGATCCACTGAACTGGCCGCGCAGTCCATGGCTTTGTTCATAAAAGCTGCGGCTACTCCTTCGAAGGAAGCCGACTCGCTGAAGAGGCAGAATGCTCACTTTCAGGAAAATATAAAAAAGCTGAAGCAGGATGTGGCGAGGATTGAGGAACTTAACAAGGCCAAGGAGAAGGAGCTCGAGGAACTCAGCAGGGCGAAAGAACAGGCGGAGCTCGAGGTCAAGAAGTCGCAGACAACGATCGCCGAGATGGCTCGCGATTTGGAGGCTGAGAAAGAGAATGGGAAGAAGCAGTACGACCAGGCTGTGTCTGATTATATCTACACCACTCTTTCAAAAGTCCCCGACTTCGACTTCTCTCTTCTTGGAGCTGAAGCTGCTGAGATGGCTGAGGCCTTTCGTGCCATGTCGCCTACCCAGACTCAAGGTGGGGGAGGCAACCTTCTGGATGAGGTCGAGGGCGTACAGGCCGAGGAAGTCGAGAATGAGATCGTCAGCAAAGTCGCGGACGAGACTGCTCCTGACGCGAGTACTCCTGCTGCTCCAGACGCTTGATTATCTTCTGATTTATGTTATTTTTTTTAATTTCAGTACTTTTTTTTTATATATGCGGTACATGGGTACTCGCACTTCTGTACTTAGACAAATTTACCTTCTCTTTTGGACAAATTTCTATCCTCGCAGGGATAGCTTATCCTTTAATATTTACGCAGTACACGGGTACTCGCGATTATATATATATATTTCTAACTTTGATTACAGCTCGGTGTAATCGCAATTTTATATACATGTGCGACTTTAATTACAGCTTGGTGTAATAAGTAGGAAAATTTTCAAAGTTGGTAAACTAAATTTAAATCACTTGAAAAACTTAGCAAGTAATTTCATTCATATAATCAATAGTACATGCGGGCATATATCCCCCTATACTTAGGATTTTTTGAACAAAAAATATCTAAGTATAAGTACACGAATTAACATAATCGAATAATGCGAATACTACTGATAATAAAATTTCAAGCTCTCGCTATTCCATGCTCGTGGAATCGCGGTTCCATCGAGTGTTGCGAGTCGATAAGTTGCATCACCAATTTGATCTGGGATGAGGTATGGTCCTTCCCAATTATCCCCAAAAACCCCATGCAACGAGATTTTGGTGTTTGGCATTACTCTTCTAAGGACCAAGTCTCCTGCTCGCAGGGTTTTTACCTTCACTTTGGAGTTAAAGTACCTTGCGGTTCGCTGCTGATAAGCCGCATTTTGTAATTGCGCTTTATCACGTTTTTCCTCCAAAAGATCAAGGCAGAATAGCTGATTCTCGTTGTTCTGCGAGATATTGAAAATATCCCTGCGTAGGGAACCTGCCCCCACTTCAACTGGCAACATGGCCTCGCACCCGTAAGAAAGTGAGAAGGGTGTTTCGCTAGTTGTAGATCGAGGGGTCGTATTATAGGACCATAGGACTTGCGATAATTCATCTGGCCAAGCCCCTTTGCGACCTTCTAATTTTCCCTTTATTGTGTGCTTAATTATCTTGTTAACTGCTTCAGTCTGTCCATTACTCTGCGGGTAAGCAACTGCGGAAAAAGCTTTTTTAATCCCCAAATCGTCGCATAGCTGTCGCATCTCTTTACAGTCAAATTGTTTTCCATTGTCCGAAATGAGTTTATGTGGAATGCCAAAACGACAAATGATGGAGGTGTAGACGAACTCGCGTAATTTCGTTGCAGTGATAGTTGCGAGTGCTTTTGCTTCAACCCACTTCGTGAAGTAGTCAACCGCGACCACAGCATATTTGACTCCGCCTTTTCCCTTGGGTAACTCGCCGATTAAATCGATTCCCCATATTGCAAAGGGCCAGGGACTCGTGATAGAATGGAGGTTACTCGGGGGCTGGTGTGTGTAAGTGGCTATTCGCTGGCATCTATCACACCTTTTTGCAAATGCGAGGGCATCTTGTTGCAGTGTTGGCCAGTAATACCCTTGCCGCATAATTTTTAAGGCAAGGGAATTACCTCCAGTATGATTGCCACAAATTCCCTCGTGTACTTCACGCAGTATATAACCGCAGTCTTCTCCACTGATACATTTGAGAAGTGGTTGACTAAAACTTCTGCGATACAAACTCTGGTCATATATCACATAACGGGCTGCTCGCTGTCGCAATTTCCTTGCTTCTATTTTATCATCAGGTAGGAGCCCCTTGTCAAGGTATGCGAGGATAGGAGTCATCCAGGTAATCTTCTGGACATCATCGATTTCCATAATTGTTTCTCGATCTATGGTTGCGTGAGCCAATACATCTACCGGAATTACATCGAGTAATTCGGCTTCTCTGGTGGAGGCCAGTCGGGCCAATGCATCTGCGTGGGCATTTTGAGCACGCGGTACTCGAGACACAACTACATGTTTGAACTTCTGCATTATTTCACGAATGATGGCTAAGTATTTAAGCAATCTTCGGCCTCTTGCTAGGTATTCTTCATTCACTTGGCATACCACGATTTGAGAGTCGCTAAAAGCTTGTAGATACTCGACTTTCATCTCGAGGGCCAATTTCAGCCCTGCGATTAAAGCCTCATACTCGGCTTCATTGTTAGATGCAGAGAATTCAAACGCAAAGCAGCGTGTACCTTGAAATTATTGGGACTGATTAACAAGATCCCGCTGCCAGAACCTTCGTTATTTGAGGCTCCATCGACATATAATGTCCATACTTCTTTGCTTGCCACGACAATGTCATTTCCACCCTCTACAACTGCCACCTCGGTGCTTGGGAATTCAAGTATAAAATCTGCCAAGGCTTGCCCCTTGATCGCAGTTCTCGGTTTATACTTGATGTCGAACTGACTTAACTCCATCGCCCATTTTAACAATCTCCCTGATGCTTCTGGTTTTGCCAAAACCTGCCTTAAGGGGAAGTTTGTCAAAACTTCAATGCTGTGAGCCTGGAAATAAGGTCGCAATTTTCTTGAGGATATTATCAAGGCGAAAGCCAGTTTCTCCATTTGAGGATAACGCGTCTCGGCGTCTAATAATCGCTTACTGACGTAGTACACCGGGTGTTGGCGTCCTTGGTCCTCGCGGACTAGTACTGAACTAATCGCATATTCGGAGACGGCCAAATAAATAAACAAAACTTCTCCGGACAACGGTTTTGATAGAACTGGAGGTTGCCCCAAATGCGTTTTTAAAGCTTGGAAAGCCTGCTCGCATTTCTCGTTCAATTGAAACCTTTTGTTACCTTTCAAAGTCTGGAAAAATTCTTTACACTTGTCAGAGGATCTGGATATGAAGCGGTTTAAAGCCGCGACTTTGCCTGTGAGGCTTTGAACCTCCTTTGGCTTAGTCGGTGACGGCATTTCTACCAATGCTCTGATCTTCGCAGGATTGGCTTCTATTCCTCGTTGATTTACCATAAAACCAAGGAATTTTCCGGAACCCACTCCAAAGACGCATTTCAACGGATTTAGACGCATCTTGTATCGCCGCAATATGTCGAACATGGCCTGCAAGTGCGTAATATGATCCTCTGCACGCTGCGATTTTACGAGCATATCGTCAACATATACCTCCATTGTCTTTCCAATAAGATCCGCAAACATCATATTCACTAGCCTTTGATAAGTCGCACCTGCGTTTATTAAACCAAAAGGCATTATTTGTAACAGTATAATCCTCGATCGGTAATGAACGAGGTATGTTCTTGGTCCGGTTCATACATCTGGATTTGATTGTATCCCGAGTACGCATCCATGAAGCTTAAAAGCGCGTGACCTGCAGTGGCATCGACAAGCTGGTCGATGCTAGGAAGAGGAAAGCTGTCTTTGGGACAGGCTTTGTTCAGATCTGTAAAGTCAACGCATGTGCGCCATGAGCCATTAGGCTTTGGCACGAGTACTGGGTTAGCTAACCAGTTGGGGTAAAATGACTCCCGTATAAAGCCGCAGGCAAGGAGGCGGTCAACTTCTTCTTTCAGCGCTTGGTACCTCGCGGGGTCCATTTTGCGGCGCTTTTGTCGGACACCTCGCACTTCGGGGTCAATGTTCAAGCGATGACACATGACCTGTGGAGATATCCCGACCATATCTGAATGTTTCCAAGCAAAAATATCAAGATTTTGTTTTAGAAAAGTCGTAAATTGTTCTCCCAACTGTATGTTTAATCTAGAACCAATTTTTAAGACCTTGTTATTATGTATAGGATCTATAGGTACCTCGATTGTATCTTCCGCGGCTTGGGCTGCGGCGGTGTGATCAAGGATTCTTGGATCCAAGTCTGGTTTGTCTATGTGCGGTACCTCCTCGATCCTGAGGATCTCCTGGCGAGGTGGTGGTGCGTCCAAAAGGTGGATAACATTCACCGTCCTTTTTTCTGCGAGTTTGACAGCTGCATTATAACATTCTCGAGAGTCAGATTGGACTCCCCTCACCGATCCTACTCCAGAGGGAGTAGGGAACTTCATCGTTAGATGATAGATCGAGGTTATGATCTTCATCTCCTTCAGAATTGGTCGACCAATCACGACGTTATACGCTGAGTATTAGTCGATCACTGCGAAGTCGGCCATCGACTTGGCAGTTATCGGGGTAGTTCCCAAAGTGATTGGGAGTTTGATCATTCCTTTGATTGCTATGACATCTCCCGAGAAGCCATAGATGCTCGATGTCATAGGTCGCAAATCCTTCTCTTGCAATCCCATTTGCTTGAAGGCTTGGAAATTCAGCAAATTCACCGAACTCCCATTGTCGACCAGTATACGATGGACATTGTCTCCACCAATATTGGCGACTATCACAAGTGCATCAGAGTGTGGGTGGTGGACCCATCTCGCATCGCTCTCCATAAAGACGATGTCCTCGCATTCTTTCTTGAAGAGCTTCTCTGGCCGTTCACCAAGATTGTTCACATTGGTTAACGGCCTCTCCTTGGCTTCTCTGGCATACCTTTCCTGCGATTTGCGAGAGTCGCCTGCGATGTGCGGTCCTCCGATTATGGTTAAGATATTGCGAGGCGTTCTCGAGCCACTCGCGTTCTGGTTATCTTCTTTGCCATCCGCTTGGGGATGTCCCTCCTCGCTTCTCTTATACTTGTCAAACTTCCCTCTTCTGATCAGTTCCTCTATCTCGTCCTGGAATACCCAACACTCAAGGGTAGTGTGACTAATATCTTTGTGGTACTTACAGAATTTTTTGGGATCTCTTCGGTCGCGATTTCCCCTGATGGGGGGAAGCTTCTTGAAGACGCCGTTCCTTTCCTCAATCGCATAGATATGGTCTCGAGGTACGGCCAGTTCGGTATAATTGACGAAGCGAGGTCCCCCCTTCCTTTTCGGCGAGGACTGCTTCTTTGGGGGTGACTTAGCCAACTTCGGGCTTCGCGGTCTGCGCAGGCTGCGTCTTCTTGGGCTTCGGCCCCTGGAATTCTTCCCTCGCGGACTGCGAGAGCGCGACCGCGGTATGGGTGATTGTCGTTTGTTCTTGCCCTTCTCTAACTCTGCCAGAGAATTCTCGATTCTCTTGTGAGGTTCGGCCATGGCGAAGAACTCTACCAAGGATTCCGGCCGTCGGGCCTGTAGCTCCTTCCAGAAGTCGGTTCTTGGCAAGATACCTGTAATTAACATGCAAACAAGCGAAGACTCGGGGGCCTTCTCGACCTTTGTTACTTCGGCGTTAAAACGCTTGAAATAATCTTGTAAAGACTCACCAGGCTCTTGTTTGATGTTGGCCAAAGTCGTATAGGGTGGCCTATACGTCATTGTGGCCTGGAAATGTGTGAGGAATAAGTCGACGAAGTTTTCCCACGTCGATATCGATGCCTCTGGTAATTGGGTGAACCAATCATGGGCATTCTCCTCGAGTGTTGCCGCAAGAATGCGACACTTCGCAAGTTGCGGTACCTGGTCCACTTCCATTATAGTATTAAACTTTTCTAAGTAATCTAACGGGTTAGAAGTACCTTTATATTTGAGGGATTCGGATAAACGAAACCCCTTTGGAAGTTGGGCCTGCCGCACTTCTGCGGTAAAAGGCGAAGTGCCATGCAGCTTGTATATGGGCTTACGCTGCTGCTCGAGCATCTTCAAAGCTTGCAGAAGCATGCTTTGATCGATTCCTCCTGTCGCAGGGGTTGGAGTCGCTGCGACTGCGGGGCTCGCAACTACTGCGGCAAGGTTCGAGGGGATATTAATCCCAGTGGTCGCGATCGGCGCGATAGGCGGGTTGTTAACTGTATTGACACCCTGATCGCCCGTATGGGGATCATGGAGCGTCTCAGTGTTATGTGGGCCGCTGGAGCGTGCCCTAAAAACTGCGTTGAGGTGATCACGCAGATCACCTCGGTGTACACGATAACGTCCTCCCTGCTGTGTCTGTACAGAGCCTGACCTCGTATACCTGCTCGGAGTGCGGCCATGCGAAGATGAAGAGGCCGATTCTGCGTCGTTATCTCGAGATGGACGACTGCGAGGGTTGCGGCGCTCAGGATCCTCGTCGATTTGTGCGCTCTGGTTAGGAAACCTTGCAGATTGATCTCTTGACGTCGGGTGATTCAAGTCCAGAACTTCAGGGTCAGTTCTTCGTTCCCTGCGTACACGGTTAGTTTGACGTCTGGAAACTGTTACCTGAGGGTTTTCGTTGCGAATGGCAGGAACTCGAGGAGGGCGTCGAGCTCGACTCTGTCCATCTACCTCGGCTTGTAGTGCTCGCAGTTGATCCTGAATTGCAGCATATTGATCGGTCGTGAGCTGGACCATTCCTTCGGACACTACCGCCGGGGTGACGGGGGGAAAATGCATGGTTGCTGGTGGTGTGGACGTGTCTCCGACTTGAGGGCCAGTTGTTTCTGGGAATAGGTTGAGAGGTCTGATGTTGCTCCTCCCTACTCCGCCGTTGATGACGTCTACAGGTGGCACTCCAGCTCCAGGCAATGGTACGCTCATCATTCCAATATTGATGGATCCGTTGTTAGGTCCGTTAACGTGATTTCCAGCCATGATGAATGGTGTTCTTTGAAGTGAATAAAATCTTTCAGTCGAATTTCCCTCAGACGGCGCCAAATGTTGTCGAGTGAATTTTGCAACACCAAAAAGTACTATTTAATTGATATAAAAGATAATTTTTAGGGAAATGACAAGTGCGAGTATTCAACCTAGAATGGCGAGTACTCGACTGGGAATGCAAGAACAAGTAACAAGGCTGGAAAAAGTAAACAAGACAATGAATTATAGTGGTTCAGTCAGATTTCGATCTGCTTAGTCCACTGTAGCAAAGGATTCGTAGGTCCATTTTCATGGTGGATCACCCCTTTATATACAAAGTAGGTGTCCAATCGGTTACATGAGGATCACATTCATTGTTAATCCATTATTTACACATTGAATTGCAATAACTAAACTCAAACAACGTTAACATTAATAAATGTATGACAGTTACTAAGTTCATCAACGTATGCGTCATCCGCATCTACGAGTTGACCGTTCATGTTCCGTTTGTTGAGCTCGCAGGATCGCCAGTACGTTTGGAACGTCTGCGTCCTTAGGTAATCGCCCCTTGTAGACGTCGCATGTTGGAGCTATTAAAGTCTGGACATGCGAATTTATATTGGTCTGTCAGGGCTATTGAGTCGTTGGGACCAAACTGCATCATAGGGAGTTGGTCTCTATACTTGTCGCGGAGATATAGAGGGGATACTCGCACATGCTCTGACACATGCGAGTTGGGTCTACCCTGTATGATGAGAATTACGGTTACGCGGTGCAACTTAAGTCGCACTTGCAATACCTCGCTGGTTTTATCCTGAGCGAGGTCTAAACTTCGAGGAGTCTCTCACGGACATTCAGCCTTCATTGGAAATCTGAATACACGTGTCCTTTAAAGAGGAGTCTGGTCTCGCGTTTCTAGGTGAGAGAAATCTCACTACAACAACACTATTCGAAAGATGAGAGAAATTCTAAGTGTAGAAGGAGAGCAAGGAGCAGAAGGCACCGATGGAGGACTCCAAACACTGTTATTTCTCCTCTAACTCTATCTTTTATGTCTTTAGTTAAATTTCTTTTGTTTTAGAATGTCTGATAGTAGCTAAGTTCTTTTAAGGATTATTATGTGAACCACTTGAGTTTATTTTATAGATTAATGTGATTGTTCAATTTCTTCTTCTTCTCTTTATTTAATTCCATACAATCTGTTTTAATTTTACAATTATTGACTGATCAACTTTAATTGTAATCTATGAATTCGAATCAAAATTCTGAAAGGGGAGATTTTAATATGCTCTGATTGTTATGGATGCAAATCAATTTAGGATGAAAGTACCTAGGTTGTTTGTATAATTTTCCTAGTTGCTATACATACTGCTATCTTTGTGATTAAACTTACCATAGAAGTATAGCCTTCTCTTTTCCATCTTGTTCCACCTAAAGTCTAGGTGGTTACCCCAGATATATCTCTTCTTCTAGATAACCATTTAGAAACGCACTTTTGACATCAAACTACTCTACTTCTAAATGGTCTTGTACTTCACTACAGGTGAAAACACTTCGGTGTAATCTATCCCTTCCCCTCTGAGTGAAACCTTTGACAACTAATATTGCCTTAAGTCGTACTGGCTCATCCTCTGTTATACCTTCTTTAATCTTTAGAATCTATTTCCATGAGACCACCTACTTGTTCTCAGGTCTTGGAACCAATACCCATGTCTTGTTCTTTCTAAGCGAGCTTAATTCATCATCCACAACCTGAGACCACTCCTTCTTGTAATTTTCATTTAAAGCCCCTTCTATACTCAATAAAACTGGTATGTCACGTGAATGATCTATTGACAAAGCATAGACAATCAGATCAGCTTCTACAAACCTTGCTGGTATATGGATTTCTCTTTTGGATCTATCTCTAGCAAGCTGGTAGTCAGACAGATCTGGTTGTTCCTCAGTCTCATCTGGAGATGTGTCTGTGCTATCATTCTTCTCACTTGGTTCAAATTCTTTAAGCTTGATTTCAAACTCTGCCAAATCTTTCCTCTTTCCAGATAAATCTGCATCAGGTAACACATGTAACACCCTAACTAGCATAGGCGTATTACGTGATTTTTAAACATACTGTGCAGCTCGTTGCTAATCAACGAGGTTTATGGAAAACGTGATTAATTAAAATTTTTGCTTTTTAATTAAACTTATAAAATATTTATACAAGATACTCGGGATCCCGATTACAAAACCATTTACAAAAGTTTACTGTCTATACAAAATACTTGTCGCCTAGCGACTAATTACAAAAATAGCCTTGCTGTCCCGAGGATCGTACGCTCCAGGCCTAACCGCCCCGACATGTACAATCTTCACCGGCTCGCTCTCACGGTCCATCAGCCTTAGCCTTGCCCTTACCTACACATAAACATAGCATTGTGAGTCGACAGACTCAGTAAGAAAAGCATAAAAATAATCATACATAAATCCTGAGTCATGATCAGACGCCCATACCCCTGACCATAACCCTAACTGTCGTGTCCAACACGATACTGAGTCCTGAACGTTCATAGGGACGGTACTATTGACAAGTAACAGCCTATACTCGGTCGAACTGGTCATACTCCAGCTGCTAGTCATACTCTAGCCTGTACCGATGTGTTACAGTATCAGCCTATACTCGGTCGGGCGGTCATACTCATTTGCCGGTCATACTCTAGCCTGTACCGATGTGATACGTCACATAGTACGGAACCACCAACCTAAGTATCGGCCTATAATCGGCACACCGGTCATACTCCGAGTGCTAGTCATACTACGCTTTGTCTTGGAGTGTGATACAGTGTCAGCCTATACTCGGTCAAACTGGTCATACTCCAGCTGCTAGTCATACTCTAGCCTATACCGATGTGACACAGTCAGATGGTTCGAAGCCAACATACATATCTAATGTAATCTAACAGGCTTCCTAACATGCACGCTAAACATGTAATCTATATATGCATACTGTTATACTAATCTTACCTCAATTCCGAATTCAGGTGTGCCGGTCAACTTGACTGGAACTAACTGCGCGGCGGATTACAGGCTCCTAAACCATAAAAATCACAACACTATAAGTGACACGCTAAATCACTTCCCGGGGACTTAAACTAGGAACTAAAAGTTTCCCTATCGATAAAAAGCATGGCAATACCCCAAACAACATAAAAACGAGAAAAACTAGGGTTTCTGAAAATCACCCAACCGGTTGACCAACCGGAATTCCGGTTCTAGAAATTTTCAAAACCCATCCGGAATTCCGGATGCACAACCAGAATTCCGGTTCCTCGCAGGAATTTTTCAAAAATTCATACATAGCTCAAATCCAAACCAAACAATACCAAAACTTCCAGACCTGTTCTAAATACCCTATAGCACAAAACCAAAGCACTAAAACAGCCCAGAATTCACAGAATCAAAAAGTGCCATGTGAGCTCCAAGCTTTGAGTTTCAAACTCAAACTTGGTTAAAGCTCACCTACAAGCATCAAACCTAGATTAGAACTACATAATCATGCATCAAAATACTGCAGAAAACAAACTTTAACTCATGCAACAACTACAGCCACCAATTTCCAATTTTCTCTTTGAAAACTAAACTTTTGCATAGAAAATCCATAACTTAAACAATACCACTAATCATGCATTACTAGCAGCTCAATTAACCTCAAATAAACATGCTTAAATCTTTGTAAACATCAACAAAATCACAGCAGCAACAACAACCTAAACTAAGCATGCAACGTCATCTTTTTCATCAAAATTCAACAAACTTAAAGAAGAAATGATTAGAAGCTAACCTAGCTTGATTTGAACACCAAAAAGAGTTTAAATCACAAGGAAAAATCCAAAGTTCCTTGCTGCACCAAGAGGCCGAAAGAGAGAGAGAAGCTAGAGAGAAATGGCTTTTCCTTTGAAAATTTTTCTAACTTTGTAATTTTTTGAAACTTTGTAAAATAAAAATAAAGGATTTCACTTATTCATTTCAGCCAACATATAACATTAATAAACACATATTTTTCCAAAATTAAGTCCACTAAAGGACAAACTAGCAATGGGGCAAAATGACCATTTTGCCCCTTCACACTAAGATCACATTAATAACACTAAAGGGGTATTTTGGGAATTTCTAAATTCCCGGCCATTCCCAACATTCCCAATGTCTAATAAACCGTCCCAATCTACTAACATACTAAGTTGTGATTTTACTGAGCCAAACACCGAGTTCCATGATACCGGGCACCAGAAATGCAAACTTATGAAAATCTCTAAATGACATAAAATGCATCTCAGAAATCAATAATAACAGTATAAATAATTATTTAAATAGCTATAAATAATTTTCATAATTAAACATGATTAACTGCTAACTTCCAAATTAAACTAAGCGGTCTTTACAACACACTACCCTTATCGACTTTCAAGTGAGGAAAATTATTTTCATTAAACAAACATTTCTTGAAAAAATCACCTTAAGTTTCCCATTCTGGTTTATGCATATTCTATAACCTTTTGTGCCTATAGGATATCCTAGAAACGTGCCTTCAATAGATCTAGCATCAAGCTTATCATCAGATTGATGTACATATGTTGCACATCCAAACACTTTCAAGTGTTTCAGGTTTGCTATCTTACCATACCTCATCTCATAAGGTGTCTTCAAGTCTATGACTATATTAGGACTCCTATTAACAAGGTAACAAGCAGTAGCTAAAGCCTCTCCCCAATAAGGCTCTCCTAACCCCGAACTAAGAAGTAAACACCTCACTTTGTTCAACAGGGTTCTATTCATGCGCTCAACAACTCCCTTCTATTGTGGAGTTTTCACAACTGTCCTATGCCTAGTTATCCCATGCTCATTACACAATCTATCAAACTTAGTGTTGATAAATTCTAGACCATTATCGGTTCTAAGTATCTTAACCTTTAAATTTATTTTGTTTTCAACCTGAGCTTTGCATATCTTAAATTGTTCTAGATACTCATCTTTGGTCTTAAGTAAATAGGTCCAAACACATCTACTGAAATCAACAATAATAGATATAAAGTAGTGTTTGCCTAAATGTGTTGGGATTCTACTTGGCCCCCAAAGGTCAGCATGTACATACTCTAAGACTGCCTTTGTGTTGTGAGTTACTGTTGTAAACTTGATCTTGTGTTACTTGCCATAAACACAAGTCTCACAAAATGGTAATGCACATGCCTGAAGCTTTTCAATGACTCACTTCTTGTACAATTCCCTCATGCCTTGTTCACTCATATGTCCGAGCCTTTGATGCCATAGTTGTATCTGCCTTGGCCACAAGTACAGCTTCACCCTTGAGTACATACAACCCATGTACTCTCTTTCCTTTCATCACAAGCATTGAACCTTTTGTGATCCTTAGGCTCCCATTCAAGGACTTATAGCCATAACCTTCATCTTCTAAGGTTCCAAGTGATATCAGATTCCTCCTCAATTCTGGAATTAATGTGCCTCACATTATGCAGAATCTTCACTTCACCATTGAATTGCCTTATAGCCACATTACAAATTTTAATAACCCTGCAAGAAACATCATTACCCATTAGTATTCTACGACTATTATTGGTTTCTTTATAATCAAAAAAATATTCTAAGTTGGTACACATATGATAATCCTGAATCAAGGATCCACTCTTTACTATTAATATTTTCTGAAATAGAAAATAATTCCCCATCTGAACTTCCATCTCCATTGCTCTCAGCCATAGTTGCAGAGTCTTTTCTTTGATTTCCATGATCATTGGATTTTGAGTACTAGTTCTGGTTTCCATGCAGGTTATCGATAACCATCTGTACTGCATCTTCCTCTTTTATGCTCCATTTTGTTTGCTTTAGCTCGAATCGCTGAAAGGCCTTAGCGATTCTCCAATAGGGTAATCTGAAGATAGAAAACCACAATGATTCCAAACTTCACTTCAATAGTCTCGTATCCATGCTGCCCCGACTCCAAATTCGATGTTTGTTAACTAAGCGCATTCCCAAACTCTTTCTTATCAAACTCCTTTCTCGTTCCCTTGTACAGCCCTTACCAGGCAGTTTTCATTATGTCTTTCATCCGCAATTGCCTGAATGACCTTCTTCGAAGCAAGAATAGCATAGATTTTAGGTAAGCAGAACCGTATATGAACATCTCGTACGGCTCCTAATTGTATTATTCACTCGAAAAGAGAAGGAAAATCCGAAGTCCCCCCACCCTCTTGAGCTAAATCGACCGAAAAAGCCCATACCTTTACAATACCGCTCGCAGTATTTCTTGAGGAGTAGGGCAAAAGCTTTACGAATTTTCTTTCATAGACGTTATCTTTCCGAATCATTGTTGTTCGGAACGCCGGGCTCGGGTGAGAGGATAAGCAACCGAAGGATTCGTTATCGAATCCCACGGGGAGGGGGCCCCAGATGCTATGGAACACCTTTCCTTCCGTGCCAAAGGCAGCTGCTCGACCAAGCAACCAATTACCACCCTAAAACGTAGCCACTCACCTGGGAAAAATTCCTGCTCAGATCTCAATCCTAGACTTTTTCTCTTCTACGCTTTCGCGCCCTTGCTTCTTGCTTTCGAGCCGGAAACAACCCCTTTCTAAGTCGACTAACTAGAAGAAAAGAAGCCCGGACATGTAAACCTCCTCATTCAGTTTTCCTTTCAGAAAAGCATTCCCCACGTGGTTCGATGACGCCGACGAAGGGAACCAGCGAAAAGGCTCTCAAAGGCAGGCGCGTAGCATAGGCGGACTCATAGGATAAGGCTGTGCGTGTGAATCCCAACTAGAGAGCTCCTTTCTATAAAGGGCTACTCGACCCATCTGGAAAGAGCGACTCTAAGGCCTATTCTATTGGCCGGGAAAGGACAAGTAGTAGCGGATTTTCTCGCTCAGTTGACGACCCGACCTGGGATGCCGAGCCAGACGAGAAAGATACCCTCCCATGTGATGGGCCTTCCTTAACAAGCCCTCGAGCCTCCTTTGCGCCGCCTTCCTCATAGAAGCCGCCGGGTTGACCCCGAAGGCCGAATTCTATGGTGGAGAACGCTGTAATAATAATTGGGCCATGAGAGACCTTATTAAGTATTGCAAAAGAAAGGGCCTGCTGATAGAGCTGGGCGGGGAGACGATACTAGTTATCAAGTCAGAGAGACGCCTGGCTACTAGGCACTGTGCGTATCGACCCGTGCAGTGCTGTGGTCGGAACCCGGTTCGAGAACCTTCTCTCATAGATTCCCTTCACCAAGTCATCGCCAGAAAAAAGTTATTATCCCTTGGTGTCAAAAGGCGAGTTCCTTTCTTGTCTTGCCCAAAAACTGAATTTATTCTCATTGGAGAAAGACTATCCCGCGGCAAGGTTTTACACTAAGGGCCAGCTGCTTTCTTTATCTCGCTTGCCCTTAGTGACTAAGCATGATTTCCTTACAGCGCTGGAAGCTCTCTAAAGTGGCTATCTATCTTAAATGTATGGTTTTTGATAGGTCTTAACTTTTCCCTGAGGGGCTCTCTCAATCCTTTCAACGAGAGTGTGTATATCTTCATATATATGGTCGGCTTCTTTTTTTCCTTTAAGCTTAGGATAGTTGTTCCTTTCTGTGATTCCTTGCTAAGGTTAGGACTAGCCTACTTCCATAGGGTTCTCTTTCCTCTTTTCTACTCCACGAGCGTTTAAGGGTAAATTCCTATATTGTTAGCGCTACCCGAAAGGAACTAGAAGTAACCTTTTCTCTAAGCTAAGCCGCAAAGAAACTGGAAAAAGATAAATAAGAAAATTCCTTCCGGTTGTAGGAGTCAATTTCTAGAATCCGTGCTTTGCTGCTTCTTGGCCTCGCTCTTGCTTTGCAAAGATGGGTCGCAGCCTGGTTTTTATCCCAGATATTCAATATCCTGGCCTAAACTAAATCAGTTAAGCGGCTTATTGCAATTGTCTTGCAAGCAACCGTAGCAATAGCAACTGAGCCAGCCAAACCAAGAAAGCCGCGACTCGGCTTGGTCTGGGTGAAGTTGAGGTGAGGTCCTCCGAACGATACTGTTCCCAATTCATTTTGTTCAGAAGGGATTTCTAGAGCCGGGGGAACGCTCGAACTTGATGCGCCAGAAGCTCCTTGCGGGGAACATCATATTTGCGATGGGGGGTATGACTTCGGCATTGATGAGCGCTGGAAGGAGCAAACCTACCGCGATGACCACCAGCCCCCTCAAAAATCAACTACCTTGCCCACAAGGCATCCACCATGGTAGTGCCATATAGTACTCACTGTGCGACGGCAAAACTCTCCCATCAGCCGATCATTTGATTGATCAACGGGCTATGCGGGCCCCACGTATCTGAAATCTCGGCCCCCAAACCATTCCCTGAATTTGCAAAAAAGAACATAACCTCCGATACGATGAACAGAAGAAAACCATATCGAAGTCCTAATTGTACTACTTTGGTATGATGTCCTTCCAACGTGGATTCACGTAGAACATCGCGCCACCATACGAACATTGTATATAAGATAAATATGATGCCCAAACTGAGAAGTGTTGCACCCCCTTGAAATGAGTGCATGTACAAACCGACGAAGCCTACTCGAACTTCGTATTCCCTGCCACCATACCTGAATGAAGGAAACTAATAGCTAGAAAAACAGGCTATTCCATCTAAGGCATAACATGAACCGAGGAATCTTCATTTTCCTCTTTCCTTCTTACCTGAACCTGAAGACGATAACATGGCCTGGTCTCGTGATGACGGCCCCACGTCACTTCGTAGCCGAATCCCTCTCATTCTCAGTGGATTCTCCTCATTTACATATTGAAAACGGTGTTGCATCTCTTGTCATCGTAGTTTAATATGAAACCAGATTGTATCTTCAATCGACTGTAGAATCTTTTAATGTGGCCAATTTTTCCACATTAGTAACATTGTCAATTGTCTTTGATGACCCTCTCTTTGGACTTCTTCCTCTAGCAAGATAGGCTTCTTCTTTCCTAGTCTCCTTCTGAAGTTGCAATTCAAAGTCCTTTGACTTCAATGCCGCATGAGCACCCTTCAATGAGATCACATCCATGCCATACTTGATTGCTACTTTAACTTCTTGATCTGAGCAATATGATTGCTTGACTTTTTTCATCTACCTTATGATAACTGTTAGCTAAACCAACAATTATTTCATTAAATTTATCAATATTATCATCTAAGGAAAGAGAAGAGTTCATTCTAAACCCTTATAATCTTTCAAGAAGATTAATCTTGCTCGATATTGATGGTGCCATGTATAGCTGCTCTAGTTTTTTCCACAATCCTTTGCGATCTTTTCTTGGATTAGCTTTCTTCTTACTCCATTGGACAAGTACATAATGATGGTGCAACATGCCATCTCTTCCATCTCTGCAATTTCCTTTGGCTTCTTCTCAGCTAGTAACTTTTCATCTCTAAGTACTTGCATAAGTATACCCTTCAAACTCTCTCGCCATAGTGCGAAATCAGTTGATCCATCGAACTTCTCTAGTTCAAACCTAGCCATCGATATTCTCCTTCAATCTGTGTTCTTGTAGAATTTCTTGATGAGTACTTGATGAGTTCTTGGTCCAGAAGCAAGTGATCTTTGAATCTCCCTTGATGATTGAAGAACCAAGCTCTAATTTGTAGGAAATTTAGCTCTGATACATATAGGAATTAACCTCTGTAATTCTAGCTTCAAGATCACACTTAAACAAACAAATGTTAAATCAAAACAAACAAATTAAGAACAAAAACTAGCAAACACATTAAACCAAAAAAAACAACACATATGAATCTAGATAGCTTTCAGACACAACAACACATGAGATTTATACTGGTTCTGATCCTAAGTTCTATGTGAACTTGGTCATACTCCAATTTGAAAGTATTGCCACCAATCTTTATTAATAATGAGAACTAGAGATATCAATCTCAGGAGCTACAAAAAAAATAATCACAGTATAAGTCATCCATGGTGTTATCCCTCAACACTCATTAACTCACTAACCTGAGCAAATATAATCGACAATGTTGCTCAATACAATTTTCCAATCCCAGCTCTCTCTCTCTCTCTCAATTTCTCACTCTAATTTCTCTCTCTATTGTGTTGTATATCTCTTATTATTCCTCTTCCTCTTTTTTCTATGGACTTTTTATAATTCCTATTGAAATGAGATGAGTAGTCTTTTTTATATAGGCCAAAGGACGCAACCTGTCCTTTTTGACAGTTTAATTAATTAAAGACTAACTAACTAAACAAATGTTGATTAGGAGTTTTAGGAATAATACCACAATAAGTAATTATCATCTCTTTGATTTAGTTTTATCTATAAATGATTATTGTTTTGTTTTTTGACTTATGTCATACATTGGGGTTGTTTGGCTTTATAACTTAAAAATTGTTTTCAGTTTTTAAAAACAGAAAACAGTTTTTAAAAACTAATAGAGGTTGTTTGGTAAAATTTTATAAAAATAGTTTTTAAAAAACTGAGTTTTAAAAAACTAAAAACAGAAAACATCAAAATGTTGCTTTCAATTTTTAAAAACTATTTTTTTGTCTGACCTATTATATTTTATATTTTTGCTCACATACTCGGAGTCTAGACCCGAACCCGAATGGGTTCATATTATGGTATGGTGTTGAAATATTAATTTTTTTAGTAAGAAAAAAAATTAAAAATAGTTTTAAAAAACTTGTGCCAAACACCATTAAATTTTTAAAATGACAAAAAACTGTTTTCTATTATCGCTTTTAAAAACACAATTTTAAAAACTAAAAACTGAAAAACACAACAAAACAAACTCTTATAGCATGTTTGGTATTGTTTTCTGTTTTTCGTTTTCAAAAAATTGTTTTTAGAAATGAGAACAAAAAATTCTTTTTGAAGTTTTTAAAACACAAGTCACGTTTGGTTAGTGTTTTTAAAAATAATATTGACCAAAAGTGAATTGGTTTTTAAAACAGAAAACAACATTTTGTTGTTTTCAAAATTCTTGTTTTTTGTAACTTTGTTTTCTGAAAACTGTTTTAAAAAAACAAGGCCAAACACGCCAAATTGTTTTCAAAAAACAATTTTCTGTTTTTAAAAACAAAAAATAGTTTTTTAGTTATGATGCCAAACATGCACTTAGTTTTTTTTTTTAATTTTATTTTTCATTTTCAAATTTAAGTTTTATATTTTGTTATAATACATGTTAACAAATTTTTTTGAGCCAATAAATTAAAGAAGAAACTAGGACTATAATCTAATCAATTCACCTTAAGGAATAAGGAGTGGTGTTCAACTCATTATTGAGAAAAATATTTGAAGTGATCCAAATTAATACGTTTAATTCTTATGCATTAACTAGGGAATATAACCGCGCGTTGCGCGGTGTCATAATAATAATAATAATTGAACTTATATATTAATTTATTTTATAAATATATAATTAATTTATTTTATGAATATATATTTAATATTATTTATAATGTTAATTTCTAATTAATTAATATTATTATAGTAACTACCAAATAAAAAATAATAGCACAAAATTATATGTTCATTGGATCACATTCAATGTTTTTATGCCTATCCAGATCCGATCTAATCATATATTGGATGTTAGATTTTACAATCCGATCCGATCCAATTAATTTCGGTCATCCAATAGATCCAACATCCATTGAATATTGGATTGGATCGGTTCTATCCATTAGATGTATTTCATATATATTTATTGGTTTAATTTGAGTTTATCCAATATTTTAGACCTAGTATTTTTTGGATTGGATCGGATCCATCCAATATTTTAGGTCCAGTATGTATTGGATTGGATTGGATCCATCCAATCTAAGAAAAAAAGAGTAAAATTTTAATGTTAATTTTCATATATACATATAGATTTGACGTATAATAATATAAAATCTAATTACTCGTCCAAACTAAATAAAAATACTAATTAGTTCGATTGGATGTTGGATGTATTGGATTTTTAGAAACCTCACCATCTGATCCGATCCAATTAGATATTTAAAAATAACATCCAATCCGATCCGATCACAATTGGATATCTAATGTTTGGCGGCCAGTTGTAATTGGATCGGTCGATTCTCATAATATTTGATCGATTTATGCACATCTATAATATATAGAGATTTATAAGTGTATATTTAAACACACATTATGGTAAAATATATGGTTCCTTAATATTGCTCAAATAATGTCATTAAGGTAACTGAAATATTTATAGAGATAATAATAAGATAATGCTATCATAATAATATATACGTTACCTATTTTATTTTTTAATTTTATTATAGTAAACATTACATATTTATTAAATATAAAAATATTAAAAGAAATATTGAAATATATAATAAGAATGTACATATAATAATATCTAGACATTATAAATAAAAACAACATAAATTTTTTTACACATAATATTAATAAATATTATAAATGAGTTATAAAATGAAAAAATATCATATATTTTTTTTTTCTCTTTTATCAGCTAAATTTATTATTTATTGTATTTAATTACAAATAAAATAAAAAAATCATATGAAATTATTTTACATAAACAAATATTAAAATAAATAAATAATTTATAATGTAGCTATATCCAAATTATGAATTTTCTATAAAAAATTATAACTAAGTCTAAAACAAATTTATATAATACATAATTATTTCGTACTTATAAATAAATATCTATATATAAATATACATACATATAAATATATATGTATATATAAAGTGAGTTGAAGAAACTTTTACCTAACAAAATAATATCAGAAAGAGTTGAGTTTGAAGTTCGAATATTAAGTGTAATTAAGAAAGAGATCCATGTACTTACTAAAATTGACAATCAATAAAATTGTTAGCAAAATTACTAAAAAAAAATAAACTTAAACAGTATATATAAATATATATATGTTTGACGTGACCAATTAAAAATTAATAGTAGAGATATGATATATATTTTTATGGCACGATATATAATTGTAAAAATTTATATTAATTTTTTTGAATTACATACCACAAAAATTATGAATAGAATTAATTAATATTAACTAAATAATTTGTTACATATTTAGATGGTTGACATTTTTTTCTTCTTTTTCATTGGTTGCTTGTTTTTTAATATTTTGAAATTAATTTATTTAAATGAAACTATACCAAAGTAATTAAATACTTAAAAATATAAAATCATTAATTTAATATACATTAACATCTATTGTATATACATTTATCAATAAATAAATTTAAAAATAATATGGACACTATAATAATCAATATTTTTCCATAAGACTATTGATATTCTATTTTTTTTTCTACTATTAAAATTAATATTACATAAATTTACTTTATTAGTAGTAATTAAATAAAGTAATTATAGATATGACTATTGTAATTTCTTTTAATTAAATAATTTTTTTAATAAAAATCTACAAAAAAATATGGTCATAATATTTTCTATAATAGTCCCAAATTTTAAGACTTTATATCAAAAAATTATTTTTTATATCTGAGAAAGTATTTAAAGATGAACAAATAATTGAATATAATGATATATGCTTTTTGAGATGTTTAAGAAAATCCTTTACATTTGTTGCATTATTGTTTTTCATTTTTAGTGATATTAAATGAGATTATTTTCTTAAATAACAATTCTATAATAATATTTTTATTCTAACTCTATCTTCATGGTTTATTATAGTTACTAATCATTTCAATATTATTTACAAAATTTACAATAGAAGTCTCCATTAAGTATAATCAAAGGCAATAAAATTATAATTTCTTTTGAGGATATCTTTTTATGTGCCTTATTAATTAAAGAACAAAATATTATATATAAAAATATAAAAGTAGCAAAAAGAAAAATTAAGTATCTTCTAACTAATTCTCATATATCTAAAGTATATTGTGGTGATTCAATCACCATTCAAGAACATAAACAAGATCAAAATAAAGCCAGAAAACAGATGACATAAACCAGGAAAAACATACAATAAACCAGCAGCAATAAAAGAAAGAACACAACCGAATTACAAGGTTCAATCACAAGTGAATTAACACTTGGATCTAATCCTTGGGAGGAACTGCCTTGAGGCTTTGCCTTGTTGTTATTAGATTCAGCTCAGAGAACAAAGATTACAGGTATCAACTTCATGGAGTCATGCTCCTACAGTACCCACATATATCACTCGAGAGCTACTGAGTTTCATGATCTCAGGCTCTATTACAACACTCAAAACCTCTCTCTGTTTCTCTCAATTCTCTCACTTAAAAACAGAAGAAAAATGACCTTTATATATAGGTCGAACAAGAGTACAAGAGTGGGAAAAACATAACAGAAAAACTGTTAAAAAACCAACTGTAATAACTACCTATTACTTACACCAGTAAATAAATCCCACAAATTCCACCTGATTTATTTACTTGGGTAAGTAAGATCTCTGAGCAGTAAAAATAAGGCAAAGTCGTTCCATCAATAAGATTTTCCTTCATGATTGAAGGGTCAGCAGTCTTCAATATTTAGAAGCTTCAGGCATAACCTGAACTTCTCACTAGTGACTGCTTTAGTGAACATATCAGCAGGATTTTCATGGGTGCTTATCTTCTTCACTTTGACTTGTTTGCTGGCAATGATATCTCTAATGAAGTGTAGCTTGATGTCAATATGTTTAGATCTTTCATGGTACATAGGATTCTTCATAAGATGGATTGCACTTTGATTGTCACAATGAATAAACAAGTTCTCTGAATTAATACCCAGTTCTGAAGTCAATCCTTTTAGCCAAATGGCTTCTTTCACAGCCTCTGTTGCAGCCATATACTCGGCTTCAGTAGAGGATAAAGCCACAACCTTTTGTAGGTTGGCTTTCCAGCTAACACACCCTCCAAACACAGTAAACACAAAACCAGACAAGGATCTCCTAGTGTCCAAATTCCCAGCATAATCGGCATCTACAAAACCAGAGACATTGTCCTTGAATTTGCTGTCATTTCCCAGTACAAGACCTGTTTTAAGAGTGCCCTTTAGATACCTCAATATCCATTTCAGCCCTTTCCAATGCTCTTCACCAGGGTCACTAATAAATCTACTCACAACACTCATGCTATGAGCCAAATCGGGTCTAGTACACACCATAGCATACATAAGGCAGCCTACACCAGTAGCATAGGGTATGCTTTCCATGTGTTTTCTCTCAATTTCAGTTTGAGGGGACTGATCTTGTGACAATTTAAAATGTTGAGCAAGGGGGGTTGTCACAGGTTTGGCTTCTTTCATGCCAAGCTTCTCAATTACCTTCTTGAGATAATTTCCTTGTGATAGACTTATGGTGTGAGGTCTATTTCTCTTTATTTCTATTCCTAGAATTTTCTTTGCTGACCCCAAGTCCTTCATTTCAAATTCCACACTAAGTTGAGACTTTAACCTTTCAATTTCACATCTTTCTTTCCCTACTATTAGTATGTCATCAACATACAATAGTAGATAGATTCCATTGTGAAAATAAACACAAGTATCATATTTGCTCTTTGAAAAACCAATTTTCAACATAAACTCATCAAATCTAAGGTTCCATTGTCTTGGAGCCTGTTTTAAGCCATAAAGGGATTTGTTTAAGAGACATACCTGATCAGATTTCTCATCATAGCCCTCAGGTATCTCCATGTAGATTTTCTCCTCTAGGTTCCCATGTAAAAATGCAGTTCTAACATCCATTTGATCCACCTCAAGATCAAATCTAGCAGCCATGGATAACACAACTCTGATGGTAGTTTCTTTGACAACAGGAGAGAATATATCATTGTAATCAACACCTTCAAGTTGAGTGAAACCCTTAGCAACTAGTCTTGCTTTAAACCTTGGTCCCTCACTACCAGGTACCCCATCCTTTTGTTTGAATAGCCACTTGCATTTGATTATTCTTTGGTTTTCAGGTCTCTTCACCACTGTCCATGTCTTGTTTTTCTTTAAGGACAGTTTCTCCTCCTCTATAGCATGCAACCAAGCAACTTTATTTTTACCTGAAATGGCTTCCATGTAACTTGAAGGTTCATCACTCTCCATATCTTCAGCAACACTTAGTGCATAGGCTGTAAATTCAGCATAACCAAACTTGTCAGGTGCCTTGGTTGTTCTCCTTTCTCTGTCTCGAGCAAGCTGGTAGTTACTAAGGCTGGAATGAGTGTCTGTGATTGAATTGTCCATATTACTACTTTCAGTAGTTTCAGCTGGGGCAGAGGTGGTTGAATCCACCTTAATTTGATCACCAAGGCTGCTGGTTTCTGGTGCAGCAGCAGTAACCCTTCTTTTCATGGCCATTTCCTCCTCATTGAATACCACATCTCTACTAATTATGCATTTCTTGTGCCCTGGTTCTAGACACCACAACTTGTATCCCTTTACTCCATCAGGATAACCTAGGAACATGCACTTTAGTGCTCTAGGTTGTAATTTGTCTTGTCTGTAGTGAGCATAAGCAGAGCATCCAAACACCCTCAAATGGCCGCCTGTACATGGCCTGTCCATAATTCTTGTGGAGTCTTACACCTCAAAGGGACTGAAGGACACCTATTAATTAGATAACAGGCTGTCTTAACAGCTTCTCCCCAAAAAGACCTATCCAAACCAGCACCTTTCAACATGCACCTTACTCTCTCAATGAGAGTTCTATTCATTCTTTCAGCAAGACCATTTTGCTGAGGTGTATCTCTAACAGTGAGATGTCTAGCTATCCCATGTTCCTTGCAAAATGCATCAAATTGATTGGAGCAATACTCCCAACCGTTGTCTGTTCTTAGTTTTCTGATTTTGCATTTGGTTTGATTCTCTATCAGCTTTTTCCAATTGACAAAGGCATTGAATGCCTCATCCTTGCTTTTCAATAGGAATACCCAAACTTTCCTAGAAAAATCATCTATGATGCTAATGAAATAACTAGCACCACCAAGGGTTTTGATTCTAGATGGCCCCCATAAATCCGAATGAATATATGCCAATTTCTCCTTGGTTGTGTGATGACTAGTGGCAAATTTTACCCTGCAGCTTTTCCCATACACACATTCCTCACAAAAGCCAAGTTTCCCATTTAAACCTCCTTGAAACATCCCTTGTTTGTCAAGTTCAGTGAGCCCCCTCTCACTGACATGACCAAGTCTCAAATGCCACAACTCAATGTTGTTTTTGACATTATTTATGGCTGGTGAAGCTGTCCCTGTTACTGCAGTACCAATCAAGTAGTATAATCCATTCTTGAGTCTACCTCTAGCTATTACAAGAGAGCCTTTAGAGATGTTTAGTGTGCCATTGTCTATTTTGACAGCATAGCCATTATTATCAAACATTCCTATGGACAATAAGTTTCTCTTAAGATCAGGAACATACCTCACCTCTTGAATTGATCGAATGATGCCATCATGCATTTTCATGTTGATTGAGCCAATACCTTGAATTTTACATGCTTTGTTGTTCCCTAAGAGTACTGTACCAGCAACATTATCTTCAAAATCAGAGAGCAAATTCTTGTTTGGGGTCATATGGAAGGAACAGCCCGAGTCTAGTATCCATTCTCCACCAGAATCCTCACTAGATGCAACAAGAACATCTGCAGAATCATATCCACTTGATGCAACATCAGCTTCACCTCTGTCCCTACTTTTGTCTCTCTTCAGCTTGTTCTTTAGCAAGTAACAATCATCTCTGAAATGGCCTTCCTTTTTGCAATAGTAGCATTTCTTTCCAGCAGCATTTCTGTTCTTGGAATTGGACTTGTGTCCATTCTTTGATTTCTTGAAATCCCTCTTATCTGATCTCCCACGGGCAAATAAGCCTTCTCCACCAATCTCAGTTTTGTCATCGACCTTCTTCTGTATTTCTTTTGAATTGAGGGCTGCCTTAACTTCAGACATGGTAAGTGTATCTTTACCATACAGTATAGTGTCTACAAAGTGTTCGTAGTTCTTAGGCAGGGAACTGAGTAGGAGTATAGCTTGATCTTCTTCATCGATCTTGACACCAATATTATTTAAGTCCAAGATTAGTTTATTGAAATCGTCAAGATGTCTTCTAAGTTCTTTGGTTTCCTCCATCTTCATGGTGTAGAGTCTCTTTTTCAGATAAAGTTTGTTAGCTAGGGACTTCTTCATGTAAATTGATCCCAGTTTATTCCATAATCCCACTGCAGTTTCTTCATCAGCAACCTCTCGAAGAACCTCATCACCTAAACTCAGCAAGATTGCACTATGAGCCTTCATTTCAATTTCTTGGGAGACTTTCTTTTCTTCATTTCCTTCTTTGGTAGCTGGTTCCAGAATTGCATTGATAATGCCTTGATGCACGAGCAGTGCTTTCATTTTGATACGCCAGAGACCGAAATCATTAACTCCGGTGAACTTATCGATTTCGAATCTTGCTGTCGCCATTGATGTTCTTCAAGCTTGATCTTTACAGTTCTTGAATCCTCAAATGCAACCTGTGCTCTGATACCATTTGTGGTGATTCAATCACCATTCAAGAACATAAACAAGATCAAAATAAAGCCAGAAAACAGATGACATAAACCAGGAAAAACATACAATAAACCAGCAGCAATAAAAGAAAGAACACAACCGAATTACAAGGTTCAATCACAAGTGAATTAACACTTGGATCTAATCCTTGGGAGGAACTGCCTTGAGGCTTTGCCTTGTTGTTATTAGATTCAGCTCAGAGAACAAAGATTACAGGTATCAACTTCATGGAGTCATGCTCCTACAGTACCCACATATATCACTCGAGAGCTACTGAGTTTCATGATCTCAGGCTCTATTACAACACTCAAAACCTCTCTCTGTTTCTCTCAATTCTCTCACTTAAAAACAGAAGAAAAATGACCTTTATATATAGGTCGAACAAGAGTACAAGAGTGGGAAAAACATAACAGAAAAACTGTTAAAAAACCAACTGTAATAACTACCTATTACTTACACCAGTAAATAAATCCCACATATATATATATAAATTAGTGCAAATGAAATATGGCAAGATATTGCTACAGTCAAATCTATTATAGTATAAGTTATAATAATATAATATACACTACACGCATTTAAAGAAAATAACAATTGAGTTTTATATATTATAAATAAAAGAACCTACAATTACACATTTCATCAAAATTGAACTTACTATAATTTTAAATGTTAATATAATAATTAGAATGGGAGTTAAGAGAATGAAAGGACACTTTTCATTTAAATAAAAATATTATTATTAACTCATGAAAAATAATAAAAGATTACTAAATTATTAATAATAGATAATGAATAATGAATATATAAAAATTTGAATAATGTATGCAGGTTTTTATTACAATTATTATTACTATTTTTGCTATTTTTATTTAATTAATGAGTATAAATTTGGTATTAGACTATTAGTTAGTATAAAAAAATTAATCTAAAAATACTACAAAATAAAAAAAAATACTTCTTTTATATAATGCATATATATAATATAATCAGTGACGAAGTCAGAAATTTAGTTGAGTGAGGGCTTGAATAAATATTAAGTCAAAACTTATCTTTCAAATTTTCATCTTCAACAAAATAAAATAAAATATTGTTAATAATATTATTTTATTTTTTTAATAAAGTATTATTTTTTTTTATTATTTGTATTAGACTACTTTTAAAATGGGCTTGATTAGAATGAGAGTAGCTCATGAGTCATGATTAAGATATTGAGTGAGCGCTTTTGTGAATTGGGCTTTAATAAATTAAGTGAAGTGAATTAATATATATATATCTACATATAAAAAATTTAATGTATATATTTGAGTGAGGGCTTTAGCCTACATATGGGCTAAAGTCCCTCCGTCCCTAAATATAATGTTGTAATACTTAGAATTGGAAATGTATTTTTTTATGAGGAAGAAGTTTATACTAAAATTGTAATTTGAATTCAATAATACTCTTTTTCTTTTTCTGTTTTCGTGACAGTAGTTAAATATCAAATAATAGTAGGAACGGTTATCAGTACTAAAAAAAACATTTTATAGTTATTAATAAAGATTATCTCTTTCTTGATAAAAAAAAGTATGTATTACAGGTTCTCTTAAAATAAATATATATTACAGATTCAATATTAATTAGGGAAGATGAAAAAAATAAAAAAATAATTGAAAAAAGTAAAATACATATAGAAAATAAAAAAAAATATTGAAAAAAACTACTTTTTCCTACCATGTTCTGCTTTGTCCCTCTACTGTCCCACTCCGAATGTGGCCTTCCACACTCCACCCTCACTCCGCGCCAAGCTTTTTGAATTGGGGTTGGTGAGTCATCGACCCAAAAACTCTTCTTCCTCTTCTTTCTTGCTTTTTGGTTTTGTTTTGTTACAAAAATGATCATTTATCTCATTAATGCATTACAAACTAATGTGTGAATCATTTAAAAAAAAAAAAAAACTACATGTGAGAATATTATTGAACTTCTTCATGATGTTCAATGCCAACAATAACATGTACATATACACAAATTAAAATATTACTACACACTCCAACAAATACATGTACATATATATAGATGTAAGAAAGTGGAGTGATAAATATCATAAAAAAACCAAAAGTTGTAACTGATTTTTTATTGTATTAAATAAAACAATATACACTCATTAGTTTTATAACTTAAAACTGAAAAATAATAATAAATTATAATTAATGTACAACTTTTTTTTGTTAGAAACTCTAAATAAATAAGAAAAATAGAAAAAATAGAAAAAATGAAACAAAGCTCATAGAAGATGACATGTCACATACCTTAACAACACAATTATATAAATACTAGTAAACATAACCGCGCTTTGCGCGGTTTTATAATAAAATAAATATAATTTCAAAATTTTTATTGTGTAAAAGTTATCGGTGATATCATTTTTATTTTGTTAAATATTAATTTTATTAGGTTCTTTGTTTTACAAAATAAATCATGATGACACCTTGAGATTGATTTTGGTCAAATATTTTTAATTATGGTCCTAAAACTTTCTTTCTTAGCCTCTCTAGCTAACTATTGTGATCCAAATTTTTATGTGAATATATTTATACTGTATACCATTTTATAAAACATATTGAATTAAGTTGTCATTCAATAGTGGTCATAGGCATAGAGGAATTCAAGTTTGAATTCTTCTCTCTCAATGTGAGAAAAATTAAATTTATCATTTCACACTATAGAAGGGCATCCACTTTTATTACAATTTAAAAAGTGCATATTAATCATATGACATCAAAAGAAAATCTATAGGGTCCAAAAGTTAAAAAGAAAATAATAAAAGCATCACATTATTTTTAGCCAAGTAAAACAAATATAATGTAAAAGAATTAATAAATTTTTTAGTCTAATCTTGCAATGATTTGAAAGGTGAATTAAAATATAATTACAAATACATAATATTAGAAAATCCCACATTGTTAATATATGGAAAGATAATAAAATATATATATAAGATGAATGAGTTACTTTTCCCTTACTAATTAATTTTGAAATAGAACCTCATTCCCCTTAATCCCAAATTCAAACACTTAATAGTACAAACACTTTAATATAACCTTGTGTTTGGTATTTAAGATGAATGAATTGACCCTACATGAAAAATTAATTATTAATAAATTTCATATATATATTTTACAATTGCAACACAACTAAAGCTTGTAACATGAAATTCAAAAATAAATGAATAAAACTCATCCAACACCCTCAAAACATAACATGAAACTTATTTCAAAATCAATTTTGATCTTTGACCATAAAGTTCACAGTAATCTCCATAAATTTTAAATCACTTGTTTGAATGAAATTCTATGTGTTGGTTCTAATTTATATTAACATACAAATTAATCCACGATGCTATAAAAAATAGAACAATACTATACATCATGCATGATAAATTATCATGAATTACTATGACATGACATGTCATGCCATGTCATTCAAGATAAAAATTCTTGATACATTTTCATTTTCATGATATACATCATTTTCCTTAAAAAATTAATCAAAATTTTTATGAAACAAAATTGATTAAAATTTCCTACATCTTTTTAGTGTTACTGAACGAAAATTGAAGCGTTAAACATTATTGAAATAATATATATATATAATAACTTGTTATTAACAATTAATTGGAACATTAATCAGAATTTAGTTGTTACATACATGAAATTTAAGCATACAATAATTAAAAAGATTATGGATAGGTGGAAGGTTGAAGAATTGTTATTATCATGATTATATTTTTAATGAATATAAAATATAGAAATATGAAAGAGGTTATGAATAAGTAAAGGGTTATAATTATATTTTTATTATCATTAATTAATTATATATTTTTTTATGAATGCAAAATAAATAAAAATGAAAATTTTACAAAAAGAAAAGGTCACAATAAATAATTTAACTTAATAAAGAAAATTTTTACAAAAACGTTTTGAGAAAGCTTTTTTATTTAGTGAAGATGATTATTGCTGAGAATTTTTTATAAAACATAACGTATGTTATCTATTTCATTATTATAATTAATTTACACATATTCAAAGAAACAATAAATTATTGAGTTCCATTTGACTAAATTATGATTAAATTAAAAAATTGTTAAAAATTAAATAAATGAGAAACATTGAGAAAATAAAAAAGATCATAGAGGCTGTCACCTCATCACTTTAATTTTCATTGCTGAAATTTCTCCAAAGCTACAACAATAAAAAGTTTTATCAAAAAAAAAAAAACAAAATCAAACAAATTAACAAATATAATATACATGAATGTATATTAACAAACTCTTTTACACTTAAATATGTACCGTTATTCCAATTGTAGAAGTGGTTGACAATCAATTTTATGTTGCCCAAGTTTCTCCAAGTCCAAGTCCCCCAAAAAAAACCTCGCAATAAAAGAGAAACTACATATCTGAAGAAAAAAAAAAGAAAGATATACATACAATGTATATTGACAAACTCTTACACTTAAATATGTACCATTATTCGAATTGTATATGGTTGAGAATCAATTTTGTGTTGCCAAGTTTCTCGAAAGAAAAAAAAAACAAAACAAAATCAAACAAACTTGCAATAAAAATAAAAAAGAAACTATCTAAAAAAAAGGGTTAAATCAAACAAATCAATGGATATATTATCTATATTTATATGTGTGATTCCACTTAGAATTATAGATATGTGACTTTTTTCCTTTCAAAAAGGCACGTACACGTCAAACATATATAATACAAATTGTCTTTATTTAGTACACTAAAAAGAAATAGCAAAGCTAATCACCTTGCGAAAGAAAAATAAAATAAATAGCTAGGTGAAAGACAGATTATTACGGTGCCAAATGTTACATTCATTGCCACTATTTATAGGTGATAAGTGAAGCTATATAGACACAACCAAAACATATATGATAGAGAGAAAAAAAAATCAAAAATATGAATATAAAGGGTCAAAAATTAAATTGAATATAAAGGGTCAAAAATTAAATTGAATATAAAGGGTCAAAAATTAAATTGATAATATGAAAATGTTAAATAAATGGTATTAATATAATACGTTGTTATATTTTATGCATTTATATCAATTTATATCAATGTATAGAGACATGTATGTGGTTGTTACATTATTTATTTTATTTAAATAAAAATTTAGAAAAAATCACAAATTAGAAAAGTTAGAACATTAGAAGGAGAGCTTGCCATGTCATCTATCCTAACAACACAATTATATATATAGAATATTATACACAAATTATTGAACTTCTTCATGATGTTCAATGCCAACAATAACATGTACATATACACAAATTAAAATATTACTACACACTCCAACAAATACATGTACATATATATAGATGTAAGAAAGTGGAGTAATAAGTAAAATATCATAGAAAAATCAAAAGTTGTAACCGATTTTTTATTGTATTAAATAAAACAATATACACTCATGAGTTTTATAACTTAAAACTGAAAAATAATAATAAATTATAATTAATGTACAACTTTTTTTTTGTTAAAAACTCTAAATAAATAAGAAAAATAGAAAAAATAGAAAAAAATGAAACAAAGCTCATAGAAGATGCCATGTCACATACCTTAACAACACAATTATATAAATACTAGGTAACGTAACCGCGCGTTGCGCGGTCCTTTCAATAATTGACAAAAAAAAATATATAATTTTATTAATTTATAATTAATTTTATATAAGTTTAAAGTATAAAACTTATACCATAAATACCAAGACTAATTACTCCAAAATACACAGCAACAAAAACTATTAAATTAGTATACACTAAGGTGCCGTTTGGTAACAATTATGTTTTCTAATTTTTTAATCACAAAAATGAAGTAGAATTTTTGTTTTTAAAATTTTATTTTTGAAAAACAAAAATGCGTTCTATAACCACTTTTGTTTTTTAATTTTAAAAACAGAAAACAAAAGTGTGTTCTGTAAAGTTTATTTTTATTTTATTTTTTATTTTATTTAAGTCGGGTCTGAGTCTGGGACCGGCTCCGGCTCCGGATCGGGTGCTAGGTTCGGCATCGGCACCAAGGCTAGGGCTGAGTTTGGGTCTGAGTCGGAGTCTAAAACATTGATTAAAAAATAATAAAAGTGACTTTTTGTTTTTAAAATTTTGATTTTCAATTAAAAAATTGAAAAGTGAAAACAGTTTTATAGAACATGTTTTTGAAAAATATTTTCACTTTTCCAATTTTAAAAACAGAAAATTGATTAAAAAAGTGTTACCAAACGACACCTAAATTACTCCAAAATATTTGTGGGATAGTCTTGCTAAAATAACCAATGAATAGAAATCAATAAAAAATCATACAAAACATATCCATAGAAAGAGAAGAAACAAATGAGAAAAACACATAATTAAAAAATGCTATATATTTGTGTTAATCTAAAACAACACTTTGTCTTGCATTGTAGTCTTAATATGACTCAAAATTTACTTCTACGCCTATTTGGAGATATGTCCTATAGGAATTTGAAATACATTATGTTAGATCATAAAAAGCACAATTTAATTTATCACCACTTGAGTATGAAAAATATAATAAAGACAGTAAAGAAAATGTAATATATAAATAAATGGAGATCGTGTATAAAAATATCTTAAAAAAAAATCTGTTTATGTAATTATTAACACGTAAATTACTTGAATAGAGGAAAAAAAATACCATGACAAATATACTATTATTAACTGCTATAGAATTAGAATATATATCAATAATTTTCTCTTATTATTTAAAAATCAGTATCAATAACAGAATAAGATAAATGAATTAACTTGAGATAGAAAGCTTACCATAGTAAAAATGAACCTGAGGCAATAAAGTATTTCTTTTTTTTTGTTGAAATCAAGGCAATAAAGTATTTGAGACACTTCCTCGTAGAAACAAATATATTAAGTTTAAAATTTCCATATTTTGAAATTAGAAAAATCTTTCCCTGCTCATTAAAAGTAACATAATATCAAAACTTTATATTAATACATAAACAAAAGGAAAAAGAAAAATCATAAACACAAAATATACATATTTGCTAATCAAAATCTGTAGACAGTAGAAAGTTTTTGGCGTTGATAAAATTGTATTTACTCTAAAAGAAATGCCACCATCTACTATTTGAAATTACATTAATACGAATAAAATGAAATATAACAATACGCATACATATACCTTCCAACACCCCATTGTGGCATATATATTGTTGCATGAAGAGAAAATAATTGTACAAAAAGTGAGTCTCAAACAATAGATAAAGTAACAAAAATAGACATAAATTAGATAAAATAAATTATATCTTATATAATTTATATAAAACAACAACAAATTGAGAATATGAAACAATAGATTGACTTACCTGGTCTCCATGAGTGCACTGGAGTGAGTGGGAGGAAGAGATCAAGAGAAAAAGTTGAAATGTTTTTTTTTTTTTTTGGTAATATATATGTAAGGTTATGCAATTTTGTAACCGGACTATTGGTGTATTAATAAATATTAATTAATAATTAATATTAATATTGACTAATATAAAAAAGGAAAATGGTAGGATAGGTGAGAATAATTATAATCAGTTACTTAAATTTATGCTTTTTTTTAAGGAAAATAAATTAAGAAGAATAATCGGTACAGTATGACTTTTTAGAAGAAAAAAATAATTAATTAATGATCTTAAATAATATTAATTAAAATAATCTAAAAATTGAAGAAAAATCTAAAAAATTCACAAAATAGAAAATTTTGAATTCTCAATAGTTAGGCTGCCACATCATCAAGCTTAACAACAGAATTATAGATATATATAGATATAGATATTTAAGAAAGGCATCACAGAAAAATACAAAGAAAAAGTGGATCTTGATGAAGTTCACACTGAATTTTCAATCATAAAGAAAAAGTTCACACAGAATTTTCTCCTCTCCTTGCGGGCTCTGGTTTCATCGTTGAAGTAATATTAAGGAGCTATGCCAATAATCAACTTAAAATTTTTACGTGAAACTTTGCACGACCCGTATGAGTGTGTCTAAGCTCCGATTACCACTAAATTTGAGGTATGAAATCTCTACTAGTCGATAGCTTTGGGGTATGAGTGCAGCCTGAAGAATGGTGGATCTAAGCTTGTCCATGGGTGGAAGAGAAAAATAGAAGAAAGAAAAAGTAAGAAAAGTACGTGTAGAGAAGGAATAAAAATCTGCTGTCCCGCGCACGCTCCAGCAGCCATAGCCATGGGAGCTTGCCCTCGGTTCAAAATCCATTGGAGGAGAGAGAGAGAGACGGACAGAGAAGAGGGTTTTGGCTTAGAACAACTACGAAGAAGAAGACTAGATCCAGGACGGAGAAGAACAGATCCATGATGGGGAAGACCAGATCCAGGAGGGAGAATACCAGATCCAAGATGGCGGGTGCTTGCCGTAAGAAGCGCCAGTATCGTTATCTTTATCGCTGGCAAAGCATCGGCTGTGGATGTATCCCAGTTTGCTTTTGCGTTGCTTTTAATTTTGATATAGTGATTGGTTTATTTTAATTGGATTTGTTCCTTGTCATTTATTGATATTTTTTCCTTATTTCTGTGTTTTGTGTGGTTAATTATGCATTGTGATTTTGAAGCTATTTCATAATAAGAGGACCAAGAAGTCTAGTTCTGGAGAATGAAGAAAGTGGTGGTAATCCAGTTATGGGTAAAAAGAATGATATGTCAGATCCTTATCGGTTTAACAGAAAACCCGATTATGTAGTGAGTTTTGTTTTTTTGATTTAAATCTCCTTTTGGTTAGATATTCATATGAGATAGGATTTTTAGAAATGTTTCTGAATCTAAAACTTTAACTTTCATAACTTTATGGTTGGTAAGGCCCCATTTATCCATAGGCGGTGGATAGTTTTAACATAGAATAATTTTCCCTCTAGTATTCTTATTGTTTGTGTCATAGATTGTATATATGTATGGTTTGTGATTATAGATACTACCGGTCACTTTGCTTGAATCATTAAGCTTTTATTTGGTATACATTAATATTTTATTTAGAATTTGTACTCATTCTTTTTGAGTTAGGCCCTTGTTATTGAACTTTCTGCTTAACAGTTATGTATAATGTGATGAATTTTAAGTAAATTGTTACATTAGTTTTGAGCCAAGAGTCTCGGCTTATGTGGTATAGGGTTGACTATTGGGAAGGTGGTGAGTTGTTCTCATCTTGTTGTTTGCTATATATTAGTTTTGGGTAAGCCAATATAATGGATTATATTGTAAAGTTGCTATAGTTTTGTTTATATTGATTTTGCTCTTTTTGCGCCATTTTTATGGCTTTGGCGCCTTAAAAGGCTTTAGCACCTATTATATGGTTGGGCCCCTATTTATTTAGGGTAGTTTTGTTTAATTTGTCACTTTTTCAGGTACTGGAGGTATGAGCAAACTTTGGTACAATAATATTTTAAAGTTATAAGTTATGCTTTACAAATTCTATTAGTCGGAATATAAGCATTTTTGGTTATGGTATGTTTTTAAGAATACCTTAAAATGAAATAAGGTTAAAGAGGGTATTTTAAATGATATTGTCTATTAGCTATGTATTGGTTTATATTTTAGGAATATTTAGCATAGAAGAAAAGTGGCTGGAATTAAGTATTTAGACTATATTATTATAATTATTTTAGTTATTTGAAGAATTGAAATCACGAGGATCCTGTAATAAAAGGTGGTGGAATACTAATGGTTTGAAGAAGATTAATGAATCATTTTTTTGGAAAGTCAAATTATTATGCAATGTTTGTAATCTAATTTGAATAGGAAAGTATTATCCTAAATGTTTTATGGTAATAAAAAGGATATGGTTGGTTTTTTGGAAAGTTACAACTGTTTCCCTAAATAATAAATAAGGAAATTTTGTCTTAATACCGAATTTAGTTTTAAGTAATTATTCAATTCAATAGCTAACAATTATGGTAATTGGTTAAAATTACAAGATATCATGAATTGTAAAAATATTATAAAATTTAATAGCTAACAATTATGGTATATAATTATGAGATTATTGCCTTATTAGTTTATTTTAGATAACATAATATTAATTTTGGGTATATAATTATAAATATGAGTTTATTATCGATAACATAATATTAATTTTGGTATATAAGTTATAAATGTGGGATTTTGTAATAAATTGGAGGTAGGGACATTAATTGTGAATTGAGAATACTTTGTTTTATTTTATTTTTTATTTTTGGGAAGATATTGAAATAAATGGGAAGTAAATGCTAATGAAGTATTGAGATTATTGCCTTATTAGTTGTACAGGAAGATACTAATATAAATAGTTTTTATAATAATTTGAATTATATAATAATTAGGAGGTTATCTATTTAAATAATAAATGAGGAAGCATTATGTCATAATTATTTAGGGTAATTGGTTAAAATTACAAGATATCATGAATTGTAAAAATATTATAAAATTTAATAGCTAACCATTATGGTATATACTTATTAGTTTATTTTATTTTTTTTTTGTAGGGTAACCGATACAGGTTAAAATAACAAAGGTAACAAAGTTACACAACCAGAGGAGAATTTTCTTCCATCTATAATAGTTTATTGTCTATCCTAAGAGCATGCAGAGATACCCTAGGAGAGCTAGACAATAAAACCATAATATCAGAAAAGAAAACCTCAAAACTAAGAGTTGTCACTTCCGAACTAAAACACCTGCAAAATAAAGAGAAATTGATTAATACATAATAAATATTTAATAAAAAAATGAAATTTCCCTTATAAATAAAATAAAATATGAAATTTTATATAAATAGTCACATAGAATTCTCTGACGTAGATACTTATTAGTTTATTATAGATAACATAATATTAATTTTGGATTTATAATTTATAAATAAGAGTTTATTATAGATAACATAATATTATAGATAAAATAATATTAATTTTGGTATATAAATTATAAATATGAGATTTTGTAATAAATTGGAGGTAGGGACATTAATTGTGAATTGAGAATACTTTGTTTTATTTTATTTTTATTTTTGAGAAGATATTGAAATAAATGGGAAGTAAATGCTAATGAAGTATTGAGATTATTGCCTTATTAGTTGTATAGGAAGATACTAATATAAATAGTTTTTTATAATAATTTGAATGGAGTAATAATTAGGAGGTTATCTATTTAAATAATAAATAAGGAAACATTATGTCATAATGCCGAATTGGATTAATTAATATTAATTTAATATTTTAATTAAATGTATGATGAAGCGGTATTAGGAAAATGATACTTTTGAATGTGAAAAGTGCAATCTTAAGTTTTAAGGATATTAATACAATTTTTGGTTTTATTTAGATTGAATAAAGATTATAGATACCATGTTTTACGCTATAAATAAAATAATAAATAATTTGACTTATTAAGGATTTTGACATGTTTTAGTCTATAAATAAGTAATATTTTTAAGAGATAAAATGAAATAATTAGTATATAATATTTTGAATATTTAAGGAATAATGGGTATTAAAAGGAAAATTTTATTTATGTTTGATTTTAAAAGGGTAAAAGTAAGGAATAGGGATCCTAAGGTTATGAAGTAGAATGCTATAATTTAGTTGTTACTAGCCAAAGGGTAATCCCTTTGGCTAGTTCTAGTATTTTATAGGGAGATCTAGTTGCTTAGTCTTGGTGGTTGGTTGATTCTCTTCAAAGTTTCTAATTAAAGTTTTATGCTGTTTTTTTATATTTTTTTCAGGTAGAACTTCAGTATTTTATTGAGTTAGGAGCGTTGTTTGAAGATGTTATAGCTTTATTGTCTAAATTTCCGGGGGCAGTTTTGTCCCATGGGGCTTGCTCTAAGATTTTAGCGGCCCATGGTTGGCAAAGCATGCTCTGCGGTTAGACGATGAGCTATCTTGGTTCGAGGAGGTTCCAGCGCCGGTGGCGGACGTGGGCGTCGTAAATTCATGAGTGATTTTAATCACTTTGTCAAAAAAAAGAAAAAAAAAAAAAAAAAAAAGATATAGATATTTAAAAAACAAAAAAAAAAGAAATTAATGACGGGGTAAAGACAAAGAAGAAAAAATGCTTCATTTAGCTTTCCTACAAGTATATATATACTAGCAACAAGCTACGTGCGAGGCACGTATACTAAATTTTATGCTAATTTTTTTCTATGTTATTTGAAAGTTATACAATTAAAAATTAAAGAAAAAATATTATTAATTATTAGGTGAGATTATTAATATATGTATAGGAAGAAATCACAAATTAATTAATCTTATAATCTTAACTTTAATCAAATAGGGTTCTAGATATATGAACAATAATTAATCAGGTAAAAATCAAAAATAATTATTTGAATAAAGAATTCAATATACACAGTTATATATATGAATCCCATTAATCAAAAATAATTATTCAATATATGAATAATAATTTATCACGTTATATGTTTTCCAATAAATAATACATGTAATATAGATCTTAGTAATGGAGTACTTAAAAGAAAAAAACTTCAGTTACTATAATCGGAAAATGTTTAAGTGAATTAAATAATGACTAAGAAGATCTAAATTACAAAATGAAAATAGCATGTCTATATGAGTATGATTTTTTTGCTATATGAGCATGATTGATCTAAGAGAAAATAGATAAACCTATAAACATATAAGTATACTTAATATTAATTTTGACAAAGAAACAATTCAATTATAAACAATTCTAAATATGATCTTGACAATTTCAACACACTAATTACTCATTAAATAACCATAATGTATACATCATGATAATTTTATTTTATTTGATATCAAAGGATAGAAATTATTGAGGTTTTTAGCCATGGAAAACACACTATGATCAAAAAGTAATGCTCATTAATTGTATATTTCAAAGAAACCTTAATTTCCATGAATGTCCCTAATAAGATATAAACAATAAAGTTGTAAATTAAAAAAAAAAGTAGCAAAATTTCAGTTAATATAAGAAATAGAACAAATTGAAGATTTATACAATACTGGAATTTGAACTCTTAGAGGCCATTAGCGAAGGGGCGAAACTCATTAGATCCCCTAGTAGAACACTACCTTAATGGTCTGAACACAAAAATTATAGAAATCAAAATATAAATAAATTAGCATCATCAATAAAAAGGAAAATTAAAGGGAAAAGGCTTAATAATTACGTGACAAATAATTATTAATTGAATTAAAAAGTTAAGATTATAAGATTAATTCAAATTATTGTTCATATATTGATTCTAGAAAGAGTAAGAAAAAGAAACATCATCTCTTTGTGCCCAAACTCTTTCGGCTTTTACAAACTTTTTGATGTTAACAAAATTATTGCTTTAATTTTTCATCACACTGGAAACATATTGTTTTAGCTCTATTAGACAACCATATTTTCCCTTCTAAAAAGTCATTTTTTTTTATAATTGAAAGATGTGATGTTTGAGTAATTACATGTATCATGTAATTGAAGATTTGATGTTGAGTTATTTTTTTTATTTTTATTTAATGATGTTTTTTTTTTTGGATTTAAGGAGATTTATTTTATTATATATAAATAAAAAGTGACCCATGAATTTCTCATAAACAATATTATTTTTAATATAAATAAAAAGTTACTATGAATTTCTCATAAACCAAGAATCATAAACCATTTTATTTTTAATATAAATAAAAAGTCACCCATGAATTTCTCATAAACCAATAATTCGGTTATATAGGCACACTTTATATAGAATAGATATATATATACGTGCAAGGCACGTATACTAAATTTTATGCTAGTTTTTTTTCTATGTTAGTTGAAAGTGATACAATTAAAAATTAAAGAAAAAATATTATTAGTTATTAGGTGAGATTATTATTATGTGTATCTAAATATTATAGTTTATAATGTTGTCAATTAATGTTTAAGAAAGCTTGATGATTTAAATATGTTCTTAAGTTAATCTAAAAATAAATTAAAAATTGATGTTCCAATACTTAAAGAAACATTACTTAAATGGGTGTAAGATAAAAAGAAAATTAAAAATCGATCTCTAAATTATTGATAATTGAAGATAGCATTTGTCTAAAAATTGTAGATAAGAAAACTAATGATAGTCATTGGTAGATTTCAATCTTCATTTGCTTTGACAGAGACAATAGTGTAATTTTTGTATTTTGCACTTTTTATTCTAGCCGGGTCCGCATATATCTGGATTGTCCATTTTTTCGTTGATAAATTGAATATGGTAGTGTCGACAAAACAGCGGTGTTCCTGCAAACCGTGATGTATTTTCATTTAAAATGATTAGACATGGTGTGCATAGCTTATTTAATTAAAAAAATCAACTTATGAAAGACATGTAAAATTATTTTATTTTTTTAAAATTACACATCTGCAGTATAGTTCATTAGTTGGGCAGCAGTACACGAAAATATTGTTCCACAATATCTGCGAACATGACACCAGATAGGCTTTTTGTATTGTCATCAAGTTCAACATATGCTATAGCACTCTAAAATGCATAATAAGATTGTTAGTATCTTTTTTTATTATTATTTTAACTTAACTTTAAGGGTAAATACCATTTTGGACCCTGTGTTTTGCAAAAGTTACAGATTGGACCCTGTGTTTTGTTAAATGACAAAATGGACCCTGTATTTTCTAAAATAGTAAAAATAGGACCCTGAGCTTAATTTTTGACAATTTTTTTTTTTAATACAACCAACTTGAAGACAATACTTAATACGAACAGATACAAAAAATGTAAACAGTTTTGTCGTAGCACTTTTAGATCGGATTATAATTAAACTTTATTTTGACAAAAAATCAATTCAGGGTCCTATTTGTACTATTTTAGAAAATACAGGGTCCATTTTGTCATTTAACAAAACACATGGTCTAATTAGTAACTTTTGTAAAACAAAGGGTCCAAAATGGTATTTACCCTAATTTTAATAACATCATATGTTTTTTGTAATATACCGTGGTGTAGGAAATCCTTCTTGGCCGCATGTTGGCTTGTCACATATAATTTTTTCATTGCGATTGTATAAATCTATTTTTTTATGACATGGGTCACATGACATGTAATGAAAACTCTGGGTAGTATCAGTTATTTTTATTGCCGCCTCAATCTAAAAATATTTTTTCTACATCCAAATCAAATGGTGTTAATAATAGTAAGATATTGAAACAAAAGTTTTATAAAGTAAATATTGTAGTAGTCTTTACCTCATTCAGTTGCAGATTTTTCGTCAACTCTGAAATTTGGATGTTAGTCACTATTTTGCTAATATATTTAATTGTCCTTCTAATTTATGAGCACGTGATCAAAAACAGTGCTGTAATGTACTCTCTGGTTTGTTTTGTTTTGTTTTTTTTTTGTTTTTTTTTTTTGTTTGCATCTAATGCGTCAGGTTTAATTATGATAAGTTTTGGTGGGTTTTAGTAAATGTTTTTCTTTTTCTGATTTGCATGAATAGCTAGAACATGGAGAAATTAATAAGATTGACATTTCTTTTTGTCCCAGCATGTACAAAGCAGCATAATTATAATAATGCTTTAAGTTGATTTTATTTTTATTTAACAGAAGACGAAATTATAAATTTTATGGCTTCTAAATTATACTGTATGTGCTAAAATATAACTTTTATAGGAAAATGGTAATTCTAGAAGAGAAAAAGAGAAAAATCGTAGATATACAACAGTAAAAACCCAATCGTATTTTTTTTAGAATTAATGAGATTTATTTTATTATATATAAATAAAAAGTGACCCATAAATTTCTCATAAATTATTTTATTTTAATATAAATAAAAAGTCACCCATGAATTTCTCATAGACCAAAAATTCGGTTATATAGGCACACTTTATATAGAATAGATATATATATACTATTAATTTATTTTTATAAACTACATCAAACAATTAAATATATATACATATTAAATATATAATTTAAAATTATTATATGTTATGCAAAGCGTGACTTTGTTCTCTAACATAACATATAATAAACTGTCCATAAATGTTATATAATAACGTTAGTAAAATAAATATTCTTATCATCATAAATTATATAGAGTAATACATGTATAAATTAACAACTTCATCATCACAAATATATATAGTATTATTATGTAATTTTGAAATATTGGTTCATTACGTCACGTTTATTTACAGCCAAGTGGTAATTGTTGTTATGTTATGTTACGTTATGTTGCCTTTATTTCAGCAGTAATATTGTTGCAAGTTGTGAGGCTCATCAACACAAACACATGGGTTACTTTTACTTACTTAATTAGCTTGCTTTGTTACTTTAAATGCATGGTCACTCCTCAATAGTCAGTGCCCTAATCTGCCTATATTTAGGGTCGAGTCGTCATTATTGTTAAATTTTTTGTAATTTGTAAAATAAGAAACAAATAGTAACTGTTGTTATTTCTCTAGTAAATATTGTGTAAGAATTACAGGATTAATTGTTATTTGGTATCATTCATATCTAATAACACTATGAGATGGTGCCGTCGTGATTAATTATCAATTAACATTTAATTAATATATATATTTATATACTTTTCTTTCTTTCTTTCTTTTCTTAAATTTTGAGACCCTCTATCTCCAACCATGCACCAAACCAAAAAAGTGATATAGTATAATATATATATAAGTCACACTCTCCAATCCTTAATTTGGTACCTACGTTATCAAATCAAAGTATATGATCATGCCACTCACACTACAATACAAAACCTTTGTATATGTATCACTCTCTCGAATAAATTAATTCACGATAAAATAAGAATATGCCAAATGATTACAACGTATAATTTTTATATAAATAAATATATATTTTTTTATCAAAAGTTCAAGTTAATGTATTCATATTCTTTTGGTTCACAACTGGTCTAGCTAGTTACATCAATTACAACTAGCATGGGGTTAGATTCTCTATGCATGTCTTTTATTTTTATTCTCTCTTTGCTTGAAAAAAGGTATGTGTATTTTAAAACTTTATTCCTTGGCTAGTTTGGATCCAAATAAGGGGATATATAAAAGGGGTATACCAAAAGTTTCAAGATTTTTTGGTTGGCAACATTAAATTTAGTTGTCATAATCATCTTTGGCTTATTAACTAGCTAGGTTTAATAAGTACGAACTATAGCTAGAACATTAACATGAATATCGATCAATTATATTCAATGAAAAGTTACTTGGTTTTACATCTTTTTCTAAGGCTTGGGGTTCAAAAGGTTTATATATACATTATTATATATATTTACAATCATATAGTTTACATTTGATTAGACATATCTATTTTTTTTTTATAGTTGTAGTCCATATTTCGATTAACGACAAAAATAGGGCAAACGACAAGTTTGTTATTACGCCAAAAACATGTTTCACCAATATATTTAGAAACATGGTCAATACAATAGTTGTTGCCATAGCTTGTGTTGATTATGTATGTCGTTTTGTTGACAGTTAATAACTGTCGCTAAAGAGCATCAACGATGGTTAATAATTATCGTTGTTATTTTTTTACTTGTTGATAGTTACTATTGTTGCCACTTGCTCTCTTTTTTTGACAGTAATTAACTATTGCCATATAGAGATACGATCCTCAATAATGACAATCAACAACGTTGACTATCGTAATTGGGTGACAATAAAAGCCCATTTTCGTATAGTATGTGTTACGTAGATAAAAATGTTAATGAACCCTACAAAAATTTTAAAAGTGAAAATTAACTCTTAGAAGCAAATATTGTGCTATCGAGTTTTCTCTGCAAGCTATTGAGCACACAATTTGGTAGAGTATTGATATACCAAAGAAATTTTGCGTATATGATACATTCGATTAGCGCTCTCCCATTATGATTAAAATCTATTGAAATCATGAAGTTTTATGATTTTTTTATTTGATTAATATGTTAAGAATATAATTCAAATTCCGGTAACTGATTAATGAGATAAAACAAGAAAATGTTATTGATATTTTGATTTTGGTGCAATTAACTATATTTGTGAGTGACTCATAAGTCTTCCAAAATGTTCTTACAACTTCAAAATAAGTGTGAACTCGCGAAGTAATATTTAAGAAATATTTAAGATTCACTCGACATTCTTAACATAAGTGAGACCTAGTGAATATGAGAATGAAAAATGCTTACAGGCATGTGTGGCATTATATATTCTATGTTTTATTTTTAATTTTTGTTTTAAAAAATGCAAACACAAAACGATTTTTGTAGTTTTCAAATAACAAAAAGTGTTTGATTATTGTTTTCTTAATATAGCTTTTAGAATATTTTTTTTTTAATTTTTTGAAAATTAATAAATATAATTATAAAAAGTTACATATTATGAAGGGCTTCTATTATAGTAATGGTTCTTTTGCTGGATGTTGAAGAGATGAAGCGAGCCTCGTTCTTTTGGAAAAGTATTTTATGGGGTCGTGATTTTTTGAAAAAAAGGATGTTGTTGGATTGTTGGTTAAAGGGAATCTGTAAAAGTTAGAGAGGATGCTTGGATTTCGAAGGACTGTGTGGGTTGGTCTTATTTGTTCTCTGGTAGCTCTCATCTTCAAGTGGTTAGTGATCTCAAGCTTGATCCTGGTTGTTGGAACTCCTCTTTAGTTCAATATTCGTTTGATAATATGGAAGCTAGTGTTATCTTGTCTATCCTTGTTCTTTGTTTCATCGACAAGATAGGCTTATTTGGCACTTCTTGGATAACAATATTTATTCGGTAAAGAATGGTTACTGGAGCACAATTTCGAGTTTGGGTTGGTGACAAGTTTCAGGTTTCTCAGGGACTTCTCGTTGGTGGAAGCTAATTGGAAACTCAACCTCCCACCAAAGATTAAAAAGTTTGTTTGGAAGGCAAGTTTGAATTTCTTATCGTCATCTGCCAATTTGACTCGTCATAATATGAAAGCGTCTAAGGTTTGTCCTATTTATTTCTAGAATAATGAGACTATTATTCGTGTTCTTTGGCTTTTCCCTTCGCTTAAGTCTATTTGCTTAGATTGGATTTTGAAAGGTCTCGATTCTTTAAATAACGCCTCTTGCTTTTATAAATTGTTACTGGGTCGTGTGGATATTTTGAGTAAATAGAAATTAGAGGAGTTCCTTGCCCTTAGCTGACACATTTGGCATAGGCATAATACTTTTGGTCATGATCATAAGCTTGATCTCTCAGATAGTATAGTCGGTCCTTGGGCTATTAACTATCTTTAGAGATACCAATATGTTAATGTTAGTGGGTCTTCTGCTAATGGTCAAAGTATTCTAATGATAAGCATCTCTAAAAATTATTAAAATAATATTATATTATTATTTAATATATATTAAATATATAAATTTTCTTACTTTATGATAAAATGATAAAAAAATAAGAAAGAGAAGATGTAAAGGATTCGTTTGGTTTTGATGTTGTGGCACACAATCAATGAAACTATTCCTACCAAGTCGAAGTTGTCTTTTTTGAATGATAAAGAGTATTTTTTTTCTGTGATGCTGAAGTGGAATCTTGTATGCACTTATTCAAAGAGTGCCCTCTGGCTCAGGCCCTTTGGTTCTCCAGTTCTTTTCCGTGCCATTTGAATCATTTTCCAGGTACAAATATGCTTAATTTCATGGAAAATCTAATTGAAGGATTTTCTGCCAAGGAGAAAGTTGATTTTTTAAAGTTTGCTGCTTGTTTTTTCACTGAGATTTGGTTACAAAGAAATCAATATAGATTAACAGGAAAAACTGAGGCTATTAAAAGTCTTATCAACAGAATTCAATCGAAGTTCAAGGAGTTTTCGCATAGTCAGGATGAGGTTCATTGGGGTTGTCATATTTTAGGCTCGAGTTCACCTGCAATAAATTTCGATCTTGTCAAAACTTATTTAATGACGGATGCATCGTGGTGTAGAAACGTTGCTGGTCTCGCTGTACTCTTAATTGATAGAATCAATATTAAATGGGAAGTCAAGATGCTTAAGAGAGATCCGATCTCGGCCATGGAAGCGAAAACTCAAGCTATCTTTCAAGCTCTTCTTTGGGCAAAAAGTAAAAGATTAGAAGAAGTTACTATTTTATCGAATGCTCAAATTGTGGTTAAAGCACTTAATGATTCAAGTTGTCCCCTTGATTGGAGATTTTAGAATTTATCTTTAAAAGTTTTAGAATTGATTAAGTCGTTTAAAAGTTGCCGTTTAATTTACATTAGTTGTAGTATTATTGCTTTTGTTGATGGTTTAGCTAAGAGTGCTAAGATGTTTAGCCAAAATGCTAAGTGTTATCAAGGGGAGAGAGCACCTCTTGTTGCTCTCATTTTTCCTTTCTAGTTGGAATGAATTTAATTTTTCAAAAAAAAAAAAAATTTGGTGGGACAATAGTCATACCTTACAATAAATGATCCAATTGTGAATCTAAAAAGAAAGTGCAGGCTGAATAGAAATATCTAAAGAGAATAATATATATTAGATTTTTGTTCATCACCAAGTAATATAGTTGACCTTATCAATAAAATTATTTTTTAAAAGATGATAAACTATTAATATATGAGCAATATGATGTATATTTTGGAAGTGCTAAATAATTATAATTTTTATTTTTCATAAGATATTTATGTAATTTTACTAAAATTATGTATATGATAATTAATAATTAAATAATTAAGAAGCATAAAAAGAAAAAGAAAAATGAGGTATACCTACAATCTCCTCCTTTCCAAAATTGGAATAAAGAATTAAGATTACCACTAAAGAGAAAACATTTAATTAATAAATCTTTAAAAATATAGATAGAAGCTAGCTTATGGAAACTAAGATCAATTATACAAGTTTTAGGGAAATTATATGGAAGTCTTTCAAAGTGAACAATGAAATAAAGTGGTGAATATATATTGAGAGAATAATATATAATACTAGATTTTGTCCATCACCTCTTTTAAAAAAAGAAAAGTTAACCTTTTATTAACAAAAAAACTTGGTTGCTCATTAGTTGGAAACTTAACATACTTTATACTTGTTGGACGCTTGATACTTGGTAGATATTAGAATTTTAATTGAAGTTGTTGTTAGGGTTTTTGTAAACAACTTAGTATACTTATATCACATGATTTTGCTATATGAGTGTCATCTTCATATAATCACTACAAAAAATTTTATTTTTAGTCACAACAAAATTTGTGACTAAAAGTAAAAAATTTGTGACTAATTATAAATCATGCATGTATATGAGTGTTATCTTCATATAATTATATGATTCCTATGCTATGACTAAAAGGTCCGTGACTAAAAGTATTAGTCACAAAAATTACAATTTGTTGTGACTAAATGTATTTTTAGTCACAATACTTATTGTAACTAAAATTAAATTAGTGACAACTTGTAACTAAATACTATGTTTTAGTCACAAAATAACATTTGATGTGATTAAAAATCACATTTAGTCACAAAAAAAAATTATGTTGTGATTACAAAATTGTCACTAAAAGTAACAGTTTTTTTTTGCAGTGAATAAACTATATGTGATTTATCAATAATGGATATTTTCAATTCCTTATAAAAAAACTTGGTCGCACATCACTTCTCTTACCCAAGACACCATATATAAGCTGCATAACTACTTTTCTCATTGTCAATTAGTTTTGAAATGGAACTTTATGCATCTTACTATACACTCACTTTAACATTGTATCAGAGAGCCATATCCATTTGATTCATACCTATCCAGTTTATAAGACTAGCTAGAAAAAAAAAGTACACCGCATGAGATATGCATAGTGCGATTTGGAAATCTGAATAAAATATAAGCGAGCAAATGACTATACTAGTGATACGGTGATCAAGATTGGGTGAGCAAAGAAAAAAAAAATAACCACCATCTTGATGAAAGATATTGATTAATATTATGCCATGTAAATAAATGTTAAAATATTGAACTATTTTTAAGAACATGTGTTAATTTTGAGAAAAAATTCCATAAATTTTATCATAATAATAAGGTCATCCACATATACTCTTTGTCAATCTCTAGGTTGACTATTTAAGCGAAACCACTATAAATTAATTTCTGTAATTTATTTTTCAATTATTAAACACAAAATTTTTAGAAATTTAAAAGGAAATTATCAGGCACTTTACATTCATTTATAGTACTTTTAAATGAATAATAGATCATTTCAAAAATTAAGTAAAATATATAAGTTAGAGAAAAAGGTGAGGGTGAGGGTGAGGGGTTAGAGAATTGCTAAAACACTATAAAAAAAGTGTTAGTATTATTATTGGTGTAAATATAATATCATATTCCTTTTATTTTAATTTAATTTAATAAGTTATATGAGAAATTGCGCATGCTATTAATTTATAAGGCGCCATCTCATGTGGTGTTGGATAATTTAAGGTCCTGATAGCATGCTCGAGGAATTAGGGTTAGTGGTTGGTTTTCGACGTCTATCACGTGGGGTTTCGATTCCCCTTCTCCCTTTTTTATTTTTTAATATTGGACCATATTATGACATATTTGCATTATGTGTGACATATGTATATAATATATATATATTAATATCAATTTTTTTTTTTTGCTTTTCTTATGACGTCAACAACATTGTCTAACGCATTAAGGTGACGCAAAATTTATTTTGTAGTAATATTTATTTATTATTGACGACGACCGACGCAAAATAATCCTATATTCTGTACGTATAGTAATATTTATTATTATTATTAGTGTTAGAATTATTAGTAAGCACACAGAAAAAGTGAATAAAGTAATGAAATTGAACCATATTATATCTCAATTTCACAATGACAATAACATTGATTTAATTAACTAAAAAAACCAAGCAAAATATTCTTGGACCTTTCATCCACTTATATAATATTCATCCCAATCCTAACTTTTTAAAAAAGAATACGTAAAAACTCCATATATATATATATATCCCATGCAAATAAAATAATAATAAAAATATCTAAAGAAGTCGATCGAAAAAAACCAAAGCAAATTAGGTCGATTGTTTGTGAGCCACGAATTGAACAAATTAATGTTTGATTGGTTCAAAATAAAGCCACTTGGAAAGTTCTAGACTAGTAATTTTCATGGCTATAAAAGTTGTAGAAGAAAAAAAAAGAATAGAAATCTTGAATCACTTTATTAAAGAAAATACTTGTGTAGAAACTCTTGGCTCACATAAAAATGACTCAAGAGATTCCATGATATCAACTTTTTAAAATGTACATATAAATACTAACTTTTTTTGGTTTGAGAGGATGTTAAAATTGATTGAGTATAACTAGAAAAATAAATGATCGAAGATTATGTAAAATCTTGTCAAAATAAAATTTAATTATAATTTGATTTAAAATTGCTATGACAAAACTGTTTATATATTTTGTATCTATTTGTATTAGGAATTGTCTTCAAGTTGGTTATATTAAAAAAAAAGTTGTCAAAAATTAAGTTCAGGGTCATATTTTTACTATTTTAGAAAATACAAGGTCCATTTTGTCATTTAACAAAAATAAGGTCCAATCGATAACTTTTGCAAAACACAAGATCCAAAATATATAATATTTACTCGTAAAATATTTTATTATTTTATTTTTATTATCAATTTTTTTTAAGAAAAAAACATCTTCAGATTTATTTTGAATATACACGATAGTTGAGTTGGGTGCGTGATCAATGTAATGATTCTTATGGTAAAGTGCATGAAGATTATAATTAAATAAATAATTTTTATATATTTAAGGGTAAATATTATTGAAACCTATATTTATATTTAGTAAAAATTATCGACTATATAAATTTCCATATATGTTTTTCAAAATGAAACATATATATAAATATATATATATATATTTATATATAATATTAAGTCCAGTTTTTATTAAATGCAATGACTCGAAGTGTAACCTTGTGGGATAAACAAACATGTATATATTATAAACAAAATTATAGATAGAATGTCAAAAGAGATGTTTGTATCAGATTAATTTTCTCATTTTAAAAGAGAAAAAATCAGTTACATGCAGATCGAATTTGATCGAGCAATACTTTACCCATTTGTAATTGAACTTTTGTAGCTCCAAGTTTGTAAAGTGTTTAATTGATAGTGCATACAATTTTATTTGATTACAAAAAAGATTAATAAAATCCTTGAGGTGGTATAACGAGGCTAGTTATATCTTATTATTATTATTATTTTTATTTTTTATTTTTGACTAAAATTGAGATTATGTATTATTTTGTGTTAGAATTTGAGAAATAAGATGAATGAAGTTCCATCCCAAAATCAATTGGCTATGGGAGGAGTAGCCTTTTTATCTTATATATCATAATTTATTTCCACACATTAGCAATGTGAGACTAACTCTTAATATTTTGAGAAATACAAAATCTGATTTTATTTAACAAAAATATGAAATTTGATCGATAACTTTTGTAAACACATATAGGATCCAAAAATGACATTTAACTATATTTTATTTAGTGAAAAATCTTCCAAGAAACACTCTCAAATTAATTAATGTTTAACATCACTACACCAACGTGAATGACTTGGCTCTCTATCTAGGATATATAGATAATTTTTTTTGTTCCAAAATATATTAAACGTGGGAGATGAGTAAATTTTTTATGATATGTTAGCAATTTTTTTTTAAAAAAAAAAAATTATTTGGAACACATTAATTATTTTATTTTGAATATTACAAACATTATTTTATTAACTTTTATATGATTTATTATTTTAACATAGAAACAACATAATATGTCATTCATGTTTCTATTTGTTTATCGAGCTAATTATTAAGAGAGGAGATAAAGAAAGAAAAATGAAGATATATAACAATATTATATATATAAGGATATATGTTATATATATATATATATGAGAAGATGAAAAGTTGACAACGTTGGACAGAAAAATAAGGATGATCATCAAATGAATCTTAAAAAAAAAAAAAAAATTGGTCCACACAACTCCCAATAACTTTACAGTAGTCGGCCATTGCTATAAGAATTATATAAATAAATAAATGTTTTTACTAATTAAGAGAATCCACAATATATATTAGAACCTTTTGATGTTACAAAAGCTAAAAGAGAGAATATAAGTTATAACTATAAATAGAGCCATAAATTGTTGAATGTCAGCCACCAAATTATATAACCAAAACTCATCAAACCCTCTTCTGATCTCTCTCTACATATATTTATATATAGTTGTTATATATATAAATGGCTAACAGGGATCCTCTTGTGGTTGGGAGAGTGATAAGTGATGTGTTGGACCCTTTCACAAAAACTGTGTCTCTTAAAGTATCATATAGTGGGAATAGGGCTATTAACAATGGTACTGACCTTAGACCTTCTCAAGTTGCTAACTCACCTAGGGTTGAGATTGGTGGAGATGATCTCAGGACTTTCTACACTTTGGTATATATATATATCTTCACTACTCTATCTTCATAATAAATCATTGATAAATTAATGTATAATTAATACTGTTAATGTTGCAGGTTATGGTTGATCCTGATGCTCCTAACCCTAGCGAACCTAATCTTAAAGAATATTTGCATTGGTATGTACTTAGTAATATATCACTTCGAGTATCATATAATTTAATTTGATAACTTTTAGATATATTACTTAGGAATCACAAGGCACCATCAATAAGTGTGTGCCACTAATAATTATTAATTTTTATTTTTCTTAATTTAGTTTAAATTTAATTAAAGTGTATAATTTTGTCAGGTTGGTGACTGATATTCCCGCAACTACGGGAACAGGCTTTGGTACATATTAATACACTCATTTTTTTTGTTAATATTTATGCACAAAACACAATTATAATTTATTTTACAGAACTAATAACACCAATAAGTTAACGATAAGTTAACAACGTTATTTTAAGAAGTTAAAAAAAAATGTTAAATTAAGAATTATCATTAGATAATTACTTTTAATATATAAAGATATAGTGTGTGTGATGATTTAATGATGTGCGTACGCATATATGTAGGACAAGAAGTGATGTGCTACGAGAGCCCAAGACCGACGGTGGGAATTCATCGCTTTGTGTTTGTTCTGTTTCGACAGTTAGGAAGGCAGACAGTGTATGCACCCGGGTGGCGACATAACTTCAACACAAGAGATTTTGCTGAAATCTACAACCTTGGATTGCCTGTTGCTGCCGTTTACTTCAACTGCCAAAAGGAACTTGGCTGTGGTGGAAGGAGGTCATCAACATCATAAATATTAATTATATAATATACTAATCATATTAATCATAATCTATCCATCTATCTATCTATATATGTCATATTATTATATATTGAATAATGCTTGAGACACAACAACTACAACTATTAATATTTATATATATTCTAAGTAATTGATATATCTATATATAGTTGTGATTTCTCTTGTAATAATAAAACAGTAGTATTATAATTAAGCTAGCTAACACTATTGTACTACAGATATATAATATATGAAATTGAGTTGTAAATGTTTCACGTACTACGCATCTAGCAATATTTAATATTTTTATAAATATTAAAATTACTAGATGTTAAGTTGTAAATGTTTATGATGTATCATCAATAATATATATATGGATGCTTCTTGTTACTTATTACCATCTTTATTATATATTATTATTAATTAGTTTTGTTTTTCAATTTGTATATACTTAACCAATAAAAATATTATAAGAAAAAAAATTAAAAAACTATAGTACACGTGATTTTTTTCTTTTTTCTTTTTTTTTTTTGAAAATTAATGTTGGAGATTATTTTACCGTGATCTTTACTACTATGATGTTATTTAACATCCTAAATATGAATTTCTAAATGACTCTTTCCCCACTCAGATCTCTAACCTTTGTATCCTTTCTCTAGCAGAGTATCACCAAGATCTGAGCCCGATTCTCTTTCAATTGATTGGATTATTCACAGTCTTACACACTATGATTGAATATCAACTTGCTATGCGTGAGCATGTACTCTATCACTATAGGATTTGAAAATTTAGAAGAGAGAAAGAGAGAGAAGGATTCGAATTTTGAGAAGATACACTACTACAAACAAAGGCCTTTAATCCCAGTTTTTAAGGCCTTTTATCCTGGTTTTTCGCTAAAATAAAAACCGGGATATATGCCAGTGGGATAAAAAGTCTTTGAAAAACTGGGATAAAAACTTTATCCTGGTTATTTCATAAAAATCGGGATAGAAGGGGGACTTTTTATCCCAGTTTTTATGAAATAACCGGGATTAAAAGTAAAAAATATAATAAGAAAATAAACCCAAAAATATTATATCAGTTCTTTGAAATAATTTTTACAATTAGATTCCAAAAATTTATATCAAAATATACAAATTAATACACCATCAAGGGTTCACAACACAAAAAAAAAAACTCATCAAGGACCACCAATGACGAAGCTTCGTGCACCACAAAACGCCATGAACCTACAAGCACTGTGACCGACGAATGGCCACAGATCAGCTCTATTTACCTAAGAAAAGAAAGAAGGAGATAGATCCAGAATGATGACCGAGAATCAGAGTTTTAGCAGAAAAAATAAAATAAGAACAAGATAAAATAATACCTGGAGGTTTTGGAGGGTATGAGGCTCAGATTCGCCCTCCGTTGGGTCGTCCGTGGCTGGAGAAAGGCGGTTGGACAAGCTGGTCCTTCATGCAGCAGAAGAGATAACATGGAGAGAGAGAGAGAGAGCGAGAGAGAGAGAGAGAGAGAGAGAGAGAGAGAGAGAGAGAGAGAGAGAGAGAGAGAGAGAGAGAGAGAGAGAGAGAGAGAGAAGGAAGAGAGAGCATGGAAAGGAGAGAGAGCAGTAGATAAAGAACATGGAGTGAGAGAGAGGGGCTTACACGCTGAGAGAGCGGCGGAAGAGACAACATATAAATGAAACCCTAAACCTAAATGTTCTTTATATATGTGCAGCTATAAAAAAGAAAATTGGGTGGGACTTTTTATCCCGATTTTTATAAAAAGTCCCACTTAAAATGCTAAGGTTGCGTTTGACAAATGCATAAAAATTTATTTTCCAACACCTTTTTTTGTGCGATTGCCAAACAAGGCCCTTGCTCCTATCTTTTATTTAATTAAAGTTCCAAATGTAAAAGTGGGATCAAAAGTTTTTATTCCACTTTTTATTTTTTCAAATGTAAAAAGTGTGATAAAAAGTCCCTTTTGTTGTAGTGATAGAAGACTCAAGTTTTGACTGAAGGCTAGTGTGACTTAGGCTATCATCAACTATCAGTTTTGAGTCCATCACTATCTATTTATAGGAATCCTTCTAGGTTTAGGTTTAAATTATTTGGCATTAAAAACTTGATAAATAAATGGTAAAATCATGCAATAGTGGCCGACCATAGAATGTGGGCCCACCATTTGCAATTTTGCCATTTTTCAACTATTTATCCTATTCTTTCACAAATATCATATTTTCCAATTCAACCACTTAAATGCCAAAACTATTTATTTAATAATTAAAATTAATTATCAAATAAAATTGTCATTTAATATATTTATTAATTAGACTTAATAAAGTCTCTTAATTAACAAATAAACCCTAGACACTCTTTTCTTCACAATTAAGCCCTAACTTAGTGAAAATTCATAAATAAGACATAGTCTAATTTTAGAATTATAATTGATTAATTAAAATCAATTAACTGAGTCTTACAAGCAGTATTATCTCAACTAGTATGGGGACCATGTGCCTATATAACCGAGCTTCCAATAAGTAGCTCTAGAATTTATACCAAGTAAATTCCTTAACTTATTAATTCCTCCTTGCACCACTATAGATTTAGAATTGAATACACTCTCAATTATATAGAACGCTCTATATGTTCCACGATATAGATACGCTATGAAAATTTAACCATCGCTCTAATCCCAATAATCAAGGATCCTCTATAGATGATTTACATCGAGTAGGGACAAATTTACCGTTTCACCCCTCAATGTATTTAATCCTTAAAACACTTAGCTTCATATAAATGATATTTTAGTAAACTAATATAATCACTGAAATAACAGCTCTTCCATTTATATTAAGCCAAGCTCGAAAGAAATCATCATTTCACTTCTATGTCTAGATGGAAGCTATAGATTCCATATCTATATTTAACGCTCCCGCTCAATTGTACTATCATGTTCCCATGTTGTATGTGTGACCCAAACCAAATGGTTGGCTTTGACTAAAAACTTAAAGAACAAATAACACTCTTGAGATCAAACCTAACCATGTCAGGATTAAGATCTTTTGATTTAAGATCAACCAGTAATATTGATTTAGAAAGATACAACGGTAAGATTATAATATCTTTACTAAGATCAATATCGGTCACAATCCAATGTATAGTCCATACATCCGATACTAGCATACTTTGCCAATATTTTGGAAAGAACATAACACTTATTTAAGGTGTAAGTAAGCTTTATTGCTGACTAGGGGTGAGCAACGGTCGGTTTGGTCGGTTTTTTACACAAAAAAAATCCAAAATTCAGTTTTCGGTTTTTATGGTTCTAATCCGAAAATTGACTGACCATTATAAAAATATAAAAAAACCGACCGTTTTAATCCACGGTTTGGTCGGTTTAAACCGACCAAACTGAACTTTATTTTTTTTTAAAAAAAATAAGTTTTTAAATTTTTTATAAATATTTGAAAACCAAAAAAAATAAAGTATTGTATCAAATATCATATAATTTAAAAATAAAACTTTCTTAGTTAAATAAATAATGTAAAATAAACTTTTTTAAATTTGTTCAAATTCACTACAAAAAAAAGGATATTCAGCTACCACAAATTTGGTAGCAAATAATACATATTTAGTAGCTATTAAACTTTTTGCTACTAACTTTTTTTGGTGGCTACTTCGTAGCTAATACTCCGTTGCTGAAAGTTTTTTGCTACCAAGACAATTTGTAGCAAATTTGCTACTAATATTTTTGTAGCAAAAAATATCTAATCTAGTAGCAAAATAATTACTTTGAAAGACTACTAAAACTTTTTTGCTACTACATTTTGGTAGCAAATCACTTTAAAATTGGTAACAAATACAACTTTAGAACTTAAAAATATAATAATTTTGCTACTGAAATTTTGTTGCAAAATAAATTTAAATTAAATTATATGTGATTTTCCAACCAAGTTTATATTTAATATTTAATTTTAATTATTCCATTAATGCAGAATTTCTAACTATATATTTATAGAATAATTAAAATAGCAAAACTCATTTTAATAGAATTAATAACTTATATATATATATATATATATACAATTCAACTAGTAAATTGTTGATAATACAAAATCTCTAACATAATTCAAAATATATAACATACACAAATCTATAAAAATCTATTTATGAAGGCATATTTCATCTTAGGCATGAGGACAACGTTTCTTTTGACTAAACTAATATATCTTTCATCTTAGGTCTGCTGCATTATCTCGTGGCTATTTTTAGCAAACTATAATATACCATTTAATCAAAGCATTAGTGACACCCATCTGCTCTTGCTCTAAGATTTCCGCTTGATGACTATGTTGCTTTTTGCCATCGTGGGCTGTTAACTGGATGTTGTTGCCCACTTTGACACATCCTCCAACCTCACCAACTTTCCTGCATCCACAGTGAAAAGTTAATTGTAAGAGTGCTGACAATTGGGGGTAATAAAAAAGGGAGCTAACAGAAGTAATTTGCATGCCGACAAACCACTTCTCATCGGGTACAAACAACTTCACATCAGATTTTAAGGGCCACAAAGGGTGCTAAATCTATCTATGGTTGATCCTCTTAATATACCTTCTATGATAATGTCTTATGTTGATAGTGATGCAGAAAGATAATTGTCTTCCTTTTCAAAAAACAACAGTTTCTGAGATTTCAAGGGTACTTCTTGTGATGAACATGTAGCCGTTCAAGGCTCAGACTTACATACTCTTCCATGAAATATGGCATATGATGATCTTCCTGGAAAAAAACAAAAAAGTATCTCATAATCTGATTAGTACATAGAATAAGTCCATTTCTACAAGATTAGAGGAATTCGATAATGGAAAAAAGATTAAGAGAAAAAACAGAGAATTCTAAAAGAAACTTTAATCTAAACATCCATACTAAATGTATCAGCTAGCAACTTTATTACACAAAACAAATACTAGTATAAAAATGGATAGGCATCCTATTGTACTCCACGAATGGTACATCCAATTAATGTGACCAAGCTTAAAATTACAGTGAACAGTACAACACCAATTATATGAACAAGTGAAAAATCATGTCAGTATGTGAATTCAATTGTATTATTAACTGACAATTTTGGCCAAGTCAATGATGCAAAAAGAGAGTACAAACACTAGCAAGAACAGTTTACTGTGATAAAAGAAAAAGCGGGCACTGTTTCTCTATTAATTATTATTATTACTATTGTTTTTCTTCTGGGAAAAGATCATCAGAACACACTAAAGAAGGTCTACTCATCTTTAATTAATTGGGGAACGAAGATGATAGCTGCTGGTTTGATCAGCTCATCCACACAATCTATTTATTTAAGTGTTTAAATAAGAAAAATAAAGCATGCGGTCTGAGAGTCTGTATACGATCTCAAATCTAAATAGTAAGATATTTCAGCTGTCTGCAAAAGCATTATTATTGACTAGTAGTAGTAATATAGTACATATGCTCTATAAAGATATATCAACATTAATTCTCGACTTTGACTAAATAGATCAGTCTACCCCACCCAGCTGAGCTTGATTTTGTTTTTGTCTCATTATGGATGGCCTATATATAATATCTCTGCTTCAATATATACCTTTTCTCTTTAGGTGATAGTTGTATAAAATAATGAGATGAGTATAGGTGCGTTTCGTACATATATATATAAATAATTATTATAGAGGCCTATGTAAGACCTAAAGTATCCACCTAACACGGCCATAAGATCACGCAACGATATTCAAAGCCAGTGAAATATATAAATAAATATATATATTTTTATAACAACCTTATTATATGAGTGTTATTTAAAACGAACAGATACCAAATATTGGTACTCTGTCTCTCCTTACCACTACATAATAAGTTAGTGCATTATATATTATAACCACACAAACGAAACAAAATTACTTGAAACAAACACATCACCCACAAGCAATGATCCCAAAAATGTTTTATAAAACATTAACAATTTTCATGATTATAAGCATACAACATCACATTCGCATAATTAAATTATTAATGAGGAATGACAATATAAGCACTGCTGCACAAACAAATAATGGAGTAAAGCAAAAATTACCATGCTTTTCAATAGATTTTGGCCAGTGCCATAGGCCTAGATGCGAGCTAGCACCCATACCACTCATCACTCTGCAAATTATGCAGTTTCTCCCAGGCAGCTTAGCTTGCGTCTGCATGAGGTTATTCAATCAAGACTAGAAGAACGTGTAAATGAACTTGAGACAAAGACTTCGAACAGCCAAAGAAAAATACAAATGATAGAATCAGAACGTAGAAATTGGGGAGAGCTCTCAATCAGTCCACTAAAGTATCCCTCAATGCAAGAAAGTCCTGCTGCTAGAGAAGAATGTGAAAACATGTCTCAACCCTTTGTCATGGCTTTATCAGGGGAAGCTCTTGATGCTTACAATGAGGCTCGTGAAGAACTGACCAATTAAAAATATATGTGGAGAATATATTTAAAAATCTATTAATCTATTTTTAAATTAAAAATTATACCTAAAAATAATTAAAGTGTAGAACATTTTAGTTATAAATTTACCAAAAATTTTGAGAATATTGAATTTAGTTTATCCAAAACTAAAAAATTAAAAAAAAAACGTATATACAACAAACAATCCGTATACACAGTAATTTAAATTTAAATTTGCAAAATGATAAGTGTCCCACAAAACAAGGTTACAAAATAACAAAATTACAAATAAGTATTTCAAAAATTAAAATTTGAATTTGATTTTAAATATATACCGTGTATATACATTAATTTTTATCATCATTTTTTTTTCATTACTCTATTCACAGTTAACGATATTCACTGTATTTTTTTTCTCTCAAACAGTCTCAACAAATCTAAAGAGCAATTCAGTGCCATAGTTGTTAAGGTATGAGCTAAATGATATTTGATATATATCATGATTGACATTATAATCTTGCATTGATTAGATTGTTAATTAAAAAATCCCTTCAGGTGTTTCAATTGGTGAGGTGTTTCAAAGAATTTCAAAAAGGATACAAGGAGTCAGTACACACAAACAGGTTTGAATAAATTTCTATACTATTTCACTAAAACAATATGCATTGAAATCAACTAGGAAATATAGAATTGACATGGATTAATTATCTGTATAGTTGTTCTTTGTTGGGCTAATGAATTTACAATCTTCTAAATTAGAAATAACATGAACAGAGATAAAAATAAATATTAAAATCTGAATCATATTAAAATCTGAATCATATATTTAAATAAAACATGCCTCAATAAACAATTAACAATCATCATGAACCTTGGAATTTTTTCATCAATCAAGATACTAAAAATATATCTCAATAAAACTCAAAAGGATGATGGAAATATAATATTCTTACAGAGGAGAAGTATTCAGCTTCGTGATTAAGCCTATTAAACCCTCCAAATAATGAGTCGTCTGAATCCAATACAATCTGGATGAAAAAAAGAAAAAAGAAGTCAGAGCCACAGATCAACAAGGTTATATAGTTTATATAATTAAAGAGAAAGATCAAAAGATCATGTTAGAGTAAAAGAAAAAGGGAAAAAAATGTTATGAAGCCTTCCTCTCTGCCTTAAATACTCGGCTCTTTGTCTCCTTGCCTGATAATCATAGAAAGAGAACTTTTAGAAAATATGCATATAACACAAGCAACACAGTATCAACAAATAAAATGCAGATATAGATTGACAGTAGAACAAATTATTACTCTTTGTAGCCGATCTTCCAACTGATCCCTCATTCTCCGCCTCTCAATCTCACGTTGATGAGAGACAGACTTAGCAACACGATGCACCCACAACCACTGTCCCCACCGCCAAATCTCTTGAACTCTCCATATTTCGTGCTGTCGTTCTTCGCCGAAGTCGAACAGAGCAGAACGAGCACTGCCTGAGGTGCCGTTCTTCGCCGAAGTCGAACAGAGCAAAACGAGAGGGATCGAACAGAGCAGAACGAGAGGGAGAGACTGAGATCGATTTTAGGGTTGATACTGAGATCGATTTTAGACTGAGAGCTGCCGTAGCTGCCGTTCTTCGGCGAAGTCGAACAAAGGGAAAGAGCAGTTTAGGGTTCAGCTGCTCTTTGATTTTTTTTTTTTTTTTTTGAAACGGCTGCTCTTTGATATTGAATATCGTATATTTGCAGCTGTATAACTCTTTTTTATTGTTATTATTATTATTATTATTATTATTATTATTATTATTATTAGCCTACCAAAACTAATTAAATGTAATCTATTTTAAAAAATATTTTTTTAACAAAAAATAAATTGAGTGACATTATTTTTAAAAAATATAATATGTTTTATTTTTAAATGACAAATGTAATTAATTACTAAAAAAATTAGAGTATCATAACTTTTAATTTTCAAAAATAGTAGCAATTAAGTATATATATCTGAAACAAAAATTAGTATTATATTCTTTATACTTAGTTGTGTAGCACTTATTTTTGAGTTGAAACTATATATAAACCATAAATTATCAATTATAAATATAAATATGAATTTATTTATACACTTCAACAATAAATAAGAAATATTAGATCGTCACTTTAGTTGTGCCAATAAAATTTATACACTATGGTGCCGTTTGGTAACAATTATGTTTTTTAATTTTTAAATTACAAAAATGAGGTAGAATTTTTGTTTTTAAAATTTTGTTTCTGAAAAACAAAAATGTTTTCTATAACTACTTTTGTTTTTTAATTTTAAAAGCTGAAAACAAAAGTGTGTTCTGTAAAATTTATTTTTATTTTGTTTTTTTATTTTATTTAAGTCGGGTCTGGGTCCGGGTCTGGATCGGGTGCTAGGTTCGGTACCAGGGCTAGGGCCGAGTTTGGGTCTGAGTCGGAGTTTAAAACATTGATTAAAAAAATTGTTTAAAAAAATAGTAAAAGTGACTTTTTTGTTTTTAAAATTTTAATTTTCAATTAAAAATATTGAAAAGTAAAAACAGTTTTATAGAATATGTTTTTGAAAAATATTTTGATTTTTCTAATTTTAAAAACAGAAAAGTGATTAAAAAAGTGTTACCAAACGGCACCTATAATTATTAATAACTAAAGAATATTTGATAGGATTTTTTTACTTTTACACTTGAAAATAATTTTTTTTGTATCTTCACATAATTTCACATAGAAACCCTCATAGTAATTGAACAACCTAAATCGTAAAAAAAATTCACATATAAACTACCAGAGCAACCCAAACAAAAAAATCATATTATTTATTATTATATTATTTCATATATTTTTTCAAATACAATATAGTATTTATCAAAATTATTAATATTAAATATTTTTTCTTGTAGTATAATTCATCGTGTTTATCGGAAGATAAAATAAAAAATGATAGATAAGAACTGGATTTTCCAAAAGGATAGATTATCGGAGGAGTTTTTCAATGGACTTAAAAATTTTCTCAAATTATCATCCTTTCACTTGAATGATGAAAATAAGATTCGATGTCCATGTGTTTCATGTATGAACTTATACTATTATGACTTGGAGACGATTGAGCGCCATATATTTGTAAGAGGATTTTATACAAAATATGTTTTATGGGAGTTCCACGGGGAAGATATCACAGAAATACACGAGGATGAAGAGAATGCGTAATCAATCGTTGAGGAAGACAACACATTATATGATAGTGATGATGAAGATGATGACGATATGATACCAGCATTAGAGGATTTGGCTAATCAATCTCATAGAAATAGTGAGTTTGTGAACCTTGGAGATTCAAATGGCGACAACAATGCAAGGAATTCATTACCTAACTTATTTGCTGAAGCTGAAAAGGAGTTGTACCCCGGATGCACAGTATTCTCGAGCTTAACATTTATTGTTAATCTAATGCACATTAAAGTGATGTGTGATTGGAGTAACAAATCATTTGATCTGTTGTTGGACTTACTTTGGAAAGCATTTCCCAAAGACAATAAGATTCCACGGTCATATTACGAGGCTAAGAAGATGTTGCGTGATCTTGGTTTAAGATATGAAACCATTCATGTATGTAAGGACAATTGTGCTTTATTTTGGAAAGAGAATGAAAATGCTGAAAGATGTCCTGTATGTGATCATGAACGATACAAATTTCAAGGAACTAAAGGCAAGAAGATCCCATACAAAAAGATGCAATATTTTCCCATAACTCCACGTCTACAACGACTTTTTATGTCTCGCCATACATCAACTGATATGAGGTGGCATAAGGAAGAACGTGTTGATACTGATGGTGAACTTAGACACCCAGCTGATGCAGAAGTCTGGAAGGATTTCGATCGACAATATCCTAATTTTGCAAAAGAAACTAGAAATGTTAGGTTGGGATTTGCAACAGATGGATTCAATCCATTCGGTGATTTATCAAACGCACATAGTATGTGGCCAGTGTTGCTAATGCCATATAACATGCCTCCATGGAAATGTATGAAACGAGAATTCGTAATGATGGCATTACTAATTCCAGGACCCAGTGCTCCAGGCAAAGACATAGATGTCTTTTTACGACCTCTAATTGATGAGCTCAAGGAATTATGGGAAAATGGGGTGCGTACTTTTGATATTGTTGACCAAGAATATTTTACAATGCGTGCTGCAAGATATGGACGATTAATGATTTTCCAAAGATATGGTACTGTGTCTGGGTATAGCACTCAAGGGTATAAGGCTTGTCCTGTTTGTGAGGAAGACACATCTTCATTTCGAGTAAGAGGAAAAACATGTTTCATGGGTCATCGTCGATATTTGAGTCTGAACCACCAATGGCGCAAGGATAAAGAGTACGATGGCACAATTGAAAGACGTTCGGCTCCAAGAATTTTAACAGGAGATGAAATCTTGGACAAAGTAAAAGGTTTATGGAAATGTAGGCCAGGGAAAAATGATAAGATCATTAAGGAAGATAAGCAACAAATGAAGGATGCATCTTATGAAAACAAAACAAACTGGAGGCGAAAAAGTATTTTGTGGGAGTTAGAATACTCGCCTAAGTTAAAACTAAGACATAATTTGGATGTGATGCATATTGAAAAAAATATATGTGAGAGTGTGGTCGGTACAATATTTAGTATCGATGGGAAGTCTAAGGATGCGAAAAGGCAAGACTTGATTTACAAGACTTAAATATTCGGAAACAGCTACACATGAAAAAGAAAGGGAATAAATGGTTGAAACCAGTAGCATGTTATACACTATCGGCAAAGGAACGACAAGAATTTGGTACGTTCATAAAATTTGTAAAATTTCCTGATGGATATGCAGGAAATATTTCTCGAAATGTTAACATGAAAGATGGAAAATTATTTGGGTTGAAAAGCCATGATTGTCATATCTTACTGCAAAGGTTGTTACCTATTGGTTTAAGGCCATATTTGAATAAAAAGGTGATGGATGCAATTGCTGAGTTATCATTGTTCTTTAGAAAACTATGTGCGAGGACATTAAATGTGAAAGACTTAGATGAATTGGAAGAGGGCATTGTACTTACCTTATGTAAATTGGAAAGTATTTTTCCTCCTGCTTTCTTCGATGTGATGATTCATCTTGCGGTGCATTTGCCATTAGAAGCTAAGTTGGGAGGTCCAGTACAAATGCGATGGATGTATTCAATCGAAAGGTATCATAAAGTGTATTTTAGTTAAATTTGTATTATGCGATAATTGTTGAGTACAATATTTTAAAATTATACATTGAAAACATAATAAATTTCAGGGAATTAGGTCATTTAAAGAAATATGTAAAGAACAAAGCTCGACCTGAAGGTTGTATTGCTCAAGGATACATTATTACCGAGGCATTAAATTTTTGTTCCATGTATCTTCGTGGAATAGAGACACGATTTAATCGCCCTGATCGTAATTCTGAAAACCTTGGCGTCAGAAAAGAATCTACCTTGTCTATATTCAACATGCCTACAAGACCATTTGGCAAACAATCATCTTTCACACTAACTCAAGAGGAACGAAACCAAGTTCAATGGTACATTTTGAATAATTGTCCTGAGTTAGACACATACTTAACGTAAGTTAATTTGTTTTTCCTTCCCAAATATTATAATATTTATGTTTTAGCATAAAATTAATATTTCATAGTACTTGTTATGAAAACAGAGAACATAGATTATTCTTACAATCTCAAGGATTTTCCGACATTGACCAAGTACAAAAAAATGAATTTTCAAGATGGTTTGAAAATAAAGTAAGTATAAAATATAAATTAAAATATCTTATAACATAAATTTGTGTTCGCATCATAAAATGACAATATGAAATTTGAAATATTCACAGATAAAAAAAATGAACGAAACAACTTCGGTCAAGCGGTAGAAGATTTGTATGCAATTGCAAGGTGCAACTCGATTTGTTGGTTTGTTCATATGATGGTTGTATGGTTAATGGAGTTCGATATCATACAAAAAGTCGAGATGAAAAACGTACAACTCAAAATCATGGTGTTTTGGTTGAAGCAGAATATGAAGGAAAAATGTGTAATTTTTACGGCGTCATTGATGAAATTTTGGAAGTACACTACCTCTATTGGAATACAGTTGTATTGTTCAAATGTTCTTGGTACAATACCAATGGGAATAAAATGTATACTGAGTATCATTTTACTAGTATAAACATTAGCTCAAAATGGTTTGAAGATGAACCATTTGTTCTTGCTAATCAAGTATGTTCGATCTTTTATTTAGATGATATTAAAAAAAATAAAGATTGGAAAGTAGTGCGGAAAGTGAATCATCGCCACATTTGGGATATACCACCAAAGCCAGATCATGGTGAAGATGATGATGAAGATCCCACTATCATCGGTTCTGAAGCATATCAAGAAGAATTTTCGAATAATATTGATTTAAATTTTGATTCAACAATAAGTAATATCAATCTTATTCGGGATGATATCGAAGATATAGAATGTGATGATGGAGTATTTAGTGATATTCCAATAAATCACAATGATGATACAGAAGAAGAACCGTAACTTGATGATTCTGAAGATATAATATTGAGTGATAAAACTAATTAGGTATAAAGTGCGTCAATTTTTTGTTTTTTTAATTTTTCAATATAAAAATTTGTTACATGCAATACTAATTAATTTGGTATTTTTCAGCTTTACAGTCATGTCAAATAAGAAGTCACGTGATCTACCATTAAGTCGTACAAGGTCATTTGGTCCAAAGAAGACACATAATAATGATTCAACATCTACAAAATCTCCACCTCCTGTGCCTTGTTCTCCAAATGAAGATTCAACAACACCATCTGATGATGAAATTCAAGAATTGTTAGGTACAACCGTTCATACATGCATGACTTAATTAAGATAATATATACATAAATATAGTTATATCACAAATTATATTGTAATTATGGACAGAATCAAAGAAGAACACCCGTGGCCCTACTCGTGGGGATGGAGTTAGACGTTCATCAAAAAATGATACAAGTAAGAAAATAATTTCTTATAGGAAAGGTGAACTTAGAGTGTATGGGCCAAATGCAACTATATTTGGAAACACTGTTGGTGTAAAAGTACGTCATCATGCTCCACTTCGGTATAGTGGTTGGGCCAAAATTCCTCCGAAGATAAGAAAGCAAGATATGCTCGCATCATGGTATACATATTTATAGTACAATTTTTATGTACATAAAGCTATAATTTTATAATTCATTTAATAATTATCTTTTTTAGGACATCTTTGACATAGATTTTAAAAAAGATCCATACCTCGAAACTATTTGCAATCACTATTGTCAAGAGAGATATAGGGGCTACCGTAACAAATGCCACAGTAAATACAAATCTCTTATCGAGGAAGGTAAAAATCCATTAGAACATCGACCTAAAAAGTTGGTGCTAACAGACGAAGACTGGGAATGGATGTGTAAAAACTGTTTTTCTAATGAAGAATGGAAGGTATCATAATATTTCTTCAATTCGTACACATTTAATACTTTTAAATTCTTAATACTGACATGAAATATGTTATGTAGAAAAAGTCAGCTGCAGGTTCTAAAAATAGAGCAAAAGTTTCTTTTATGCATTCTGGTGGAACAAAATCCTTTATTCAATACTTACATGAAGAGGTAGTATTTTTTTTTCGTATAATAGCATTAAAATATTATTATATTTTAATTTTATTTATTATTTAAATGTATTACAGAAATCAAAACAAAGCATAGGTGATGAAGTACAACAACAAACTATGAAGTGTGGAGAGATCGAAATGTTTCGAAAAACTCATTATACGATTGAGAATGGATGGATCAATGAAATAGCCAAGGAAAAATATGTATGTTAACTTTAAAAGTTAATAATTTTATTTAATCGTTTTTGTAAAAGTAATAAATTATTATTTTATTGTTATTGTAGAATGAAATGGTTGAGTTGCGACGAGACAAACTTATTCAATTTGAAGATGGCTTCGCTTACTAGTAGTTGATGAGGCTGCTATATATAGGCAGGTGTTAGGTGAAGGAAAATACGGTTGGTTACGAGGTTTAGGTCCTACACACGGAAAAAAGATCTCAGTGGAATTATCATCCAAACATAAAGAGATTGAAGAAGAACGTTTGGACAAATTAGAGAAAATCATTGAAGATCTAAGGAAGGATCAAGATAATAATGTTGCAAGAATCGTTCAAGAGAATATGAAAATATTCTATGAATCACAACAAGGCAGATTATTAGAGGAACGATCATCAGAGTCACCAATCAGAATTCCATCAATGGTTTTATTAGAACATAAATTTACTCTCACATATTTTTTTTTTCATGTCTTTAAAATAAATTATAACAATTTTTTTTTTGATTCAGGATAAACAAAATAGTTTTTTCACGCAACTGGAGCCAAGTAAAGAAAAAGATCAACCCTCATCTTCACAAAAACCCACTAAATCGTCCTCAAATTTAGAAGAAGTGCGAGATTCTCCAATTAAATTTGAGATTCCTAAGGACACTCCAAAGGGTGTAAAAGCTGCATTACTAGCTGTTCGATTTATAAAAGCTTCACACACTTTTTCCATGGTCATGGACCCAGAAATTTTGGATAATGATGAATATTTACATATTTCACCTATTGATGTAATTCATCTAGGCACTATGAAACGGATTGGAGCTGCTTGCATAGTATTTTACATTAGGTAAAAAATTTATCTTTAAATTACACTTAATGCACTAAATAATATTTTTTCCTTATTAATCTAATTGTAATATTTAGGATCTTACATGAAAAGTTGGTGAAGGCAAATCGAGCACAATATTTTCGTTTCTTTCATCCAATTTTAGCTTTGGATTCATGTCAAGCACAAAATGCAATGACAATGGCAGATCGCATGGAAGGAACAGAAGCGGGACAATTTTGGTTGCTTTCTGTTAATACTGGGTAAGAATTATTTAGTTAACTATTTATGTTATCAATATATTTGACTTACATATAATATCTTACTTTGGTGGTCAACAGAGACCATTGGATGCTAGCAATTATTGATGTATTGCGTGAAACATGTTATTGGCTTGACTCAATTGGATTACCCCCGCCTAATAAAATTAAATCTCTAATGGCAATGTAAGTTAAATAATATTATGGTTTAGTCTAATTTAATTTTTATTTTTTAAATTATTTTAATATTTCTTTTGTTTATTAGGACTTTTGATTACTACAATGCTTCCAGTAATAGGCAGCCAAAAAAGTCTGGCATTACATGGAAATCTATAAAAGTAAGTTGTAAAATAAAATTACATTAATATAACAATATAGTAATTATTCTATAAATTTTAAAATATTTATGTGTTTTTATTTCATAAATATGTGCAGTGTCCTCAACAAATATCGGATTTTGAGTGTGGATATTATGTAATGAGATACATGCGTGAATTTTGCATGAATTCTAGACCTATCAATTGGCTAACCACTCAAGTAAGTTATATATATATTTGGGGTATATACACTATGATAAAATATTTTTCTATTTTATTATAAATACTACTATATGAACTAATACTTACCTTACTCATTGCAGTGGAATGGGAAAAAAACTTATACAAAACAAGAAATTGATGAAATTCGTTTGGAATGGGCTGACCAATTTTTAGAAGAAATTACAGAAGATGGAGTGCTTTAATTGAGTGATCACAATAAAAGAAACATTGTTATTGTGTTATGCAAACCTTTCAGTTTATTAATTTGTTTTAAGGTAGTAAGTGCTTGTTTTTTTTCCCTAAGATGCTTTTATCTATGTTGGTTTCTTTGAAATTTTTACTGAAGCTTATTAGAGGGTCCATCTAGTATCTTTGTTTCAACAAAGTTATATATATCCTATATGACTTATGTAGTTGTTTATTACATTATTTTTCTTTCAATTTTTTATATGGCGTTTATAATTTTTTAAATTTAGTTTATCTTGTTCATTTATTATAAACTTAATTATTTCTTTTTACCTTTCTTTAATATTAGAACAAAATATAATTTATATACATATTGTTTTTTAAGAAAATATAGATTAATTTTTTTAATTTGGAGCACAAGTACAGATTTAATTATGTTTTTATGTTTACTATTCTTACATATATAATATATTATATTCTACATTTATTAATTGGTAATACATATAAAACACTTTAACTAGAAATATTTATTTGCTATTGTAAAAATATGATATAATTTAGTAGCAATAAATTTATAATTGCAATAAATTCTAATAATATACACAAAATGCATCAACTTTATATTTTACGCCAATATAAAATTTTAGCTACAAAAAATAGTAGTAGCTAAAAGTATTCATATGCCACCAAAATTTTTAGTAACAAGCATATTTAGTGTCATTTTGATTAAAACTCATTTTGCTACTAAAATTTAGTAGCAAATTTTTATTTAGTGCTCAAAATGTTAGCTACCAAAGATAATTGTAGCTAAAAATATAAATTTGCTACTAAAATATTTGGTAGGAAACTCATATAATATTTTTTTATTAGAACTTGCTACAAAATCATTTTGCTACGAAAATTTAGTAACTAATATTAATTAACTGCTACCAACTATATTTGGTAGCTAAAATTTTGTTGCTAAAAAGTTGGTTTCTTGTAGTGATTATTTGTACTACTAATATGATAATGAGTTATATTAAAAAATTAGTATTATTTTATGAATGTGTGTATATAATACGTAAATGCATCAAATTATAATAAAATAAAATAATGAATAATTGAGACTTTAAATAAAAATGATATAAGTAAAATTAGTTTAATAAAATTGTATATTAAATATGTACAAAAATAATATATATTATATATAATATATATGTTCGGTCGGTTCTCGGTTTAATCGGTCGGTTTGCCATTGACACTAAAACCGACCATGTTAAGGCGGTTTTAACCGAAGGCAATTTTTTCGGTTTTTGGTTTTTTCGGTGTCGGTTTTTTCGGTGTTCGGACGGTCAGTTTACTCGGTTTGGTCGGTTTCTTGGATTTTTTGCTCACCCCTATTGCTGACTATCACATCAGTGTAAACCCAGTACAATGATGAATCATGGGACATTATCTTTTGAAGCATATAATCACAATTACCTTCCACTGTGTTGACATAACTGTAATTGTGAATAACTATATGTTCTGGACTTACAATAAACATGAAAACTACATGTAAACATAAATGACTTTTAATCTTCTATTGATAATAAATCAGATAATATTGAAATGAGTTTTATTTAGAGCATAAAATCCCAACAATTAAAAGTGTATTACAATAAACCAAACTAATTTACAAACTAACGACACCTTTAAAAAGTCTGAAAATCTATACCAAAACCTTACTTTAACATAAGATTTTCAAACCAAATTCTATCTCTCCTACTAACATATTTAGGCCAAATTAATAGAATTCTACTTTTAACAATTTCAATGATTCTTTTTACAAGAATAATTAATCTTGTTAATTTTTAAGATCACAAAACTTCATTCTGAGTTCTCCACAAATGGTACACGAAAGAAGCCAAAATTGTTGAAAAACAACTCATTCTAAATTTACTCATTTTGGACCGAGTTATATAAATCGCAACAAGAGTGCTAGAACAAGTGTGTCATTCCACCCATTCCATATATGCCATTAAACATGTCATAATCACATTACAATTAAAAAATAAGTGGTTTATATTTTCAGCTTCTAAACCATGTAACAGACAAGTCGAGTCATGCACTATATTAAATTTGAGTAGTCTATCTAAAGTTTTTAGCCAATTTTGAACAGTTAACCAAGAAATAACAGCATATTTTGGACAATTAAATCTATTCCATACCACATTAATCCATTTAAATCTTTATTTTCTGGGCGTATCAAACAGTATCCATCTCGAATGTTGTAGTGCTCTATCTAACGATGATGTTGCTCCATTAAATATCGAAAAACATCCTTGACAACCACTACTTTTTTCCAGTACCAACTACTCTGCATAGGTGCAGAGTAGTCCCACCAATCTTCATTTTTTATGTACACATTATGTATCCATTCAACCCATAAATCATCTTTTTTAGAGGCAGTGACCTAAACATATTTTTTCATGGCAGCTGTATTCTAAGCTACAATATTTCTCAGACCAAGACCACCCGTCTTTTTGTTTTGCAAACCAATTCCCAAGCTATACTTCCAGCATTTGAACTAAGGGCCCGTTTGGTTGGAGGTAATGAAAGCAATGGAATAGGAATAGGAATAAGAATAGGAATGGTAATGGAATGGAATAAGAATAGGAATAGGATTAGGTTGTTTGGTTAGATTTATGGAATCAATAATTGAATACAATTCTTATGTTTGGTTGACTATATAATAGAATGGAATGGAATAAATTATTTTTTTAAAAAAAATACTATTATTTTTAAAACATGATTAAAAAATTAAATTAAATATATTTAACTTGTATATATATTTTTTTTTAAAAAAAAAATTGATTTATATTTTTTTTAAAAAAAAAAATTGATTTATATTTTTTTAAAAAAAAAAAACTAATATGTATTAAAAAAAATTAATATTTATTTAAAAAAATTGATATACATAAATTTATATTTATTGAATTTACTATAAAATATTACTTCTTTAAAAAAAACCTAACATATATTTTCTTAAAAAAACTATATAATCACATAAAAACTTGTTCAAAAGTATAAGTATTCATGTCCAATTCCCATATTTATGCTCAAAATAATTGTTTGCAAAATTATGAGCATAACACATTACACCAGATCCAAAAGATTATAATTTGTATACTACTGAATGTCAAAGGCAATATATATTGTCCTGCAAATTATTTTAGACCAAAGTGAATAACCATGATCTTTCTAACTCTTTCCCGAGCTATGTACTAAAGAGAGCCATCAATCAAAAGTCTCGCCCATTCATCCTTCTCATCATCTGGGACACTGAAAAAGTAAGAAACCAGAGCATTATCTTGCATAATCATGATCTTCTTCTTTCTCAAAATTTGTCTTTCACTTACAGTTAAGCGAGCCATTATCTTACAATGACAATAATTGAGCAAAAGAAACTTACCATTATTCATACAATCCACTAAATAATTCTTCATCATATCACAAAAAAAAAATATATATATATATATATACTGAAATATTCATACACAATGAAGTCCTAAATGACAGAGATAAGAAACACCCTATTTAATAATTACACTTAACTTGCCAAGACTGAAATATTCATACACAATGAAGTCCTAAATATTCATACAATCCACTGTATCAAATATATGTATGTATATATAAATAAAAGTAAATGTGAAACTCAATATTCTTTGTGAACAGCCAGCTCCTACATTTTTCCTTTAAGGGGCAGTAGAGCAAGACATGATTGTGAAAAATAAAAATAAGAAACCAATATTTTTCCAATATTTGAAGTTGAATGGAACTAATAATTGCACTACAGCTGCATAGCTATAGAAAGTTAGGAACCTTCTTACTCTCTTTCCTCATTTTGTTTTCCTAAAATACCAATATCATAATAATAAGCATATTATCCCAACAAGATTCACTTCATTACATATGATTTTATAAACAAGTAACTTTGAGTTTGATTCAATAATTAAAATGGGATCCAGTTTCAAATCATGAGCACTCAAATCGAGCCCATTCTAGGCTTAGCCCATGAATCTCACATTATGTAATGTCAAACACCACTACCACTCAGTTGATTAAACTTTTGTTAAAAGACCTTACCTCGAGTTAAAGCAACAAAAGTAAATATTAAAATTAAATAGACATCTTGAGGGAATAAGAAAATCAGATGATTAAACATTAGTGTACATCGAAAAGAAAAACACAAAAAATAAAATTGGATACATTTCATTAATGTCAACAACATAAGACTTCAAACAGTGTGGACCACAAAAATACATGTAGTTCAATTTTTTGAATAATTTAACACAGTGGCTCAAATCTCCCAAACTGTCAATGTCCAAAACAACCAACTATAAACATAATCACTGAGGCAAATGACCATATACTATATTTAAAATACTTGGAGTAGTACGAGAGAGCAAAAGTCAAGTCCAATATACCATACTTAAAAAAAAAAAAAAACAGGAGTGAGATTTCATTATACCAGATGTGGGCACTGGACAACACAAACAGCAGATAATACCAGATATCACAAATCTGCAGTTAACACATAATGCAAAGCTATTTCATAAATGCTTTTATTCACCCTCTCAAACGAGATATACTACTAAAACTATGTGAGATTGAAGAATTGTGAAAACTGCAGCGTGAAGATAAATAACTAAAGACTGAAACTATCAGTAAATAAATCCAAACCCAATCTCACTTTAAGTTTAAGTTTGCATCTTTACTGTTGGAAATTCAATCCAAACCCAATCTCAAATCCCTAAATAAATCAAAAAGTACAGCCACAAAAATAAGAACAAGTTATAATAATACAATTCGAACAAACTTAAAGGAAGTAAAACAATAAATAAAAGATATATACACCGAACTACAGAGATTCACACATCATCTAAAATAAGTTGGAGTGTATTCCTTTCTTCTGAACTCCCAACAATATAATGAATGATTAACTCACTTAGCACTATGATTTTATAAACAAGTAACTTCGAGTTTGATTCAATAATTAAAATGGAAAATTTAACTGCCATACACCACTTTACAGCAGCTTTGAGAGCAAGTCCTTCAGCATAAGTTGAGTCAAAAGCCCTTTGGGGCAGGAATAGCCAAAACAACAACAACATTATCATTCTCATCATTTACTACAGTTCCCAATCCCAGCTTGTTATTTATGTTTGTTTTTTAATGTTAGTTTGTCATATAGAAACTTTGCTACAGATTCTTATATAAGTCAAACCAATGAGACAACAAAGTATTAAAGCAAACCACTAAACCAGCGCACCCATTAGTGCTGTTACATGTTTTTATGGCATAATAATCGCAATTGTCTCTGTAAATTTTGTCAATGAATGTGAAGCAAAAATCAAGCTCTGTGACAGAATGATTTAGTTCATAATGTATGTATTTATAATGACCGAAGAGGATGAGAATGATTTAGAACAGATTCACACATTCATACACAAAACAACAAGAATAGATTCAAAATCACCAAACCAGAGAGAGAGAGAGAGAGAGAGAGAGAGAGAGAGAGAGAGAGAGAGAGAGAGAGAGAGAGAGAGAGAGAGAGAGAGAGAGAGAGAGAGAGAGAGAGAGAGAGAGAGAGAGAGAGAGAGAGAGAATTACCTCCGGCAACGCTACCACCAATCAAGGAAGCCCGACACTTGCAGAGTGAGCATGAACGAAGAAGACAGTCACAACAATGGCAGCAGATTAATCTTTAATTTGCTAGGGTTAGGGTTTGTTGGGCTTGGACCATGGCTAGTAGAAGAGGGATATAATTTGTTGATATGCCAAAGTGTGGAATGGAATTATAATTCCACCAAATGAAAAATGGAAAAGCAATTCCGTTAGTTTGGGGAATTGCATTACTATGGAATTATTTTCCAAAATTGGTATTTTTCAACCAAACAAAAGAATCAAGCCCATTAGTATTCCATTCCATTCTTTTCTGGCCCATTACTATCAACCAAACGGGCCCTAAATGCTTGTCCTTGCCACAGAAAAGATCAACAAATTATAGCCTTCACAATTTTTTTCGAAATAAAAAAGATTTGACTCCAATAAGTGTGTATCAAGATAAGGACTGAATTCATCAATGTGATTCTCCCTGCAAAGAAGAGATTCCTTGTACCCCACTGTCTTATTCTTCCCACCATTTTGTCTATTAGAATCTCACACTCTTTAGCCGAAATTCTAGATGAGCAAATCGGTACTCCAAGGTACCTAAAAAGCAATGTACTTCGTTGAAATCTAGAAACCATCAAGGCCCTCTGCACATCATGCTCAACCACATACCTCCACAGTAAATTGTAGTTTTCTCCTCATTTAGAAAGAGAGCCGGCGATTGAGAGATGAGCTCAAAACCTTGCAGCATGTAGTAGATAGACTTGAAATCACCATTACAAAAAAAGAAGTATATCATTTACCAAACCCAAGTGATTTAGACTCATCTCCACACATCTATCGTGATATTTGAAATTCTTCATTTGCGCAACCCTCTTCATAACACGAGATAAATATTCCATGCCTAGAACAAAAAGAAGCGGTGAAATTGGATCTTTCTGTCTCAATCCTCTTTGTGCTTTGAAAAAACCATGCATTTCTCCATTAGACATTAAAGAGAATCGAGGTGTTCTAACACAATTCATGATGAGCTTAATAAAGCACTCAGAAAAGGAAAGTGCCTTAAGCATTTTTTTTTCCAGGAAATCTCATTCTACCGTATCATAAGCTTTCCTAAGGTCGAGTTTAATCATACAATTTGGTCTACAATTTTCCTTCCATAATGCTTAACCAAGTCCTGACAAATCATAAAGTTGTATGCTATGAATCTTCCATGTACAAATTCATCCTGATTTTGAGCAATTAGATGAGGAAGAATCAATTTGAGCCGAGAGCATACCAACTTGGTTATCACTTTATATACTACTTTATAACACGCAATAGGCATGTAATCACTGACGACTTTAGGATATTTGTTCTTTGACACTAGAGTTATCAGTGTTGAGTTAATTTCCTTTAAGATGTTACCCGAATGTAGAAAAGTTAGCACTGATTCACTTAAACTTGACCCGACAGTGTCTTGACAATCTTGATAGAAAAAACTACCGTAACCATCTGGCCTCGACGCTTTATCCCTGGAATTGAAAACACAACCCTCTTCACATCATCAACGGAATAGGGAGCTAATAAAGATGTCTTAGTTATCTAAAATAATTATTATTTGTGAGATAAATATTTACTTAGGTATCTTAAATAATTATAATTTGTGAATAAATAAATAATTTGTAATACTCCCACATTTACTAAGAGAGAGTTTTTTCACAACTTCAAAGAATATTAATATATACATGTATATATTTAAACTATTCTATAAATTATGTAAAATATTATTTATAGAAAATATAATAATGCTTCTAAAGCCTCTTTCAGAACCAAATTTCTCAACCTTTTCCCCTTGTAATATATCCCCATTATACCAAAGCTAGTCACTTAGGAGCAATTCAACTACAAAATAGGTAGTCTTCTTAACAAGAATGAGTAGGTGTGTGTGATTGTGCCTCATGGGAGCGCTATGGCTCCCTCCCTCTATTTTTTTTTAAGAAAAGGGCTAATGTGACAACATCTTGCTGGGTGATAATTTTTACATTTAGAAAAAGATTGTAATCACATACATATGCTTAAAATCTTGTAAGAAAAATACTACACAATTTATTAAAAAAATTGTTTGTTAGACTCTTACATGTTGGTTGATTTTCTTTAAAAAAAAAAATGTTTTTGTGACTAGATTGTGCTTTATTTCTCTAGAATATTCTTTCTAATTTTTCAAAAATTACAAGTGTCTTATTTTTATCATAGACTAACATCTATTTTCATTTTTCTTGTCTTATTTCTTTTACAGGGTAATGCACATTGATCATAGGTATTTTGGGAATTTTCAAGAAAAAAGAAAATTCAAGGAATTTTCAAGAAAGGCTAAATTAATAGTAGCACTTGATAAAAATTGGTAATTTATTTATTTATTTTAAAATATTTTTCGTCATCAAGGTATTTATTTTTGTTAACTTATCTTTTATGAAATGTTTGATATTTGTCATCAATTAGTTGTCTTCGTTGTCTTTTATATCTTGGATTTTTTTTAAAAGGGGAAGTTTCTTTGGGTTGATCGTGTAGGGTTTAATATACCCTATTTTTGTGGATTTATTTCTCTTTTTTGAATTTTAAAAAAAAAAAGATTTTTTCTTGTTTCCCTTTTTAGTTGCAAATAAATTTTTTAAAAAGGGGGTAACTTCTTTGCTGGTCGTATGAGGTGTTGTGTTTTAGTTTTCTTTTTTGGTTCAAATAGAAAAAGAAAACTGCTTAATGGTAATTTTATTTCAAAAAGGAGAATATCTTGTCTTATAAATATTTTTCACCTACTCCACACAATTTCTTCTTCTTCATTGTGTTTCTCTCACTAAAACGTGTGTGAGTGTGTTTTGAGTTTCAGAGAAAAATGGTGAAGGCCGGAAGAGGATCATCGTTCAAGGCCCCTGCCCCATCTCCAGTGTGATCATCTTCATCTCCTCTGACTTCAGTTTCGACATCACTGCCACCTGCATCAGCTCTGATGGCCACTGTTGGTCGCACCACCAAGACCAAGGCTCAAAAGAAGGTTTTCTCTATCTCCAATGAGCATCCGATGGTGTTTCATGACATTACTTCTGATCTTGGAGTCGATGCACCACCATCTAAAGTGGTGGTGCCATCTCGAGTTGAAAATGTTGGCTCTTTTTTAATTGAACCTTCGGTGGTGGCTAGGGTAAAGGCTAAGTCTGGTTCATCTTTGTCAAAGGCTACTAGTGTTGCTGCTGGGTTTCCTAAATTACCTACGAAGCCAAGTTGATCAAAGAAAAAGGAGTTGGCCCCAAAAAGAAAATTAATTTTAGGCACATCTTCATCTCCATCTTCTTCTTCATCTGCTGTAAAGAAGAAGTTAAAGATGTTGGAATTATTTTACCAGGATCTAGATTTACTAACAAGTATGTTTCATTAACATCCTAATATGAATTTCTAAAACAATGAAATAAACACATATAAGTTTAAGAAACCTTACATTGATTGCAGCGGAATATAATGACTCCTTCCGTTCAGATCTCTAGCCCTTGATTCCTTTCTGTAGCAGACCATTATCAAGATCTGAACCTGGATCTCTTTCTCTCCTTCTTGTTGATCGGATTCTTCACAGTCTTACATAATATGATTGATGACCAACTTGATGTGTGTGGGCACTTACTCAATCACTAATGGCTGAAATTATTTAGTGAAGAAAGGCTATAGGTTTCGAATTGAAGAAGAAAGAAGAAGGAAGAGGTCTCATCTAGGTTTTTAGCTTTGGAGGCATTAGTTTGGATGAAGAGACCATAGCCTTCCTTTTATACTATTCTTCAATAGGGTTAGGGTTGAATTATTAGGAATAAAAAATTGATAAAATATGGTAAAATTAACTTGATGGCCGGCCACTTAGTGAGCCCCACTCAAGTTTGGGTTTTTGTCATTTTTTCCAACTATTTTACCTATTTTTCATAAATATCACTTTTTATAATTTCAACCCTATAAATGCCAAAACTATTTATTTAATAATTAAAATAATTATCAAATAAAATTGTCATTTATAATATTTATTAATTAGACTCCATAAAGTCTCTTAATTAACAAATAAACCCCAAAACACTATTTCTTCACAATCAAGCCATAACATACTGAAAAATTGATAAACTAGACATAGTCTAATTTTAGAATTATAATTGATTAATTAAAATCAATTAACTGAGTCTTACAAGCAGTTTGTCTCAACTAGTATGGGGACCATGTGCCTATATAACTGAGCTTCCAATAAGCAGACCTAGAATTTACCAAGTAAATTCACTAACTTATTAATTCCTCATTGCATCCACCATAGAACTTGGAATTGCACTCTCAGTTACATAGAACGCTCTATATGTTCCACGATATAGATACGCTATTAATTATCCACTGTTATAATTCCAATAATCAATGATCCTCTGTAGATGATCTACATTGCATAGGGATAAAATTACCGCTACACCCTTTCAATGTATTTTATCCTTAAAACACTTGGCCACCTATAAATGATATTTTAGTGAAATAATATAATCACTAAAATGAGATCTCAATCATTTATCTCTATTTAGCCAAGCTCAAAGGAAATCATTGTTTCACTTCTAAATACCTATAGAAGCTATAGATTCCATATCTATGTTTAGCGCTCTCACTCAATTGTACTATCATGTTCCCAAAATGTACATATCACCATGACCAAAAAGTAGGCTTAACTAACAAATCAAAGAACATGAATAACACTCTTGAGATCGAACCTAATCATGTCAGGATTAAGATCATTTGATCTAGGATCAACTAGGTGATATTGAATTGAATAGATATTACGGTAAATTTATCATATCTAATCAAAGCTCAATATTGGTCCCTTCCAATGTATACTCCATACATCCGATACTGGTAAACTTTGCCAATGCCCTGGAAAAGACATAACACTTATCCAATGTGTAAGTATACCTATTGCTGATTATCATGTCAGTCTAAATCCAGTGAACTGACAAATTAGGGAATTAAACTTTTGAACATATAATCATGATTATATTCCACTGTGCTGATAACACTATAATCATGTACAAATACATATGTTCTAGACATAATAGAATTTATAATCATGAAATAAATCATGTGAACCATGCAACATAAAATGATTTATGATCTTTATTAATTAGTAAATCGGATTATATTGAAATGGGTTTTATTTAGGGCACAAAACCCGACAAAAGGCCATCCTCCATCTCCATCTTCTTTTGAGTTTGAACCCGAGGAAGAAGAATCTAAGTCCAAGACTAATGATTCTGATGAGTTCTATCTTGCTTCTGTTGACTCTGCTCTAGAATCTAATGAGTCTGAGTCTAAACAAGTTATTGTTCCTATTCCAAAAGCGATATCTACACCTACACCAGTTCCTTCACCATTGTCCTCAAAGGGTAAAGGCAAGAACCCATTCACTGAACCTATTTCTTCTCCAAGGATGAAAGGTGTACACTTCAAACCTCATTCTTCTCTATTTTGCCACAATGATAATGTTTGAGACATGGTTATTTATGCACAAAGAAAATTTTGTTGGGTTTTATGCCCTAAATAAAACTCATTTCAATATAATCAGATTTACTTATTAATATAGATCAGAAATAACATTTAATGTTGTATGGTTCACATGATTTATTTCATGATTATATGTACATAATGTATGAATTCGTCTGAAACCCTTTTCACATACTTGATCCTGTTTATTGTGCTGTCAACACATTGGAAAGTAAACATGACTATGTGAATAAAGTTTCCTAGATTTATCAGACATAGGGTTTTACTGATATGATAATCTACAACAGAGTTTACTTGCATTTGGAGAAGTGCTATGTTCTTTCCAGAGCATTGGTTAAAGTAAAGCTCAGGTTGGATGCATGGAGTATGCATCGGAAGGGACCGGTATTGAACTTTGACTTAGATTTATTAAACTTACCGTAATATTTATTCAAGTCAATATCGCCTAGTTGATCCTAGATCAAATGATCTTAATCCTGTTATAATTAGGTTCAATCTCGAGAGGCTATTCGTGTTCTTTGATTTGTTAGTTAAGCCTACTTTTAGGTCAGGGTGATACGTACATTTTGGGAACACGGTAGTGCAATTGAGTGGGAGCGCTAACATAAACATGTAGCTTCTATCTGGCGAATAGTAAGTAAAGGATGATCTCCTTCGAGCTTGACCAAACGAAAATAAATGGTGGAGATCTCATTTCACATAAGCTGAAATATCATTTATACGGGGTTAAGTGTTTTAAGGATTAAATACATTGTAGGGTGTAACGGTAATCTAATCCCTTTACAGTGTAGATCATTCATATAGAGGATCATTGATCAAATTAGGATTATAACAATGGATAACTAATGATGTGTCTATATGGTGGAACATATAGAGCATTCTATATACTGAGAGTGCAATTCTAAGTTCTATGCGTGGATTCAACGAAGAATTAATAAGTTAGTGAATTTTAGTAATAAATTCTTGATCTGCTTATTGGAAGCTCAGTTATATAGACCCATGGTCCCCGCACTAGTTGAGATAATATTGCTTGTAAGACTCATATAATTGGTTTTGATTAATCAATTATAATTCTCAAATTAGACTATGTCTATTTGTGAATTTTTCACTAAGTAAGGGCGAAATTGTAAAGAAAGAGTTTTAGGGGCATATTTGTTAATTATGATACTTTGTATGGTTCAATTAATAAATATGATAAATGACAATATTATTTAATAATTATTTATAGTTATTAAATAGTTAGAATTGGCATTTAAATGGTTGAATTAGAAAATTGGCGTTTTTGAGAAAATCAGATGCAGAAAAGAAAAAACTGCAAAATTACAAAAAGTGAGGCCCAAATCCACTGTGCATGGCCGGCCACTTTTGTAGGGAATTTAGACTGATATTTTCATTATTTTAAATGCCAAATAATTCAAACCTAACCCTAGTGGAATGCTATAAATAGATAGTGAAGGCTTCAGGAAAATTACACTTCTGATTCAGAAAAAACTGAGCCTCTCTCTCTCCCTATCTTTGGCCGACCACCTTCTTCTCTTTCTTCTCTTTTGAATTTCGAAATACTTAGTGTTAGAGTAGTGCCCACACACAGCAAGTGATACCTCAATCATAGTGAGGAAGATTGTGAAGAAAGACTTTCAGCAAGAAGGAGTTTCAGCACCAAAGAATCAGAGAAAGAGATCCAGGTTCAGATATAGATAATGCTCTGCTACAAAAAGGAATCAAGGGCTAGATATCTGAACGGAAGGAGTTATATTATTCTGCTGCACCCAATGTAAGGTTTACTAAACTTTATATGTGTTTATTTCATCGTTTTAGAAAGTTCATATTTAGGGTGTTAATCAACATACTTGTAAGTAGATCTAAGATCCTGGTAAAATAATTTCCAACAACTGGTATCAGAGCCATGGTAATGATTTACTTTCATGAAATATGAATTATAACGATGTTTTGTGTTGATTTGGATGGTTTCATGTGGTTTATGTGTTTATTTGATGATAGTTTAGAAATCGCGATATATGTTACAGAAATAATTTTTTATTTCGATCTGGGATTATTTTTTCTGAAAATTAGACGAAAAATTAATAAATTTAGGCTTTTACAGAACCTAATTTGGATTTTTTATGAATTAGTTATGATTTTTTGAAGTTGAACGAAAATATAAGGATTTGAATGCACTCGCGCGCACGAACGCTCAGGAGTTGAAGGGCAGCTCGCGCCCAAGTCCCACGGTCAAATGAGGCTGCTTGCAGCCTCTTTCCTAGGCCAATCCCTTGCATCCGCGCGCGCAGGGGTATGCAATGCATACCCCTGTGCCTCAAACTTGTTTTCTTCATAACTTTTGATTCAAAAATCGTTTTTCATTGAAACAAAAGCCAAATTTTGGTAGAATTTTGTGTAGAATATAAATTTTCAATTAAAAATCTAATTTTCAGAATAAAATTAATTTTTATTAATTTTTTAATAATTAAAATTAGTTTCTGATATTAGTAGGCTTTGAATTTTAAAAATTTGATTTCTCACAAAGGAGCCTTATGGTTATTTTTGAAATTTTAGATTATTTTATTTATTTTAATTATAAGATCAGATATTATTTTTAATTAAATTTTAAATGATCTTACTTTGATATTAAAATATTATCTTTTAAAAATAATCTTGTACTAATTTCAAAAATTTGCTAACCATATCATATCTTTTTCAAATTTGTTATTTTAAAAATATATTTTATTAATTAAAATTATAAGATTAGGAATATGTTAGGTTTAACATTTTATCTTATTATATATTTTTTTATTAAAATTATATTTTGGCAAAAATAACATGAAGATTTGAAAAACTGGTTAGTTTAGTTTGAATAGATATTTTAGGGTTTCAAACCATAAATTTTTCAAACTTATTATTTTATTTTTTAAAAATATTCTAACCATATAAAATATCTTATTTTTCAATTAGTTTATTTATGTAATATTTAAATTTATTAAATTATAAGACTCTCAATATAATAAAATATCTAAATTTAAAATTCAAGATATTTTATTGTATTATCTTATTAGAAATTTTAAATAAATTTAAATTTTGAATAAACTTGATATTTGAAAAATTGGTTAGATATTTTTGATTTTTTAATTTTTTGTTAGAATTTAAGAAATTTAGGAGTTTGTTGAATTTTGAATTTTTTCAAATATTCTCTAACAACCTAAATTTGAATTCTAGTTAAGATATTTATTTTAAAATTTAATTTTATTTTAAATTTTAAAATTGAGATATTTTAGCTTACTTTCCAGATATTCCAGATCAGTTATTTGTTTGTATTGTTTGATTATATTATTATGTATTCAAATTTTTTTTACAAACCTATTATTTATTTGATCTAAATTGCTATGATTAACTTGTTGACAGATCCAATGATCTGATTTTAATCATAGTTCAATTAACAATAGATCTTATAAATAATTTGTAACAGGTAAATTTTGCAATTTCTTTCATCTGTGTAAACCTAGTAACATGATAGGTCCCATCCAAATCTTTTGACCTGTGTGAGCCTATATGTTTGCTATTGGGCTTAGTTGTTAAAATAAGTTTTGACATAAGTTAATTTATTTAGGCCCAATTAGATTTGGGCTTATTCAATGAATAACAATTATTTATTTAAAGGTTAAATTCCTCTCTCTTGGGCCTTGTGTGAGAGTTGGGGGCCAATAGAAGTGGGTACGACATACTGAACCCAGCTCCCCCTCACATGAACTACCCCAATTGTGAAGGCTCATTTGCCTTATTTAAATAATTGTATTAGGTTAATTATATTAGTCTAACCTAATTAAAATTGAATTAGCAACATAATTAACTTTTAAAATATATGAAATTTAATTTTTCATTTAATATTTTAAAGTTAATTTTAGAAAAACACTTAGTAAATGAAATTATTCTAGATAGTTATTTCTAGAACTAGTTATTTTTTTCTAATATTTAATTAGGAAAATATCATAGATTGTGAAATTAATTGTTTAATAATTAATTTTGGAACAATCTAAGTTAAGTATCTTTTTCCTAGTATTAAATTAGAATTAATAATTAAGTCTTCTCTATACTTAATTATTTATTTCTTGAATTTAATACATTTAATTAAATTGAAAATTTAATATTTAAGTTGATTTTCATCATAATACTTAAATATTATTATTTTCATATTATTTAATTAAAATTGAAAATTATTTTAAGTTTGAAATCTTATTTCATATAACTTAAATTTGAATAATTTTCAAAATATATTTCATTTTATTCTATTAATCTTTTCCCCACAATTTCGAAATTGCATTTTTTAAATGCATTAATTTCGAATTTTATTTGAAAAATAGATTAAAGTTGTAAATTATTTATTTTAATTTTGGACCAACTTAAATCAATAATTTTTTCATTTAATGATTAATTAAAATAAATGAAGTAAAATATATTTTATTAGAAATTTAATTAATTAGTCAAAGGAAAATCTAGATAGGTGATATTTTTGCTTGAAGTATTTTTCTAGTGTATTTAATTAAATAGAAAATTAATATTTAAGTTGATTTTCATCATCATACTTAAATATTTGAAATTTTTCTTATATATATTTAATTAAATAGGAAAATTATATTTTTTGTTGTAAATTAATTTTATTGTTATAGTGAGATTTCTCTCACCTAGAAACTCGAGACCAGACTCCTCCTTAAAGGACACGTGTATTCAGATTTCCAATGAAGGCTGAATGTCCGTGAGAGACTTCTCGAAGTTTAGACCTCGCTCAGGATAAAACCAGCGAGATACTGGGAGTGCGACTTAAGTCGCACCACGTAACCGTAATTCTCATCATGCAGGGTAGATCCAACTCGCATGTGTCAGAACATGTGCGAGTGTCCCCTCTATATTTCCGCGACAAGTATAGAGACCAACTCCCTATGATGCAGTTTGGTCCCAACGACCCAATAGCCCTGACAGACCAATATAAATTCGCATGTCCAGATTTTACTAGCTCCAACATGCGATATCTACAAGGGGCGATTACCTAAGGACGCAGACGTTCCAAACGCATCGCGATCCCGATCCTGCGAGCTCAACAAACGGAACATGAACAGTCAACTCGCAGATGCGGAAGACGCATACGTTGATGAACTTAGTAACTGTCACACATTTATTAATGTTAACGTTGTTTGAGTTTAGTTATTGCAATTCAATGTGTAAATAAGGGATTAACAATGAATGTGATCCTTATGTAACCGATTGGACACCTACTTTGTATATAAAGGGGTGATCCACCATGAAAATGCACCTACGAATCCTTTGCTACAGTGGACTAAGCAGATCGAAATCTGACTGAACCACTATAATTCTTTGTCTTGTTTACTTTTTCCAGCCTTGTTGTTTGTTCTTGCATTCCCAGTCGAGTACTCGCCATTCTAGGTTGAATACTCGCACTTGTCATTTCCCTAAAAATTCTCTTTTATATCAATTAAATAGTACTTTTCGGTGTTGCGAAATTGACTCGACAACATTTATTAATTAATTTTGGGCCAACATTAAAGTAGAATAATTTTTCCAGGATTTATTTTTATTTTAACATGCATTTTCGAAAATTGTATCCTTGAATACTTTAATTTTTCGAAATGCAATATATATTTATAGAAAATTAAATTTGAGTTGTAAATTAATTTAAATTAATTTTGTAACAACTTAAATTGAATATTTTTCTAAATATTTATTGGAAATTATTACTAAGATGGAAATAATTCATATTATTTTCATATCCATCTAAGTAAAATTTATAAATATTAAATTAAAATTTATATTTAGAATTTTTCATTCTAAATTGGAAATTTTGATTAAATAAATATATATTTAAAATAAATAGATTAAATAATGAGAATCAAAGAAAATACAACTCTCTTTAAATAATGAGCTTTATTATTATTAAGATATTCGATCTCCATTGTTGGTCTTACAATAGTTAAATATTTTCAATATAACCTCGAGACGCTAGACTTCGTCCCCCTATGGATGGTTATTCGTTGAACGCATTTAACACCGTAAGATCTCATTTGATAAGTGTTTTGAAAGTTTTCATTTCTATTAGACTCTCCCATACGGTGACTACTTAGAGATAAACTTATGAAACATGAAACAATGGTGGAAGCTCATAAAATGAGAATAACCTTGACTCTCGCCTACCGGGACAACGTTGGATTCTTATTTTGATCGAATAAAAGGTTGCTAGAATGGTTTGCATTTTAGATGAGCTGACAACTCTATTCAATGAATGATACTTTGACTCTCGCCTACCGGGACACTGTATCAGTTTGTTGAAGACCTTGGAAATTATTAAGGATTGTATGTTTTAGTATTTTCACTTGTCATTCCTACTTGCTATATGTTTAATAATTTCTGAATTGTGTATGAATTTATATTGAACCATGTTATTTTCTGTTATTAAGTTGTAGTTTAATTTCGAATCTTCATTGTTGGTTTAACTTGTTTTGTTTATCTAATGAGATAAATCCCTAATGGATTTTCACCATTAGACATACATAATAGTGTTAGATCTCGAAAGATAAATATTGTATATGCAACATCTAGCTGTTCATCAATTGATGACACCTTAGACTAGTATTTTTACAATATGAAACAAGAAGATTATATAAATAAGATTACTTTGTCTTTCGCTAATCGAAGTATCGTTGGATTCTTATTTAAACAACGAAATTATCCTAATTCCTCTTAGCTTATTCATTTCGAATTAGCTCAATAACATATCATTGGATGAATGGTCTATAAATCATTTCATGTCATTATATTTTCTCTTAAGAAATTAAATGACGCATATGATTATAATCCCGAAATTCTATTCCCAATTGATATAAATCCTCAATCTTAGAATCTCCTACTTGTATAGGCAAATCAGACTTAGAATTAAATTAGTAGTGGTGGTCCAAGATAGAATTACTCATTATATTTGGTATAAATTTAAGTCTTTGACTTTAATTTTAGATTCCAAACAGAAATTTTATTATATTTCTAATTCCAGGATGCAATACAGTTACACCTTCACAAGGGTTTAATATCCATCTTCTATTAATGGATTCAAACTGTATGGAATATGAGTTAGGTATTCTGTGACCAGGATCCACTTGCACTATTCTAAGAATTCTTGATGTAACTAAACCTAAGTCATCAAAAGACACTACCACATTTTTTTTAATCTATGGCATTTGTATCTTGTTCATAGTGGTTTTGACAAGATCAATCTCTGCAAAGAGTTAATAAGCCTATATCCACTGAAAGTAGTTCATCTCATTCGCAGATGGATGTACATTCAGGGGTGGATATGAGTTTTTCGTTGTATTCTTAAAACGATCACTCTAGATTATACCTTATGCAAAGAAATTTGAAATGTTTAAAAATTTTCTTAAATTTCTAACAATGGAAAACCATTAAGGTAAGTGGTTAAAGATCTTGCAAACTGATAGGGGTGGAGAAATAGTTAGTTGATATGCAGTTCAAAGATCATTAAATTGATTTTTGAATTATATCCAAACTTACCTCCCCAGAAATTTCGAGTTGCATATTGATGATTAGTTACTAGTCGTTGCCTAAATCCTTCTATGGTAATACAATTTCAGAATGATGTAATGGTTAGGTACTTAATGTAAATCATTACTAGATTCATGGATGACCTAATAAAAATCTTAAGAAAAGCTAGAACTGTTAACCATGGTTTGTTAGCTATTCTAAGTGATTAGGGGTGGACCATCCCATTGTCAATAGATAAGAAAGTGTTTAAACAAATACTACTTTTCTAAGAAAATGACTAAGTCTGAAAATAAAGTAGCAAATAAAGGAGATATTTTTCTTGATTCCAAAAGTGTTCTATCATCTTATATGACATATGATGATCCCACTGGCTCTGTTGTCTTGTCACAACCGAAGAGGTCAATACCATTTAGTTTTCTTAGACATAATTCACGGTACCTTGTCGTAGTGGGAGAGTTTCTAGGAACTCACCTTCTTATGACTTGGGAGACACTAGTGATTTAAAATCCATTGTGAGTTTAAACAAGTAATGGATTGTCAAGATAAGAAACTAAGAAGAAAAGCCAATAGAACTATGGTTTAATCCATTCACATGGAATAACCTAAAGTTTTCTATTACGACATAAAAGGAAATTTTAGCTAATAAGTCTATTCTATGGACTTAACAAACTTCCTGTTCTTAGTATTATAGGTTTGAATTTATCTAAACCTATGGCTTGTGGTATACCTGGTAATTACTTACTCTAATGCAAGCAACTTACTTTAGTAAGATGCTAAAGCATTTTCTTTCTAATGGCAATCTATAGAAGCTTCACAACTTCTTAGGCATAGATTTTATTTATCTAAGGAAAAGTCTCAACTATTCTAGAAAAGATAAAGCCATGAAAGAATTTCTTATATCAACAGTGAGAGGTCTCAGATATGCTTTAGTATGCCTTAGACCAGACACCTGCTGTTGAGTGGGAGTAATGAGTAGGTATCATATTAATCCAGGAGAAGAACATTGGAAGACAATCAAGTAAATCTTAATATTAAGAAGAGGAACTATATGTTAGAGTGTGTTTAAAACTCTTAGACTACACCACATCAGATTTCGAAATTTGCCTTTGTGCTAGAAAATCTTTCTGATAAGATGGTGATTACTCTGGGGGTGGAATAGTGATTTTGGAGAAGTGTAAAAACCTATTTGAAGTCTCTAGGTCTACCAGAAAGGGACTGAATGTTAAAGTTGCAGGAAAGGTACTTATTCAGTCTAAGGAAAGTTCTATACATCTTTGGCACCATTCCAAATTGCCTTAACTACTAGTGTTATTTTCTGATTAACCAAAAGTAGTTGCCAAAAGTATAGAATCCAGTATCCCAAGAGAGTAGACATATAGAGAGGCATTTCACATTATCAATAATTTTGTGATTAAGGAAGAGTAATGGTGGAGAAAAGGTTGTGGTTAATTCAACCTTTCAGATCCTATTACAAGGAGTTTACTACTACTACACTTAATTTGTATATCCAGGTGTTGAGATTATTTGAAACACACTTTTTGTTTTATATTAGTGCAAGTGGGAGTTTGTTGGGTTTTATGCCCTAAATAAAACTCATTTCAATATAATCAGATTTACTTATTAATATAGATCAGAAATAACATTTAATGTTGCATGGTTCACATGATTTATTTCATGATTATATGTACATAATGTATGAATTCGTCTGAAACCCTTTTCACATACTTGATCCTGTTTATTGTGCTATCAACACATTGGAAAGTAAACATGACTATGTGAATAAAGTTTCCTAGATTTATCAGACATAGGGTTTTACTGATATGATAATCTACAATAGAGTTTACTTGCATTTGGAGAAGTGCTATGTTCTTTCCAGAGCATTGGTTAAAGTAAAGCTCAAGTTGGATGCATGGAGTATGCATCGGAAGGGACCGATATTGAACTTTGACTTAGATTTATTAAACTTACCGTAATATCTATTCAAGTCAATATCGCCTAGTTGATCCTAGATCAAATGATCTTAATCCTGTTATGATTAGGTTCAATCTCGAGAGGTTATTCGTGTTCTTTGATTTGTTAGTTAAGCCTACTTTTAGGTCAGGGTGATACGTACATTTTGGGAACACGGTAGTGCAATTGAGTGGGAGCGCTAATATAAACATGTAGCTTCTATCTGGCGAATAGTAAGTAAAGGATGATCTCCTTCGAGCTTGACCAAACGAAAATAAATGGTGGAGATCTCATTTCACATAAGCTGAAATATCATTTATACGGGGTTAAGTGTTTTAAGGATTAAATACATTGTAGGGTGTAACGGTAATCTAATCCCTTTACAGTGTAGATCATTCATATAGAGGATCATTGATCAAATTAGGATTATAACAATGGATAACTAATGATGTGTCTATATGGTGGAACATATAGAGCATTCCATATACTGAGAGTGAAATTCTAAGTTCTATGCCTGGATTCAACGAAGAATTAATAAGTTAGTGAATTTTAGTAATAAATTCTTGATCTGCTTATTGGAAGCTCGGTTATATAGACTCATGGTCCCCGCACTAGTTGAGATAATATTGCTTGTAAGACTCATATAGTTGGTTTTGATTAATCAATTATAATTCTCAAAAAATTAGACTATGTCTATTTGTGAATTTTTCACTAAGTAAGGGCGAAATTGTAAAGAAAGAGTTTTAGGGGCATATTTGTTAATTATGATACTTTGTATGGTTCAATTAATAAATATGATAAATGACAATATTATTTAATAATTATTTATAGTTATTAAATAGTTAGAATTGGCATTTAAATGGTTGAATTTAAAAATTGGCGTTTTTGAGAAAATCAGATGCAGAAAAGATAAAACTGCAAAATTGCAAAAAGTGAGGCCCAAATCCACTGTGCATGGCCGGCCACTTTTGTAGGGAATTTAAATTGATATTTTCATTATTTTAAATGCCAAATAATTCAAACCTAACCCTAGTGGAATGATATAAATAGATAGTGAAGGCTTCAGGAAAATTACACTTCTGATTCAGAAAAAACTGAGCCTCTCTCTCTCCCTATCTTTGGCCGACCACCTTCTTCTCTTTCTTCTCTTTTCAATTTCGAAATACTTAGTGTTAGAGTAGTGCCCACACACAGCAAGTGATACCTCAATCATAGTGAGGAAGATCGTGAAGAAAGACTTTCAGCAAGAAGGAGTTTCAGCACCAAAGAATCAGAGAAAGAGATCCAGGTTCAGATATTTGTAATGCTCTGCTACAGAAAGGAATCAAGGGCTAGATATCTGAACGGAAGGAGTTATATTATTCCGCTGCACCCAATGTAAGGTTTACTAAACTTTAATGTGTTTATTTCATCGTTTTAGAAAGTTCATATTTAGGGTGTTAATCAACATACTTGTGAGTAGATCTAAGATCCTGGTAAAATAATTTCCAACAAATTTCTTGTTGAAAGAAGTTATATTTTAAGTGATCATCGTCCATATGGTGTTCTTAACATTCTTCAAGAGAGAAAATGGGTAGGTTCTTTAGTTAATTTTACTGGTTATGTGGATCGGATTGTTAAAGAGTTTTATGCAAATCTCAATAATGAAATTGTTGATTCTAACTCTCAAATGTTTTGTAAAGTTTTTGTGAGAGGTCACTTGTTCTCTTTTTCTCCACAAGATGTAGCCAAAGCCTTGCATCTTCCTTCTCTTGTTGTTCCAGATGAAGAGGAGAGAGAACCTCTTGATAAGGATGAGGTTCTTGTTGAGATTATGGGTCAAAAGATGGTGTGGCCTCAAAATTTTGTTATCTTGGTCACTAATCTCACTTTCATTTATTTGGTGCTTCACAAGTTTGCTACAACAAATTGGAAATTGATTTCTCACACTGCAACTATCTCCTTTGATATGTCATCTTTCTTGTACAAGGTTGGAACTGGGTATGATATTGATTTGGCCACAATCATCTTTGATCAAATCATTAGTTTTTAGAAAGTCAATAAGAAAAATTTGAATCTTCCTTTTCATCAAGTTATGTACAAAATTTTGAGTATGCAGAGAAGTGATATCAAGACAGAGCAAGAAGATTTGGTGGCTCCTTCCGCTACTGCATCTACAAGGCATCTGCTTCAATTTTTGATACTGTTGAAGCCTCATCATCTAGGAAATCTAAGCCTCAATCTCTTGTGTTTTCTTTGGATGACTTTCCTGCAGAAGCTCCTGTTCCAACTGCTTCAGCACTTGTCTCTGCAGAACTCTCTGGTGTTCGAGCTTCACTTGATTCCTTGACTGCTCGAGTGATGACTCTTGAGGGACTCTAATGCTCAGTTCTTGATGTTCTAAAAGCCTTGTCCAAGGTCCCATAAGATTAGTTTTTTTTTTCTTGTTTTTTATTTTATTGTCTCCATTCCTAGGATCATTGATACTTTCTTTAGTCTTAGGTTTGACATATTTGTTTCTTTTATGCTTTTGGTACTTTGGTTGCTTTGAAAGACGCAAAGAGGGAGAGTAGATACTCAAAAACCTGTTTTATTTTATTGTGTGTAACTCTGGATCTTCTTTTTTTAGGGGGAGTTACGTTTTAGTTTCTTTTTTATGTTTGATATGAGTTATATATGTTTGCAGGGGGAGTTCTTCATTTTACTTATTTCTAACATGTGTGTTGCAGGTTTTTATTTTATTTTTGTCTATCAAATTGCTAAAATAGAAGATTGTAAAATCCTTTATTGGCATATTTGATAAAATAGACAAAAAATAATATTTGTAGTATTTTCAAAATTGGTTTTATTTGTGTATTTATTATTTTCAAAATTTTAATTTCTTTTCTTAGTGTGAAAAGACTTTCAAAATCAAATTTTATTCTCTTTTGACTTTATTTATGAATAAATATGAGTTTTTCTTATTTAGATTATTTGATATTATCTTTGTATTTTTAAGAAAATTCTTAATCATATTTATTTCTTTTTTATCTGATTTCTTAACCAAGAAACCGTGTATAGTTGTGTGTGTAAAGGTTGTCAAAGTTGCCTTATTTTTTATGGAAATTTTGCTAAAAAAACTGTCCAGGTTCAATGTACCTGTTTGAACGAATCGACTTTCTGTTTAAATAGTTTTTGACTTTCCTGTTTGGAAAAAAATTTCATTTATTGACATGATTGTTTCTTGGTTGTTTGACCACGACCTAGAGGGTTTCTAAAGTGTATAAAGACACCCTTAGGTCGCTGGTATTGGTTAGCTCTCTTGGTGTGTCAATTCTAAAACTCCTTTCAAAGTTAGAGAGAGTTTCTTTGTTGTGTGAAGAACTTGAGTCCAACAAATTTTTAGTATTTTATTGTTAACGCAAATTTTTTGTTAACCAAAATTAATGAGCTTTTACGTAATAAATATTTTACAGAGATAATAATGAATAACTAAGAAATTAATAACTTCAGAGATTTTTACGTGGTTTTGCAGTTAAAATCTGCATACTCCACGAGTCTTTCTTATTAATGATATTTTTAGTACAGAATACAATATCATAATAATAATATTTTTCTCCCAAAAATTTCTCGTCCTCTTTTTCTATGGAATCTACCCCTATTTATAGAAATATAAGTTGACAGTTATTTTCTTGTGATCAGTTTAAAATGTAATTGTTCATAAAACGTGAATAATTCCCACGTTTCATTTAATTGCATGTGGGATAATATTAGATAACTGCTCAACTGCCTTTTGTTTCTATCCTTTCGATGGTTAATGCTGATTTGGACGATTGTATCTCGCTTAACATGAGTTATCCTCATCTATCTTGATGTGGAAAAGATGGTTCGCCTCGTTATGTCTCTTTATTTGAGTTAAGATCGCGAGGTGACTGTCTCGCTATACGTAATACGAGGTTGCCATGTGTGATTGTATTTATTCTACATACAATAAATGAATATCCTCTTTGACTATGTACTCCGAGGCAGGCGCGTGTCTCGTCAATATCAGTTTTAATAGCTTTGTATCCTTATCTCGCTTAAGACTTATGTAGTCAGTGAGTTGTGAATATTTTCTATTAAAATTTTATAACGAGTTATTTTATCTTGCATTTAATGATGTAACTTTATTATATCAGGTGGTTCATATTCCACTACAGGACACGTGTCAACTTCTAAAGTGAAATCAAATTTCGGGAATAACATTTATTATTGTGTTATTATTCTGTATTATTTCTTGTTAAAAAGTTGCAAGTTGAACATCTTGAATATCGTTCATCAAACTTCAGGAGAAGTCTTGTTTACGAGTCACTTTTCAGGAGGAAAAGTGCAAGTTATCCACTCTTTAGGAGAAAGATTGCAAGTTAGTCACTCTTCGAGAGGAAGATTGCAAATGAGTCACTCTTTGGGAGGAAGATTGCAAGTTAGACACTCTTTCGGAAGAAGATTGCATGTGAGTCACTCTTCAGAAGAAGTGTGCAAGTGCTATGATTTGAAGGTAGTTCAAGGTCTCGGCACTTTATAAATTTGATTAGAAGAATAAATTTCAACAGTTGCAGCAAATTCAAGGAGGGAGTCTTTATTTATATAAGTCAATTTAGTTTTGTAAGCACTTGAGATTCATCTAATAAATTTCATTCTCTGGGCGTGGCCTTATAGACTAGGAGCAATTCGAAAGAGTTGCTGATACCATGTATAAAATATTGTGTGTCATTTTATTTTCTACAATTTTACTTTCTGCAGTATATTTCTGTTCTGTCGGATTTTGTGTCTGATAGAGATAAATTATGTTCAAACAATTTTACTACAGTTCTGCATTATTTAAATTATTTTATAATTTTACTTAGTAATTATAAAAACGGAATTTCATATAACATGTTTGGGAATGTAAGAACCATTAGACACTATATGCCACAAATTATAATTCCTAGATTGAAGGTAAGCTTCCATTTTAATTTTCCAATAAGAAAAATCTACTCCATTGAAGTATGGTGCTCTATTTGTGCTCAAACCTTCTAACATGCTATTTTGTGAATTACTTAGAAATGTCATGTTCTAGATTGTGAAATCTAATCAAATAATTGAGCCATTATTCTCATACCAATTGTTAACCCAAGATATGTTTCCAAGAGAGGGGTGAATTGGAAATTTAAACTAATTTTGGTAAATTAAAACTTTCAACACAAAGCTATGCAACTAATCAAGTAAATGCAAATAGTATGGCAATGATATAGAGAGCAAATAATCAAGCTTGTAAAGTAAAGAGTTTAAAGGTAAGAAATTACAAACTCTCAATTTTTACAAGGTTTGGTAGAAAAAAGTCACATACATCCTTGGTCTTCAAAGCTATAAGTAATACCCGGTAAAATTATATATATATTTTAAATACAATTTGTGTGAGAATAATTAGTTTATTTATTTCTATTGATAATGAATAGAGATAATTGCTTAGAGTAGTATTGGCAAATTTCTAAACATAACTGAAATTGCATTAAGTGTCAAGATAAAATTATGGTATTTTTACGAATTAGGTAATTACGTAACTCAAGCCCAATATGAAAGTTTATTAGGGTCCTATAAATTATTTAGTGGGTTTTAATTAATTGTATAAGTGATATCAAATAAGTAACATTATTATAGAATTAATGTTAAAAGTTTGTAAGTTTGGATAAATTTGCAAGATTAAAAACTGTTTTACTAAAACGATCATATCTGGAGTTCTAGGGCTCGGATTGAGATGATTCTAGTAGCGTTGGAAAGATAATTCAAAGATCTATTAATTATGTAGAAATAGATTTATCGTAATTTTAACTTTATTGGGGTCAAAATTAAGCTACAAAGTAACAACCTGTTAAGCTTAGCATAGAAACCCTAAGTTTTAAAATTCAAATTTAAAACTTATATATAACAAATACAAATTTTATTTAATTATTCTATTTAGAGTTAAATTAGCATCAGATTATATGGGTTATTTTTTTTTTTACACCATTATTAGGTTTACTTAGATTATAAAACCTAAATCTCTCACATTCTTGTTACGTAATATGCAGAGCCTCTAACCCTAAGAAAAAGAAAAACTCAATCTCAATCTCTTTCTTTCACCCTGAACATAATTCTTAGAGAAGACACTCATAAAATCCTAATCCTACAATCTATATTCATCTCGCTATCTATCAACGATTTATTATTTTTCTTCTTGTTTCGTTCTCTTCGCCAAATACCACTCATGATTTTCATCAACGAAGGATTGAGATTATCATCACCATTCTAATAATTGAGATTTCAAGATCTAGGATTTTATTAAGAAGATTCATCAAGAGGTAAGGGAGTTCTTCCATTTATTGTTGTGAACTTTTAGGTTAAACTATGAAATCTCGTTTTTTTTTTTCTGAAAATTATTGTCTTAGTAAAATAGTCATATCTCTCTCGATATTGATCCGTTTTCAACGATTTTTATATCGTTAGAAAGCTTATTCAATGATCTACAATTTTTATGAAGAAACTATTCACAATTTCGGTATTATTCTATGTCAAAAATGATCATCTTTCTGCTGTTTTTGTTATTGTTTTTCTTCATATTCTCAGAAAAAGTACTTTCACTTAAAATACCATAACTCTCTCAATTCTCATCCACTTTTAATGACCTATATATGATTTCAAATCTTATTTGATTTCCTATAAGTTTCATGAAGAAACATTTCGTTAATTCGGAGTTATACTATGTCAAAAAATTAGTTTTCTTCTGTTTCATGTGATTCATTTCTTGGATATTATTCTTGCAAAACTATTTTAGTAAAATTGTAATATCTCTCTGAATATAATTCCAATTCTAAAGATTTTGGTATCATTGGAAAGGGAATTTAATTTCCTAAATTTTTTATGAAGATATTATCTTCTAGTTCTGAACCTTTTAATGCCAAAAGTTTATATTTTCGCTGAGTCATATAATTCGTTACTCCATATTCCTTCTCAAAAATAGTTTCGGTAAAACTAGAATAACTCTATTAGTTTTAATCTATTTTTAATAATCTTCATACCATTGAAAAGATAGTTGAAATCCCTATAATTTTTAGGAAGGCAACTTTTACTGAATTTGTATAGTTTTTAGTCAAAAATAGTGTTCTTTCTGTTGTACTGTAAGAGTACGAATTTTAATGTTAGGGCCTTGACCCATGCCTTATTATAGGTAGTAGTGACGAGATAACAAGTCTTAATCAGCGAGATTTGAGGTAAGGAAATTAGATAGTTTTGTATGTGTTTATCTACATAAATTTAAATTCTTTATGTATTGAAATATGATTTATGATTTGTTATTATGAATATGTATATGGTACTGAGAATGTGTGGTATGTACACAATATGAGTTTATGAATTGATACATAGACTATGGTTGTATGACTTGTATATGTTATATGTTGTATTTGTATGTTGCATGTCGTATGTTGTATGCTAACGTCTCAGGTAAAGTGAGGGACCGTGGTGGGGTATGATACAGGATAAGGTCGTTGAATGTAGAGATACTCTACCCTATATTTTACTGTGGTGGGGTAGGATACAGTGATGTTACTGTTGAATATAGAGATATCCTATCCTATAACAATGGTAGGGCTGCATAGGCCCAAGTTATTATATGGGCAGATTAGACCCATGATATTGTAGGGCCAGGCTAGGCCCGGATTATGCAAATAATGGCTATGATATGCTAATGTTATGGTAATGACATTATTATTTATAGTATTAATATGATTATGTTATGAGTATGATATTGGAGTTATGATCTTTGTATATATGTATGGTGTGAACAATTAGTATGGACCTATATGATAAAAGTTTCCATGTATACAGTTATTTGGTTATTGTTATAAAATAAGGTGTATGATATTGCTAAAACTTAATAAATGCATTAATGGTATGTGTGATATTATATGGTATTGTATGATAAGTATTTCCTTACTAAGCTTTTAGCTCACCCCCTTACTTTCCCCTACAGGTATTAGACACATAAGTATGTATAGTGAGCAAGGTGAGTTCTGGTACGTACACTATGCGCGGCTACGGACGGGCAAACGATCTAGAACGCTAGTGGCGCCTGTTTTATTTTAAGCAGTTGATAAATCTAAACACAATGGAAATGTATTATTTAAAATCATTTACTTATCGTATTTTGTTTTACAAATGAAGGATCCTTCTCTATTGCATTTTGATTTCTAAAACTCATTGTTGTATTTTAAGGATTTTTTAATCTTTTCAAATTATGCATTTAAATGGTATTTTTGTAAAGTAAGGCAAAATATCGGGGTGTTACACTATGGACCTAGCTTTGAGTTCCATTATCGAGCCAAGTTAACGGGATTGACTAATCTTTACAATTGGGAATTTTACACCAAGGTGTTTCCAAACCTCTTAGAATAGTTTTCCACCGCTTATGACTATCAACCTCTTTCTCGGATTGTTGTAGTGTCAATCTCACTCTAACCGAGTTGTACATACCGGTGCCTACCTCACCTCAATTACAGTTTGGAAATGTGCTTAGAATTACAAGCAAACTCACTCTAGAAGTATAATGATACAATGAAGAACTTAGAGTGATTAGCAAGCACACTTATAAGAAATAAATATAAATTTTGGCTCAAAGTGTGTGAAAATAGCTTTGTTGGATTTTAAACTTGTGAGCTCTTAAAATCACTTGAAATGTTTAGTATGTGGAATAAATGCTCAACCAACCTTAATTTTTGAGTGAAAAACGAGTTTATATAGTGTAGGAACAAAAACTAGTCGTTTATAGCCGTTAACTGTTGGAAATTATTTTACCAGGATCTTAGATCTACTCACAAGTATGTTTATTAACATCCTAAATATGAACTTTCTAAAACGATGAAATAAACACATATAAAGTTTAGGAAACCTTACATTGGGTGCAGCGGAATATAATGACTCCTTCCGTTCAGATATCTAGCCCTTGATTCCTTTACGTAGCGAGCATTATCAATATCTGAACCTGGATCTCTTTCTCTGAATCTTTGATGCTGAATCTCCTTTGCTGATGATCTTTCTTCACGATCTTCCTCACTATGATTGAGGTATCACTTGATGTGTGTGGGCACTACTCTAATCACTAAGGATTTCGAAATTCAAAGGAAGAAGAAAGAAGAAGTGGTAGCTAAAGATAGGGAGAGAGAGAGGCTCAGTTTTTCTGAATCAGAAGAAGTGTTTTTCCTGAAGCCTTCACTATCTATTTATAGCATTCCACTAGGGTTAGATTTGAATTATATGGCATTAAAATAATGAAAAAATCAACTTAAAATACACTCAAAGGTGGCCGGCCATACCTTTAGTGGATTGGGCCTTGCTTTTTGCAATTTTGCAATTTTAACACCTTTTGTATCTGATTTTCTCAAAAATGCCAATTTCCTAATTCAATCATTTAAATGTCAATTCTAACTATTTAATAACTATAAATAATTATTAAATAATATTGTCATTTATCATATTTATTAATTGAACCATACAAAGTATCATAATTAACAAATATGCCCCTATAAACTCTTTCTTTACAATTTCGCCCTTACTTAGTGAAAAATTCACAAATAGACATAGTCTAATTTGAGAATTATAATTGATTAATCAAAACCAATTACATGAGTCTTACAAGCAATATTATCTCAACTAGTGGGGGGACCATGGGTCTATATAACCGAGCTTCCAATAAGTAGATCAAGAATTTAGCACTAAAATTCACTAACTTATTAATTCTTCGTTGAATCCACGCATAGAACTTAGAATTGCACTCTCAGTATATAGAATGCTCTATATGTTCCACCATATAGACACATCATTAGTTATCCATTGTTATAATCCTAATGTGATCAATGATCCTCTATATGAATGATCTACACTGTAAAGGGATTAAATTACCGTTACACCCTACAATGTATTTATTCCTTAAAACACTTGACCCCGTATAAATGATATTTCAGCTTATGTGAAATGAGTACTCCACCATTTATGTTCGTTTGGTCAAGCTCGAAGGAGATCATCCTTTGCTTACTATTCGCCAGATAGAAGCTATAGATTCCATGTTTATGCTAGCGCTCCCACTCAATTGCACTACTGTGTTCCCAAAATGTACGTATCACCCTGACCTAAAAGTAGGCTTAACTAACAAATCAAAGAACACGAATAGCCTTTCAAGATTGAGCCTAATCATAACAGGATTAAGAACATTTGATCTAGGATCAACTAGGCAATATTTACTTGAATAGATTTTACGGTAAGTTTAATTAAATCTAAGTCAAAGTTCAATATCGGTCCCTTCCGATGCATACTCCATGCATCCAACCTGAGCTTTACTTTAACCAATGCTCTGGAAAGAACATAGCACTTCTCCAAATGCAAGTAAACTCTGTTGTAGATTATCATATCAGTAAAACCCTATGTCTGATAAATCTAGGAAACTTTATTCACATAGTCATGTTTACTTTTCAATGTGTTGACGGCACAATAAACAGGATCAAGTATGTGAAAAGGGTTTCAGATGAATTTATACATTATGTACATATAATCATGAAATAAATCATGTGAACCATGCAACATTAAATGTTATTTCTGATCTATATTAATAAGTAAATCTGATTATATTGAAATGAGTTTTATTTAGGGCATAAAACCCAACAAACTCCCACTTGCACTAATATAAAACAAAAAAGTGCATTTCAAATAATCTCAACACCTTGATATACAAATCAAGTGTAGTAGTAGTAAACTCCTCGTAATAGGATCTGAAAGGTTGAATTAACCACAACCTTTTCTCCACCATTACTCTTCCTTAATCACAAAATTATTGATAATGTGAAATTCCTCTCTATATGTCTACTCTCTTGGGATACTGGATTCTATACATACCTTTGGCAACTACTTTTGGTTAATCAGGAAATTAACACTAGTAGTTTAAGGCAATTTGGAATGGTGCCAAAGATGTATAGAACTTTCCTTAGACTGAATAAGTACCTTTCCTGCAACCTTAACATTCAGTCCCTCTCTGGTAGACCTAGAGACTTCAGATAGGTTTTTACACTTCTCCAAAATCACTATTCCACCCCAGAGTAATCACCATCTTATCAGAAAGATTTACTAGCACAAAGGCAAATTTCGAAATCTGATATGGTGTAGTCTAAGAGTTTTAAACACACCCTTATAGACTAACATATAGTTCCTCTTCTTTATCTTAAGATTTACTTGATTGTCTTCCAATGTTCTTCTCCTGGATTAATCTGATACCTACTCATTACTCCCACTCAACAGCAGGTGTCTGGTCTAAGGCATACAAAAGCATATCTAAGACCTCTCACTGTTGATATAAGAAATTCTTTCATGGCTTTATCTTTTCTGGAATAGTTAAGACTTTTCCTTAGATAAATAAAATCTATACCTAAGAAGTTGTGAAGCTTCTATAGATTGCCATTAGAAAGAAAATGCTTCAGCATCTTACTAAAGTAAGTTGCTTGCATTAGAGTAAGTAATTACCAGGTATACCACAAGCCATAGGTTTAGATAAACTCAAACCTATAATACTAGGAACAGGAAGTTTGTTAAGTCCATAGAATAGACTTATTAACTAAAATTTCCTTTTATGTCCTTGTAATAGAAAACTTTAGGTTATTCCATGTGAATGGATTAAACCATAGTTCTATTGGCTTTCTTCTTAGTTTCTTATCTTGACAATCCATTACTTGTTTAAACTCACAATGGATTTTAATCACTAGTGTCTCCCAAGTCATAAGAAGGTGAGTTCCTAGAAACTCTCCCACTACGACAAGGTACCGTGAATTATGTCGAAGAAAACTAAATGGTATTGATCTCTTCGGTTGTGACAAGACAACAGAGGCAGTGGGATCATCATATGTTATATAAGATGATAGAACACTTTTGGAATCAAGAAAAAATATCTCCTTTATTTGCTACTTGTTTTCAGACTTAGTCATTATCTTAGAAAAGTAGTATTTGTTTGAACAAACACTTTCTTATCTATTGACAATGGGATGGTCCACCCCTAATCACTTAGAATAGCTAACAAACCATGGTTAACAGTTCTAGCTTTTCTTAAGATTTTGATTAGGTCATCCATGAATCTAGTAATGATTTACATTAAGTACCCAACCATTACATCATTCTGAAATTGTATTACCATAGAAGGATTTAGGCAACGACTAGTAACTAATCATCAATATGCAACTCGAAATTTCTGGGGAGGTAAGTTTGGATATAATTCAAAAATCAATTTAATGATCTTTGAACTTCATATCTACTAACTATTTCTCCACCCCTATTAGTTCGCAAGATCTTTAACCACTTACCTTAATTGTTTTAACCATTGCTAGAAATTAATGAAATTTTTCAAACATTTCAAATTTCTTTGCATAAGGTATAATCTAGAGTGATCATTTTAAGAATACAACGAAAAACTCATATCCACCCCTGAATGTACATCCATCTGCGAATGAGATGAACTACTTTCAGTGGATATAGGCATATTAACTCTTTGCAGAGATTGATCTTGTCAAATCCACTATGAACAAGATACAAATGCCATAGATTAAAAAAAATGTGGTAGTGTCTATGATGACATAGGTTTAGTTACATCAAAGAGTTCTTAGAATACTGCAAGTGGATCCTGGTCACAGAATACCTAACTCATATTCCATATAGTTTGAATCCATTAATAAAAGATGGATATTAAACACTTGAGAAAGTGTAACTGTATTGTATCTGGAATTAGAAATATAAGAAAATTTCTGTTTGGATTCTAAAATTAAAGTCAAAGACTTAAATTCAACCAAATATAATGAGTAATTCTTTCTTGGACCACTAGTACTAATTAAACTCTAAGTCAGATTTGCCCATACAAGTAGGAGATTTCTAAGATTGAGGATTTATATCAATTGGGAATAGAATTTCGGGATTATAATCATATGCGTCATTTAATTTCTTAAGAGAAAATATAGAATGACATGAAATGATTTATAGACCATTCATCCAAAGATATGTTATTGAGCTAATTCGAAATGAATAAGCTAAGAGGAATTAGGATAATTTCGTTTAAAATAAGAATCCAACGATGCTTCGATTAGCGAAAGTCAAAGTAATCTTATTTATACAATCTTCTTGTTTCATATCGTAAAAATACTAGTCTAAGGTGTCATCAATTGATGAACAGCTAGATGTCGCATATACAATATTTATCTTTCGAGATCTAACACTATTATGTATGTCTAATGGTGAAAATCCACTAGGGATTCATCTCATTAGATAAACAAGCCAAGTTAGACCAACAATGAAGATTCGAAATTAAACTACAACTTAATAACAGAAAATAACATGGTTCAATATAAATTCATACACAATTTAGAAATTATAAGCATATAGCAAGTAGGAATGACAAGTGAAAATACTAAAACTTAAAATCCTAAATAATTTCCAAGGTTTTCAACAAACTGATATCAGTGTCCCGTTTAGGCGAGAGTCAAAGCTACCATTCATTGAATAGAGTTGTCAGCTCGTCTAAAATGTTAAACATTCTAGCAACCTTTTATTCGATCAAGATTGGAATTCAGCGTTGTCCCGTTTAGGCGAGAGTCAAGGCAATTCTATCTTATGAGCTTCCACCATTGTTTCATAATTTGCAAGTCAAGTATGATCGCCACCATTAGGGTGATCTATACCATACAAAACACTTACAAACTACTTATCATGCGAGGTTAAACGATGCGAAATTGCTAATGAACGTTCCTCCATTAGAGAGGATTACTCACTAAAACAAACGCGGTGTAAAACCCACAATGGAGATCGAATATCTTAATAATAAAGCTCATTATTTAAAAAGAGTTGTATTTTCTTTGATTCTCTTTATTTATTCTATTTATTTTAAATATATATTTATTTAATTAAAATTTCCAACTTAGAATGAAAAAATTCTAAATATAAATTTTAATTTAATATTTATAAATTTTACTTAGATGGATATGAAAATAACATGAATTATTTCCATCTTAGTAATAATTTCCAATAAATATTTAGAAAAAAATATTTAAGTTGTTACAAAATTAATTTAAATTAATTTACAACTCAAATTTAATTTTCTATAAATATATGTTGCATTTCGAAAAATTAAAGTATTTAAGAATACAATTTTCGAAAAATGCATATTAAAATAAAAAATAAATCCTGGAAAAATCATTCTAATTTAATGTTGGCCCAAAATTAATTAATAAAATTAATTTACAACAAAAAATATAATTTTCCTATTTAATTAAATATATATAAGAAAAATTTCAAATATTTAAGTATGATGATTGGGGAATTTATTGAAGTCTTCCAGGATTCTTGCTTTGAGGGCTGGGGTCCTTTTCTCCGTTGTAGAGTTCGATTGGACATTACTAAGCCATTGCTAAGGGGGAAAATGATTTCTCTTCCCAATATCAAAGATGAATTTTGGGTGGAATTTCGGTATGAACGTTTGCCTGATTATTGTATGGAATGTGGAAGAATTGGACATGTTTTTAATAAGTCTCTGGTCCATCTTGAAAATATGGATAATGGGATTGAATCAGAATTGGCTTATCGACCGAGTCTGAAGGGTGCTCCTTTGCCTACATCTAGTTATGATCGATATAGATCGGATTTTTCTAAAGGAAGTGCGTGGCCACTCTTAACTCGACTAGCACGATCAACACTCTCTGCTACAATTCCACAGATCAACAATCGGCCACCTTCACATCCAAGACCTCTCCTACAGGGTGAATCCTCAAATACTAATAAGAATCATCATCCTCCTACCACCACTCGCACTATTTCTCCCTCTACTACACAAAAAATGCAGCCTTCTGTTACTGCTGGTTTAAATGTTCAGCATCCACTTACTGCTGCCGTTCCTGCAAGCCATTCTCCTGTTCTTAAAACTGTTCCTTGCGATAATTCAGTGGTTCATCTAAAAGATGTTTTCACTCCCAACATTGGTCCTTTCCCTGTTGATCACACCTTTGCCACTTATCCTCCTATTCCTAATTTTTCTCGTGAAGAAATATGCCAGAATGTTACTATGGATATCTCTTCCAAAAAGACTGGGAAAGCTATTGCTGCTACTACTGTCTCGCACCAGCCCCACTCTGATCTTGATGATATGGATGGTTTTGATGACCAGGAAAATACCAATCCAAACAAAGCTTTTAAGAGACAATTTGATAGACTTTCACTAAGGAAAACTCTTAAGAGATGTCGTGCATCAAATGGTTCTAGTCCTTCTCCTTCCTCAATTGAAGCGACTGCCAACCTGCCAGTTTCTACCTCTTGTGATGATTCTGCTGGTTCAGAGGACATTTCAGCGGTGATTGCTCAGCAATCCCGCTTTTCATCATGAATGTTGTAAGTTGGAATGCACGGGGTTTGGGGAATCCGAGTGCATTCCGTCGTCTGTGTTTGCTTGTTCGTGAGCAAACTCCCCACTTGTTGTTTCTTATGGAAACTAAGTTAATTTCTGGTTGTATTTCTCGTTTTAGACAATGTTTAAAGTTTAATAATGGTTTAGAAGTCCCTCGTTCTGGTCTTAAGGGTGGTTTAATGTTGCTATGGCATGATGATGTAAATGTAACTCTATTATCAATGAACTCTAACTATTTTGATTGTTATATCTCTTTTAATGATGGTCCTCGTTGGCACTTCTCGGCGGTCTATGGTTTTCCTGAAGCCTCTAATAAAAAGCACACTTGGACTCTTTTAGAAAGACTTGCTGATGTCTCTCCAATGGATCCATGGTTGCTTGTAGGTGATTTGAATGAGATTTTTTCACATTCACACAAAAATTCTGGTCCTTTACGTTCTGATAATCATATGATGGCATTTCGAACCACAATTGATTTATGCTCTCTTATTGAACTCTCTCACACGGGTCCTGATTTCACTTGGGCTAAGAATAGACGGAATCCACTAGCTTTACAAGAGCGTCTCGACTGGGTGTTCATTAATACCATTTGGAAAGATAATTTGGCTTCCCCACATGTGTCTCACCTGAATTACTACGGTTCAGATCATAGAGCTGTCCTCAGTGTAATTAATCTGCAATCTTCTACCACTGCTGTCCAGTATCGATCGCGATTTAGATTTGAAAAATTGTGGCTTAAGGAAGCTGAATGTTCCCAGATTATTTCTCAATGCTGGAACTTTTCTTCAGGGAACCCGATTGATGTTCTGAATGGCAATTTATCAAAGTGTGCTGCTTCTCTTCGATCTTGGCATAAGGATAAGTTTGGGAACCTTAAATCTCAGATCTCTTTGGCACAAGCTACTGTTACAGCCCTCTCTAACACCTCTACACCAGCAACTTCACATTGCCAGCAAGTTCAGAAAGCTGAAGTTGTTCTTGATGATTTATTGGCCACTGAAGAACAATACTGGCAGCAACGTGCCAGAATAGATTTGTTGCAATCAGGAGATCGTAACACCAAGTTCTTTCACGCGAAAGCTTCTGCAAGATACTCCAATAATAAGATCAAACTGTTAACAGATGAGGAAGGATCTGTCTACACTTCTCAACATCAAATATCTGGTTTGGTGGCTGCTTACTTTGAGAATCTTTTTCAAGCACAAAATGAAGACCATTGGGCTTTACAGCATGTTCTTAATGTCATTCCTACTACTGTAACAGCTGAACATAATGCTTTTCTTTCGAAAGACTTTACTGCTACAGAAGTCTTTGAGGCACTCAAAACTATGAATGGTGATGGCAGTCCCGGAATCGATGGAATGTTTGCTTTATTCTATCAACATAATTGGGATATTGTTGGTGACTTGGTCACATAGGCAGTTCTTCATGTTCTCAACAAAGGGGGTAGTCCTGAAGCTCTCAACAAAACTCTGATTACTCTCATTCCCAAGATCAAGAAACCAAAATCAATGAAAGATTTTCGCCCAATTAGTTTGTGCAATGTTGTCTACAAACTAATCTCTAAGTCTTTGGTGATTCGGTTTAAAACTATTCTTCCTCATGTTATCTCAGAAACTCAAAGCGCCTTTTTGCCTAATAGGCTCATTACTGATAACATTTTGGTAGCCTTTGAATTGGTTCATTGCCTCAAGCACAAAACTAGGGGTAGGAAAGGTTTTTCAGCGCTCAAACTGGACATGAGCAAGGCTTTTGATCGAGTGGAGTGGTCATTCATAGCGGCTGTTATGGGAAAAATGGGGTTCAGTCTTCGTTGGGTGGCTCTTATCATTAATTGCCTACAAACTACTCAACTATCTTTCATTGTCAATGGTGCCATTTCAGGCAATGTGAAACCTCAACGGGGTCTCAGGCAAGGAGATCCACTATCTCCTTATCTATTCTTGATTTGTTCTGAAGGATTGTCTCGATTGCTACAATATGAAGAGTCTATTGGCTGCTTAAAAGGTTTAGCTATCTCAAGACACTCGCCGTCCATTTCTCACTTGCTCTTTGCTGACGATAGTTTGTTGTTTTGTGAGGCGGATGATAGATCTTGTGGTGCAATCAAAAGAGTTTTGGACACTTATCACAAAGCTTCTGGTCAACAATTGAATACTGATAAGTCTGTCATGTCCTTTTCACCTAATACCACTGAGGCTGCAAAACACTCTTTCCGAAACATTCTAGGCATGCCTATATGCGATTGTCATGAGTCATACCTTGGTTTACCAGCTTATTCTGAGCGTGATAAGAAGAACATGTTCAATCACATAAAAGAGCGTATTTGGAAATTATTACATGCTTGGACTGATAAGATCTTCTCTGTTGGTGGTAAGGAGGTTCTACTTAAGGCTGTCATTCAATCAATTCCCACATATGCAATGAGTTGCTTCAAACTTCCTGTTAAATTTTGTCGAGAAATTGAGAGTATGATGTCAAATTACTGGTGGGGCACGACTACAGATAAGAAGAAGATTCATTGGAAACAATGGAAATTTCTGTGCCATTCTAAAATGGAAGGTGGCTTAGGATTTCGTAATTTTATCCATTTCAATCAAGCTGTTCTAGCAAAGCAAGCTTGGAGGTTATTCCAAAATCATAACTCTCTGCTATTCCGTGTTCTTAAAGGTCGATACTTTCCCAGGAATGATTTTCTCTCTGCTGCAACTGGTGGTGCCTCTTCTCTCACCTGGCAAGGGATCTGCTGGGGCAGAGAATTACTGAAAAAAGGAATTAGGAAGAAAGTTGGGAATGGTTTTAGTATCAGCTGTGCAAATGATCCTTGGATCCCTGGCAATTTGATTTTCACTCCCATATTTTATTCTGGTATTCCAAATAGTGTTGTTGCAGACTACATTACACCAGATCGTGAGTGGAATTTTAGTAAATTATCAGCTGACTTTTCATCGGTTGATGTTGGAAGGATCTTATCTCTGCCTTTATCCAATAATGCAAGCCCAGACTATTGGATTTGGCATGGTACGGGGGGTGAGTATGAAGTTAAATCATGTTATTTCTTTGCTTGTTCCTCTTCTGCTGATACTTATGAGTCGGTCTCCAACCCAAACACTGCATGGTGGAAGTCCTTTTGGCAGCTCAAACTACCCCCTAAAGTGAAAATTTTTTCTTGGAAAGCTATACATAATGCATTGCCGGTTGCTGCTGAACTTTTTAAGAAAAAATCTCTCACTTCAGCTTCGTGTAGTTTGTGCCTTAATGCTTGGGAATCGGTGGGACATGCATTGTTTTCGTGTAAACATGCTAGACATGTTTGGAAAATTGCTGGTTTTACATTTAATAACAAGGCTGCTGTTTCCATGAACATAGAAGACTTTTTGTTTCAAATTTCAGAGAGTTATACCAAATCTGAGTTGGAAACGATCTTTTGCACAATGTGGTCTATTTGGTCTGATCGAAACAATGTCATTCATGGTAAATCCCCTCAACAGCCGACTGTTATTTCTGCAAAGGCTCAGAATTTTCTAAACAATTATAAGTCTACACAGCAGTTATCTCTTCCTGCTGGTTTGTCACCGCCTGCTACACCATCCATTTCGAAAGCTTGGTCGCCTCCTCCTCCCACCTGCCTGAAATTGAATGTTGACGCCGCCTTTGATGAAGCTTGTAATAAAATTGGTTTTGGTGCTATAATCAGGGATTCAAATGGCAATATCACGGCTGGAATGTCTCACCCAATTAATGGCTGCTGTCTACCACAAGAGATGGAAGCTAAGGGACTTTTTTATAGTCTCAAATGGGCAAGACAACTCAATTTTAAGGTGGATATGGTAGAAACGGATTCTTTAATCCTTGCCAATGCTCTTCGCAAATCAACATCAAATCGTTCATCTTTTCAAGATTTAATATTTGCTGTTCAAACTGAATTATCCTATCTCCCTACAGTTTGTGTTAATCATGTTTATCGTGATGGTAACCAAGCCGCTCACGGTTTGGCTAAACAAGCTCTAGTGTTGGATAATGTTTGTACATGGCTTGAGGACTTTCCCTCGTCTATTCTCTCTGTTGTTGTAAAAGACTCAATTATTTTATAATAACAGTTCTATTTCTCAAAAAAAAAAAAAAGTATGATGATGAAAATCAACTTAAATATTAATTTTCTATTTAATTAAATACACTAGAAAAATACTTTAAGCAAAAATATCACCTATCTAGATTTTCCTTTGACTAATTAATTCAATTTCTAATAATATACTTTAATTCAATTTATTTTAAATTAATCAATAAATGAAAAAATCATTGATTTAAGTTGATCCAAGAATTAATTAAAATAAATAATTAATTTACAACTTAATCTATTTTTCAAGATAAAATTCGAAATTCTAGCATTTAAGAAATGCAATTTCGAAAATTGATTAATAAAATAAGGAAAAAATATATTTTGAAAATCATTTAAATTTAGTTAAAAAAAATAAATTTCAACTAAAAATAATTTTCTATTTAATTAAATGTCATGAAAAAGAAATATTTAAGTATGATGATAAAAATCAACTTAGATATTTAATTTTCAAATTAATTAAATGTATTAAATTCAAGAAATAAATAATTGAGTGCAGAGAAGGCTTAATAATTAATCTCTAGTTTAATACTAGGAAAATATACTTAAAATAAATTGTACCAAAATTAATTAATAAATAATTAATTTCACAATGTATAATATTTCCTATTTAATATTAGAAATAAAAAGGAGTCTAGAAATAACTATCTAGAAAATATCTTATTTGACTAAGTATCTTTTCCACAAAATTCGAAAAAAATATCTAATTTAAGTTGTATTAGAAAAAATCTAGAACTTAAATATTTTCAAATTTAAATTTAATTAAATATTAAAAATTAAGTTGTAATCACTTAATTCAAAAATATTCCATTTTAAGTTAATATTCGAAAAGATATCAACTTAAAAAATATCCAAAGAATCTTAATAACCAATGCCTAAAATTCCTCAACTTAATTTTGAAATTTGAAATTCAAAAGATATTCAGGGGTAAGTTGGTTAGTTGTAGATAACTAAATATCAACTTAAATAGAATATTTAATGAAAAATTTAAATTAAGTTCCAGAAAGAATCTAGATGGTTATAATTCTATATTTAATTAAATACAAGAAAATACATATAGTTTAGCTTAGAATAAAAAATTCTTTAAACTACAATTTTCTTAAATTAATTTCAAAATAAAT